>NC_090929.1:719122449-719747449 GCF_040938575.1 Ambystoma mexicanum
ATGCCATTCCCCGAAGGCCACTAACAAAATAACGCGTTTGTCATGCCGAACCAGTAAGTGTTCACAGCGTCATATCACCATTTGTAATTAGCGTTTTCACCCTCTCAATAAGTACCAGTTAACTGCCAAATGAGCGCACCATATCGTAACGCTTACCTCTGTATAGGAGTTCTGTTCAAGTCTTGTACTGACTCTTGCGGGCGCCATTGCTTCCGTCTTTATGTGAAATGCTTTCTCACCTGATTGGTTGCCCGCTGGTAGGCTTACCCTGCCCAATAGTTAGTGTTTTAAGTGGCTGTTCGTTGCTAAGACACATGCAGAAAATAAAAGCGCAAGTTTGCTTAATGATGCGTGTATTAAAGAACATTAATTTTGGCCAGGATTCGGTCCCAACTAATGTATTAGTAAATCCCGGAATTCGAGTCCGGAAATTAACCTAAAATATTTTCGTGAATATGAACTTGTGTTCTACCTGCCCACTCTTAACAAGTTTGTTATGAACTTGGTTTAATAAAATATATTACTAGGAGTGGAATTATTCACGTCATATTGGCAATGGATGCAATGTTGAAGCACATGGATATAAGCTGTAATCTGCTATTTCCAATCACTGTCTTCTTACAGATTCGTGATCTAGTGTCTATCTTTTTTTGGACTCCGTCCCTTTGGTTGCATATCTACCGTCAGCCCTAGTTTGTGATCTCTCCGATCCTAAATTCGAAAAAAAACCCTGTTTTTAATTCAGATATTCAAAACTATTAAGTCCTCATTGTGTGTGTCTGGCATCCAACACGTTCGCAAACATCACATTAACAGGTACTTTAGGTATCTTGCAATTGAACAAATAGTGACTATAATGTTATAAAATAGTAAAAAGGGACATTTGTACATAATAGCTTTCATACAAAGATGATAGCTTATATACTGACTTTCCATAATTATTTTAACTAAATGACCACATAATTTAAAGAAAAGCTCCCTTCTCGTGGTCGAAATTTAGGCCCACATCTGTGGCCATGAAGTGACAAATTAATTTTGCTTCCTTTTGTATTAATGTACGCTCAATGTTGCCACCTCCGACATTCCACTGTATTTTCTTCAATCCAATAAACCATAACAAGTTTGTATTATGTAATTGATGTCCTCGTTGCCAATGCACCGCTAGGGGCACCCTTTGATCTCTTCTATTGCTAGTCAAGAAGTGTTTGCGTATTCTGGTTTTAAGATTCCTTATCGTGCTGTCAATATAGAGCTTATTGCATGTGCAGATAAGTGCGTAGACCACATATTGGGTCTTACATTTGAGAAGCTCTTTAATATCCCATTTACTACCCAATGAATCCTGAAATTCAGTACAGTCCTTGTATGCGTACCGACACATGACACAGGTACCACATTTAAAGAAACCCTTAATTCTTGGATTGCGCCAATTCAAATTACTTTTTGTTACTGGTGTTCTTAGAAGGGATGGACTCAACATGTTTTTGAGTGTCTGTGCTTTTTTAAAGATGATTCTTGGTTGAACATCCAACTATTTAGATAAGTCTTTGTCCAACAATAAAATATGCCTGTTAAGAATTTTTCTGATCCTATAGTGATGATTGCAATATTTGGTTATGTCCCGAAAAGATACTCTATTACCGAGAATGGCAAGAAAAATGGAATCACAACACTTACCAGTCCAATTCATAACCAAATATTGTAATATGTGGTCTATACACTTCTCTGCACATAAGCTCTACATTGGAAGCACGATAAGGAATCTTAAAACCCGAATACGCGAACACTTCTCTTCTATTGCTCCTGCTTCATTCTGAATCTTGCGCTTGGAGTTCACTATAGCAGCTTTATTATTCCATAGCCAGATAGTCTTTTATATTTTTCCCAGTTCGTAGTATAGACACACTTAGGTAGGTATGCACAGTTTGATTAATATTCTGGGAAGGAAATTCCTTTTGACCAGATTTATTTTAACCATTGCCCTGACATTGACAATCCAAGCATCATATAATGTCCCTTCCCAACTAGGGTTCTCATTTTCCAGATTTAGCACTAGTGTTGTTTGTGTCTTTTGAAATGTGAATATCCAGAAAGCTTAGATCACGTTTCCGACTAAACATGTTAATTAACAAAGCCTGGCTTGTTGACCACCATCAATATTGCTGTTAAAGTTTACTTTGCCCATTTTATTTCATAACCGGAAGAAAGACTACTAATGCTTGCAATATATTTCAGGTATCAGAGGTTAAAAATGTCACAGAACACAACAGTATATATTCATGAAGACCAATGTGTGCTCCCATAATGTTTGCATTCCTACTTATAACTACGTCCATAAGTTGAAGATGCACTGTTGTCCACCTTATAGAAAACATGCTTCCCACAAAACTGGTTCCACAATGTAGAGCCCTCAGCACTTCAATCAAGAAATCCCGATAGATGTTCTTGAATCTTGGATATATCCATATCCTGCTTCAACATCTCTGAAATGTTTTATCAGCAAAGGGTGCTGTGAGGCATTGAGTCAATATCTCAACGATTACCATTCCCGTGTCCGGAAGTGATGTTAATAATAGTATAAATAGCACAAACAGTGCCCCTTGCCTCAGTCCGTTTGTCTGCTTGCACAGCACGCTCTCGGAACAGTAAATTTCTTGACTAACGTCTTTATCCTTTTTGAAGAATCTTCACGATGTCTATGCCGAAGATGGGCTTCAAAAGATGTGCAGTCTGTGATTCAAAGATGTCGATCACTGGTCCGCACAGGATGGTGCCTCAGCGAAGAATAGTCATTGGGTGTGGCTCCTGCCAATAGATGCCCAGTAAAGCCTTGAAGGAGAGAAGATCGAAGCTCACTCTAGGTCTGTCAGTTTCCAAGTCTCGTCTTCCCCCCCCTTCTAAGAGAAAATCTTCTGAAAGTAGAAGCTCCACTGGAGGCAAGTCCCCAGAAAAGCCCAAGAAACGATCTCAACATTCCAAACAGTTAAGATCCAGGGGCGATTCCAGTCTTTCTTTCTCTTCATCACAGAAGTCTAAGGAATTACGCCATTATTACTCATCATCTGATTTATCGCCTGACAAACGTCTGGTATGTTTTCCCAATAAGACCACTTCGAATGGATTGTGTCCTCCCACATATTCCTCATCTTAGATATATATCCTTACCTTCAGTTCCGCTTTGGAAAAGGTTTCCTCTCTCCAGCAGAGGGAGCTCCACTCGAGGCGACGGCGTCGATGTCCCTCGGCGGCATCCGTCGGGCACCGACGTCCTCTGTTAAATGAAAGCCTCGAGCGTGCCCGTTTGGCCTCAGTTCCATTTTTCCGTTAGCTCCGCTTCGGATCGAGATAAATGGTGCTTCAGTTATAACTAATTTTGTCGTCTTCTTCGAACCTGTCCACACCGAAAACAGGTTTTAAGAAATGCCAAAGGTGCAGGAGAAAAATATCACTGACCGACCCTCATCGTAATTGCCTCTGGTGCCTCAGTTCCGACCATCGAATTGGCGACTGCGATTCTCGTCAGTCAATGACCCATAAGGCCTTGTAAGAAAGAAGCGGTAAACAGGCGGTGGGGGAGGATCCTCAAAGTTTTCTTCGAGAGGGAAGAAAGACTCGGCTGAGTCTTCGCGAAACGCCATAAAAAATCCAGATCGAGGAGTACATCGAGAAAGTCCTTCTTCGTCCAAAAAAGCGAAGAAAAGACGACACCGGTCTCCCTCTTCCTCTTCCTCAACTACAGCGGAGGCAGGTATTACGTGTCCAACAAAGTAAAAAGTGGGAAGCATTTAGAGCATCGATGATCATTTTTGAGAATGCGGCCCAGACCCCCTCAAAAATGTCTGATGAAGACCATGCCTCTACGCACAAAAAAAGTGACAGGGGAAGGTCTAAGACTAGCAAATCCGACAAATTGTCGAGAGGGTCTTCTAGGGATTCTTCCCAAACACCTAAAAAGAAAAGCCTTCCAGTGCATAAACAGGAGGCAGACCTTAAGAAAAGGACCTTAGACTTCGATACGTCATCGAAAGCCTCGACGAAAACATCTTTGAAACCTCCATCGAAGGCTGTCGAGTATATGGGGTGGTCGACCCAACCGAAAAAAGTTGCGTCGAGTACACTATCGACGACCTCGAAGACTCCTTCGACGACATTCATAGCGCCTTCGAAATCATCAAAGAATACCTCGACAACATTGAAGGTAATAGCCACAACATCGACGCCATTGATGCTTCTGTCGACGAAGACACCAATTACAGTTGTGAAATCAACACCAATATTAAAACCTATACCTGAGAAAGTATTTCACCCAGAAAGCAGGCATGATTTTTTCCAAACGGCCATCCATATATGGAGAAATGTCTTCAGGAAATGAGGAGGATGAAGAAGATGAACCTGAAGTTTCATCGACAGGGGTAAAATATGCTACAAGAGAAATCCCTGAGTAATTAATTAATCCTCAATCAAAAACGCAAGATCTTTATGAATGTTTACAATCTGCAAGTGAACTACATACATCCCCCTGAATATGAGTTTGAAAAACCCGATCCAGCAGAGCATGCTGATTTGGGTTATAGAAAACATATGAATAAAGTTAAAGAATTTATGGGATGGAGTAGAAACTCACCCCTATCAGGAGGACCTCAACCAGACCCCATACTTCCCTTTCATATTTCCCTGCAAAGGAGAGTAAATGCTGCTTGGGAAAAACCTGAATCCATTCCTGCAGTAAATTAAAAATATGTGGCAAAATATAGACCCTGTAATTCTGATCCAGAGTACTTGAGTAAGCATCCATCTCCTCAAAGCCTGGTAGTTCAAGCAGCCACATCAACAACAAATGCTGCATACCCTACAATTCTCCAGCATGGGGTCTGGCATGGATTCACATGCTCATGAATATTCCCCGTCGTCAGGCTGGGAATCCTCGGTAAAGAAAAAACCAGTATCAGTTTCGTTTCTGATCTGTCTTTCGCAGTAATAACCAATCACTGGTCTCTGCGTCATACTGACCACAGCCAATGACTGCCCTCTACCTAAGCACCGCCTCTGGCAGCCATCTTCAGATTTTTACCGCACGTTCATGTGTTGGGATCCTCGTGCTATTGCTCTCGAGCGTTAGTGCTTTTTTTCGCGCTTTTTCACAAAAAACTTCGATTCTTTCGGTCAAAAGAGCCTCAAGCTCCACCGATCCTACATCCGATCAACGGGGACCCGTGTCGGATTCATCTGTGCCCCTCAAGGGTGAAGATTTCGTCGAGCTACACTTCGGAGGACTCCAGAAGCTTCTCAGGCCCGGTCTCGGAGATGGCCCAGGAGAAGGGAAGCTCGACGCCCGGAAAGCTGTTCAGGGTCTGCCCTGGATGCCAGCTGCAGAACGTCTTCAAGGAGGACGAACACTCTTTCTGCCTTTACTGCCTTCATGAGGACAAGACGCACGTGGAGAAGGACTGTGCGTTTTGCGGCAACGTGTCGGAACGGACCATGAAGGACCGCCATCAACGTCTCGCCAACTGGCTGGAGGGTAAGAGCCCGTCTGGCGAGAAGAAGAAGAAATCCGAGCGGTCTTCTAAGACCTTTGAGGGCGCCCCGGCGACGGGGGCCCAACATAAGGCCAAGCACCGCGAGTCCGCTGGCACCGGGAGCGCCGAACGGTCGGGCTCTACGGGCGCCAGGCAGGGCGCACCCTCCCCGGCACCATCAACCACGAGCCAACGCTCTGGGTCGGGTAAGAGGAAGGCCGAGCACCCGGCGAAGCTCCTGAGAGGCCCCGGTCGAGCTCTAAGGCAGAGGAGGAGCGTGGCAGTGCCCCCTCCCTCAAGGATAAGGCGGTGAGCGCACCTAAGGTGGTGAAGGCCTTGATCCATCCGACCAAGCCCTCTATCGAAACGGTCGCGGCGGCCCTGGCTCAGCCTGTGGTGGCTGCACCAGTGGTGGCGACCTCAGGGCCCAGAATCTCCCTGCCTCCTCGGAGGGAGTCTTCCTTTGTGCCCATCGATAGGACCCCCGTGAAACCCTCCGTGGGGAAGAAGAAGGGGGGGCAGGGCGTCGTCGTAGATTCGGCCTCAACCTCAGAAGAGGAGCTGATCGAGGTCTTAAGCCACGGCCTAGGCGTGGAAGAAGGCCAGCCCGTCGGAATGGACCCCGACGCAGGTGACGACGAGGATACCGACGGGGCCCCTGCTCGCCCGTCGGATTCCCCTCTGCCAGCGCCGCAAGACAACTCGGCGGCCATTTTGTTGGCCATACAGTCCTTATGCTCCGAGATAAGGACGAGGCTACCGTTACCGACGGAGGAACCTCTCCCGTCGGGGGATCCAGAACCGGGACCTTCTGGTGTTCCCCCTACCAAGAAAAGAAGGATCCATCCACCACCTCCTTTTCAACCGTCGCGCCCCGTCCAGCCCTCCTCCCCGTCCACCCGAGGGGATGATACGGGGACTGACACGGCAGCGACGGGTACGGACGACGAGGCATACGACGAGGATTTTCCGTCGTCGCCTCCCACCAGGGCTTCTCCGCCCGACGAGATCGGATCTTTCCACTCCATGATCTCCAGGGCTTCCGAGCTTTTCCAACTCTGCCCTGAGGAGAAGAAAAAGGAAGGCTTCCTTTATCAGCGGCGCGAGGCCAAGAGGAAGACGGTCCTCGCAGTGCCTCTGTTGGACGACATTTGGGATGAGGGCCTTTCCCTCCTCAAGAACCCTTCCACGACGCCAGCTAGAAGAGACCGGTACGAGAAAAAGTACCGGGTCCCGGACACGGCCCCCCTATGCCTCCGGGCGCAGCCTACCCCGGACTCCGTCGTCTCCGCGGCAGCCAGGAAGAAAGCGGGGGGGGGTGCGGCCTCCACATCGACTTCCCCGCCGGACGGCGAGGGAAAGAAATTGGATGCTATGGGACGCAGAGTCATCTCGTCGGCAGCGACGACGATTAAAGCGGCCAACGCCTTGGCTATCGTGGCCCGCTACGACAGGGAGCTCTGGTACAAGATAGCTCCCCTGCTGGATTTTCTGCCGGACGACAAGAGGGCGGAGGCCCTTGAGATCCTGCAGGAAGGTGAGGTGGCGTCGGACCACGCCATCACGGTGGCGACGGACATCGCCGACACTGGGTTCCGCCAGCTGGGCAACGGCGTTTGCCTTTGACGTCGTGGATGGCTCAAAGCTACGGACTTTCGGCAGGACGTCCAGACCAGAGTCCTGGACATGCCCTTCGACGGGAACAACCTGTTTGGGAAGACAGTGGACGATTCCCTTCAGGCCATCAAGGCGGATACTGAGACGGCCCGGGCCCTTGGAGTCCTGCAGCAACGACGAACGCCCTTTCGGAGCGGCGGAGGCAAGGGCGCCTCCAAAGGTTCCGGCGGCGGTTTCGCTTCCTACCGTCAAGCGGCCCGCTCGTCGTCGCAAGAGGCCTACAGAGGACGAGGCAAGTCTAGCGGACCCCGCCGTCGTCGCCAAGGAGGTCAAGGCGGCAAGGCCGCGTCCAAGCAGGATTGAACCGGCCGTGGGGTCGGGCCCCCACCGAAGCACCCCGGTGGGAGGCCGGCTGGCGGGCTTCGTCAGCGTGTGGGAGTCCATCTCCACCGACCGTTGGGTGCTGGACGCCCTGGCCCGGGGCCACGCGCTCGAGTTTCAAAGAAGGTGCCCGCGCGTCCCCCCCGTGGCCAGGAAAGAACTTCACGTCCCTCAACTTCTCCTGGAGGTAAAGGCGATGCTCAGAAAGGGCGCCATCGAACTCGTCCCAAAGAGGCTTCGGGGCTCCGGAGTCTACTCGCGATACTTCCTCGTGAAGAAGAAGACGGGAGGATGGCGCCCCATCCTAGACCTGCGACGTCTGAACAAGTTCATCAAGGCGCAGAAGTTCCGGATGGTCACCCTCCAGCACGTCCTGGGTCAGCTGGAGGAAGGAGACTTCCTATCGTCGTTGGATTTGGAGGATGCCTACTTCCACATTCCCATCCTAAAGGGGCACCGAAAATTCCTCAGATTCGTGGTCCAAGGGCGTCATTACCAGTTCAAAGCCCTTCCCTTCGGACTACGGTCGGCACCCAGGGTATTCACCAAGTGCCTCGCACCGGTGGCGGCGCAGCTGCGCCGCGAGGGGATTCACATCTACCCCTACCTGGACGACTGGCTCATCCGCGCCAAGACGAGGGAGCTCGCCGTGGTCCACACGGCAAGGACCGTCCAACTCCTCACGGACCTGGGATTCTCCGTGAACTACGCCAAATCCCACCTGGTGCCCGCGCAAGTCGCACTGTTTCTGGGAGCGAGGCTCGACACAGTGTCCCTTCTGGCCTCCCCGTCGGAGGAGAGGACCAGGACCATCTTGGGCAAGGTGCAACGGATGTTGGTGGCCGACGCGGCCAAAGTGAGGTCCATCAAGTCCCTCCTCGGGATGATGTCTTCCTGCATCTACCTCATTCCCATGTGCAGGCTCCGGATGCGCCCGTTGCAAGAATTCCTGGATGCGCGCTGGATCCAGACGACGGGCAGCTTCGAGGAAAGGATCAAGCTCGACGAGAGTTTCCGACGAGCGATACGGTGGTGGGGCACCCACGCGCATCTGACGGCGGGCATGGACTTCCAGACCCCAGCCCACCAGGAGACTGTGACCACGGATGCCTCCCTGGAAGGGTGGGGAGCGCACACCGAAAATCTGCACGCAAGGGGACTCTGGCTCCCGACGGAGAAGTCCCTACATATCAACGTCCTGGAGCTCCGTGCAGTGTTTTGGGCCCTCAGGTCCTTCCTTCCGTCCCTCAAGGGCAAGGTGGTGAGGATCTTCACCGACAACACCACCACCATGTTTTACATCAGGAAACAGGGCGGAACCAGGTCCCCAGCGCTGTCCAAGGAGGCGCAGGACCTGTGGCATTGGGCCGTCGCCCAAGGGATTTTTCTGGTGCCGTTTCATCTGGCAGGGATAAAAAACACCATCGCCGACTCACTCAGCAGGGAGCTGCGCTCGTGCCACGAGTGGGAACTACGGCAGGATCTGGTGGATCGCCTCTTCCGACGGTGGGGCACACCCCAGATCGACCTGTTCGCGACGGCGACGAACACCAAGTGCCGGAGGTTCGCCAGCAGGTTTCCCCAGACGAGGAGCATGGGCGATGCTTTCTCGTTCCCCTGGGAGGGCCTGTTCCTCTACGCGTTCCCTCCCTTGCCTCTGCTAATCCGGCTCGTCAACCAGCTCAAGAGGTCACGGTGCAGGATGATCCTCGTCGCACCTGCGTGGCCGAGGCAGATATGGTTCCCGGACCTTCTGGACTTGTCAGCGTCCCCGCCGATCAAGCTGCCGGCGGACGCGGATCTACTCTCCAGGGAAGGAGGCGCCATCCTCCACCACGACCCGAAGTCGCTGAACTTGCAGGCCTGGCTCCTGCAGCGCTAGAGTTTGGAGGATACGACATACCGGCCGATTGCAGAGAGGTTCTTGCAAAGGCCAGGGCGTCCTCGACTCTTAAATGCTACGGACACAAATGGAAGAGGTTCTCTGTCTGGTGCCACGCACAGAAGATTAACCCTCTACGGATTACGGCTCCCCAAGTACTGCCGTACCTGCTGACGCTGGCCAAAGCTGGTCTGGCACACGCGTCCATCAAGATTCATCTTGCTGCGATCTCCCGATACACCAGAACCACGGGGCGGACGTCCTTGTGGTCTCATCGTCTGGTGAAAGAGTTCATGAAGGGACTGTTCAGATCGTTCCCGCCGGTGAAGGCTCCGGCCCCGGCGTGGGAGCTCAACGTGGTGCTGACCAAGCTCATGGGACCTCCGTTCGAGCCTCTGCACTCGGCCCCGTTGAAGTTTCTATCGTGGAAAACAGCTTTTCTTGTGGCCATCACCTCCGCACGACGAGTGGGAGAGATCCAGGCCCTTTCCTGCAAGGCCCCGTACTTGACTTTCCACGACACGAGGGTAGTGCTCAGGACGCACCCCTCCTTCATGCCCAAGGTACCGTCGGACTTCCATCTCAACGAACCCTTGGTGTTACCTGTGTTCTTCCCGTCGCCTTCATCGCCGGCTGAGAGGACTTTGCACTCGCTGGATGTAGCTAGAGCGCTGAAGTTCTACGTGGACCGCACGAAGGGTTTTCGGAAGACGTCACAACTCTTTGTGAACTTTGGACCTGTCAATCAGGGGAAGGCTCTCTCGAAGGCTTCCATCTCCAGATGGCTCTCCGGCTGTATCATGTGCTGTCACCGGTTGGCAAACCGACCGCTGCCTGGCCGTCCGAGAGCCCATTCCACCAGAGCGATCGCAGCTACCACGGCGTTCCTATCTGGTGTGCCCCTGCTGGACATATGCAGGGCTGCTACGTGGAGGTCGACGCACACCTTCACGAAATTCTACTGCGTCGAACGGGATTCCAGGGAGGAGTCCAGGGTCGGCCAAGCAGTGCTGCGCAACCTGTTCGCCTGAGGTGAGCCTGGTGAGGAGGTAAGATGCTTAATGTTGAGTTGATGTGATGCTTAATGTTGAGCCTTTGCCACCTCCCGTGGTTGTGCATGTGTGTACTGCTATGTATTCTTTATTCATGAGCATGTGAATCCATGCCAGACCCCATGCTGGAGAAGGAACAAGTCACATGCGAACCCTCCCGCCTACCCCTCTGCGGCTCTTCACTTGGTCATACTGCCACTTCACGTGCTTCCAAATCTGAAGATGGCTGCCAGAGGCGGTGCTTAGGTAGAGGGCAGTCATTGGCTGTGGTCAGTATGACGCAGAGACCAGTGATTGGTTATTACTGCGAAAGACAGATCAGAAACGAAACTGATACTGGTTTTTTCTTTACCGAGGATTCCCAGCCTGACGACGGGGAATATTCATGAGCATGTGAATCCATGCCAGACCCATGCTGGAGAACAACAGTTACAGCTAAGTAACTTGTTCCTTCCCCCTGATAGGGATGACAAAAAGATTGATGCATGGTCTAAAAAGGTTTTTACATCAGGGAGCATGGCTCTAAAATCCACGAATGTATCTTGCACTCTGACGAGATTCATATATACTCTGTGGGACTGTATGTCAGCGGCAGCTGAACACATCCTGGAAGGAGAGGGACGTGATGGTTTCCTATCCATAAGAAATGATGGCAAGGAGGCTTCTGGGGAATGCCTTCAAGTAGGTTTGGACACAGCTGACAGTATCAGCAGGTCCATGGCATCTAGCGCAGTGCTACGCAGATTGGCGTGGCTAAGGAAGTCAGGTTTCGCACCAGATGTTCAATCTAGACTTCTTAATATGCCATTTTACTGCTCGAGGTTGTTTGAGAGCAAAGCAGATGAAAGTTTAGAAAAGCTTCAGACCTCCAAGGCAGCGGCAAAATCACTCAGTGCCGCAATAAGACAGCCTCAACAACGCCCCTACACAGGGTCATCTTCCTTGAGGGATCGTCCCTTTCGTTTTTACTCCTCATTTGGGAGAGGCCAGTCAAAGAGGGGGTGAGGAAAAGGTGCTAGATCTGCCCCAGCAGCGGCATCTGTCCCTTCAGCCACTGCTGGAGCTGCCGCAAAACCACTCTGAGGTTTTGATCCACAAGACCCCAGTGGGAGGCAGGATCTCACAGCATCTGAAAGAATGGCGAGGCATGACTTCAGATGCTTGGGCACTGGAAACAGTATCCCCTTCCCTTTCAAAAGAAACCTCAGAATCACCCACCGGAATACAACTCTACCAAAAATCCAGACCCGCTTCTGTTGCAGGAAGTATTAACCCTGCTACAGAAAGGTGCAATAGAACATGTACCTGTAGCGGAGAGGAACAACGGTTGGTATTCCCCATATTTCCTCATTCCAAAGAAGGACGGAGGACTGAGACCCATCTTGGACTTGAGAAACTTGAACAGTTTCCTCAGGAAGGACAAATTCAAGATGGTCTTGCTTTCTCAGATCTTTCAGGCTCTCCAACTCCAGGATTGGATGGTATCATTAGACCTTCAGGATGCTTACTTTAATGTGCCAATCCATCTCAAGCACAGAAAGTACCTGAGGTTTGCGATTGGCAATTCTCATTTTCAGTTTCGGGTTCTGCCATTCGGGTTAACCTCCGCCCCAAGAGTTTTCACCAAGTTGATGGTGGGGGTGACAGCGAGTCTCAGGAGAGGGGGGTTCATGTCTACCCCTATCTGGACGATTGGATGATCAGAGCATGTTCTCCAGAACAAGCCCTGGATTATCTGTCCAAGACTTGTCACTTTCTTCACAAACTAGGGTTTTCCTCTGAATTTAAAAAAGTCAAACATGATACCATCACAGAAACTCCAGTTTATAGGAGCAGTCCTGGATACCTGCTCTGCAGATGGTAACAAAATTCCAGAATGCCCAGTATTTTCCGGCCTTTGACTTTCTCAGGTTGCTCGGTCTGATGGCATCCTGCATTTTTCTGGTGACAGAAGCCAGATTGAGAATGAGATCTCTTCAATGGGCTCTCAGAACTCAATGGTCCCAATCCTCAGGGGAAATGTCAGATCTGTTGCAGGTCCCAGCCAAAGTAGCACAGGATCTGCAATGGTGGGCTTGCAGACATCATATTCTCAGAGGAGAATCTTTTTGGCAGCCATGGCCGGAGATAACGGTAGTGACGGACGCCTCACTCACTGGGTGGGGAGCCCATACCAACGATCTAACAATCAGCGGACGTTGGTCTCCATTGGAGTCCAAACTACACATCAATCTTTTGGAGTTGAGGGCAATCAGACTAGCACTGACGGCCTTCCTGCCCTCTGTACGCGGAAAGAATGTTCTGATAATGACGGACAACACAGTGGCCACGTATTACCTCAACAAAAGAGGAGGAGTGGGGTCACTGCCACTGTGTCCATCTGCCCTCCAATATGTCTTCCAAGAAGAGAGGATATTCACTTGCGACAGGAAGGTCATGTTCTCCACCCGGAGGTCAACGCACTCAAACTTCACGCATGGCTTCTGAAATGCTGAGATACAAGGATTGGGATCTTCCGGATGACGTGATGGAGATTTTGCTTTCGGCCAGAAGGCCAGCAACCAAGTCTCTGTATCGGTGTCGTTGGAACAAGTTCAGTAACTGGTGCAGAGAAAAGAATGTGGATCCATTTCAATGTAATATCCCCACAATTCTCTTTTCTATTACATTTAGCTAATATGGGGCTCCAGGTTGAGACGATAAAGGGATACTTAGCAGCGCTATCCATCTTTAAGCGCTCTTCAGAAGAAGAATCTTACTTCAAGATATCCTTAATAATTCAATTCTTAAAAGGTTTAAATAATGTGTTTCCACCAATACCTTTCCAGGTTCCAGTGTGGGATCTGAAATTGGTTCTAAAATTTCTCACATGTATTCCATTTGAGCCTTTACATTCTTGTCCACTAAGGCTCCTTACTTTGAAAACAATACTTCTTGTAGCATTGACATCAGCCTGCAGGGTAAGTGAGTTGCAGGCACTTTTGAGCAGTCCTCCTCACACCATCTGTTCTTAGGGTCAAACCTTCTTTTTTACCAAAAATTGATTCGGATTTTCATCTGTCACAGAAAATAACTTTACCTACTTTTTTACCCTCCTCCTCATGCAAGCAAGGAAGAGGAGCGGCTGCATAGACTAGATCCCAGAAGAGCTCTTAGTTTTTACATCTCAAAATTTGCAAAAATTTGTCAGTGTGATCAACTTTTTGTGGGGTACACTGGACGCAAACTGGGTCTTCTGGTAACCAAACATTATCCGGATGGATAATTTTAGCCATAACAGAATGTTACAGATTGGCTGGGAAAGAACCACCTGATGGACTGAGAGCTCATTCAACCAGGGGCATGGCAACTTCAACAGCACTATAAAGAGTTGTCCCTGTACAAGATATTTGTGCAGCAGCGACATGGTCATCCAGCACACTTTTATAAAACATTATGGTCTGGACTCGACTTCTTCTCAAGGAAGTCTATTTGCTAAATTGTACTCCATTCTGTACACTATTAAAAAAGATACTGTACTCCCACCTCCAATATGAAACTGCTTTGGGAGTCTATCTAAGATGAGGAATACGTGGGAGGACACAATCCAATCGAAGAACAAGTTACTTACCAACTGTAGCATTCTTTCGATTGGATGTTCCTCCCACGTATTCCTCATCGACCCTCCCAACCAACCCCACAGTACAGTTTACGTGAATTACACTGTAAACTCTTTTAAGGCTTGGGTCAAAAAAGGCATGCCATTATCTAATTAAAATCCACGCACTACAATATACGAAAAAACAGAACTGAAGCCAACGGGCGTGCTCGAGGCTCTTATAAAGTGGATGACGTCCGTGCTCGACGGATGCCACGGCCTCGAGTGGAGTGCCCTCTGCTGGAGAGAGGAAAACATTTCCGAGGCGAAACCTAAAGGTTAAGGATATATATAAGATGAGGAATACGTGGGAGGAACATCCAATTGAAAGAATGTTACAGTTGGTAAGTAACTTGTTCTTCTAATTGCATTGACATCACCCTGCAGGGTAAGTGAGTTGCAGGCACTTTTTAGTGGTCCTCCTCACACCATCTTTTATAAAGATAAAGTTGTCCTTTGAGTCAAACCTTCTTTTTTGCCAAAAATCGTTTCAGACTTTAACCTGTCACAGAAAATAATACTACCGACTTTCTACCCTCCTCACACAAGTAAGGAAGAGGAAAGTCTACATATGTTAGATCCTAGAAGGGCTCTTAACTTTTATATTTCAAGATTGTCAAAAATACGTCAGTGTGACCCACTGTTTGTGGGATACACTGGCCGTTAATTAGGACTAGCTGTAACTAAGGAAACATTATCAAGATGGATAATCCTAGCCATAACAGAGTGTTATAGGCTAACTGGAAAAGATCCCCCTGAGGGATTAAGAGCTCATTAAACTAACGGCATGGCAACTTCAACAGCACTGAAAAGGGGCGTTCCTGTACAAGATATTTATGCTATGCAGCAGCCACATGGTCATCCTTGCATACTTTCATAAAACATTATGCTTTGGACTCAACTACCTCTCAAGGTCTATTTGCCAAATCTGTACTACATTCGGTACATGACAAAAAGATATTTGTACTCCCACCGCCAATAGAAAACTGCTTTGGGAGTCTATCTAAGATGAGGAATACGTGGGAGGACACAATCCATCCGAAGGACAAGTTACTTACCAACTGTAACGTTCTTTCAATTGGATGTTCCTCGCACGTATTCCTCATCGACCCTCCCATCCTACACCACAGTACAGTTTATGTGCTTTACACTCTAATTTCTCTTAAGGCTGGGGACAAAAGAGGCACGCCTTTAACCATATTCATGGGCTCTGATACACGAAAAAACAGAACTGAGGCTAACGGGTGCGCTCGAGGCTTTTATACAACTGATGACATCGGTGCTCAACGGATGCCGCCGAGGAACATCGTTGCCTGGAGTGGAGCGCCCTCTGCTGGAGATGGGAAAAATTTTCCGAAGCGGAACTGAAGGTAAGGCTTGAGGCTTGTGGAATCTGCTTAGATCACATGCTGTGCATAGGCCGACATCTAGTGGAAGCTGCGGAGTATTACAGTTTGTTTTTCGAAACTCGAAAATGGGCGTCAACACAGGGCGTGCCAGTAATACTATCCCTAGTGTGACATCCACTGTACCCATGATCGCTCACGCGTGTAGGACCCATACTGGTCGGAAGCATTTCGCGGAGTTCCCTGCCCTTAGCCATACTTTTGCAAAATATTGTTATATTTTCCCCATTCTCCACCCCAACGTCGAGTCACCGAACTTCCACACTCGACGCCGGCCCGGAGAAGAAATCAACCGTCGACAGCTGCACAATGGATTTGGGCCTCGGAAGGCCTCTGGCCTCGGTCCGGGCCTAGGAAGGCCTCTGGCCTCGGCCCTGCAAGTAGGGAGAGTGGGGGGTGGACGTACTCTACACTCTTTTGGTATATAGGTACATTCTTATATATTCCTACACTTAACAGCCCGCTGCCACAAGGTGCGTATGGAGGGTACCCCTTTCCAATTCTGCCCCAAGTGCAACCGAAAGTACCCTTGGGTTGACAGACACGCCCCGTGCAATCTCTGCTTGCCGAGGGACCACCCCGAGGCGAACTGCAGAGCGTGTAGTAGGTTTAAACCAAAAACACATAAGGACTGTTCGATCAAGCGTTGGGCCCACCACGCCAGGCGTCAGGAGGCCATGGCAGCGGAGGGCGCCTTCAGCGATGGCAGCGACGCCGTGCTTTCAGACGGCGAGGGCAACGTGGCGTTGAGAGACAGCTGAGCACAAGTCCCCGACCTTGGAAGGTCATCCGGCAGGGCGGCTATGGGGAAGACCCCCGGCGACACAAGCGCTACCCACAGCACTTCCACAAAGCACATGAAGTCCAACCGAGACTCGATGCGCATGTCAAGTTCTCGGAAAGAGGCACATAGAGAGCGGTCCGAATCGGTGTCCTCTGGGCGTTCTCAATATAGATCGCCGCATGACTCCAGGCAATCATCCACTGTTGCCAAGAGTGCCTCGCTCCCCAAGGTAACAGAAGTTCGATCGTCGGAAGACGAAGCCGACTTCCATCCCCAGACTGCACTCAAGGAGTCGGCGCCCGCAGACCGCGTAAAGCCGGCTCCCGAGTCCCTACCTCCACGTTCTAGAGATAGGGACACTACCGCCGAACCTCGACGCCAGGCGTCGGAAGGCTCCGGAGGGGCGAAAAAGCAGGGAAAACACTCTTCCACCCACGGGGAGGGGGGAAAACAACAAAGGAAGCAGTCTCAGCCTCCACACACACCTCTAAAAACTTCCACTCCACATAAACAGACAAGTCCCAGTCTTCTGTTATCCCAAGGACCCCTGCTAAAACCAGTAAGTCTAGTCAGGATAAAGCGGAGAGAGTCCCAGAAAGGGTCATTCCCAGTTCTACAGAATGGTCTAGTGATGACATAGACAGGGTTATGTCAAGGATGTCATCATTGGCAGACTTTTATGCAAAAAACCCTGAACACTTTCTCTCCTATACTCCCGACGGGTCAGCACCCTCAGGCTCTAAGGATCCAATACCTCCAAGTAAGAAGTCCCGGTTTGAAGCCCCAACACCGTCTTCGGACCCTTTCTATATTCAGCCCTACTCTCAATATCAAGGGGATACATCCTTTTGTGAGGATCCAGATTTGGGTATTTTGGAAGAGCAAACTGGTACGGGCTACTATGGGGATGATGAGGACCAGGAAGAGGAAGACCCTGAGACCTACATAGTAGATTCCCCGGTAGAGAAAGAACCCCTGATTACCGACTCCCCTGTCGACAATGAACCTCTCCTGAACGAAGTTCTGTCTCGAGCGGCAGAACATTTCCACATTGACACCCAGGGTGCTCAAGAGGAGAGGGACTTCGCCGAAGAGTTAGTGGGAGAAAGGAGGCCTGTTGCTCAGGCCATCCCTATCCTTAAGTCTATTCAGAGAAGAATAGACCCTTCACTTTTAAATCCTAACCTCACTAGAGCAGTGAACCCCAGGATTGAGAAACTTTTAAGGGCAGCCCAATCAGACCCACTGTATATAAGGGGGCATCTGAAACCGGACTCCCTGGATGTTAGAAACACCCGTAAGAGGGCTTGAACACCCTTGTCATCGTCCGAAGCTCCTCCCGACAAGGAGAGCAAGAAACTGTATGGTTTGGGCAGGAAAGTAGCCTCCACTTCTGCCTACCAGGCAAGGATTGCCAACTCCACCACCCTGTTGGCCAGCTACAACTGCCATCAGTGGGAAGAAGTTGCGGCACTCATAGAGTCCGCACCAGAACCCTTAAAGAGCCAGTTGGCACGAGTTGCGGCGGAGGGAAGAGCCGTGTCCGGTTGCAATTTAAAAGCAACCTTTGATGCCGCGGATAACGCCGGCAGATTGATAGCAGAAGGAACTGTTATCAAGAGACATGCTTGGTTAAGGCAGTCTGGATTCAAAGCTGAAACCCAAGCATCATTGTTAGATAAACCGGTGGAGCCGGTTCAAATCCCTAGGCCAACTAACCAATAAACCCCCTAATAAGTGAGGGAATAGCAATTTTCGTCTCCCACGCGGCCAAAATTCCCAGAGGGGATCTAACTATTCCCAGGGGCAGGGTACACCGTGGAACAATAATAACCAACAGTCTACCCAGGGTTACGGCAGGGGTAGTAAAAGAGGACATGCTAAAGGTAGAGGCAGTCCCATTAAAGGAGGCGGCACGCCTCCACCAAAACAGTGACTCTCCATTCAGGGTCCCTTCTCACGCAACCCCAGTAGGGGGACGCATTTCCAACTTCACCCAAGCTTGAGAAGGGATCACATCAGACAGATGGGTGCTGTCCACAGTATCCGCAGGGTACTGCATAGAACTGTTAGAGCGGCCTCGGAACCATCCTCCACGACAAAGAATACATTCTTTGGAACACCAGAAAATCCTCCTCGAGGAGATCGTCAATCTGCTAGCAAAGGACACGATAGAACTCGTCCCGGGACACCAGGTAAACAAGGGTATTTATTCAACTTGCTTGTGCCAAAAAAAGATTTGACAATGCGCCCAGTATTGGACTTACGGCCTGCAAACAAGTACGTCAAGCCCCAAAAATGTAGCATGACTACTCTCCAAGAGGTAATCCCCCTTCTAAAAAAGGGAGATTACATGGCAACATTGGATATGAAAGATGCCTATTTTCATATTTCCATGTTCCCAGCGCACAGAAAGTACTTGCGCTTCAAGGTGGACAGTCAGCACTACCAATTCAAGGTACTGCCCTGCGGGATAGCTTCAGCTCCAAGGGTATTCACCAAGGTACTGGTGGTGGCGGCAGCAACCTACACAGGGAAGCAATCCCGGTGTACCCTTACCTGGACGACTGGCTCATCATGGGGGAGACCCCAGTAATTTGCAGAACAAACATTCAAAGGACAATCGACCTCCTCTTTGAATTAGGCTTCTCAATAAACGAGAAAAAGTCAAGTCTGATGCCAAGCACCTCCAAACAGTTCCTAGGAGCTATCCTAGACACTCAAGAGGGGTTGACCTTTCCTTCCAAGGAAAGAATTCGGAATATACTGCTGCAAATTCCGTAATATTGGGCTGGTCGCCAGATAATGGTACACAAAGCAATGCGGTTACTGGGCATGATGGCGTCATGTATTTACCTGGTCCCCCAAGCGCCTGCGCATGCGTCCCATGCAGGAATGGTTGGCGAAACAGTGGTCTCAGGCAAGTGGTCAGTGGGGCGATCTAGTGGTCGTTTCGCCAACACTTGTACAAAGCCTAAACTGGTGGACAAGAGAAAATCTGTCCAAGGGGAAACCCCTTTTACGATCCCGAGATACAGGCGGTAGTCACAACCGATGCATTCCTGACAGGGTGGGGAGCTCACCATCTCCACCACACAACTCAGGGTCTATGGTCTCACTCAGTGGCCAAGAATCACATCAACCTGGCAGTATTCAGAGCGCTTCAAGGGTTCAAGCCCTACCTGCTAAACCTGTCGGTGCAAATCCGGACAGACAGCACTACAGCCATGTTTTACCTGAACAAGCAAGGGGGGACTTGTTCACCAAATCTGTCCAAGCTTGCCCAGAAAATTTGGATATGGACACTCAGACGGAACATCTTCCTGTCATCACAACATGTTCCAGGGGATCTCAATTCTCTAGCGGATGCTCTAAGCAGAGACTCCTTCCCAGAAGAACACGAATGGTGTCTACACAGAGAAGTCGTAGAAGATATCTTCTCTCAGTGGGGTTTCCCCACTGTAGACCTATTTGCCACAAGCGAAAACAGGCAATGCCCAGCATTTGCATCCAGGTTCCCCCAACAAGACTCCCAGGGGAACGCCCTGTGGATGAACTGGTCAGGAATGTTTGCGTACGCTTTTCCACCAACTCCTCTCATCAGGAAAGTGGTCAACAAGATGAACAGAGAATCGATGACGCTCGTCCTGGTTGCTCCCATGTGGGCAAGACAACCGTGGTTCCCACACTTACGCAGATTAGCGGTGTGCGAGCCCATCAAACTTCCGGCCAGGTAAAACCTACTGTCCCAGCACCAAGGTCAAACAGTGCATACTCAACCCAACTCCATGAACCTGGCAGCATGGCTCCTGAGGTCATAGAGTTTGGACATCTCAATTTACCACAGAGGTGTATGGACATCCTAAAAGAATCTAGGAAGCCAAACACAAGGCACTGATACTTTGACAAATGGAAGAGATTTGTTATCTGGTGCCAGAATAAACAAATCAACCCAGTTGATTGCACTCCTTCCACTATTGTTACATACATGCTCCACCTGCTGGATGCAGGACTGGTTTTTAACTCACTGAAGGTACACCTGGCAGCTCTGTCGGCATACACCACTTCCCATAACAAGGTGTTGAGGTGGAAAGTACCAGTAGTTAAAGCCTTCATGGAAGGAGTAAAGAGACTTCACCCTCCTATTTCAAACCCACCACCAGGATGGGACCTTAACGTGGTGCTATCTAAACTCATGGGCCCCCCCATTCGAGCCCATGCATAAAAGCAGTCTCAAACACCTGACTTATAAGACCACTTTCTTAGTAGCAATTACATCTATAAGAAGGGTCAGTGAAATGCAGGCTCTGTCAGTGCAAGATCCCTTCTTTACTGTCCATAAAGATAAACTGGTTTTACGCACACACCCTAGGTTCTCACCTAAGTTTATTTCTAAATTCCACGTGAACCAGTCCATCGAGCTTCTGGCTTTCTTCCAAGACCCACAGAGTTCGGCTGAGGTGAAACTACACACCCTAGATGTGCGTAGGGCGGTCCTCTACCATGTAAACAAGACCAGACCGCTAAGGAAAACAGACCAACTGTTTTTCTCTGTAGCTACAGGCAGAGAGGGGGATCGCGTCTCTAAAGGTGCCATCTCTATGTGGATTATTAACTGTATCCAGCTGTGTTACTCCCTTTCTGGAAAGATTCTGCCTTTCACGCCAAGAGCCCACTCTACGAGAGGCATTGGGGCCACTCTGGCTTTCATTGCAAATGTCCCCCTTGACACCATTTGCAAAGCAGCTACTTGGAGCTCTATTCACACTTTTACTCAGCACTACTGCATTGCCACCCATTCCAAGACAGATACCCAAGTGGGACAAGCGGTTCTAAGACATTTATTTGCTCATGATCCTTCTCATATCCTTCTTCAGGTACTGCTCGCTAATCTATGCACAGCATGTGATCTAAGCAGATTCCACAAGCCTCAGAAGGGATACATTACTCACCGTAATCGTATTTCTGATGCTTGTATCTGCTTAGATTCACATGCGACCCACCCTTCCTCCCCTCTGAGAGAAGGCGCATGAATGCTGGTAATCTTACCTTTCTTTCTATCTGCCTGGATCATCTGTACTCGCGCTTCTCCTCATGGTACCTCATGTCAGAAAAAATACAATCTGAGGGTCCTACACGCGTGAGGGATCATGGGTACAGTGGACGTCACACTAGGGATAGTATTACTGGCACGCCCAGTGTCGACACCCATTTTCGAGTTTTGAAAAACAAACTGTAATACTCCGCAGCTTCCACTAGATGTCGGCCTATGCACAGCATCTGAATCTAAGCAGATACAAGCATCAGAAATACGATTACGGTGAGTAATGTATCCCATATCTAAGATGAGGAATACGTGGGAGGTACATCCAATCGAAAGAACGTTACAGTTGATTAGTAACTTGTTCGGCTGCTGCCAAATGGGAAAATTTTAGAGAAAAGATGGTGGAGGTCTTTTTGAAGGCGGACCTTCCTTTTCCCTCGAAAGAGACGAAAAAGGCTCTTGAACCCACAGTCTCTTCCAAGACTTGCAGGTAATCCTGCAATGCTTTGACCCTTGCGCTTGGGCATCTGAGTCAGAAGACCTCACAGATGTTGTATCGTGTAGTGTTGACCATGGAGATTTCATTGAAGCATAAAGCTTCCGTTGAATGCCTCCTCGAAGGAGTAGAAGGGCTCTTAGACGTGGACCTCGGAGATGGCTTTGAGTTTTAAACCCAAATCGAAGACCTGATTTCTTCAGATCCATTGAGTCAGTCATTGAGGTTGAGGAGGAAGAGGACGTTGTACCATCCGGTAAGGAACATTATGGACCGCCCAATGTTCCAGAAGAGTTGGTCTTGGATCAATCCTTGCTTGAAGGCCTAACCACTTGTCTAAAAGAAGCCAGTGGTCTGGATGCCTCCCCTGAGGATGAATTAGACACACCAGACATACACTCTCATCCAAATGCAGCCTGTAGAATGGTCATGAATAGGGGATTGGGAGGCGTCCTGCTGAGGGCATAACCCAGGATGACCTTACAGACATTGGGGGTCATTCCGAGGTTGGAGGTAAGGAATTACCGGCACCGGTAAGGGTGCCGATGCCAGTAATCCCTTACCTCCGTATTCCGAAGTCCCTTTGCGGGTCCTTCCTTACGTCCTGCTTTTAGCAGGAGTTAAGTACGGGACCCGCAAAGGTACTTCGGAGGTAATTACCGTACCGTAATTTACGTTGCCGTAATTACCTCCTTCCCCATTCCCATTGAGCCCTATGGGGCAGGAATGGGGAAGGGCAAAAGGTGAATGGGGTATTATCGGTCCCTCCAACCCTGGAATGGACCGGTAATTACTCCATTCACCATGCCGGATTTGGGACGGTTTCGGAGGCAACCATGGAGCTAATTACTCCATGGTTAGCGCCAAACCCGGAATGAGGCCCATTCTGTATAAGGGCCCTCCTAAGGTGCCTGTGTTGCCCTTCCATACAGAAACCCCATCCTAGAAAAATGGCAAAAACGTGAGGCATCTCCTGCAGTGAACAAGGAGTTGTTAAAGAAGTACAGACCTTCTGTTGACCCAGACTTCCTTATCAGGCAGCCTTCATTAATCATATCTCAATCATAAAGGGTTTGGTGGTGCAGGCTGCTGCTTTCACATCAAAGGCGAAGCTTATCCGACCATTTTGCCCAGATAGGGACGGTAAATACTATGCACTGGCAAAGAGGGTATTCTCTGCTGGGACCATGACATTAAAAGCTATCAATGCATCTTGTGCTCTGCTGAAGTACACTTCCACAATATGGAATGTCTTTTCTCAGGCTGCAGAAAACATTCCTGAAGGGTAGATGAGAGATGGCTTCAATACTCATCTATGCCGGTTCCTTTAGTCAGGCCTTGATGTGTCCTACTGTGTCCGCCGTAGTATGGGCTTGAGTGCAGTGATAAGGTGATTTGTGTGGTTCGGAAAGTCTGGATTTGCCCCCACCATTCAATCAAGGCACCTAGACATTCCCTTCCAACCTTTTTGGAACAAAGGCAGATGCCAGCCTAGAAAAGCAACAGGCTTAAAAGGCTGCCGCAAAATCTTTAAGGACTGCCATTCGACAGGTGCAACCACACCCACCCACCTAAGTAGGCTTGGAGAGGCAGTTCCTTTCACGACTACTGCTCTTTTGGTCAAAGTGGTGGAAGAGGGCAGACTACCCAGAGAGGACAAAGGAGGTTCTTGCATGCCCACAGACGCCATGAAGGAAAAACTGCTCCGCCGCAGCCCCAAAACCTTTGTGAGCACTTTGGTCAAAGGACCCCGGTGGGGAGGCAGATTGACCCAGTATCTGCAAGAATGGCATTTCATTACTTCAGATTCATGAGCACTAAGGACAGTGGGCCAAGGGTACAATCTGGCATTTCTACAAAGACCCCCAGGTTGTCCCCAAGCGAGCAACCTCTTCAGGACCAGATCCACTCCTTCTACTTGAGATTCTTTCCTTGTTGGAGAAAAATGCTGTGGAAAGGGTGCCTGTAGTGGAACAATACCAGGGTTGGTACTCCAACTATTTTCTTGTTCCCAAGAAAAAGAGAGGACCCACCTTGGATCTGAGACTCTTGAAAAAATTCCTGGGTACAACACTCTTTTCGCAGATCCTTGAGGCCCTTAGTCTCCATGATCGGATGGTGTTACTCGATCTTCAGGATACTTACTTTCATGTGCCTATACATCCCAAGCACAGAAAGTACCTGGGCCTCGCAATTGGCAGTTCTCAAAATCCATTTTGAGTACCTCCTTTCAGGCTCACCTCTGCCTGAGGGTCTTCATCAAGTTGATGGCAGTGGTGGTAGTAAATCTAAGGAGGGGAGGGATTCACATCTTTCCCTATTTAGAAGATTGGCAGATCAGACCCCCGTTCTACCGCAAAAACAACTTAACGGCACATGCCAATCTCCCCACAAACTGGACTTCTTTAACTTCAAGAAGTCCCAGGTGACAACTTCTCAAAAGCTGCAATTCATTGGAGAGGCCCTGGACTCTTCTTCAGGCCAGGCTTCGCCACCCCCACTGATGGCTCAACATACCTTTCAGATGCTAATGAGATTTCAGAACACCCAACGTCTACTAGCATTTGACTTTGAGGTTACAGGGGCTCATGGCATCCTGCATTTTCCTGCTTCCACAAGCCTGCCTAAGGGTATGATCCCTCAGACCTCAGACCCCACTGGTCACAATTCTCAAGCAGGATGACGGACCTTCTTAAGGTCCCGAGCAAGGTCGCACTGGATCTCCTGTGGTGGTCCTGCAAGGAGAATGTGATGATAGGGGAACCTTTTTGGCAAGCCTGGCCAGTGACAACTGTATTCACGGATGCTTCGCTCACGGGATGGGGAGCTCACATGAGCGATCTGCTAATCAGCTGACTTTGGTCCACATCAGAATCAAGACTACATATAAATCTGTTACAGCTCAGCGTGATCAGACTGGCGCTGATGGCCTTTTTGCCTTCCATACAAAGGAAGAACGTCCTGATTATGACAGACAATACAGTGGCCATGCATGACCTCAACAAAGGAGGTGAGGGATCACTAGCACTGTTCAGGGAAGCATTGCAGCTCTGCTGTTGGACCCTACAAAACGGGATCTCTCTGTCTGCTGTTCACCTAGCTGGAGAAGATAATAGGATGGCAGATACTTTGCGCAGGCAGAGCACAATCTCCCAGGAGTGGGAGTTGTGTCGGGAAGTCCTACTAGCGATATTCACCCTTTGTGAAAGTAGGTCTGTTCTCGTCCAGTATCAACAGGAAGTGTGACCTGTTCTGCTACATGGAATTTCCTCAAGTGAGGAGCTCTGGGGGATGCATTTGCAGTGGACTGGGAATTTCCTCTCCTGTACATGTTCCCACCAGTCCCAGTCAATCCTCTTATCATGAGGAGGTTGAGTAAGTTCAGGAAATGTATGATCCTGATGGCTCTGGATTGGGCCAGCAGGACATGGTACCATGATCTTCTAGCCTTGCCCATCTGCCCTCCATTCCGTCTTCCCCAGAGTGTGGACCTACTCTCAAAAGAGGGAGGCTGTCTTCAACCAGGAATCACAACTCTGAACCTTCATACCTGGTTTCTGAGAGTTTAAGATATAAAGATGGAAGAAGTGATGGATGTGTTGCTTTTGGCAAGAAGACCAGCAAAAAAAGCACTAACACTGCCGTTGGAAGATGTTTTGTAGCGGGTGCAGAGCTAAAGATCGAGATCCTTTCACTGCCAAAACACCTGCAGTGCTTTCATTTTTACTGCACCTAGCCTATCGGAGGCTGCAGGTGGCTACCGTCAAGAGATACCTGGCGGAGTTATTCATTTTTAAACATAAACCAGAACAGGGCTCTTAATTTAAGATGCTGGATGTCATACATTTCCTGAAAGGATTGACCAAAACTTTCTCGCCAGCCCCTTTTCTGGTTCCGTCATAGAATTTGAACCTGCTACTAACTTTTTAACAGGTCTCCATTTGAACTGCTCCCTTGTCGCCTCAGGTTATTAACCTTGAAAACTATATTTTTGGTAGCCATCACTTCTGCTTGCAAAGGTAGTGAGCTACAGTCTTTGTAATGCAAACCACCATTTACTATATTCTCCAAGGAAAAAGTGCTTTTGAGGGTTTGTCCCTCTTTCCTTCCCAAGGTGGTGTTTGAATTCCATCTGACACAGAAAATAACTTTGCCAGCTTTTTATCCACCTCATCACCCTTCGAAGGATGAAGAGAGGTTACCGAGGTTTGACACGAAAAGGGCTCTTTGATTCTACATTTCTCTGATGACAAATGTCCGACAAGATGACAACTATTTTTTGGTGATACCGACTACAGGCTAGTCCAAGCCGTAACCAAACAAACGTTATCACGTTGCGATCATTTTATGCATTTTGGAGTGCTACTCCATTGCAGGAAAAGATACCCCTGAGAACCTAATAGTCCATTCCACCAGAGGGATGGCAACCACTTCCGCTCTCCAAAGAGGTGTTCCAGTGAGGGCATTTTCAATGCCACTACTTGGTTCTCACTCCACCATTTATTCACACATTTTTGCTTACACTGTCAGGACAAGATGCTCGATTTGCAAGAGTAGTTCTGCACAATATCAATCAATAATAAGAAAATTATACAAAAAACTACTTCTCCCGCCTCCATCTACACAACTGCTATGGGACTCTATATAAGATGAGGAATGTGTGGGAGGACACAATCCAACAAAGTAACAAATGTCATAACCCTGGTAATATTCTTTCTGATGGATACTCTCCCCAAGGATTCCTCATCACGCTCCTAGAATGGGTGAATGTTTTAATACTTCTCCAGCATTGGATCTTTCATGGATTCACATGCTTAGAATATTCCCCGTCGTCAGGCTGGGAATCCTCGGTAAGTTATATAGACATTTTCCATAGGAACAATTCCGACACTTTTGTGTCCCATCTACGTCGTTTTGGGCCGCGCACGCAGGCGCCACTAGGACTTAGGAGTATATATAGCTCCGCCCCCGCGGCTCCCTCAGATTTCAACCGTCTTCCAAAGTGGTGGGATTACCTCGCGTACCTGCTATTTGGTTATGTTGTACTTTCTACTTCTGCGACTGTTTGTTCTTCTCAAGAGAATGTCGGGAAATTTCAACACCCATGCAGGCTATTTAATCCTCAAGTTGGCTGTGCGGAAAGAGGAAAAAACTAGGAACTGAGGCAATGGGTGCACTGTGTGGTATTTACACTATCAACATCGTCATGTCTGGGCGCAGGAATAGTAACCGTCGAAGGACAACGACTCAATACCACACAGCGCCATTTGCTGTCAAACATTTCCGAGACTGCAAAGCAGGATATGGATAGATCTAAGATGCAGTATCCGTGGGAGAAACACCCATCAGAATTAACATTATCAGGGGCAAGTCATTTGTTCTACTAGATTATATATGAAGCACTAATCCTTATTATAATTTTGCAACAAAATATAAGGATCTAGTCCTCAAATATGCGCTAGTATTGGTGATCTTGGTCTGAATTGGGTGAACTTGTTACTCCTGATTCTTTCATTAAGTGTGGAAAACCTTTTTTCTCTCAATACCATGTGTTATACATTTATACTAGAAACCATGTAATTTCTTCTTTAAAAGGCCCATTTAACCTACAGTGATTCAAAGCTATAATAATTGCATTCTACTCTATACAAATCATGTAAGAAAACATTTCCAACATTCGGATGACATAATTTTCATTATAGGGGATCTTTTTCTGTAAAATTAAGATCTAGCAGTCTACCCCGAGCCAGTCTCATTATCCCTTGTGATGCATCTAAATGCGATAAATGTGCATATTATGCAAATGTTTGAGAAACACTTCCTCATTTTATGATGTGCTTGCATTACACTAGATGTGCAGGTTGTTCAACCTCTTGCTGTTTTTGATGGACTTCAACAAATGATCAGTTGAGTATGCAGTGAGGTTTTGTGATGAAACGCATGATATGGTCTTGGTGAACAAAGTAGCAAAATACATACGCAGACCATGGCTTCTTAGAATTAAATGTCATCCAAATAATGTAATTGGTCCTCGTATGTAATATGGTAAAATCATTTATAACACATGCTCTATTTTAGGAGAAGGCATTGTCGTTTGGGTCCTTTAGGTATCTACTCATTTCAATTTGTATATATGTTTTGATTGGGCTGGTCGAGGTTTTATCAATTGTCTGTTTTCTATTTCTTCAAAAACTGTGTTTTTTACTGATATACTGTTTTTTTTTCTTGTTTGCATTGTCTCACTGTTGATTTTATTGTTTACCTATTGATTTTACATTTAATAAAGGCAATTGATTAATAGGGGTTTTCCCACTAGAATGTATAGATCTACTTCTATGAAATGTGTTAAGTTTATATGCATATAACCAGATGAACATAGTTAACAAGTAATGGATTCAATCTCCAGAGTGGTGATGGTTCTCTGAAGTGCCAGATCTAATGTCAAATCAACTGGTGCATGCTTCTAATGAGTTGATAGGTGTTCATGTGTGTTGGTGGGTAATAGTTTTATCCTCAAGTCGGATTCATGAGCACTAAGGTAAAATATATAAATGCAAGATAGGCTATAGCATTCTTCCGGATGTCCGACATCTTTATAGAGAAGCATGTCTGTTAAGTGCTGCAATCTTTGTCAAAGGCACTACGATACAGAATCTGGGGTGGTAGGACCTTACATGAGTACGTTTGGACTGTTTACTGTTAACAGTACATTTTCTTAATCACAGTGTTGGCACAGGATTAGTACTTAGGTCAAAACATGCTGTTTCTCAGGTTCTGGATATATCTACTATGACAAGGATTCATTGGTTGTACTTACCTCAATCCTCCTTGTTGTGCATTGTTGGTGAAAAACTGTTAACTGCTTCCTCTGGTGCGAAGGTATTAACATGACATTTCGATGTTTGTGCCAAGTTTTGCCATGCCCAAGATGAGCACACTGAGTTCACCACACAGTTCCTGCATTGAAGAGGTGAAGGGGGTGTAACAGCTTGGGAAATCCACCTATATATCACCTGCAGGACCATTTGGCCCGATTGGAGCCAAGAATGGTAAACTGGTGAAAGAAATATTAAATCCATCCAGAAGCCTCTCCATGGTAGGAAGATTGAAAGTAAGTTACATAGGCAAAACCTGTGGCGATTGGCTGTACTGGCCAGTACAGGTTAATAGGCTGAAGGTGCAAAGGACCAAGATTCCAGAGCTGTTAACGAGAAATGCTGGAGCCATTACTGGCCAGTGTAGCCTGCCTTGGCAGATAGTATAACCATTATCATCGTGCCAAAGTGGCCACATGCTTTATTTACATTTGGGGAAATTGTTAATGGTCGAAAACCTGGCAATGTATCAAATGGCGCAATGAAACTATCAACATCTTCCTGTACCTCAAATCAAAGTTCTTCCCTCTCACAAATATTTCTGTGTTCAGCCTATGATACAGATTTTAAACTATTTTCCAAACCAAAAACATTAAACAGTTCAATTCACTGAATGGTAGTCACTTTCCCTATGTGAGTTACTTTTCCTCACTAAATGGTTCCTGAACCTTTTAGGCAAGACAGCACAAGCATAATATTGCTCCTACTTAGCAGGTTTTTACCTTAATCCCGTTACAGTTGTGCCAATATGATGCTGCCCAATAATTGAGGGTAAAAACAGCATCCTTTAATGGCATCGGCCTCTCCCATTAAAGAGGATTCAGACCTCCCTACATCATGGGTAGTATAGGGATTAGAAACCAATCTGAACCAAGTGTGCAGTCCCCGGTTTATTTCCACAACGTTTCTCTGTTGTGCAACTAAGGTTTAGGTCCAGGCCTGGAGCCTAAACCCTTATTTTGATCTTCCTACTCAAAGCTGAATCCAGAGTTGGTTGTGATTTCTCTTGTAAACCGCTTTGAACAGTGGACGGACACTCAAGATGTCAATGGGCGTTACTCCCTCTTGCACCATAGCATGTCTGAGGATTCCTTTATTTATCGGTACCCACCTCCAGCATGACAAGTTGGGGGATTAATTAAACCCCCATCCCACGCCCCAGCCACTGACTGGCAAATGACTCCTCTGCTGCTTAGTGTTTGTGGGCACGGTTTGGGGGGAGAGATTGCAACCTTCTCAGCCTTGCTTAAGGGCTGGGCAGGTAGGCCCTTAATAAACCTTCCTCCAGCTGCCACTCCTCCCTTGCTGTTTGTAGTGGTTAGTGGAGTGGTTGCCCGCCCTGGCTTCTGATGTGGACTGGGACTCCGCCACCAATCCCAGTTGTTGCATCCATCCTGCAGCTTCCCACTCTGCTTTCTCTGTGTTGCAAGTGGCAGGTTTAATCGTCAAACTCCACCGCTGTGCTAGCTGTCTCCCCTCTGCTCGTAGCAGTTCATTCTGAAGGCAAACTCCAGCATGATAGTGTAAACTCTCATCCGATATTGAGACGGGTAGAGTGCTGGGATAGGCCAGCGGATAATTTGGCATTTTGTCCCGAGTCAGTCCACCCCTCCCATATAGGTATCTTTTGTGGGTGGACCAAGTCAGCACAACCCTAAAGGAGCAGTTCATCCTTCGTAACACTGGAAGGCTTGCAGGCATAGTTTTATAAAACAGTGTTCCAAGTCCTGTGATCAGATATCTTTTTTAAACCTGTTTCTTTCCACTGACACAAAAAACGGAACCGAAGCGAACCCTGAGGTTAACGGGTATGAGGGCCTGTAAAGCAAATCATGCTTCAACCACCTACCAATCTGATATCCTGAGCTCAAGAAAAATACTTTGTTAAACCTAAAATTGGTACGTCCATGAAGTTATATTTGTTACGTCAGTGACCTGTTAAAAGTAATATTTGAACACACTGTAGGTCAGAATTATCCTTCAGAGTAGGATAATTGTCCACTCAAAACAAGGCTATGGTATTGTGAGTTGTTAGCAGGCATTGCAAATTCTGTAAAATCCTGTTGGATCTGCATGTCGAGGAACTTGTTTTCCTCCCCTACCTAATAGAAATGCACGCCCCCAGTGGCAAACGGGTGAACATTTTTACCAGTGCTTTCTGTAAAATGGTGCCACCATAAACCCACTTCATGTTTGGCGCTCTGCTGCTAGGTAGAGGCCAGCTATTCACAGTGAAACTTTTGATTTAATTGCATCTGTTTGCAGTAAATGTCAGATTAAAGTTTCAGGTATCCCAGAATTTCATTGTAGTTGCCTGCAAGGTCAAGTACTGTTTAAATGGTACTCAAGCTTCATAAAAACGACTTGACCGTGCAAGTGGTTGAGTCATTTTGCAAAGCCTGTTTTGAAAGTCCATTAACTATAGGTCTCAACAGTGTTTTAACACTCCTTCTGCCCGCTAACTATTGCCCAATCTCCATCACTTCCTTCCTGGGCAAGCTCCTGGAGAAACTGGCCATCTCCCAGCTTAATCTCAACACTGAATCTGTTGGATGTCTTCATGACCATCATTCTGGCTTCAGAGCTGCCAGAAGCACGGAAACTGCTCTCCTGAACATCCATGAAGTCCTGCTCTCCAACCTTGACTCTAACACCCCCTGCATCCTCATCTTGCTTGATCTCTCTTCTGCCTTTGACACTGTCAACCATGCCATCCTGCTCAACAGTCTCTGTGATAACCTGGGTATCACTGGTCAGGCTCTGACGTGGCTGACTTCTTTCCTCTGACCGACCCTCCCAGGTCCAGCTTGGGTCCTTCCTCTCAGTTATCTTTTTGTCCACCTGTGGTGTCCCCCAGGGGGTCTAACCTCTCTCTGGCTGTTCAACCAATACCGGGCACTCGTTGCCCACTGCATCACCACTCTGCCCCAACTTTCAGTGCTATGCGGATGACACCCAGCTCATTTTCAGGCTACCATCGGCCTCCTCCTCTCCTTCGCTCATCTCTGTCTGCTATCCAGGAGTGCTGTGCCGCCGATGGCCTCTGCCTTAATGCCAGTAAGTCTGAGATTCTCCTGATCGGCACACCCGCTCCCTCCTTCCCTGAAGCTCTTTGGCCGGCCCCTCTTGGCCCTCTTCCAGCTCCCACCTGCAAGGCTAAAAATCTTGGTCACCTTTACTCCACACTCTCCTTCTCTCCTCACATCTCTGACTTCTTAGAGAAGTCATACTACCAGCTGAACCTCCTCAGAGGGATTCTTCCTTTCTTCTGCTTCCCCCAGAAGCTCACTGTCTCCAGTGCTCTGGTGGTTCTCTATAGGCTGGACTATTGCAACAGCCTCTTTCTAAATCTGCCTGCTTCTACTCTCCTTCCTCTGCAACGTATCCAAAACAGGACTGGGGGACTTGTCCTTGGCCTCAAGCACAGGTATCGTATCTCTCCAGGACTAAAACCTCTGCACTGGCTCCCAGTGGCTGCGAGGATTAAGTTCAAAATCCTCTGCATCGTCCTCAAAGCCTTCTGGGGCCTGGGTCCTCAATACCTTCAACTCTCCCTTCCTAAATACCTTCCTTCTCGAGCTCTCCGCTCATCCGCCTCCAACTCCCTCAGGGTCAGTCGCTTCTCCAAGCAACGAGTTGGTAGATCTTACTTCGGCTGGTGCCTCTCTGGAACAGCCTCCCTGCATCCCTTAAACTTCAGGAGAACCATCTCCGGTTCCTGAAGCACCTCAGAACCTTTCTCTTTGCTTCTGCTTTCTCTCCTCCTCACCTCTAGTGAACTCCTGGCTGAAACCTGAACCACACAGGCTACCTGGACACCCTCTGATATCGGGCCCAGGTCCCTCCGCTGCCAGCGTCTCACACCTACACTGCCCACCTGGCAAACCCTGCACTTGGGGACTGTTTCTGGATCCCTACAGTTCCGTACCAGCCCCTGACACCTGTTGTCTGCACTTACCCATGCACTTGCCACATGCTGGCCGTTACTTATTGTTATCATCTTCTACTGCACTGTCCCTGCCCCCTTCACACACTTATGCGATCTGAATGACACCTGGCCTAGTAGTATCATTGTCTGTCCTCCCTCTGTTCCCCTCCCTTGCCTCATCGCGCCTCGAAGCACTTGTGCATAGGCGCGTTATAAATGCCATATCATAGCATATCATATGGTGCAGGTATAATACACCTGCGTGCAATACGCATTTGTTTCACAAACCGCTTTTCTGATTTCAGAGGTTACCATACTGAGAAACACGATTTTTGGGGGATGCTTTAGTTTGTTTAACCTTCTTTTAGGTGTTCGCAACAGTCGAAATATTGAAAGTTTTATCATGGAACAATGATTCCTATTAAGCAATGTTCAGTACATTTTCCTCAAAGTAGAATCTGCTCAAGTAAACACTGCCGTGGGCAGCAATATTACATGTTCCTTACTAGATTGTGGAGGGAGAAAGAGGTAAGCGGATGAGCTAGCTAGAATAACCACATGCAACTTCAATCGCTGGCAACAAGTGACCTGGCTCGCCAAGTGGAATTCAGATTGTGTGTAACCCTTTGTAGTACTCATTGGGTGCATGTTAAACAATTAAAGAAAATATACATTACTGATCAAAAACAATGTCCAGATCAAAAAATCGCATGCATGCGATTAGTGTTTAATGTTAGAGTATGGACATGGGTATACAACTTAGCTATTGTGTTGTCCTTTTCCCCTGTTACTTTTTTTTTGTGCACGTGGAGGGTTCCTACCATATTTGTGTCACTTATGATTGCTGCCTGATTTTGTATTCATACCCAATCTGGTATTTCCGTCCTAAAGTGTGCAGTGTTGTTGTTTTGATTTCACCTCGTCCTGTACACTGCTAGCCCTTGAGAGAACACCAGGGTCCTATCTGATCAAGCAGCAGTAAGCTCACTTACTCATAACCTTCACCTGTCCCTGCTGATTTGCCTGCTTGAAATGCATTCGGTTCACTGTTGGTCTGCAGCGCTCTGTCGAAATGCCTCTGTCAATTGCTGCAAATTAAAAATGTTGAAATGCTCTTAGAGATGGATGTCAGATTGATCGGTCTCTTACCTTTGGGAGAAATGCACACAAGCACTGATGGATTGCATTTATTTACTGTTTGAGTGTGACTGTTTTTGTACACCACTTAGAATGAATAGTTCATCAAATCTGAATTTCAGTGCATTTCGTCCTTTCATATCTGAGAAACTTTTGCAATTTCTGGTGTGACCCATGCATACTCCAGTATTTAGCTGGTGGTTTGGTAGACCTAATCACACAGGAGTACAATTAATTGCAGATCCAAATTGAAAGGACCTGTGAAAGCCTTCAGCATTGTTCACTTATCCACAATGGTAGCAGCACATTGTTTCGGATGCAGTCATGGAAATGATTCTCTTGCTAGCTGGTGCCAAGCAAGGGCATGCTCACGCATCCACTGTTGTAGGAAAATTAAGACCTGTGCAAGCTGCATGTGTGAACGCTTGTTTACAGAAGCCGCATTGAGGCCAGCACTGTATCTGTGGGTGGGTGTCTGCACACTGTGCTGCCGAATGGGGAAGCTGAATAAGGAAAAAAAGGACAGCAAGGCTGACGAGCACAGCCAAGTATATATAACTAGCGGAGCAGCCTCTTCTGCGCCAAAGGTCTTGGAAGCCTGAAGGTTGTGGTCTGCTTTGCAGTGTTCAAATATATGTTCTGGATTTCAAACTTTGGTAGATTCAGTTGGTGATAGAGCTCCAGGCTAGCTGCAGGGCAGTTTAGGCCATTTGGTCCCCAGGGCGAAACACTGAAATGCCCTCTCCGCTTTCCATGCGCGCCACCCGCAAACTACACTCCACAGTTAAGTAACTCATACCCAACGTCAATAATCACTACTATACAAATGAAACGGGTTTTATTACATCGCAGTACAAGAACTTTGCAGTAATTCCTCAGACAAAGCAGAGTACACAACAGTATATACTAGTTTTGATTTGTAAAGTTTTGTGGCAATTGTTAGTCTGTTAAGGGCACTCTCATTGACTTTGCTTCATCAGTTTCAATTTACTAAATCCCCTCTCACCACTTGCCACTGTACGTGGAATTGTTATATTAATACATACAAAAAAATGGGCCAGGAAAGAGAGAGATGATGGGCAGTAAAAGGGGGGAGAGATGTAGGCACGTAGCAGGAAAAGTGGGCCACGTTTTTGGCCAATGCAGTCCAGCTTGATGAGTTACTTCACTTTGCAGGTAGTAGTTTGGACCATTGTTGCTGAATAAATATTCTTTAAATTACACAATTTGCATTACATTTTATCAAAAAACTCCCCCTTCGGATTCAGACATTCTTGCGCCACTTTGATCAATTTTGATTACTTCAAAACATTCAATCGGACCGTCCTTCCACCTACTCATATCTCCGCCCACCATTCACCTAGGTGCTTACGTAGAGCAATGCAATAAACGCCTCAACCTAATGATACTCGCTCGATCAACATTGGGAAGCTGAAAGGCAGAGTCAACCCATTGCCTCTGAATATGCCACTGTCACCTTACCATTAAAACTCTGATGTATCCACCAACTTTTCATAAAGAACTTGAATAATGCCATCTAACGCAAGACTATGCATTTTCAGGGTGCAAGTGCTGTGGAATAAAACATGGAATTCTACAAAGTGTAGGAATCGGACAGCCACACAACTGAGACAATTATGGCTTTCTACTGAGTGGCACTAGACTGGTTCACCGCTTTTGTGGAATGAAACAACAAAGATCAAATAAAAAGCAAGAGTTTATAGTACCTGTTGACATAGTGTTTCATTATGATGAACAAACGGGTCCAAGCTCATTTGTGCAGCGCTCGAGTATACGCACGTGATTTGGAAAATATCTACTACTTTGGGACTGATTGCATTACTTTGATTTGTTTTTCTGTGTTCTGGTTATAACAGTGGGTTAGGGAAGGAACTGTTAATCCCTGGAAAAAATAAGGTGTTTGTTTATAAAACACAAACTGCCAGATTGGCAGTTGGAGACACTGCGAATGTTGTATGTCTGAACTTAGGAAAAATGATCCAGTTAAAAAAAAAATAAAAAAAATAGCATATGCACACTTTTGCTTTTATGTAATGGAATGGGAGAAAGTGGGGTGGAAACGAAGATGGCAGGAATGAAGTACACAGGACGAGGAAAGTTAACAAGCAATATGCCCAGGGTACTTTATTCAATACTTTGTTCCTCCTGCTGGATGGCTCAAGGCTGGTTTGCTTCAGTCCTGCCGCTGGTGGGGTTCATGGCTGGAATCCAAAAGCAGCCACCAACACCCTTTTATGTCCCCAAGCAGCAGCGCGAAAAATGAGAAAATGGTGATTCGGGCATGTACACAATGTGAATACATCAGAGGCAGCGCCAGGACCTGCTGCCGCTACTCGAGCAGTCGCGCCTGCCCCAAGATAAGGCAATTCGAACCTGCATCAGGGTGGGCAAATGCGCCCTGGGCCGCAGCCCGCATCGCTCCGGCCAAGTAACGGGCCTGGCTAGCGGAGACCTCATTCTGTCGTCCTTTTGCATCTTTTTGTGAAACTGAAACTAAGAGAATAACTTTTTGTGAAGAATGCAAAGAGACTGGGATTAATTGATCAATGAATGTAATCGGCATTACAAGATCACTGTTCAGTTAAACAGAAAATGAGAGCCATGCAATGTTTGCTAGCTATAAATTCTATTGGAAAAATGTACCCATGTGTTTGTGGACTTAATTACCTCTTTTCAGCATTCTGTCAACATTAAAAAGTACTTGTTACGTGCCTGACTATTGCTGTCCCGACTATTGCTGTTTTCTTCAAAATAAATAGTTTTAATATTTTTTGTGAAAAGAAAAATGTTTTGCGTCTGTTTGTGGATATGCGTTTATGTTCCTGGCTCTGCATTAGATAATGTTAGGACATTGGTGATGACTGGGTACTTTTGGCTACGCTGCCCACTAACATCAAACTAGGTGGAGCTCATGGTGAGAGTCTAGTGTTGTCAGCTTGAGGGGCGGGTAAACTGAATTAGTGCCGCAAGGGCACTTGAAGTTAGGGCGATAGATCAGCGGTTGAGATTAGCACAAGATGGCGGTACCCGACCCGTCGTTTTCGCATGTGTAAAAGTGAGAAAAACTTGGGTATGTTGCATTGAAATTTTTTTTAAGAACGTTCGATGTATGCTCTAAAATACATACCCAATTGATTGGGCCAATAACATTTCTGACCGAACGACCCCTTTAAGGAGACGCACGACAGGATCCACAACAGCAGAAGAAGCAGGTTTCAAATCTATCACTCTTCAGTTAGGGTATTTTGAGAAAGAAGATTCAAATTCGAAGGATCCTGTTATATAATGACTGTGGCAAAGCTCATGAGAAAAATGGTGGGGAAAGCATTGTAGTTTCACCCCCCATCTTGGCTACCACCCCTCCACCATACCCCCCATTCCTCCCAGTTTTTGTTCATGGACTCTATTAATCTGAGATTCAATCTCTGGCAGTCCCTAAAATCTGCTTTCATAGCTACTCTGGAGTGTGGTGTTTTATAGTTCACCCTTATAATGATGAAGGAATACAATTAGGCTAACAAGACCACCTAACAATTTGGGGGAATCCCACAGTCTTGAACTATCCTGATGAAAAGCGTTCACATTTCTTACTGAACACACAATATCTACACAGATATATTTTTTGAATTGCTAAATTAAGGGCGATCGTGAACAACATGTATAATTGGTTAATCTGTACATTAAATGAGGTGAAGGGTAGAACCTCATCATATTAGTTACGCAGCATGCCACAAAGTACACAAGGACCAGAGCGCACCTAGAGGTGGCTTTACTCAGATGTGCTACTTTTCCAAGTATAGGTTGAGCAAACCATGAAAATTAGTTATGGTAGTCTACACAGCTACCCTTCATCTTCAGGTTGTTACCTTTGACTGTATGAGTAAACTTCACCAGTGTCTCCCCACAAAACCTCCTATGCAATTTATGATCACATTTGATCATTTTCATAGTCTCTGTCAAGCAGCAGTCGAGCATAATGTATTTTGGTTCCTTTAATAGCCAATCATCCAGATATATAGTGGTTTGCGATTCCACGTGGATAAGTCCTTAACACCAGGAAGAGTGAAGTCCAGATCATGCGCACAATCGTCAATCAGTAGCGAAGATGCTTTGTTTATTTCTGTGTGATATTTCTGATTTGCCCACATGCATTGGGGAAACAGGGAATATTGTCTGTTTCTTTGATGGCATTTTTTTAGAGGGTGTTGATTGTGTGAGCAGTTCTGCAAGCAATTTTGAAACTTCTTCTGTGTTGGGTGACGCTGTGTGCTATAACATCATATGCCTTCTATTCGCCATAGTCATTTGCCACAAAACACACAGAAAACTCAGCATTTACAATGGCTACATATAAAACACATCAAATCAATACGAGTTAAGCTATATATAAAACATTGTGAAATACAGTTGAGCCAGAGCATCACGGTATTGCAACACTGTTAGTTCATCAGTTTTGAATCCATTCAATTTATGATCCACCTGGGCAAATATCAGTAATTAAGAGTCCATAAAAGATTGTGCAAATAAGCAAAGAAAGAGCAGTTGTAAGTTTGGTAGCAACATCATTGCACAGAGGGAGCTTTTTCTTAACCTGAGGAAATGTGCAATAAAGTTCATTATGTGGATTAGCAGCATCGATGAGGGAAGGTGACATTCAAAGTGTGTATAATGTGCGATTGAGTTCTCCAAAATCAAATCCAGCTTAAACTCATTTTTCCCCCAGCTCCCAATGTTGTCAGTGTGCAAAACGCAAGAAAGTGCATTTATAGGTTTATAGCAGCATCATAGCGAGAAGTATAAATGTATCTAACCTTTAAGGATGTACAAGGGTAATATAGTGCATTTATGAATTGGCAGCAGTAGCGAAGATGATGAATTCCTAATATGTAGGCACATTACAATACAAGGTGATGAACTCACAAGTTCAAAACACTGCTCTAGCTCAGATTTCCCCCAGCTTTCAGTATTCTCGCTCTTAACCAAACCCGATGGATGTAATTTGCCACTAAATAAACTGTCCTTAGACTGCCCGAATAACAATATGGCTTTCTTGTCTGACATATGCCATGTGCATTACAAATTGTCTTTAGGTACTTGTTCCTACCCAATGCTATATCCCTGGCAAAAATAAGTGGCTTAAGGATTCCTGGATGAACCACAGACCGGGCATAGATAATTTCCAATTGGGTCCCATTTGCTTGTACAATATGCTAGATTCAGTTGTCCTAACCTAAATTTCATGTGCAAATTAAGCTCATACTGGGTATTAATCACATTTTAGGATTTTTCAAAGTCCACACACAGTTCACTAGCCGATTTGGAATGCCCCGTTGCCAACCTGCTGCATGCATTTATCAAGTCCACTTCAGCTACCTTCCGTGAGGCACACTTTACCTTTTCCGCCAGACCTTTCGTGGTGCTCGAGGGGATGTGCCAATATCCATCTAAATTTAATTTTGTCAGATATTTATTGACGTTGGCTAACCATGGCAGCGATCTGCCACCCACCATTCCCAACCTGTATATGATTGCTTCAAGATACACTTTGAGCTCAGGGCTAGTCCAAACTCTGTGCCAATAGAGCACTGGCATAAGGGCAACATCACCATTGATCGGCCCAAGGCCCAGCTCTATTTATGTGTTGTGCAATTGTAAAGCACTTACACATCAAGTAAAATGTTTCAAAGCGCCCACAGGGCAACAGGGATGGAACATGAGAATGAAATGCAAATATAACAATGAAAGATAGGGGTGGTCCTACTAGACCTTGTGTGAGAGAGTGAGTGAGAGAGAGATATAGATAGGTGTGTGTCTGTACGGGGGGGGGAGAGTTGTAGGGGCTATGCAGCTGTAAAGGGATTTGGGTAGGGTGATCAGCTGCCAATGAGAAGGTAAGTGCAGGCCTGTGATAGCACAGGTTAGGGGGTGCCTAGGCAAGTGCTGGGAGAAGGCGGGGGCTGAAGGTGAATGGGTGGGGATGCCAGGACCCAGGTGGACACATAGAGGCCCTGGTCACCAATCTCAGCAACTGTGGGGTTTAGCAGAGAAGGGAAGGAGGAGGTGAAAGGGATGGCCATGAGGAGCATCTTGTATTTGAGGAGATCTGGCTCAAGACGAAGGCAAAGGCTGTTCCGTAGGAGGGAGCCAGCTGAGGCAAGCAATCGGCCACCAGCTTGCTGTTTAGCTAAGCGCTTGACACACAAGTTGGTGTTGAAGGAACATAAATATATGGAGGGAGAGTATTTAGTGAGAGCCAGTTGTAGATGGTAGTCCCACGGACCCCGACAGCTTATGGATGATCAATATACAAATAGGGGTACCTGGACATGAAGGCGGCATACCAAACAGCCGCTTGAGGAAGCAGCTTTCCGCCAAACCCAGTTTACCACTTGCTACATGTCGCACCACCATACAATGCTGCAGATTTAGCCTGGGCTTTGGACATTTTGATGGCAGGCAAGAGCCCCCCTCTGACCTTGAGCTAGGAAGAATTTCCATGTAGCCCCACCATATTGTTCTAGGAGTGAGCTAGATTTAACTAGGTGAGATGTCCAACTGCCTTGGTCATTAAATCTTACCCCAAGGTAATTGTAGCATCAAACTTGATTTAGAACAATACCATTGATTATCAATTTAATTTTAGTAAACTTTTTACATTTTGTCTTCCCTGTGTTTACCTCAAGTTGGAGCTCGATGCATTTTTCGATAAAGGCTCCAAGTGTGGTCTCCAGGCCCCCTTCTGATGTTGACCGCATCATTCGCAAAAAGGAGCATTGGTATTGCTTCTGCCCCAAACTTTGGTTGGTCTAGGCATTTCGCTCTCACATGGCGTGTAACTTAGTCATTGTAAATTAAGAACAGCAGAGGGCAAGCACACATCCCTGCCCCACAAACTCCCCTGCCCCCCACCGGTCAACCATAAATGGATATGTCAGTTCACCCCCTGTAACTGTGCTGTAACAATGATGCAGGGTTACTGCTGACATTCAGTTCAAATTCTGGCCACTGGACATCTGCATCATGACACTGAATTTTGTGAGGACCATGCTGATCCTCAAAATGTAGCTGCTCCCAAGTGACATCTGTTTGGCAAGCGACATCATTAGGTTGGAGTGTTTATGCTCCTTCTTCATAGGCCGCTAATCGAAGGGAAAAACACCTTTATCCTCTTTTTCCGAATTTTCCTTGAAACAGTCAAATGTGATATGCTGACCACCAGACCAAGATGAAAAACAACATTTTGAAGTTGTATAAACCTTGAAATTTGCATTTTACTTGAAGAATCATATATACATATATAACAAAATGTCATCATGCAAACCATTAAAACATTTTAAATATTACATCACAGTTAAAATGGATAACTGATATTTTACAATGTCTTATGTATACCCGGGGACGTCTCCCTTGCTACCCCTATAAAAAAAATAAACATTATTTTTGTCTTTTTTTGGTCCGCACATGTGGCTCTTTGCTTCTGGAGTGGCTAGCTTTCTTGTTCAGGCCTCTTAAATTTTTTTTCTAAATAACCGGGTTTCCACAAGTCTAACACTTTAAGCAGTGACCCTAAATAAGAAAGAATAGGAATACCAAGTAATTTGTCTTTCTGGAATTCTATACAATAATTTCTAGATTCATTAAAGGTTTATTTCAGGCATACTTCAGGGGTGAGTCACTGATTTAGTCTGTTCTGAAACACCTCAACTCAGCCTTTCATCCATCTGACGTTGATAAATGACTTGCAATGCAGGTTGAGTGATATTGGTTGCATATTTGTTCTATATAAAGCACTTAAGCGTAAGTGATATATAATAACACATCATTATCATTTGACCATGGACGTCTGCTTGCATTCACAGTAATTTGGTAATATGGGCTCATATTACCATCTTAATCATCTTACACACATCTTAATGATACATATGGTGATCCATTCTTGTATGAAATGTATATCACATTATAGTGATATTGTAACCATATTTTTCGTAGTGTACTTAGGAGCAATGCTATGTGATGCCACTTCCTGTTTTGTCAAGGGGGAAAGGTTGTGTTCCATCGCTTCCCGTGATTTCTTTTTGGTGTGGGGCCAAATAACATCACTTCCTGTGATGTCATCAAAGGTCACAGGTTGTGATATGTCACTTCCACTACCCCTGGCATTTTGGTGAAATGACATCCCTGTGTATACCTCGTGTTCATGTGTCTTTAATTTTCTCTGCTTCAATGGCACATTCTTTGCACATAACTAATTCAAAGAACATTGATTAAATTGTTAAATAATTTAATGTAAAAATCTTTTATTTCACAAAGTACATCTTGAGAAAGTTGATTTGATGATTTTCGACCTTACAATATCAGTTAAACTATGTAAAGAGATATGGTTAATTGTCTAATTAAAATGTTTAAATTTGTATTGACAAAGTCGAACACTGTGTACATGTAACATTTTAAAAAGACATATTTGAAACCTATCTGATAACCTTCAGAGATGTTGAAGGGAGTTGGTACGAGATCATCCTGCAAAACATATTGTTTAAATTGTGGCCACTTTAATGCGTTGTAATATTTTGTTTCACCAATTCCATTTTTCGCTAAGAAGCTAAACGTTTATAAACAAAAGCATGCACCATTCATGTAGTGAAAGCATCTGTTATTCAGTGACAAAGTACATTTTTCTCAAGGTTTACTTATTGTTGCATGTGTTTTTGTGATAAATACATCAAGGTTGTTCATCTAATGCTTTGCAATTTGCTGACAGTATTGCAAATTATCAAAAATACAAGTTATCTTGCATGCAAAAAAGATATTGTTAATCAGTAACTTTTAGTATAAATTAATAAATTCACTTCTCTTACCTCATTCGCCAGACCAGTTGCAGTAGAAAAATAGTACGTTGTTCAAGTTTCAGCCTCCGCCTATATAACAGTAATTATAATAATGATATAACATCAAAAAAAGAAAATTACATGTAAAAGATGATCGATGTTAACAAAGAAGCCTGCAAGACTTTATAATCAATGTTTTAAGTTGAACTTGGCCAAAAACATATTTTGCATAGTCGCATCTAAAGGAATATTCTAAAAAAATACTTGAAAGCTGAGTGAGGTTGCTGTTGTCTCCGGAATAGCGGTCGATGTAGCATCACAGTCCTTTAATCAATGTATATATTCATACCATTTTTCAATAGAAAATTGACTTTAGTAGTATAATTTAGACCACATCAAAAACGATTAAAAAAAAGGTTTGTGTGCAAATTGCTTAGCCTTACTGTTGGGATGTTGGACGTGTCTGTGGTGTCCGCCACGGTAACGGTCTGTAATTCCATCAGTGTGGTCTACCTAAAGGCAGACATGGTAATTTTTAAAGGATGAAATGTGAGTGTGTGTTTGGAAAGGGCCCCCTTGCACTGAACTATTCCAGTATATCTAAAGTGGGGATACACAAAGTAATCTAAAGTTCAAAATGTACAAACAACAAACAGTACATTCTGTCACCAACGAAACTCGTGTAATAAAATAATAATGGAACTATTCCCCCAAAACTGAAAACCGTTCATTGTTACCTGTTCAGACTATTTCAATATATTGAGTGGTCATTTATGAGACATATTATACAGGCAAATTTAGAAAATGGTAAGACTCGTTTTGAAATTCCCTGTCCACTACTCACCTGGGTCAGCAGGTGCTGAAATTCAGTTGGAACTGCATTGGGAAGTAATTTGCGAAGGAGTCTGGGGCGATGCATTTTAGCGTACTGTGATTGTTCCTACAAATCTTCTGAGAAGTGCATGCTGCAGACGCATATCCGTTTGCCCCTCACGTCATCTAAGACATCCTTGGCTCAGCTTTCAGTTTCGGACACTGGAAATCCGCAGCTCAAGACCCATTTTCTTATTAAATTTAAATCCTTTGGAAATACGTGCAGACCTGTACTACTTTCAGCATGGCTGTTATTAATGCAACCCAAAACAATACAAGAAGTCATTTTTGGATTGTCCCTATGATCTGTTAAATAACCCTATTACAGCCATAAAGTACAACTAGCTCTCAACAAACCTAAGGCCCTCTTCGATCTTGTTCAATCTTTCCTCACCTGAGAAGAGTAGGGCCCTGGTCCCTCCGTCGCAGGGTCTACGTGACTCTCAGTATTCTTTATGGAAAAAATCTCACTTATTCACGACCACATAAAGGATGGCCTGCCCCTGCTTACTGCTGCTGCGTTGCTGCTGACTGCCCCACGGCAAACACTTCCTGGTCCTCCTTCCCTCGGTTTCTAATTCTGTTGTACTGCGGGCTATTTCGCAATAGAAATCTCCATCTCCAGATGATGCTATACCTCTAGCCCTTTTAAAGGATGCATCTGTCGATCTTATTGAGCATGTTACCACCGCTGTCAATATCTCTTTCTCTAGTGGAGTAATCCCCCCTTCTCTTAAGCACACACTGGTAGTCCCACTTCTTAAGAAGCCCTCTCTTGATCCTGATGTCTGTCCAACTACCGTCCTATTTCACTTCTTCCCTTCCTTATGAAGCTGATGGAAGCTCTGGTTGCCCCCCTCCTGTCCAATTTTCTTGAGTCCTCCCACTTCTTTGACTCATTTCAGTTTGGGTTTCGGCCGTGTAGGGGCACAGAGTACGTCCTGATCTCAGTACTGGACGATCTCTCACGCCTGGTAGACTAGGGTGGTGTCAGAGCGGTCCTGCTCTTAGATCTGTCCACCATTCCATCTTGCTCTCTCGTCTCTTAGACGCTGGCCTATCCGGCCGGGTTCTCGAATGGTTCACTTCTTTCTTGTCCGACCGTTCCCAGTCTCTCTCTTCCTCCTTTTCGCTCAGGTATGGTCACACTCCTCTGTGGTGTTCCCCAGGGCTATGCACTTTCCTCTATTCTCTTTAATGTCTATATCCGACTCCTTTTATTTCACATCCGGGCGCATGGGTTCTGCTATTACTCCTATGCGGATGGTACACAGATCCTCGTTCGATTTGACCTCACTCAAGCCGACACAGCGTCTCGGCTCAGGAACTGCCTGGAGGATCTGGGGCGATGGATGATGAGAAACTGGCTGAAGCTCAACGGCTGTAAGACCGAGGTCATGGTTGTGGGTACCACATCTCCCCAACTATTCTGGACCTCGCAATTCTGCCCGTCAAGTTTGGGCCCTCTCCTCCTAACGATTCAATTGGTCCGGAACTTGGGCGTAAAAATCTCTGCCTCGCTTGCCCTGGATGACCAGGTGACTAGTGTATGCAGGGCCAGGCATTTTAAACTCTGTATTTTGCGGAAAGTCCTGCCCTTCATTCCCGCCGAATGGCAGGCACCGGTGATGGCAGCACTAGTTCTAAGCTCTCTTGACTATTGTACTATCCCTTTACCTGGCCCAACCACGCTATCGGATTAATAGGCTTCAACTGTGGCAGAATGCAGCTGCCTGTTCTATACCACGCCCTCCTTTTTGGATCCCATCTTTCTCCTCTGCTAAGGAAGTTGCACAGGCTTCCTTTTGCTAGCCGGATCCTGTTTAAATCTTTGTGTCTGGTGCACCGTGCCTTCTATGGCATGGGCGCCGAGTACCTTCAGGCCAAATTAGTTCACTACGTCCTGACCCGCCTGCTGAGATCTCAATCTGCGCTCCTTGTAGCAGTTCCTCGATATCGCCTGTCGCGTAAGGGAGGCCAAGCCTTTTCTGTGGTGGCTGCAAGATCCTAGAATGATCTTTTCTCTTGCTCTTCGTGCTACTACGGATCACCTCACCTTCCGCAGACTTCTAAAAACTACTCTTTTTTAGTATGGGTTTCCTTAACGCGATGCCTTCAGGTGTACGTGCGCTTTATTAAGTTCGTTTAACATAACGGCTCACCCTGTGACAATTAAAAGATCTAGTGTGTAATTTGTTGCGCAGTGCTGTGTGTCAGGGCAGCTAGTGGGCTCTGAAACACAATCTGAAGAATGTGTGAGCCAGTAATGCAAACAGCTTTTGAAATAATTTGACAAATATCATGAGGTACTGCCGTAAATGGAAATAGTTTCACATGTTTTTATTTTAATTTATTTAATTGTATTGTTTAAAGTGCAGACCTAGCTCGGGAGCAGGGGGCCGCTGTACAGAGTGTGGGTGTCCAGCAGAAAAGGGTTGGGAAAGAAGAGTGGGGCAAAGGGGGAAGCAAAAGGAAAGAGGAAAACGGGGAGAAAATAAATACCCCCAGAGTGCTGTGGCATGCCTAGAGCCCACAGGCCTTTTCTGTACCAGGTCACATAAGGGGGTGCGACCATCTGTGTGCCCAGCGCTGCCTGGCACCCACTGGGCTGTGGTGTGTGTTGGTCCACCCGGGTGCCAAACCGGACGGGCCCATTAACATTGAAGGACCTGGACAGCATGTGCTGTGCTCCCCAAACTGAAGAGTTGCCCAGTCCGGGCCATGTGTGGGGGGCAGCCCGAACCGGGCAACCCGGCTGTGCCCCTTGATGTTCCACCTCTGGTCCACTCATGGTGGGCCCATCGTCCAGGACTGCGTCTTGCCAGTTGGCCCAGGATGTGAAGAATGGCAGAGGGCATCCACCATGCCCTCGGTGGGAGGGCCAGTGAAGAAAGACCCCCTCACATACCCCTCAGGTGAAGGAAAGTCTGTAGCTGCCAGAGCAGTGGCACGACAGTGATAATGACAGCGTCTCCATGGCAATGGGGCCATCATCGTTCAAGATGCCGCAGCAGTGATTTGTTGCCCAGAAAATGACAGTGGCCATGGGTGCGGCAGCGAGTATGGGTGGCCACCCTGATAATATGTAGAGTAGTCACAGAGGTGATGTTGGGCTCCCCTCAGGCCACGTGGGCCACCAAGAAGACTGCATGTCGCGGCTGTGTGATTGGGGGCAGGCCCCAACCTGAACAGGTTGGCCGCCTAAAGACTTCATGAGCGCAAGCCATACATGGGGAGTTTGGGTGGCCCTTACGGTGGACAGTGGGGCCAGGCCCCAATACTATCAAGGAAAAGGACCTCACCCTGCCACTCCAAGGACAGACCCACTGACTGACTGACTGACTACAGCAGTCACCCCCATTGTAATATAATGTAATGTGCATATATGATTTGTTTTTGTGTGTATCTATATGTTTTTATAGAACCTGATGGAGTGCAAAATGCATTGTTCCTGACGTGCTTTTATGCCTTTATCGAGTGATTAAAATGGATTTTATTCTACAACTGTTATTGGCATGACTTTATATCTGGGATCCCAGGAACGCAGTTTGCGGCACGTCAGTACCTCAATTTTTCATTGAATACATATGTTTAGAGGCAATGTTGTAGAATAGGAGAATAGGAGTGTTAAGAAGAGGGGCGTTATTGTAGGGAATGTTAAGTAGTATTAGAATATTTTGTTAAGTATGCCCCATGAGAAATTACTTTATCGTCTATGCAAAATTAAACTGCTTGTTACCATGGTTAGAAATATGACATTGTAGTGGAAACACAATGTTGAGCATTTTGAAGGACATTGTGTCCGTAACGCGGTTTGGTAACTCGAGGCAGAATACCACATAATTTCAATTATTTCACAAAGTATCCTTCAGCTTTTAAAACCTTGATAAGGCATAATTTGGTTGAAATTGTACATTTGAATTTTAGAAATTTGCCGGATTAAGAACTGCCCTCTAAATGCATACAGATCCCGGAAGTGCTAACACAGCCGCAATATCCGGTTCACATTTTGTGTCTCAAGAAACAGTTGGAGGTTTACACTAAACATATTCAGAACATGTTAAGTGTTGGAGAAAAGATTTAGGATTCACAGTATATTGGATATGTCAGAATAAGGTGAACAAATATTTGGTGACTAATGGGAAATCAAACTCTTTCTAGTTTCGTAAACTCGGACTCCAATGCAGATTTGAACATCATTTGAGATGGGTGCATGAAGGGGGGGCATCTGTATATCTTTTCTGTTGTACTTTGGAAGTTAATAGTTATATTGGAATAAACATTCACAATTTATTTTCAAAAGGAAATCACTAAAAATATTAGTAAATACAATTGCCATGTCTATAATTAAATATTTACTTTCTAATCTTCATTTCTTTTCTATAAATGTAATTTTGTAGTAAAACTGAATTTCTTTGTATACTAACCAAACTTCGAATTCTTCTTATTAGTATGGTATTTATTGAGCGTGAACCTAGCTTTGAGAAGCAACAGAGAGCTTTACAAAGTTATACACCAATACAGATACATAACGGAGAGCTTTATTACACCAAAACAGATACACAAAGGAGCGCTTTACAAAGGTGTACAACAAACATTTCAGATGCATAACAGAACACTTTTCAGTGGTAACAGAACAGATTTACAGCAGGGGTAGGATACATAGGGGCACAGAGGAGGGAGTCTTACATTAACATACTTTTTTATATGTGATTTTGTTTCATGATACCTGTCATTTAGAAAATGTGATCAAGTAAAGTTAAAATAAGCAGATTTGAACATTTAAATATGTACATTTACTATTTTTTTTACAACTACATATACTTTTCCATCTGTTTCAAATACCTCAAATCGATTTACCTGAATCAGATACTTTCACTGCAATGTAGTATTGCAATTGCTTACTAATACATGAAGTTCAAACCATTTTCATACAGATTTTTATTTTAAATTGTATAAGTTTGTAAGTTCAACAAACGAATATTCCACACGTTATCATATACTTGTCTATCAATGTATTGTTCCATGCCATATTAACCGTAAAATAATATGCATCAAATAAGGTGAACACAAATATTCTAATGTATATAATCAGCAATGTCATATGATGTAATTATTGATCTCATCAGTGATGTCATGTATGATGTCATTAGTGATGATGTAATTAGTGATGTCACTAGTTACATAACTTGACATTTTTTAAGTCACTTGATAAGTACTAGTAACATGCTGCACAATAAAAATAGTTGACTGCAGGTGGCTCACTCATGCTAGGTGATGAATGGATTGTGCAAAGAAACAACCAGGGAGTGCAGTTATGGCACAGTATTAATGTCCCTTGGTGCAAAAGACGAAGGATTTGTTTTCTTTATAATTTACCTGTTTACCTCCAACACTAGTATGTAGCGTCAGCATGCCGGTTGGCTGCCTCACCTATATAATCAGAACTCAAACGAATGAGGTGTCTTTATTCTATTTTCTATCATCGCTCCATATGTAATAATCTACTGTACAATAATAAAGCATTGCGCTTATGTATGCTTTGTGCAGCACATTTGTTTTATTAGGTTTGTGCATTTACACCTCCCGTTTTCAAAATTAGGGCTAAAAATGCAGGGTTCGAAATTAAGATTTCAGGAGCTAAAAGCAGCTCCTGGGTGTCGGGCACCACCCAGTAAGCAGGAGCTACCAATGAAGAACCAGAAACGAGTACACCACACACTCACTGCAACTTCCACATCAGATGCACACTAACATTTTGCCAATTATATATGATCCATTATATTAAAATGGTTTCCCTAGCTGTGTCCCAATTCTTCTTAATTTTCATTCTCAAACACTGAAAGTTAATGTCACATATGAACGTCTGTCCAGGCACCAGTTGGCCTGAGGAGCCAAAAGTAGCTCCTGGAAAATGTTACTTTTAAGCTAACCAGGCTCTCCTAGGGTTCTGTAGAAGTAGGAGCTAAATAGCTCACAGCAATTTTGAACCCTGAAAATGCACAAAGAACGACACAGATTACAGAGGAAAAAAAAGTTTTTTGAACCAAACAAATCAACCTACCATGTCTCGGGAGGATAGCTCGGGGACAACGTGCTCGCCTTGGAAGCAGGACGACACGGAGCACCACAGGTTCGATCCCCGGATCCATGCTTAGAAACCTCTGAGTTTTAAGCGCATTATAAATAACGTATCATATCACCTACCCACTTTCATATAGAACTTGCAACATAATCAAGGAATAAAGGTACTATATAAAGGGACGGAGCTAACCCAAGAGATGCATTTAGCATGCACACATTCACGCAAAGGACTCATGGCACTAAATATCATGTTTATTGTTAACCAACACTATGGTACTAATTTTTTCGTCTTCAGAAGGAGAAAGTCTCAAGGGAACAAACCGGGATTCCAACCTGAGACTGTAAAATCAAACAGATCCCTGTTGTAGATACATTAATACACAGAGCCCCACAGACGTAGCATATCCCACCTGACAAATCTGCTTACATGTGGATTCCCTTTGCCTAAGCCCCCGGTATGCTCCAACATTTCTTAAACTAAGCACACAATTCCACTCACCATGGATCATGTGCAGGGACCAAAACAAGTATATTAAAGATAAGGCACACAAACATCCAGATCTTGTCACATTTCAATTAGAAGTAATCACGGTGGTAAAACATTGTCACGCAATTACAAGCAGCATGGAACATCCCGATTATTGACCTTAGGCAGTAGCTGCAGCCACGACAAACTAGATTTGTGCAGTGGACTGGTTTCTAACAGCAATTTCAACTTTTCTAAAGCTGTGTAGCCGTTTTCACGTTTTGTCGCTCGCTACAATATTAGCAGTCCTGCTTTTCCTGTCAAAGATTAACGTCAGAAGTATATAGAAATGCCTCGAGTAAAGCTTGAAGGTCAACCTACAGTGGGCAAGTGCAATACAAATGCTGTTAATGGCAGATTATCATCAATTCCAATTCAGACTAATGTCGGTCCATTGCTCCGAGTGCTGATGGGAAATACTAAACGATATCGAATTAGTGTTAAGAGCATAAGGGAAAGTGGTGAAAATGTCATTAGACTTTTCCACTCACTATGAACCATTGTAATGAATTGCAGGAATGAGATTAAGACCGAAACGGGCTTGCTTGCACTGGAAACAGATGTATACCAAAAAGACCACCCACCCCATAATACCACCTTATTTCACCTAACCAACGGTAGGACAGACCAAAGAGCAGCATTCCAATCATGTAATACTGAGTTTGACCTGGCTTGAAACACTGATTTTCAGTTGCATTTAAATAAATTGGTAAAATGAAAAATCTGCATGTCCTATAACTTCTTTTAAAGCGTTATGGTGGGATGGTTAAAACGGCAATAAGGTAGACAAATCAAGTGACACTGTAAAGAGAAGGATAAGCAATAAGGCATGGAGAAAGAAGGAAGGGAAGGAAAACGTGGACAGATAGGCTGAAAGAGTAAACAATAATATAAAACTTCTATAGAAGGGGAAATATTGAAGTAAAAGAGGGGATGAAAGGGAGAAGAGGGAATATAGAATGCTGCCATCTTGATTGTGGGGAGGCAACTCCCACACTGTTGCCGCTACAAGTCCCCACCAACAATCCAAAGACATCCCACACCCTTCCCCCATACTCCTCCTTCCCCCTACTTGTCTGCCGGAACAGAGCATTGTGCTCCGGTATTGGCACTCCTCTGCCTGTAGCAGCCATTGAAATAGACCCTTTCCTATGATGGTGGCCATCTTGCTTTTTCATGGGAGATTGGGCTTGCACAATACACAAGGAACCCTGTAAAATGTCCTGTAAAAACTTTTAAAAATCAACTATTTGGACCCCCGGTGCGAATAGCAATCACCTGTGCTCAGGGTCGGGGTACAGGGCAGGTAACATACCTGAACCCTCGTGGGATGTTACAGCCTTGTACGCCCCCCTGAATGGGGGTGACTGCTGCAATATCTTACTACAATTGAGTGCAGATGGAGAAAAAGAAAAGAAAATGACAAACTGGAATGTTAGTATCCAAAATGTCAGAAATGTTCCTGGTAGTCTCATTCCCTCTCATGCTTTTTACTTCCCGCTTTCCTACTCTCCTGCACTTTTAAGATGCCTACATCTATGGCTGAAGCCAAGAATTTGTTGTACCCTTCCATGTACTGCAGTCTCCTTACCTCTCTCCTACTTTTGTATCTTTTTTTCCTATTCCCCACATTCATTTAAAGCAGTCACAAGAAACTGCAACTACTACACTCCTAATACATATAATAAAAGAGTTAGGTAAATAGATTGAACTAATCGGCCGGAAACGTGCAGACCACTTGAAGACAAAGGAAGGGTAACATCAATCTCTGAGGATGAGGGTTTCTTTACTTGATGTTATTTCAACATTAAAGAGGTAACTAAAAAAAATGGGAGACAGAAAGTTGCTGTAACTGAAAAAACACCAGTTGGACTGTTCAGTGGGCTGTAGTGTGTCGTCAGATAGTTGCAGGTTTGAGTTCCGGCAGGGCAAAATTTACTTTTCTTCCATGCTCTAACATTCAAATGAATCCAACTGTGTCAGTGCCTTATGTACTATCTTGGCGGGCCACGAATACTTATTAATATATAATATATTCAATAGGTAGAAAACTGCTAGAGAAGAAACAAAGAAAGGAGGAGAACGAGCCACCACTAGGCCACTCGAAATCAGTCCAGGATCTTGGAACCGAAGATGTTGCAGTGTCAGTGCTTCAACACAGGTCACAAAAACCTGCCCATTACTGTTTTTCATTCACACAACTTGTGCAAGCTCATATATAAAACCCGGTCGCCATACTAGACTCGAGGAGTTATTCTATGGTGCTGCTGTAGCTAACAAGTTACTGATGTATTTCTGAAATTCAAATACACTTTAGTATGTATCAACATGAATTGGGAACAGAGCAAAAAAGGCAATCTATATCTGAAATAAATACTGTACATAGTGGGGCAAGGACAAAGATGATTAGTTAAATTGGACCATAGGAGTGTATTACTCATACAAAGACCTAAGTGCACTAAATAGTTTTCACACACAGCATGGCTCCCCTGCCCTTAGAGCCAATAATTGAAAGACAAACACCACAACCGAGAGGGAAAACGTTAAACAATTCTTTTAGTGGAGTGGATTCTGCAAAAAGAGCTAGGTCAACCTGATCTCGAGTTGGAAATCCCTCCATGTATTGTAAAAGCAACTAAACATTTAGAAAGAAGTCGATTGTGACGATGCAGAGATTAATTCAATTCACATCTCTGAAAGTTAATTGGTCATTTTTTAGGTTCAAAAGACACCATCAGGGTTCTCCAAAGCGCTATACAGTTGAAAATGAACACAGGAAGGAAGATTATATAAGCCAAAATCAACCCAACTTAGCCAAAAAAAAAAGAGAAATAATTTTTATTTATCGATTTCATGTCGTGCAGACCTGGCTCTGTTGAATCCCTCAGTTAAATACAGGGTCAATTTGCTAAGAGCTTAGAGAAACCAGGATATGATGGCGAGCAGATGGACAAAAACGCATTCGGAGCAGCAATAATGCCAAGACAGATTCTTCTCATCGGAACATCTGCTTCCTCCTTCCTACTTTCCTGTCACTCTCTGGTCGGCCTCCCTTGGCCCTGTTCCTGCTCCCACCTGTGAGGCTTCGACTCAACACTCTCTTTCTCTCCTCACATCTCTGACGTCTCTAAGAAGTCACACTACCAGCTGCACCTCCTCAGAGGTATTTTTCCTTCCCTCTCCTTCCCCCAGAAGCTCACTGTCTCCAGAGCTCTGGTTCTCGCTAGACTTGACTACTGCAACAGCCTCTTTCTAAATCTGCCTGCTTATACTCTCCGCCCTCTGCAACTCACCCAGAACAGGACTGCAAGACTTGTCTTTGGCCTCAAGCCCAGGGATCGTATCTCTCCAGGGCTGAAATCTCTGCACTGGCTCCCAGTGGCTGCGAGGATCAAGTTCAAAACCCTCTGCATTGTCCACAAGGCCTTCTGGGGCCTGGAGCCTCAATACCTTCAGCTCGCTCTTCCTAAATAGCTTCCTTCTCGAGCTCTTCACTCATCCACCCCCAACTCCCTCAGGGTCAGTCGCTTCTCCAAGCAACGAGTTGGTGGTAGATTTCTTTTCTCAGCTGGGTGCTCCCCCTCTGGAACAGCCTCCCTGAAAGTGAGAACCACCATCCCTGATTCCGGAAGTACCTCAAAACCTTTCTCTTTGCTTCTGCTTTTTCTCCTCCTCTCCCCTGCTGAAACTGAAACTGCAGTGGTTACATGGCCACCCTCTGATCTCGGGCCCAGGACCCCTCCCCCGCCAGTCGCACACCTACACTGCCTTCCTGGCAACCCCCGCACTTAGGGACTGTTTACTGTCTCCCTACAGTTCCACTATCAGCACGTGACACCTGATGTCTGCACTTGCACTTGCCATCAGCTGGCCGTACCTCACTTATTGTTTTATCCTTATTCCATGTACTGTACTTTCCCCCCTCCCCTTTCCCATGTACTTGCACAATCTGAATGACACCTGGCCTAATAGGATTGTTGTTTGTCCCCCCTTCCTTGCCGCGTCGCACCTTGAAACACTTGTGAATAGGTGCGTTATAAATGCCATATCATAAACAGGACAGTGGAATGTATATATGTAAACCATCTTTACACACATTTACATTACAAGGGAAAGAGTATAGGTGTCATTTCTCAGAAGCAAACCATTTTTGCTCAAGTCCTGAAGCTGTGATTAGAACCTAAGTTCTGATTTCAAGGTCACAAGATCACATCTCTTCAACAGGTCAAATATTTACTTATGTTTGGACAAATACAATAGTTTTAGAAGCACATAATGGCACAATCATGAGCCAATGGCTAAAGGAGCTCTTGAGTTTCCTTGTTTCATGCGTGACAAAGCTTTAGAATCAATTTGTTTCCCTCGAATTGTGGGATTTGAAGTTATTTAAAATGTACAATGTAAAATAAAACTACTAGTATCCAACTGGGAAACAAAAACAATCAGGATAGGGTGAATCTCGGGCGCATGCAGTTGGGAAACTTCAGTGCACTGTAACAATGCCTTTTTTAATGTAAAGCACAGACATTTGGGATACGATAGGATGCCATTTTATAACATTTACAATAAATGTAAGCAGGCAGTGGCTTCAGTACTAACATAGTAACAGACTCCTCACCATAATCATCACTCGAGGCCTTCTGGATGTATACAGGGCCAGACAGTGAACCTGAGGTGGCACCCACAAGAGTTATGAAGCATCATTTTCACAATGGTTATATAAGCTCCTAAGGAAAAACTGGCAAAATGATGTCTCGGTTCAAATGAATACCTGACATTACACTGGCCAAATAGAAGGAGCACAACTATTTGTTAAAAACAAATACAAAATTAGCACAGCTTACTTATTCTTGTTGGGGAAATGCCAACAATTGACATGGTCTTAAATGTAATAAAATTCAAAGCCCACTTAAGCCACAAGTCACATTGACATTTTGCTCACAGTCCAACCACAAAGTGGGTAATTTACATGAGGTTTGGGAGTTGTTAAGGTGGCCACAGTACACTTTAAATTTCAAGAAAGTGACTATAGAGGGATGGTCACATCATAATCTGCTATAAGAAGGCACAGCAGAGGAAACACTTTGGTCGCTTTGTTTACCATACAATGAGAAAAACGAGTCAAGGAAGTACAGATGTTACAGAACAGGTTACTAATAACCTTACAGGATATAGCAAATATTCTCCACTTCTACATCTACAATTTATGAGGGAATTAGAGGTCTGCAGCAACTTCAAAAGCCGAGGTAGGTCACAGAAAGGTTGAGATATAGCTAGACCTTCACATGAAGATTCAATTAACAGCCTAATGACGCGCTCTGCTAGAGAAAAGTATCTTACAAACGAAAGGATAAATTAGAAGAATATAATATTTAATATTATAATATTAATGACATATGGAGGAATTCTTCAGAACACTTGCCGCCATTTTTCCTCCTCCTTCCCTTTCCATGCCTTCAATCCTTAATTATTATGGTATTTATTGAGCGCGGACCTAGCGTCGAGAAGCAACAGAACGCTTTTACATAGGTATACTCCAATACAGATACATAACAGAGCGCTTTACAGAGGTGTACAACATTACAGATGTATAACTGAGCGCATTTATGCTTCAGTACTTTTCTTGGTAGTGTGTGTATGTGCTTGCAGTTGTGTACTGCGCGCTACATTTAAATAAACAAGGGCAGAATGCAATGTACCGTGTAAATATGTACATATGTAACAAGGGTTCTCATATTTCAGAATGTAATTAATCAAACCAGTGATGGCTGCAATGTCGTGCCTTATGTCATTTCGCACCAGTGATGTCATGTATACTGTAATTAGTGATGTGATCATACGCTGTGCAACAGGGGGTAGTTAAGGTGGACTTGGAGTGCTAAATTTCATGGATTTTGTTGCATTAAAACTGATCTTAACTCTCAACTAATGTTATTCCATTGAAAAATATGTTAATGTTAAAGGATATTTGTACCGCGCACTATCGCCACCGGAGTGGTCCCCTGGCGCTCTGGCGGCTCTGAAAAGGGAAGGGGGGGTGTTAGTGGGAGTAAACGGGGAAAAGGGCAAGAGAGCAGTGATGTGCTGTTGGCTGCCTCAACACGGTTAAAACTGTTTCCTGGGCTTGGGGTGTTTTCTGGTCCGTAGACGTGTGCTGTTGTGCAAGTCTGTGCGATTTGTTTTGTTGTTGCAGTGTAGTGAAGTTTGTGCGATTTGCTGTGGTATAGGGTTGTGTTTTTTTAGAATTTGAAAGGTGTATGCAGAGGGGTGAAATTGTTAGTGGGTTGGTTATTGGCATTGCTTTTTAGAAGTGATGTTAGATTTCTACGTTCTTCTAGGTGTGGCGCGTGAATATTTCTGTATTTCTATCTAGATCGTTACTGGCTAATATTCACAATCCTTTCTATATGTGACGCGCACAGAATTTAACTGCTGTATCCAGATGTGGCACTGGTCCACCTTTGAAATCCTTTGTGAAAGGCAGGCTAGTGTTCACAATTCTATCGAAATTGGGTTTGATAGTATTCACGACGTACTCTAGATGAGGCACTGGCTAATAATCGTTTATTCTGTATAGATGTGGCACTGGCTGACATTCACAGTCCTATCTAGTTGGGATGCAGGGTATTGATCACAGCCTCATCTAAGTGTGGCACTTGCCAACATTCACAATTCCATCTAAGTGTGGTATATGCTAACACTCACATTTACATCCAGATGTGACGCAGGCTAATTTTCATGATTACATCCAAGTGTGGCACATGGTGACATTTATAATTCCCTCTTAGTGTGGCACATGTTTCCATTCACAATCCTACATAGGTGCGACGCAGGCTAATGTTCACGTTCCAAACTAGATGTGGTGCAGGCTAATGTTCACGATTACCTCTAAGTGGGGCACATGCTAACATTCATGATCCTATCTAGATGCGATGTGCGTTAATGTTCACGATAACAAATAAGTGTGGCACATGCTATCATTCACTATTCAAGCTAGATGCGACACAGGCTAATGTTTGATTACAACTAAGTGTGGCATATGCTAACATTCGCAATTCCATCTAAGTGTGGCATATGCTAACATTCACAATTCCATCTAGATGTGACGCAGGCTAGTGTTCACGATTATATCTAACTGTGACATCTGCTAACATTCACGGTTCTATCGAGATGCGACGCAGGCTTTTGTTCACAATTACAACTAAGTGTGGCACAGGCTAACATTCACAGTTCTGTCGAAGTGTGGCACATGCTATCATTCACTATTCCATCTAGATGCGACGCAGGCTAATGTTCACGATTACAGCCAAGTGTGGCACATGCGGTCATTTGCAATTCCATCTAAGTGTGGCACATGCTGACAGTCACGATCCTATCTAGATGTGACGCAGGCTAATGTTCATGAGTACCTCCAAGTGTGGCACATGCTGACATTCATTATTCCATATAGGTGTTGCACATGTCAACATTCACAATTCAGAGGTAATGTAGAGTGGCAGTTTTATTTTTGAAGTAGAGTAATTGCTCTACTCCCCACCCATGCTACGCTTAATTTGGTGGTTGGTGCTGGTTGACGGCTGGCCTCTGGCTTCCCCTGGCGTCTTCTGCAGACACTTTCTGGAGCCACCTCTGTTGGAGCCGCTCTTTGCCTTAGTGCCCTTAGCCGCAGGGGTTGCCGGGCAGAGGTCTGCTCTGGGGAGGTTATGACTGGTGATCTAGCCTATCAGGGGAGGGGGGCGGCGGGGAGGCGGGAGCTGGGAAGGCGAGTAAGTGAAGGGACCTGGTGGGGGGCTAAACAATTTTTAAAAAGGCCAAGACACAAGGCTCAGGGGTTCGGGACCTGAAGTGGCACGCAGGTGCTGGTGCTGGAGACCAGGCTGCCGACAAAGATGGAAAATAGCCTATCAGGGAAGGGGGGTGGGTGGCTTCAGAGGCTTGATAAATCTGCTTAGATCACATGCTATGCATAGGCTGACATCTAATGGAAGCTGCAGAGTATTACAGTTGTTTTTGAAACTTGAAAAGGGATGTCGACAGGGCGTGCCAGTAATACCATCCCTAGAGTGACGTCCACTATAACCATGGGCCTTCACGCGTTGTGGTTTATCAGATTGTTTTTTTCCACCATCGTGAGCGGACGCTTATCGCAGAGTCTCAATTCGGCTAATGCCATTTGCTTATGAAAAATTAAAAATGGTATATTCTTTCTGTCCTTTTCCTTACCGACTTCGACGAATCCATTGACTGGAAAAGACAACCATTGAAAAGACGATCGTTGGACGAATTCAAGATTTGACCGACCCTTTCGGCCTTGGAAGGCCCACCGGGCCTAGGCCATTACGTTGGGGAGAGTGGGGGTTGGTCATTGTACAATGCATTTTTCCCCTCCCTTCCTGTTTTCGCCTGGCTGCCATTCCCCTTAAACATAGATAGAACACCATTTAAATTCTGCCCCACGTGCAATAAAAAAATTCCTGTGGATTGACAAACACAGTGTGCAACTTGTGGCTGGCCTGGCCCCACGACGAGGGGCATTTTCGAGCCTGCAAGCTCTTCAAAACAAAGACTCTTAAAAGACTGAAGAACCAAGCGATGGGCCCATCACGCAATACAGGCCGAGGCCGCCATTGATGTCGAGGGAGCTTCCAGTGACGACAGCATCGCTGTCTTTTCAGACAGCGAGGGCGACAGGGATCCGTCAGGTTCCCAAGTGCAGGACCCTGACCCCAAGTGACCGACCGGCGGCTCTGTTATGGGGACGACACCTGGCGGCAAAAGCACTACCACTACCCCGCCACTAAACACACATCCCAGGGCAAGGAGTCGACGTTGAACAAACACCCAAGTACGGCATCAAGGGGGGGGAGGTCTACAGAATCCCTGTCCTCTGGGCACTCAAGGTCCCGATCGCCCCATGACAGGCCCTGTAAGTCTAACGACCAAGAAATGCCGTCCCTAAAACAATCGACCGAACATCGGCAGTTGAGGCGGTGGTCCGCTCCATTACCGAAAGTCGACATCATACGTCGAAATTGGCTGTAGAGTCGAAAAACACTAGTTTATCCCACCTAGTCAAAAAGCACGTCCCGGAGAGCCTGCTGAAGTCTAAGAACTCCAAGAAACACTCCTCCAAGAGCCTCAATCATAAAGATAAGTCTTCATAAGGACAAGTCTATCCCTACTTCTAAGAAAACACACTATGTCCCACAGGAGGAAACTTCTTTGGCTGAAGCCTTACAGTACAAGGGCCAATCCACACCCCATAGCCATCCTACACCCCTAGGACAAGTCCCTACCCCTCAGTACCCTGGTGTCATTCCCAGTTCAGCCCAATGGATTGCCGAAGAGACAGACAGGATCATGACTAGAATGACCTTTATGGCCAATTTCTTTGGAAACTAAACACAGGCTTACCAAAACTTTCAGGTTACACCTCCTACTACTGAGGCTTCCAGCTCTCAGCTAAAAAAGTGTGTCCTGAGTCACTACCCATGGTCAGTACAGTCCAACCAGTACCAAGCAATCGGTATGATGTCCATGAGGAGGAGGAGGAGGAGGATTCTTTTTCTTCTTCCCTGGCCTTGCCAATTCATCAGGACTCAGCAGTGACCGATTCGCCAATGGATAATCCGCCTCTCCATTACGATATGTTAATCAAAGCAGCTGAACTCTTTGGTATCCAGACACAAGGAACACAGCTAGACAAAGACTTTGTAGACGACATTTTGGGAGACGAGAAGGCTGCCGCCCAATTCCTTCCAATTTTACAGTCTGTCCAAAGGAGGAGGACACCTAACCAGACACAGGCAGCAAACCCGCGGGTAGAGAAACTTTTTTCCGCCCAGCGTCATCTGACCCGCTCTATATATGGGGGCAGCTTCAGCCGGATTCTCTCGTGGTTACCACAAATTGTAAAAGGGCAGGGACACCACTAGCTTCTTCAGAGGCACCCCCAGATAAGGAAAGCAAAAAGCTCTATACTATGGGGAGGAAGGTAGCGACTTAGGCAGCTTTTCAGACTGGAATCGCCAACAACTCCACACAGTTGGTAAATTAGAATTGACACAAATGGGACGAAATTACCCTAATAGCTTCTGCTCCCAAACCTCTAAAGTCTATACTAGCCCTGGTAGCAGCTGGCGGCAAAGCAACTTCCAGCTGCATTCTTAAAAACAATCTAGATGCTGCAGATAATGCGGGCAGAATTATCGCTGAAGGGACTATAATCATGCGCCCCACTTGGCTACACCAGTCTGGTTTTAAGCGAGAGACCCAGGCTATGCTACTTAACAAGCCGTTGAAACCAACAGTCTTATTCGGCAAAGCTGTAGAAGACTCCCTAAAGTCTGCCAAAGAGAAATACGACACCCTGAAATCTCTGGGCCAGCTGACTGACAAACCACCAGGCCAGAGGCGCGGAAGCAATTTTCACCGGTTTCGTGGCCAAAATTCCCAAAGTGGTTCCGGTTACGGACAGGGTCAAAATTCTTCACAGAATATCAACCAGGGCCAAACTTTGCAGGGTTACCAAAGAGGCCAGCGACCAACACGCGGCCGCGGGAGGTCCTCCATATCTAGTGGTGGAGGTACACCTTCTAAGCAATGACAGCCCGCTACAGGTTCCCTCCCATTCCTACCAAGTAGGGGGACGCATTTCACACTTCGCCCACACATGGGAGGAAATAACCACGGACAACTGGGTGCTATCAACAGTAGTGGGAGGTTATTGTGTAGCACTCATCCAAAAACCATCAAACCAGCCCCCGCGTCAAAGGAGATCAACGAGATAACAACTCATCCTTCTCGAGGAAGTCCGTGCACTGCTACTCAAAGACACCATAGAAGATCGTTCCTGCGAACAAGGTAAACAAGGGTATCTATTCAACTTACTTCCTCTCCATGTGCCCAGTGTTAGACTTACGCCCTGCAAACACTTATGTAAAGCTACAAAAATTCTGCATGACTGCTACAAGAAGTAATACCCCTGGTAAAGCGTGGGGACTACATGGCAACACTGGATATGAAAGATGCCTAGTTTCATATTTCAATGTTCCCAGCGCACAGAAAAAAGATTCTTGTGTTTCAAATAGCAAACCTGCGCTACCAATTCAAAGTGCTACCCTTCGGCATAGCATCGGCTCCAGGGTATTCACCAAGGTACTGGCGGTGGTGGCAGCGCACCTGCATAGGGAAGCAATCCCAGTGTACCCTACCCGGATGACTGGCTGATTACAGGTGAATCACCCCATCTCTGCAAGCAAAACATGCAAAGAAACATAAACCTTCTCTTCCAATTGGGATAAGAAACCTTGGTGGTCATCTTTGACTCCACACTTTCCTTCTCCACCCACATCTCTGATGTCTCTAAAAACTCAAACTTCCTACTGCACCTCCTCAGAGGTACTCTGCCTTTCCTCTCCTTCCCCCAGAAGCTCATGGTCTCCCAATCTCTGGTACGCTGTAGGTTGGAATATTGTAACAGCCTCTTTCTAAATCTACCTGTCTCTACTCTCCGCCCTCTGCATCTAATCCAGAACAGGACTGCTAGACTTGTCCTTGGCCTCAATCCCTGGGATTGTACCTCTCCAGCTCTGAAATCCCTCCATTGGCTCCCAGTGGATGCAACCATTAAATTCAAAACCCTCTGCATTGTCCACAAGGCTTTCTGGGGCCTGGGTCCAAAATACCTTCAGCTATCCCTCTGCAAATACCTCCTCTCTCGAGCTCTTCTCTCCTCTACCTCCCTCAGGGTCTGTCGTTTTTCAAAGAAACGAGCTGGGGGTAGATCTGTCTTCGGCTGGGGCCTTCCTCTGGAACAGCCTCACTGCCACTCTAAAACTTGAGAACCATATCCGGTTCCGGAAGCACCTCAAGACCTTCCTCTTTTCTTCTGCCTTCGCTCCTCCTCTCCCCTGTCTTTATTATTTATCTGTTTCTCCTTTGCTTCGCACTTTCCACTTCTCCCCCCTTCCATGCACTTGCGCGTTCTCAATGTCACTGGGCCTAGTAAGATCGTTGTTTTGTTCTCCCCTGTTCCCCTCCCTTGGCTTGTCGCGCTCTGAAACACTTGTGTTCGAGCGCGATAGAAATAAAATATCAATATCAATTCTTAATAAACGAGAAAGTCAAGCCTTGTACCAAACACAAAAAAACAGTTCCTAGGAGCCGTTTTAGACACGGAAGCAGGGTTAGTCTTCATCTATGGAAAGGGTACAGAACATGCTACGGCAAATAACTCTGTACCAAGCCAGTCGCCAGATTAGCGTACGCAAAGCAATGCGTTTACTAGGCAGGATGGCATTGTGCATTTACCTGGTCCCACACGCACATCTGCGCATGCGCCCCATGCAGGAGTGGTTGGCGAAACAATGGTCTCAGGCAAGTGGTCAGTGGGACGATCTAGTGGTGGTTCTGCCAACACTAGTACAAAATCTATGCTGGTGGACCAAGGAGAACCTGTTAAATGGAAAACCCTTCCACAATCCGGAAGTGCAAACGGTTGTTACAACAGACGCATCACTCTGCGGGTGGGGGGCACGTTACCTTCACCACACAGCACATGGTCTGTGGACTCACGTCACTGCACAGAACCACATCAACCTGCTGTAACTCCTAGCAGTATTCAAAGCGCTTAAAGCATTTGAAGCACAGCTGACTAACCAGTCGGTTCAGATCCTAACAGAGATCCCCACTGCAATGTTCTATGTCAACAAGCAGGGGGGCACACTCTCCAAATCTGTCCAAGCTGGCACAGAAAATATGGAGATGGGCGCTCAAACGGGGGATGGTCCTATCCTCCCAATACATTCCAGGGGTACTAAACACTGTTGCAAACTCTCTGAGCAGAGATTCCCTACCAGAGGAACATGAGCGGCAACTAAACACAAGTATTGTAGACCACATCTTCTCACAGTGGAGTTACCCCACGCTAGACTTGTTCGCTACGGGAGAAAACAAGCAATTCCCAGACTTTGCGTCCAGGATCCCCCAACCAGACTCTAAGGGGAACACCCTATGGGTGAACTGGTCAGGGAAATTTGTTAACGCTTTTCCCCTCCGACGAATCTAATGAGCACAGTAGTGAACAAGATTCACAGAGAACAGATGACACTCATCCTAGTTGCTGCCATGTGGGCAAGGCAGCCATGGTTTCCACATCTGTGCAAACGGGTGATGTGCGATCCCATCAAACTCCTGTGTCAAACCAATCTATTGACCCAACACAGGGGAATAACAGTGCACCCTCAACCACACTCGATGAACTTGGCAGCATGGCTCCTGAAGTCAGAGTTCGAACATCTCAATCTACCACAGTGGTGTATGGATATCCTCAAGGAGGCACGAAAACCAAACACCAGACACTGTTATTTCGACAATTGGAGGAGATGTGTAATTTGGTGCCAGTCTAAACCAGGAAACCCCATATAATGTACTCCATCCCACATTCTAAATGATATGCTCCACTTGTTAGACTTGGTATTAGTATTCAACTCCATAAAGGTACACCTGGCGGCTTTATCAGCGTACACCACCTCTCGGAGTAAGATATCATGGTGGAAAATTCCAGTCATTAAGGCATTCATGGAGGAGGTAACGAGACTCCACCCTCCAATTTCAAATCCACCGCCAGGCTGGGATCTCAATTTTGTACTCGCTAAGCTCATGGGGCCCCCATTCAAGCCTATGCATAATTCAAGTTTTAAACATCTGACATACAAGACTGCCTTCTTAGTGGCTATTACTTCCATAAAAAGTTAATGAATTGCAAAGCTCTGTCAGTGCAGGACCCTTTCTTTATCATTCGTAGAAAACAAATTGGTTTTACGTACACACCCAAGGTTCTCTCTTACATTAATTTCCAAATTCCACAGGAAGCAATCCATTGAGCTACCGGCTTTCTTTCAGAATCCAACTGGCTCAGCTGAGGCAAAACTCCACGCACTGGATGTTTGGAGGGCGGTCTTTTACTACGTAAATGATGCCAGACCGCTGCGAAAAACAGATCAACTGTTTCTCTGTAGCACCAGCCACAGAGGGAGACCGCATTTCCAAGAATGCCATCTCCAGATGGATAGTCAGATGCATACAACTATGCTATTCATTATCAAGCAAAACACTGCCTTTCACACAAAGAGCTCACTCCACAAGGAGCACAGGAGCTACTCTGGACTTTACCGCAAATGTCTCCTTAGACAGCATTTGCAAAGCAGCTACATGGAGCTCCTGTAACGCTCACCTGATTCCCGTAGAGGCGCCGGTCTTGACTGGGCGTATACCGTATCTTCAAAGGTGATGTGTAACACACGGCTGGCTCTTTGGGCTGGACCTCTGTGCACTGTATGTCTGACTCGAAGGGTAAGATGTCTGCAGATAGAAAATATCGGATTAAGGAACTGAGTTATTGAATGTTTCTCTCTTCTTCCCTTTCTCTTCTCCTGTAGAACCCCAAAGGTTAACGCTCTCACCTTAGGTAAGTGAACGCCGTGCTCTCCATCTGCCTCGGGGCAGGGTGCTGTAACCAGTTTCTTCACTGGATAAGGGGAGCAGGCCTCTTGACTTCAGAGGACTGCTGTCCGTCGTTTACTGCACGAACGGTAAGTTTCGAGTAATCCTAATGTCTTTAAAGTCTTTAGTAATGATGTCTCTTGTTTTGCAGGGTTCCGGCGATGGCGGATGACGGGCTGAAGTGAGTTGAAGATGGAGCCCGTGTGATGAATAGAAGCGCCTGGAAGCACGTAAGTAAGCGCTTGTTGCCTGCTTCACGATGCGCTCTAACTGTCTTTTTATTTTGCAGGTACAAGTTCGGAGCGGCTGCAGGGTGCCGGAATACCCACTGGGTTAGATGTGGAAAGGAGTAATGGCACGTGAGTATTAAAGTTCCCCAATGTCTTTAAACGCACCTTGTTTTGTCTTTCAGATGCGGGATGCAGCGCCGAAGGCCTCCGGAGCGTGCGAAGAGTTGGTAAGCTTTTGTCTTTCAGATGCCGGAATGCAGTGTGAAGACCTCCGGAGCGCACAAAGAGTAGGTAAGCCTTTCTTTCAGATGCCGGAATGCAGCGCGAGGCGTTGGTGACAGCCGATGGACCAGGTAAGTGAAGAGCTGTCACTGAAGACCGTAATGCTAACCTGTTCTTTCTTGTCTTAATAGGTGTTGCTGAAGACTGGATTCAGGATGGTAAACCTTTTTCCTTAGGCCCAGGATCAGATGCAGAAGACACGATGAGCGTTCTGCTACAGAGGATGCAGAATAACGCAAAGCAAGATTCATCCATCGGGTGTGGTTTAAATAGCCTCCTGTAGTGCTTAGGTGTCTCCTTCCACAGCCACGCCTAGGTAAGAAAAGAGTTCCTGCTTTCCAGAAGAGTTCCAGTGTTCTGAATCTAGGGAGTGGCTCCTGCCCCACCCAACAGGAAAAGTAGTTCCAAACAGAAGAGGATCAGAGGCTCAACTGGCAGGCAAGTAAGCAGCATGGTCTGCTGCAGGTAAGTCCACCCAAGCATTATGAGCCCGGCGCTTCCAGCGCTGGGACTGGGCATATTTATGAGCCTGGTGCCACTGGCGCCAGGACTGGGTCCAAAAGGTCCCAATTGGGACTGGTTGGCACTCGGAACCTGGGTTATGGATCTGCTTCCAAGGGAGTTGGGAAAACCCTGACCTTTTGGAAGCAGAGATCATGACAGTACCCCCCTCAAGGCCCCTCCCAAACCGGGCTTCTCCGGGGGTTTTGGCTTGTCAGGAAATGTTCGGTGAAATCTTTTGATTAGGCGAGGAGCGTGGACATATTCAGCAGGTTCCCAGGATCTCTCTTGGAGGCCGTAGCCTTTCCAGTCAATTAAGTAATATAGTTTAGATTTGGAGATCTTGGAGTCCAGAATGCTTTTGACTTCAAACTCGAGTTCTCCATCAACTAGGATAGGTTTTGGAGATTTAGTTAGTCGGGTTTGAGGTTGCACGGGTTTTAATAGAGAGACGTGGAAGACCGGATGTATCTTCATGTGCGGGGGCAAGTCCAACTTGACCGCTACTGGGTTTACTATGGTAGTGATGGAATAGGGACCAAGGTATCTTGGGTTGAATGTGCGTGGCCCTCTTAGAGGTAGATATTTGGTGGATAACCAGACTTGATCCCCTACTTGATATTGAGGGGCTTCCTTCCGATGTTGATCTGCTCCTTTCTTGTATTGTTCTTTAGCCCTTTGAAGGTGAGAAACAGCTTCCTTAAAGGCTTGGGTGATTGTAGAATGCAGGTAGTCTACTGCTGGTGTTTCAAGATCTTGGAGGGGATCCAACTCCGAGGTTCGAGGGTGACTGCCGTACAAAAGAAAAAACGGGGTTTTCCCAGTTCCCGAATGGACAGAGTTATTGTAGGCATATTCGGCTATCCAAAGGATGTCTTTCCAAGTTTTTTCCGTTTGTTGCAGCATGCAGCGTAAATACTGTTCCAGAGTTTGATTGGTCCTCTCGGTTTGTCCGTCGGTCTGAAGGTGGTGACTGGTCGATAGTCTCACATCAATTTGAGCCGACCGACAGCAACTTCGCCAAAAATGAGAAATAAATTGACTACCTCGATCCGAAATTAGAACCGAAGGAAAACCGTGCAGTCGGACGATGTTTTCGAGAAATTCTCGGGCAGAGTTGCTGCTGTTGGCAAGCCTTTGAGCGGAATGAAATGCGCCATCTTGGAGAATAAGTCCACGATTACTAGAATCGTATTGTATCCGGAGCATGGAGGTAGATCAGTGATGAAGTCCATAGAAAGCGTATGCCAAGGGCGAGGTGGGATGTCAATAGGGCGTAAGAGGCCTGCTGGTCTTTCCTTTTGACTCTTGTTTTGGGCGCATACTCCACAGGACATTATAAAGTCTCTGATATCTTTTTTCCAAGACGGCCACCAGAAGTAGCGCTTGATCTTTTCTGAGGTCTTGGCCATACCGGGATGTCCTTCCATTAAAGAATCGTGATAACAAGAGATTACTTTTTTCTGTAAATCTGTGCTGGGTAGGTATAATCGTTCTTGGAAATACAATAAGTTGTCCTTTACTGCAAAGTCCTTTCCCTGCAGATGCCAATTCTGTATGTCTGCTGGAGTTACAAGTTGCCTGGCTTTATCCTTAACTTCCTCTATGGATTCTGTGGCGATTACACCCAGAATTCTTTGTTCGGGAATGATTGGTACAGGTTTAGGGTTGATCAAGTGTTCTTCCACTCCCATCCGAGAAAGCGCATCAGCTTTACCGTTCTTTGTACCAGGTCGATAGGTAATTATGAAGTCAAACTCGGCAAAGAATAATGCCCAACGGAGTTGTCTAGAGGATTGGGCTTTTGCGTTTTTCAAATATTGCAGGTTTCGGTGATCCGTAATCACAGTAACGGTGTGTCGGGCCCCCAGCAGATAATGCCGCCAAGCCTTAAAGGCAGACTTGATAGCCAGAAGTTCCTTGTCAGTAATCGTGTAATTGATTTCAGGAGGCGAGAATTTGCGGGACCAAAATGCCACGGGATGCAACTGATTGGTTACCGGGTCCTTTTGTGATAGAACTGCCCCCATGGCAAGGCTTGAAGCATCAGTTTCCACGATGTAGGGGAGTTCGGGGCGAGGGTGTTTTAAGATTGGTGCAGAGATAAATTTAGTCTTCAAATCCTGGAAAGCTTGTTCAGCCTCCGTAGACCATTCAAAACGTTTGTTTTTCTTTAACAAGGCAGTGATGGGCTGGACTATTCGAGAGAATTCGGGGATAAACCTGCGGTAAAAGTTAGCGAAGCCTAACATGCTTTGCACACATTTTACGGAGGATGGTGATGGCCATTTGAGAACTGCATCGACCTTCTTTGAATCCATACGCACTCCGCCAGGTGATAATATGAATCCCAAGAATTCAACTTCAGTCACGTTGAAAACACATTTTTCCAACTTAGCGAAAAGTTTGTGTTGACGCAATCTTTCGAGGACCATTTTCACGTGTTTCCGATGTTCATATTCCGATGAAGAATAAACGAGGATGTCGTCAATGTAAACAACAACACACACATCTATGAGCTCTCTGAGGACATCGTTCATAAAATATTGAAAGGCGGCCGGGGCATTGTAAAGTCCGAAGGGCATGCCCTGATATTCAAATAGCCCCTACTTGGTGCGGAAGGCCGTCTTCCATTCATCGCCCTCTTTTACTCGTACCAAGTGGTAAGCTCCTCTAAGATCCAGCTTTGTATATATGCATGATTTTCTGACTTGGTCCAGGAGTTCAGGGATCAAAGGTAACGGATATCTATTCTTAACGGTGATCTGGTTCAGGGAGCGATAATCTATACAAGTTCTAAGGTCTCCTTCCTTTTTTGGAACGAAGAACAAAGCTGAAGAAGCAGGGGACTTGGAAGGACGAATAAACCCATTTGCCAGGTATTGATCCAGGTATTGTCGAAGGTGAAGGTTCTCAGGCTCGGCGAGGGCATAAATTCTACTACAAGGAGGAGTAGATCCAGGTATCAGGTCTATCTGGCAGTCATAAGACCTATGAGGAGGTAGAGAGTTAGCCTGATCCTTCCGGAAAACATCTTGGTATTCTAGGTATTCGGGAGGTAACTGGGGAGTCTCTGAAGAAATTGCTGCCAGTGCAACACCAGGTGGAGGGTGACAAGTAGAGACACATTCTGGAAACTGGACCGTTCTTGCTCGCCAATCGATCAGAGGATTGTGTTTCTCTAACCAAGGTATTCCTAGAATAATCTGAAACTGAGGGGCCTTGATCACATCGAACACGATCTTCTCATGGTGTCCATCTTGACTTACTAGCGTCACCTCTTGAGTGGTATGCGTTACTGGCCCGGAGGCTATCTCCGTACCATCCACCATAGTAATGACGTCCTTTACAGCCTTGGGACAAAGAGTTAGATTCATCCTCAAAACCATTTCATGATCCACATAATTGCCGATGGCACCGCTGTCGACGTAAGCTTCAATTGCATGTAATCGATCCGGATTATCAGGGCTAATGAGGACCATAGGTATCACGAAATGCGAGGTCACGGAACTGGTTTTCACGCTCGGCAAGAGGACCTCTATTCTTGTCGGGCGAGGTCGTTTCCCTGCTCAGAGTTTGTAACTTTGGTAACTGCAGCTCCTACTGCCTTCTTGGCAGGTTTCACCGGACAGTCTCGAAGAAAGTGCCCTGAGTTTCCGCAATAGAGGCATAATTGCAACTGTTTTCTCCTTTCCCGCTCCTTTTGTGTTAGAGGACCTTTCAGACCCCCTATTTGCATGGGTTCCCCGGAGTCTACTCCTTTGGAAGGAGTTGGCGGTTTGGAAAATACTCGAGCATCAAACTTGGAACGATCGGCCTTCCTGTTCTGCAGTCTGTGATCTATTTGAACGACTAAGTCTATATAGTCCGAACAATCTTGTGGGGGATTCACTACTTGGGCTAACACATCTTTGAGCTCTCCACGTAGACCTCTATAAAACAGCGTAATCCTTTTGTCCTCAGGCCATTGAGTTTCCACTATCAGTCTGTTGAAAGACGCAATATAAGCCAAAAGGTCTTGATTACCTTGTCGCAACGAAAGAAGCTCATTGTCCAAGGCCTGCCCCTGTGAATGTCTTGCGAACAGTTTTTCCATACTGAGCTGAAAAGCTTGAAAATCATGGAGGACCGGATCATTTTGATTTACTAGAGGGATCGACCAGTCTGCCGCATTGCTACTAAGGTACGAAAGCACGAAAGCTACTTTAGCTTGATCAGTTGGAAAGGCTGCTGGCCGGCATAAGAAATGCAACCGGCACTGATCGATAAATACTGCAAACCTCTTTGGGTCACCAGAAAATCGTTCGGGCAGAGCCAGAGGTACATTCCCAGGTAGGTTGATCTGCACTGGATTCATAGAGGATGTAGAAGGAAGATTTCCCCCAGATGCGGGTAACGGGGTCTGTCCGGCTTGTGACTGTAGCAATTGTCTAGCGAGATCATCTGTTCGCTCCTTGGAAATAATCAGTTCCCTTCTTAGAGCGTTCGTTTCCCGACGGGCTGCATGCACTTCTGCCCTTAGTTCCCCAAGTAACTGGGCTAGCTGGTCGGTATGCGAGGTTTCCATAGCGCCTGGACGGGAGTTTTGTGGTAGGCTTTGCGTTCTGTAACGCTCACCTGATTCCCGTAGAGGCGCCGGTCTTGACTGGGCGTATACCGTATCTTCAAAGGTGATGTGTAACACACGGCTGGCTCTTTGGGCTGGACCTCTGTGCACTGTATGTCTGACTCGAAGGGTAAGATGTCTGCAGATAGAAAATATGGGATTAAGGAACTGGGTTATTGAATGTCTCTCTCTTCTTCCCTTTCTCTTCTCCTGTAGAACCCCAAAGGTTAACGCTCTCACCTTAGGTAAGTGAACGCCGTGCTCTCCATCTGCCTCGGGGCAGGGTGCTGTAACCAGTTTCTTCACTGGATAAGGGGAGCAGGCCTCTTGACTTCAGAGGACTGCTGTCCGTCGTTTACTGCACGAACGGTAAGTTTCGAGTAATCCTAATGTCTTTAAAGTCTTTAGTAATGATGTCTCTTGTTTTGCAGGGTTCCGGCGATGGCGGATGACGGGATGAAGTGAGTTGAAGATGGAGCCCGTGTGATGAATAGAAGCGCCTGAAAGCACGTAAGTAAGCGCTTGTTGCCTGCTTCACGATGCGCTCTAACTGTCTTTTTATTTTGCAGGTACAAGTTCGGAGCGGCTGCAGGGTGCCGGAATACCCACTGGGTTAGATGTGGAAAGGAGTAATGGCACGTGAGTATTAAAGTTCCCCAATGTCTTTAAACGCACCTTGTTTTGTCTTTCAGATGCGGGATGCAGCGCTGAAGGTCTCCGGAGCGTGCGAAGAGTTGGTAAGCTTTTGTCTTTCAGATGCCGGAATGCAGCGCGAGGCGTTGGTGACAGCCGATGGACCAGGAAAGTGAAGAGCTGTCACTGAAGACCGTAATGCTAACCTGTTCTTTCTTGTCTTTATAGGTGTTGCTGAAGACTGGATTCAGGATGGTAAGCCTTTTTCCTTAGGCCCAGGATCAGATGCAGAAGACACGATGAGCGTTCTGCTGCAGAGGATGCAGAATAACGCAAAGCAAGATTCATCCATCGGGTGTGGTTTAAATAGCCTCCTGTAGTGCTTAGGTGTCTCCTTCCACAGCCACGCCTAGGGAAGAAAAGAGTTCCTGCTTTCCAGAAGAGTTCCAGTGTTCTGAATCTAGGGAGTGGCTCCTGCCCCACCCAACAGGAAAAGTAGTTCCAAACAGAAGAGGATCAGAGGCTCAACTGGCAGGCAAGTAAGCAGCATGGTCTGCTGCAGGTAAGTCCACCCAAGCATTATGAGCCCGGCGCTTCCAGCGCTGGGACTGGGCATATTTATGAGCCTGGTGCCACTGGCACCAGGACTGGGTCCAAAAGGTCCCAATTGGGACTGGTTGGCACTCGGAACCTGGGTTATGGATCTGCTTCCAAGGGAGTTGGGAAAACCCTGACTTTTTGGAAGCAGAGATCATGACAGCTCCGTACACACTTTCACTCAGCACTACTGCATTGACACTCATTCCAAAGCCGATACACAGGTGGGACAAGCGGTTCTAAAACATCTATTCGCCGCTGCTCCTTCTCACAACCCACCTTCTTCTCCTAACACTGCTTGCTAATCTATGCATAGCATGTGATCTAAGCAAATTCCACAAGCCTCAGAAGGGATACATTACTCACTGTAATCGCATTTCTGATGCTTGTATCTGCTTAGATTCACATGCGCCCACCCTTCCTCCCCTGAGAGAAAGTGCATAGATGCTATATGAGCCTCTCTGATATTTATCTGCTTGGATACACCTGTACTCACCAAACGCTTCATGCTACCTCATGCCAGAAACAAAACAACTCTGCAGCTTCCGCTTGATGTCGGCCTATGCATAGCATGTGAATCTAAGCAGACACAAGCCTCAGAAATATGATTAAGGTGAGTAATGTATCATATATATTAGTTTTGGTTAAGTTGCGCAACTCATAGGAAGAGCATTTTTTGGGCGAAATATATATATATATATATATATATATTTCTGAGGCTTGTAAAATCTGCTTAGCTCTCATGCTGTGCATAGGCCGACATCTAGTGGAAGCTGCAGAGTATTACAGTTGTTTTTTACGAAACTCAAAGGGATGTCGACAGGGCGTGCCAGTAATACTATCCCTAGTGTGACGTCCACTGTACCCATGATCCCTCCCGTGTCTAGGTCCCTCAGATAGTTTTTTTCCACCATACTAGACGGACACGTATAGTGGAGTTCTTTTTGGCGAGAAGCCATTGACTTTGAAAAATTACGATTGTTTTTCTTTCTATCCTTCCTTTGACTGACGTAACACCACGCTGAGGAAAGAGAAAGAATACTGCCATCGGAGACCATCGCGACGGACCGTACGTCCTTGGAAGGCCGCCCCGGGCCTCGGCCCAGACAGTAGGGAGAGAGGGGGGAGGCCATTTTAAAATGCATAGTCTCCCCTTGCTACACTTTGTTCGCCCAGCTGTCATCTCCTTAACCCAGAATTATGGAAAACACTCCATTTAAGTTTTGCCTTAAGTGCAACCGTAAATTCCCCTTGGTGGACAAACATTTAGTTTGCAACTTGTGTCTCCCAAGAGACCACGTTGAAACGTCTTGTCATGCGTTTACACTCTTCAAGCCTAAGACGTTGAAGGACCGTTCCACTAAGCGCTGGGCCCACTACGCCAGGCAACTCGAGGCTATGGACGTAGGAGCCTTCAGCGATGGCAGCAACGCCGCACTTTTGGACGGCGAGGGCACCGTAGTAGCTGCAGCTACCCAAGCGGAGACCCCCGACGCTGTAGGACAGGCCGGATGCCATGTTGTGGGGACTACACCCGGCGGCGGGAGCGCTTCAAAAGCACACACAAGCCCCAGTCGACATTCGACAGATGAGTCGAAAATTCAACAACGCCGTGAACGGTCCACCGAGTCCCAATCCTCTGACCAATCTTGTTCAAGATCACCACAAGACAGGGCTAAAACAGCACGGTTGTCGCATGAAAAAACGGACACACCTTCCGAAGGTCATTCGTCTGCGGACGAAACCTCTGCCCCCACACTTGAAATTTGACGTTTTTCATCTAGTAAAACGTCAGACCCCAAAAAGTCTGTTCCACGCTCCTCTGGGTCCCCAGGAGTGTGGGGGAGGGAAAACAACCATAAGAAATCCTCTAAAACCCTTCATAGGGACAAGAGCCCTACTCTGCAAGACCAAATGGCCATACATTGGAATGAGGGAAAAAGCAAACATTATAATGGATATTATGGCGGGGCCAAATGTACACTTCAGAAATAAAGGGATGACACCAAGTTCAGAAAAACAAATCGCGTTCCAGAAATGGAAAGAATTGAGGTTCACGGGCAATAAGACACGGGATGAAGACGTTAGGCATGAGGTCGAGGCCTTCAGTTTGAATCTGTTTGAGATAGATATGAACACTGATAGTGGCATGCATTCTTGTATTTCCTGAAATGAGACCTCTTGGTTTCCACTTGGAGCTCCACGAACCAAAATGCTGGTACAGCCGCATTTTGCCAGTCCATTGAGGGAGCGCAAAAAAGTTTTTTTTATTAAAAAAAAAATACGTATTTTCGTGTAGCCAAATTGAAACCTTTGGATGCAACTTTGCATTTCAGGGTAAGGGCATGGCGGAGTGTCTCCCTTATGTACAGAACCTGCATTCCCTTTCACTGTGCTGTGCCGCACAGACTACTATCTTAAGACTCCCTGTCAAACCTTAACATTCTGTCCCTCTGCCAAAGTCTCGTGAGAGTGGGACAGAATGTGTGGCGTGATCCTTGAAGGTCCTCCACCACAGCCATACCCCACTAGAACGCCTCCCAATTTCTGGCCTCCTAAAAGTCATAACCGCAACACTCAACTCATGTCTTTAGAGTTGGCTGTTATCGTTGTGCAGTACGAGGCATCCTGATGGTGCAGTGAACCAGAGACATGCCGGGAATCCCACTTAAACATTGTCTGGCTAATGTGCGGTTAGTGGAAGCATTCATCTATGAAACGGGAAGGGGATGAGTGACAAGCTGCTGCCATGTTCTTCCAAGTACTGAGATGAGAAGATAAGGTGTGCTTCAGCCCTGCGAGAAATAGGGCTTGAAGCGAAGCATATAAAGAAAAATTGTGTGTATCCGCAAAAGCTTAGATTTCAAACAAGGCATTTTTATGTACAATCAACCCATGGAGTAGTTACGGTTTTTATAACGCGCATATGTGTCAAATTCTAGTTAATTTAGAACAGGATAGCCTGTGGCTGGGGTGGGGTGGATAGCTCGGCACATAGGCCGTTAGTAATTCAGTCTATGCCATCCTGAATCACCTACAAAGTTATGATCCAAATGCAGTAGACTGTTGGAACTGTTGAATTCAGGTTTTTTGAAGTTTTATTTCCGGATTGGAAACCCCAGGCGTCCTCTATTCATGGGGCCTGGTCTCTTGTAGTAAAGGAATGGTCCAGTGATGAGTGTAGTGGCCGTAATCGTCCTTCAGTTTGTCGATGTTAAGTGGTTTCATGAATTTCTTTTCATTTGCCTGATTCCCAGAGGATTGGTTTGGATTGATCCAAAGAGGTAGTCGTCTGTATTTTAGTGTTTCTTTTGATGGGTGGTGGCAAATTAATTCAAATGTGGTCGATTTTAAGTTTATTTTCTGTATCTTATGGTGATGGAAGCTCTAGCTGGGTAGGGCATTTGTTCCAATAGGCCCCCTGCCTGATGCATGGGATTTTGAATGGACGTTTTTCTCCACTGCGAGCCAGTGAATGGATTTTAAGGCCGGAGTTTCAAGGCCTACATTTTTTAATTGTTTTATGGGGAATAAAAACAGATGGAGAAGTGTAAAGAAACTCTCAAATAAAATTCCTTACTCCACTGTGTTCACTCTTACTTCAGCTGCTTCCCTGTTTTATTAAAGACCTGCTCTCGGATACCAATAGGCGTACGTTCCAGCATCTATTATTGCCATAGCAATTCCCAAAGTTGCCAGTTAAAACGAAGTCTGCATCAAAGGGCCGAGCAATGCACAGATGGCCGATGAGCACATTGTATGAAGCAAGAGCTAATGTCTAGCTTTTATGCCTCAAACCCATCCCACGGGCCTAATTGAAAGGACTCTATTTCAACATCAGTTGTGCTTTTTACTGTTCTGGAGCTTTTCCTTGTGTTCACATAGCTATTTGGGCAAAATATCAGAACAAGCCTTGAATGGTTTTCTTGAGTAGGCCGATTCACCTGTCTGGGCTTGCATGCCATGGTCGTTAAGGCTTTCTGTATGAATACTGTCGGGTTCATTTTAATTATTTTTGGACAGACTCTGTGAAATGTACTGAACCCGTGCATGCGACTAGCTCAAGCTTTTTCATGGGCAGGTGCGAAGTCGGTGATAGAAGGCTTTAAATACCATTTGTGCATGTCTGATTTTACACCAGCATCATGCTATGTACAGAGCCTCTTCCCGCAGGTGGTTACCAAGTGCAAATTATACAGAACCTGCACCTCCTGCAAGCATGATCCTAGTCCGAATGTAGGTATTATATGCCCGTAGGCCCCTGTGCCCACATATTTGACGACCAACATGGGGCGCCAGGAGGCTTTACAGAGACCTAGTACACTCGCCTTGGTGTTAAGTGTATTCCTATTGCAAGCATGGCCATCGGCGTGAACTACACATACACTGCAGAGAGATATTTTAGAGTATATGTTAAAACCATTACATGTTAAAGACAACAATGCGATTAATAGGCATACGTGCTGAATTTGCTATGTTGTTTGTTTTTTATAGTGTGCACATCACATCGCGGTCTTCAAGCGCTACTTTGGAGGTTGGTTTTGGGGGTGCGGGGGTGCAAGTGTACCGTTGTTGATTGTGGCCGCACTGTAGGGCAGCACTACTGGGATGCTTACGTGCTTTTGGAATACCCCTTCTTTGTTGACAGCTTTCTGGGGTGGACTGGCCTATAGGGAACTCTGGAGATTTCCGGTAGCCCTCTGCGCCCTGGGCCTCTTGTGTGGTATTTCCAAATTTTCCGATAGAAAAAGGGTTGGGCTTGCTGGCGATGTGTAGTGTAGGGACACTTTGAAAATTATTTTCAAGGCCTCTTTTGAATCCCAGTCCACCCCTGACAGCCGTAGCAACTTGCAAGGGCCAAACAAAGTGTTGCGGGAATGGGGGGTGGGGGGGCTGTGGATGTGCCTTGCCCTACAGTGGCAGCCCCGGGGCAGGAGGCAAAAGGACACAATAACCTCTACCTCGTTGGCCCAGGTGCCATTACCTTAGGCTTGTGAGCCTGAGCTCTTTGGATTGTGGAATACTCTGGGCGGTGGCCTTCTGCATATGGTGGTGCCCCTGCTCCTTGTCAAGTTTTGCCAGCATTTTGAGTGTGACTGGAGACAGGCTGACAACGGCGTTGGAAGTGATCTGGGGCTGTTTGCTTGGTGCACACTGTTTGCAGGTCTTCTCCTTAGGGTGACAAGATTTCCAAAACGAAAACCGGGACGGCCAACAACATAAAAGGAGGACCACCCATTACTGTCCCTCTCCCAACACACCACCACCCAATCCGATTTCCTGTACTTCTTTCTATAAATTATATATTATCTACATTGTACCGTTTTGTCTGCGGATCTTGACATGTTAATTAAACGCAAGCTTTTGCTCTAATTTGTATTACATGGCTTGCTGTACAATAATTTCCAAGCCAGTCTCTGTGGCACAGTCAGTAAGTGTTGTCCTTTGCCCAAAACCGGGACAGGGTTTTTAAATCTAAAAAACCTTTTAGAGGAGGGGGGGGCAGATGACCCAATTCTGGGACCGTCCCGGCAAAACCGGGACATCTGGCAGAGTACACAGGAGAAGTAGGGTCAACCGTTAGCCCTGGGGCCTGTGAGGCATGCAGAGGACTAGCGTTGGTGCCTTGCCTGCTGACATTGCTCTGTCCAGGTGCTTCTGATTTGTCCTTGCTGCTCTGGGCTACTGTGGGCATGCACTAGATGGCTTCTCTGTTGCCCTTGGCGCCCCCCCCACCCTCCGCTTTACCCCTCCCTCACGTATCCTATTGATGTGAACCAGTTGTCTGCTTCTGCGCTCTCCTGTCCGATTTAGCCCTCTGCAGAACTCTGATGCGATTACCTTCTTGGCGCAGTGCATTTTGTTATAGATACCGATATATTAAAGTAATTCTATGCCTGGAGCTCTGCTGGTTACTACTGATGGTGGCATAAACTCAGCAGTTGAAACAGCACACAGCTGCAGATGTGTGCCATGGGTGTCCCCAGTGCCATAGCGAGATATACTTTATCAAAGTTCTTTTTTTCTGGTTTTATATGTTGCATGACTCACTGTCTCGATTGCTGTACAATCGGATGCTCCATTTAGATGGTTCCCAATCTAACATTGCAAGACACCATAGTTGCATTATTTTTCCTACCTAATGGCTATGACCACGTGGCTGGTGTTTGCTTGATGGCAAAAGGTGGCCAGTCTGCTTTGACTTTCTGAACTACCGACAGGGCGAGGAATACACAGGAAGGAGGTGCAGCAGTGGCTAGCACAGACAGCAGTCTGGTTTGGCAACAGTGATAGCAGAATTGAAGGTGGACTTCACAACTGTCTGCTCCAAACTAGACAAATCAACCTTTAAGGTAGATCCCCTCCAGATACGGCTGGATAAAGAATGCTGCAACTTCTGGCCTCCGCCCCCTTGATCCACAGGCAAGTCCCTGGAAACAGGGTAGAGTGAAGCGGGCCCTCAACATCGTGTGGTCCCACAATGCCGCCAGAATATCTGCCAATGCTAGAGAAGCCAGGATTTCATCCCCCAGTGTCTTCAATATTGTTGGAACGGTGTGTGATTGGGCACAGTGGTTACATCTCCCAGCTCTGCAGACCTCTATGGAAAGGGGTCCATCAAGCTCGGGTGGCAAGACACGCCCCAGTCCTTACCCTTTTCATTGCTGTCTGTAAGATTGTGGAACATTGGAATTTTTATCCTGTTTAATGCACCCTTCTGGCTTGTCCAAACCTCTACGTGTATGAAAGTAGATTTACGCTATACCCGTCAGAGTCCTTTATGGGGGAAATAAAAGCGTGCTGCCCACTTGTGACACAAATATTTGTCACATGGAGTAAAAGGGGAATTAAATATTTTGGCAATCTACACTTGTACATTTGGGTGTTAGATTTCAAGCAAAAGCTCGTATGGCATCTGTCCCCTGCATGCAGTATTATAGGATGTGAAAGGCATTTAGAGGTTCCAGTAGGAGCTACGAATGCAAGCTTCCATCCACCCTCCTCCATCGAGTATGGAAGCATTGGGGTGCAAGGGAATTGTCTTCCATTTATGATAAAATGCAAATACTACTGTACACTGTGCTCAATAAGGCACATATTATATGACATGTATAACGCGCCTGTACAAGTTTTTCTTCGCGTGACAATATTTGACAGTGATTTCGATTGTGCAGATAACAATGGAGCAGGATATGAGACCATACTTGTAATGTTTAATTACTCTTCATATTAAACTTAAGGTCTTGCATCGGACCTATGCAACAGCATCAACATCGCAGCATTATATTGTGCCTGGAAGATCAGTACGTGGTTGGTGTGGAAGTACAGATGCAGAATTCTTTTACATGTTTTGGGTGTTCCCAAAAGTAGCCCAGGTTTGGAATGAGTTTCTCCTTAAATTATCGGATTAGAAGCAGTACTTACTGTTGACCACTTGGGTGCCTGTATGGGGGATATTATAGCGTATCCAACAATCTTTATAAACTGCTGTCACTTGGGCTTCTTTTGGTTAAAATATGTATTCTCGTAACATGGAAGGGGTACTCCTTGTTTGTTGATTGAGAAATAGTTGTTTGAGTTTATTGGGTGCAATGACAGTGAAGAAACCTATTGTATAGTCTGTCACTGAAAGGCCTCATCGAGATGTTTAGCTCCCACTACGGCTCTATCTTGTACAGACTTATGCTTTGCTAGAATGCAGAGAATGAGAACTCGCAGCTATGCTCCAAATACATTTATTATAGCAATAACTCCCAATAGGGGCCCATGCGCCGTTACCACCTGATCCGTCCTGTTGGATCGGGTTTTGTTGTTTTTAGTACCCCAGGTTTTCACTACGGAAACCTGAGCTGCTAGCAGTAATATATTTTGTTTGGGTGAATAGGACACCTCTGGCAGGGACACGGAGCGGCAGCAGCGGCGGGGGGCGCTACCTCTAAAGGAATCTAAGTGGGATGGGAAAGGACCAGAGACCCGAAGGGAGGGCAGGGTCTTGGGTTGCTTGGAACGTGGCTTGAGATTGTGGGGTTCAGGCCATAATCGGAGCAGCCCGTTTGGTTGGGTCCCCCGCCCTGGGTAATTTACCTGTCATTATTGTTTGTACTGACTGATGCCCGTTTACACCTTGCTCTCCACTGCTGACTTGTCTCAGGTGAAAGGTTGAGGCTCACTTTTTCCCCTCGATATTGTACTATGTAAACCCTGTAGTATGTACTACTATATATTGCCATGTTTGACTTTGTAATCAATGTTTTTAAATATTTTTTTTAAAGCACAGAGCACTGTCAGTATAGAGCTGCATTGTGATCCTTTAATAGTGTCTTGTCATGTGAAGACTGGCCACAGTGGTGGAGGTATTTGAAGCATTATACTCGCCTTGTATTTGACAATTTATATTGTGAACCCTTAAGAGTGACAATTGAAAAAGGATGAAGGGGAGTTCAACTGTACTTATTGATAACCATTTTAACATTTCTTTTTGTTTCTATTTTAGGTTCACCAGAGACTCCCTGCATGGCACAGCCAGAGAATCGTATTTTGTAGTACAGTGGTACCATCTGATGGTGAGTACCGACTGAATATTGTATTCTTCATCTAAATTGACACATTTCATCCGGTTTGGAAATGGATGTAATTATGTTCTAAACATTTCTTTAGAAAATAATTTTCTGTGTAATTCTGCCAGCAACCCTGATCCCCCAAAGTTTTTATCTAAACACCATCCGGAGTGATTTGTGCATCACAGATGCCCCTCATGTACCTATATCTGTAATAGTTGAGTTTAAAGAAGTAAGATTCGAACGCCGAGAATCTACTTCTTAAAAACCAAGGGCCAACTTTCTGATCTGTTTAATTTGTATTCATTTTTTGTTTTTTGGTTTACAGCAAACCTTATATAAGTTTAAACAAAATGTAAACAAAACAATTTTTAAGCACATTTTATAACCATAAATCTTGTCAATGATTTGGAGAAGTCATTAATAACCTAATAGTCACGAACATTTGTAAAAAAATTTTCATTTAACATTCTCTACCCAAATTCTGTGTTAATAGAGTAGACATATTATGTAGAAAACCAGTAAAATGCTGTAATCTTATTAAGTGCCAATTTTAATGTGCAATACATGTTTGTATTTCAACGCTTTTCCGATCATTTTATATCCTACATAACCTGGCCTCTCTGGGAATGAATCATTATGCCACCCCCTTCCCACTAATAACAAACAAAAACCATTATAGGCCTCTTGGCCATATTCCGCCGACCTTTAGTAGCTCCTGACATCCATCTGTCCGGCCGGCCGGCCCTTGGCCCACCCTCATTTCCATTTTCACAAGTCTGTTGGCCGCTTTAAGGTTTTGGGCCAGACCTTACTCTCTAAGAAATCCCGCCCCCCCATGTCCCACTGTCTAACTAACTTGAGGGGTGAACATTTTACTTTTCCCCCTGGTGATTTTTGTTTTCAAAACCTACAATTTAAAATCTTGTCACCATCTAGCTTGTGACATTTCTGGCCCTCAGAACCCCCCCCCCCCTGTTATACATTTCAGTCCCTCAAAATGCAAACCCCCATCTTGCCTGAACATTTTCTTCTGGTTCGCCTTAATTTTCTCCTGCTGTGCTCACCTCTGTGCAAATTGTAAAAACTCGATATATAGCTCTCTGATGAACTCCTTCAATGAAAGACCAATTGATGACCGCTGGTATTCTTTCCCTCTCTAGACTTGTAATAGTAATTGTGACCAGCCTGTTTTCCAGAGACTCTTGACCACCACTTAAGGGTCATTCAGCAAAAGCAAAGCTTTCCTCTCCCTGCAAGACCAAGGGACCTGCAACGGAACGGGTTCCTGCACCTGGAGGAAACCTTGTTGGTCATTCTCATTGGCTGCCAGTGGGTCATTTGGCATATACCTTCTCTTTCTTTAGTCTACCCTTGACTTGATTCCCACTGTATTTACAACTAAGTGCCCAAACAGCAATGAGCGGTATCCAGTGGAAAAGGTACTGTTTGGAATGAATATAAGTGGAAAATAACTCTTTCCACGTCTTGATTCTTGGAACTACCCACCCACCCACCGAAGCCCCCCAGAGGTGAAAACGTTTCAAACTGGTATGATCAACTTAATTTTCGAATAATATTTTATTTATTGCAAACGTTTTGACAGCAATCTACTTACTTGAATGTCTGGATGTCATTAATATCATATTTAAGCTTCCCAAACGTAGCCCAAAAGCATCCATACTGAAGCTTACATTGCACATCACGTTTTGGATTCGATGCCCTTCATCAGTGCAGTGGTAAACTACAATGAAATATGAGGGTCTTTACTTGTGTCTTTGGGACCATTTAAAAATAAATGTTTTTATTGTGATCATCATGCATACCACAAGGACAATACAGTGTTTCCACTTCTCAGTGTTATTGAACGTGATGAACAAAAGTGGGTTTTAACTGTTTTGAGAACAAGATCCCTCCCCGGTGCCCATCCCCCTCCCTCCCGGGTCCATACAGTCCAGGTAATCGGGGAAACACTACCCAAAGCTACGCGATATATTGTCTTTTCTACTTCATGTAGACCCTTTAAACCGCTGGTCCGATTACTACGAGAAATGGACATGTAGAAGCTAGAAAATAAAGCTAATAGAGACAGACCCTATCATGGCGGGCATAGTTGTAATTGAGCATTATTATGAGCTGGTTTGCGGCGTGGGGGTGCCTTCTCTTAGAAATTCGAGAAAGGGGAGCCATTGAGTATCAATGTTTGCGTGGGATTCCATAATCAAAGCCGTGAGAGACTCCAATTCGTAAATCTTTCGCTTGCAGCAGCCAGTCAGTTTTAGTGAGGAGAGAGTTTGACTTCCATTTTATAGTAACACAGACATGAGCCGCTCGGAGAAGATTTCTGGGCGTGTGAGGGGGTACTTGGTATTGCCCTTCCATCTGATCACCCCCGAACAGAACTATAAGAGGGGAGAGTTCCCTGTGGATGCCATCTATCTGATGAATCCACCTTAAGATTTCCTTCCAAAACAATTGAATGCTGGGGCATTCCCACCATTGGTTACAATAAGTGCTAATCATGGTACATCCTCTCCAGCAGTATGGGGAAATACCTGCGAACATCTTGGCCAAGCGTTGGGGGGGCGGAGGGGGTTAGGTGCCATTGTGATAGGAGCCTGCAGTTGTGCATTTTGTATTGTACTGCGATAGATGATTTCCATACCGCTCTGTATATTGCCTCCCATCCCTTTTGGTTGTCTTCCCACCCAAGAGTTTTCTCCCAGTTCGCTTTTGCACGCGGCAGTGGCAGGTGGCATCTGTCTGAGTGCCTGATATATTTTCGACATTAGGCCTTTTATACCCGATTGTGTGTTTAAAATAGTTTCGAAGGGGGTAAGCTGACGTTGCAGCAGTCCCTTCCACTTCGAGTCTGTGCGGACCACCTTAAGTTGTAGGAATGGGAGGGAGTTAATGGTTAGGCCCTGCTGCGCTGCTTCCAGTTCCTCATTTGTCAAGAAAACCCTGTTCTTCCACATCTGACCCGCTCTAACCAACCCTTGTTCCTTGTGCCTGGAAGCAGAAGCAATTTGGATCTATTATAGGGTCTCTAATGGGGGGGGGGGTGCCCAAATGCAGATGATGGGGGATGGCCAAGATGTAATCCCTACCATGCCTGGGTTTTTGACGTTCCATATAGCCCACAGCGCCTTTAGAACTAAGTGTTCTCGTGCCCTTCTTGGAATTGATTGAATGGGAGCCCACAGCCACTCCCCTAGGGTTACCCAGGCGAAGACGCTGTTCTCCAGTAGGACCCACTGTTTTGTTGTCGATTCTCGGATATGATCTACTAGTATCTGCAATTGTGCCGCCTTGTAGTACTCGTGGAGATCTGGGAAAGCTAAGCCCTCCCTCTCTTTTGGGAGAATCAATGGATTATATGCGATTCTGGGTTTCTCCTGATCCCAGAGGAACGCCAATAGAGCACCTTTGGCCGTGATTAGGAAGGCCTCTGGGAGAACCACAGGCAGAGACTGGAAAAGGAAGAGGAGTCTGGGCAGAATGTCCATTTTAATGGTTGTTAGTCTTCCTGCCCATGAAAGTTTGTTTCCCCCAATTTGCCAAGTCTTATATTATTGTGGCCCAGAGTGGTTTGTAGTTGGCTCGGAATAGATCCTGTAGCTGTCTGGTTATTGTTATCCCGAGATAGCGTAGGTCTTTTTGGACTACTTTGAGGCCTCGCTGGATCTACAGCTGGCGATGTAACGTCTCTTCCTAGGGGGAGTGCCACAGTTTTATTGCAGTTTATGTCAAACCCAGAGTGGGTTCCGTATTTCTCCATCTTCTTTAGGAGGGCTGGAATCGATTGTGCAGGGTGAGTGACGTAGACCAGCACATCAGCAGCAAACGGGGCACGTTTATACTCCCTGCTTTGTCTTTTGAAATCCCTAATCCTGACGTCGTTTCTAATGCTTTGGGCTAGTGGCTCCGTGACCAGGATGTATACCAATGGGGAAAGAGGGCAGCCCTGCCTTGTTCCTCTGGTGAGGGTAAATTGGGGCGATGTCACTCAGTTGACTGACTCTAGCGCGGGTGTTATATCGGGCTTGTATGCCTCTTATCCACTCCGGGCCGAGCCCCGCTTTATGTAGGATTTGTGCCATGAAGCGCCATTCCACCCGATCAAAGACCTTTTCGGCATCAACCGAGATCAGAGTAGGGTAAGTGTCATGTGCATCAATCGAGGCTATGAGGTTTAGCGTTTTCCTAACGTTATCGGCACCCTGCCTGTCTTTGACTTATCCCACCTGGTCACTGTGGAACTGCTGAGGGAGGACTTAGCTCAATCTATTAGCTAAGGCACTCGCATATATCTTTGCATCTACATTTAGCAGCGATATTGGATGGTATGAGGTGCAATCTGACCCTTGCCTCTTTTGGTATAACAATAATCCCAGCTTCCATGAAGGATGGCAGGGCCTCTCCTGTGGCCATTATATCATTAAACAGGTGTGTTAAGAATAAAGTGAGGGCGCTCCACAGCCTTTTGTAGTAAGCTGTTGTGTATGCGTCCGAACCCGGTGCCGAGCCTGCATTTAGACGGGCGATGGCCTGGCTCACCTCTTCCAGTGTTATGGGGGCATTTAGTGCATCTTGGGCGGGGCTCTGTAACGGGGGAATGAAATTCCCGCCATAAACTTTGCCAGCTCTTCTCGCGAGGAGTTACAATCTGAGGTGTATAGTTGCTCGTAATATCGCGCAAAGCAGGCAGTGGTCTCTGTCGTTCTCATCAGGGTGGTCCCTGAGGGGGAATTGATTTTGAGGACAGCTCTTTCGGCTCTCTGCTTTCAGAGTCCGGCTGCAAGCATGATGTGCGCTTTGTCACCATTTTCAAAGCATCTTTGCTTAACATATCTAAAATGAGTGAGGGCTTTTTCACGCCAAATCTCTTAACTCCTGCCTGAGGTTTCTGATTTCCTCTCTTAATTCTAAGGTGGTGACATTATTCCCCGCCAGGGTTGTTTCTTTTTCTTTTATCGCTTGCTTGATTTGGGATTCCCTTAGGAGTTTCGATCTTTTCACTGAGGCTCCCTGCGCTATTAGCAAACCCCTCATTGTCGCATTCGCTCCTTCCCAAACTGTAGTGCGGGGGATGTCTCCCGTATAATTTCTTATGAAGAAATCACAAGCCTTGTCATCTAGCGAATCTCTGAAGAGTTTATCCTTAAAAGGTGTTTGATTGCACCTCCATTGCTTGTCTATTGGCCTGGCCGGGCCCAAGTCGAGATCTATGGTGACCATGTCGTGGTCCGACCACCCCACCACCTCTATTGTGGCTTCTCTCAATAGGTATTCAAGGTCCCCTTCTATGAAGAAATAATCTATGTGGGAATGGGTCTGGTGTGGAGGGGTGGGGGGAATAGAACGTATATTCCTTGTTGAATGGGTGCCGGGAGCGTCCGGCATCTACTAGCAAGTGGTCTGCGATCATGTCTTGGAAGGCTGTCTTGTGTGGTGGTGGGACCGCACCTTCCCTGTAAGACTTCTAGTCCCAGTCTGGGTTCATAATGATATTGAAGTCCCCCCCCACAGATTATTGAACCTGTTCTCTCTGTCCAGCTGCCCCAGGAGGTCTCTGCAGAGGCTAATTGTTGGGAATTGGGGGCATAAACGGAGCACATGGTTATTGCCTTGGACCTAATGATTCCATGCACTATAAGGAATCTCCCTTTTGGGGTCTCTACGTGTCTGTTATTAGGAACTCAAGGGTGGAGCGGTATAGGATGCCCACCCCTCCCTTCTTCTGAGGCCCATACTGCACCTCCCAGATATTTCCCTTTTACAGTAAACTCATCTGTGTGTCTGTACTTTGTTTCCTGTATGAATAGGATGCCTAACTTAGCTTGGTGAAATCGTCTGTCCAACATAGCTCTTTTGTTCGGCCAGTTGAGGCCCTTGACGTTTAGAGTTCCTATCTTAACGCTGGCACTTGACATTGGGGAGGGGAGGATCTGTCCCCCATAGTGTGTCGCCTCCAACTTCCCTGCTTCTGGTCTATCACTCTCTGGCATAGGTGTGGGTCGCGGTTGTATATATGCTGTGCATGCCCATTTTTGTACTTTGCCTGTTTGGGATGCACTCTGAATGTGTCATGCCCCTGGATTCTCGGATTCCCCTCTGGACCGTTTATGCCTTGGATGGACTCCTTTAAGCTCCCCTCTCCGCACCCCCTTAGAACAATTGATAGAGGAGGAAGAAGAAATAGGAAATAAAAGAAAAGGCGCTGTTAATATTGGAGACGCCCTAGGTGTCAAGATAGGCCCACACAACGGGTGAAGCCCCCAGAAACCTTTATACCAACTTTATGTCTAACAATTTCAACTTAGCATGAGAGCATAATGGCAGCATAATTGTTCGCCCAGCCCGACTTGCGTTTACACAGCGGGGCCCTGGATAGTACTAGGGATGAGAGGCCTGCATCTTGACAGCGGGGCGTGTGACATTACTTTGCCTTTAGCGGTGAACAGGAGCAGTGCTCCTCTGTTGCTGCAAAATTAGGTCAATTGATCTCTCCAGGGCCCGATGGGTTGCTCATGCCATGCAGTCTCTTCTCTTCCATTCAAGGAGTATTTAATTTTCTCCTTCCTTTTAAGCAGCCCCTTTGCAGCCTGGGACCGGACGGCCTTCTCGTTGGTTCCCATGAGGATGGCATTTCTTCACTCTCCATTGGGCCGTCTTTATTCTGCAGACCCCTCAGTACATTGGTGGCTTCTTCTCCCGACATAACTCTGTATTCTCCCTCTGCATATGTGAATGTAAGCGCAAAGGGATAACGCCACATGTATCTTATATTTCGCTCCCTAAGCCAGGATGTTAGAGCGGCATGCCCGTCTACGAGCCAATGTTTCGGCCGACAAGTCCTGGTAAATTTTGACTCCCAAATCCTCAAAATCGATGGTTTCCCTTTCTCTGGCTCTTCTGATGATTTCCTCTTTGTGTCTGTAGTGATGACACTTTGTCAGGACTGAACGTGGGCCTCCTGGCGGGGCCTGCGGCCCGGTGCTCTCTTCCAAATACAAGATCTGGGGTTAAGGGAGAAAGCAGGAGGGCTGTTATGAGCGCTTTGACTCTTCTCTCCAAGCTCGCCGGTGTTTCGTTGGGAGATCGTTTGAGGCCTTGAATTCTAATGTTTGCCCTTCTCTATCTTTTCTCCAAGTCATCAATCTTGGCATCTAGATCTTGGTTCCTTTGCTTAAGGTCTTGCAGTCTGCCTTCCGTCTTTAGCTCCGAGATGTCTGATGACTGTTGGTTATTTTCCAGTGCTTACATTTTATCTTCTATCTTATGCACTTTCTCCTGAAGTACTGTTTCAGTTCTAGTCATACTATTTCTGAACAACATGATTTCTTCGAGCAGCAGGCAGATGTCAGCTTTGGTGGAGGTCTCCTCCTGGATGAGGCGAGCCTCCTGTGATTGAGACGTGGCCATGATCGAATAATCTCAATGGAATTCTTGCAGTTTCTGGATTGTGGAGGAGTCAATCCCATTTTTCTTGGGCTCTTCACCCTTTGTTCTTTCTCCTGGCAACCTCGGTTGAAGGAGCTCTGTCTGAGGTGGTTGATCGTCTCCGGTTCCTTTCTAGCTTTCCTAGCCAGGAGTGGGAGAGCTCGCTGATTTTCCTCAATTGTTCTCTATCTGTCTCCGCACTCATTGTTTGTGTGTGGTTTCCGGGTGCCATAGTAGTGCCGGGGGAAGTGGGCTGGTTTCAGAGCGCTCTGACTAGAATGCCAACTTTGCATAGCAATCTTTCTGAAGTCTCCGTGACGGGGGTAAACCTCTGATATGCCACCCCAGTAGGGCGTGACAGTCCCTTAACTCTCTTTATGGAGGCGGAGGAGAACTGATGCCGTGTTCCTTTTCCTGATCTCGTAGTTGTGCTCTATTAACAATGATTCCGGATGCATCCAGAGGAGGGGAGTTGTAACTAGTAGCGGGTGATGTGGTGCGGTCACTCTGTCTGATGCGAGTTGGGGCAGCGTGTCTGCCCTTCGAAAATTGCAGCCAACCATGGAGAAGAAGCGGGGTGGGTGAGATTCTCCCCAACACTGCATTCAAGATTGTTCAGCACTGTCCTCACAGGGTCTCAGTGGTGCCTTCAGCGCTGCGGGCAGCCCTGATGTCCGGGAGGGGTGAGGGAGGTAGCAGCGAGCCAGGTAGCGGCGGGCCCCTGAGGACCAGCCCTGCCTGTTGTCTATGCTCCTCTATTGGGGTTCCAGCCTCCTCACCACATAGGGGCAGCGCTTCTGCACGCAGGGGTTGGCCGAGAGCAATCTGGGGGGGTGCCGTCGGCTACCAGGTTGGCTCTCGTTCCTTGGTGTGCTTTGCGAGGTGTGTCGCAGTGCCAGCTGCGCTGTTCTAAGTGGTGAGGGGCTGGAGGAGAGTAGGGCCTCCTCTCTCCAGTGGCTACGGCGGCGCTAAAAAAATGGTGTGCCCACAGCGTTAGACCCCACTTCCAACCGCTCCCTCCTTCTCACCTGATGCTGATGGTGCTTCGGCGGCCTCGCGGGAGGGACACCTCAGGGCTTGTCTGTCACTTTGATTAAACGGTTGTGCCCCTGATGGTGGCCATGCGTCGCACTCTGCCAAGGCCGAGTCTACCCCCTGCACCTCGGGCAGCTGCGTATTGCGGCCACATGGCTCTGGAGGTCCTGCTCTGCAGCGGTCTCTTCGTGAGCTTCTTTGCTGAGCCTCTCCCCCGTACCAACAGCGCCGCTCTTCTGCCTTCTGATGGCACAGGGGTTCCTTGGATCCGGCGCACGTTTCGACTCACTGGGGCTAGAGATGCAGTAACTTTGTTCCTGGCTCCCTGACCTGCATCGCTGCAAATTCTAGGGCTGGTAAATCTGCAGCCCGGAGGTCGTGGGTTGGGGGTTACTGCACCCACCGATCCGTTTGACTTGTTGCCGGGACCGATTTTCTCTGTGAGTTGGCTTGAATACAGTCAGCGACTTCTTCCTTCTTTATGTACAGCTGGGACTGCTTGCGGGTTGGGCATGCAGCGTTTCTCAGCAGTATTCCGGGGGTTCTGACTGAGCCGAGCACTAAGGCAGCCATTATGCCTGCGCCCCTTGGTTATGAACATTTTAATTGCAAACCAAAGTCAATATGCCAGACACGCACAAAATAATGTTAAACTTTTTATTTTTGGACTTTTGTCAAACCTGTGATCACTTAGACATTCTAGTTTGGAGAGTTCCTGCTTTAAGTTCACTTAGATTGTCTCACTTAGATTGTCTTACTCAGACTGGTAGGTCTAATATTGTAGAAGACGGATTTCCCCCCTGACGATTTCTTTTTGCTTGATATTTGCATGAATCTTCTTTCTTAATAACCACACCACTCTGATTCACACATTTTGCATAATTTAATTTTACGTTCTAGCTCCATCTTAAAATAGCTATTGATGATGGATTTTGCAGCTATGCAAATCTAACTTGGTCATGTTTTGCAAGAAATGTTTGCTTCCAATCGCCATTCATTAATTCTAATATAAAATGGTCTTGTATAGTGCCTTTCTGCCATTTTTGAAAGCCTCATTGTGTGTGACCCTATATCAAAAGGGGTGGAGGATTGTTATGTTAGTGGTATGGTGGGTGGAGAGGCAGACGTTAAACCTGTGGTGTTGATGGGTGGAGCCTGGAAGTACCCAAATCCTGTGTGCTGCTTTGACTCTTTGGGTTTGGTAGTGAAAGTCTGGAATGTATTTATCCAGAGGGGAGATTCCTTGATCAGATATGCTGCATCATTCTGGGACTTGTTCAGGTGGTGGGGCGACTGCGGTGGTAGGCTAAAGAGGTGAGCTTTTTCAAAGGTTTGTGTTGATGTGGTAACTAATGGTCCTGAGGTAGCCATTTGGGGGTATTTGGGTGTGAGGTCTGGCAGAGGAGATTTTAGAGGTGAGCACTTAAACTGAGTTAATACAGATGAGGGGTACCTAAAGTGGTGGGAAGAACATTGGCCCGCATTTGCAAGCCTGGCAATTTGGCACCATCTCAGGAAATGACAAGGATAGTCTTTTTGATGTTTGTTTTGTGGGGTCTTCTTCCGGTGTGTCCGTTTTCCAAAAGTTGGCAAATTGTGTGCCTTCCTAGTATTATCATATTTTACAGACATGTGTAGGTGTATAGTTGGTTGAGGTTTCAGTGCTACTCTTATACCGGTGTTGGTTGAATTGGCCAGGTAGATAATGGATCAAATATGCTTCACCCTCTTTAAGACTTTTGGTCATATCCCACTTATAGGTTGATGTAAAATTGTTCTCTACTGCCTTTTTTGGGAAAATTGTCTTAATGTTTGATTTTTCAGAATTTGTTTTAATGTCACAATGGTGTCGCGCCTTGAAACACTTGTGTATAGGCACGTTATAAATGCCATATATCGATCATCCTATTTTTCCGTGCTTTCCTTGTTTTGCTCCCATATTTTGTTAAAGGGGCATTTAAGTGCATACTCGATAAAAGGTAACTTTTGTGGGAAAGACCTTCAATCTGATGGATTTGGCCTGTTAGTAGATGTTGAAATATATCTATTCTTATGACATTGTTATACACTGCTCTGGATAAAAGAAGATTATGCCTTCCTCCCTTGGTTTAAACTTGTTGAGTTGTACAGCATAGTTAATGCATCTTCTTCGACAATTGAATTTAATTTCTTTCTGGGTGAACAGTTTTACAATGATAACCCAATATTTTATAATTGCTTAAATATGTTTTGATACTGGTCCAAACATGGTCACACTTGTCAACAGAGTTTCATCATTGATTATACATTAGTTATCTCATAGTGTGTTTTTCGACAGATGCAAAGCTTTTTCAGCCAATAAATGATCTTTCTCAAAATCCAGTAATTTTTGTTTTGAAATCTCATTTTCACTAAAGGCAATTAATCTCAATTGTTAAAATCGTGAATATGTTAATCGTGTTTTTTAGTATTGTCTTACGCTTGGAATCCAAATGCAGTATCAAATTCAGTTATTTTCATGAAAGATTGTAAAGACACATTCCCATCATATAGTTAGTTCTGTATCTAAAGCTTGTACGCCATGCAGCCCTACAGATAAGGGATGTAGCAGCTATTTTTACTCTAGGAAAATAGTCAAATACTCCGCAAAAATACAAATAATGAGGTAAAATACTCTCATCAAAATAGGAAATAGACCCATAGAAGCCAGTTCCCCGTCTTTCATCCACATAACTCCATGGATCTGTTTAGATTAGTAGTACACATGAGGCCAGAGGGAGAAGCAACTATTATTACTGCCTGATCTGAAGTGGTACAAATTTATCTTATAATGTGCATAAATAACTAAGTGCATAGAAGTGTTTATAACAAAAACTGCTTTACACTTAAAACGATTTGTACTCACTTATGTAATACTCTCATTCGGAATGGCACTGTCACAGATTTAAAGATACGGCACACTCCAGACCAGGACTCTCTCTCTACTAGCCAGGAATGTAGCGCACAATAAAAACGCTTTTACGTTTATTACATTCAGATTCTATTTTTGAGAAGGCAACCAACCCGTCTCACACACCCCTTGACGTAAACCCTCTGTCGCAATGGACCATTTCCCACTTATCAATCAATTTAAATGTGGGAATGGTTGGATCTTTTGGGAGTTTCCTGAACATGGCTTCGCTGATGAAGCTCTTTCCGTTGTTCAGGCACACTCTGGCGAGAACAGGCTCCTTCCCCCCATTTAACTGAATAGGGAGGAACAGCTGTTCTCTAATTTTCTGAATGTCAGCTAAACTTTGAGCTGGTTTTTCATCACTTTTGCCTACACAATTTGGATTTTCAGATTGAGAATTGGTATAACATTTCAAAATATTTCCTTCCAGTGTGCCCAAGTCCCCTCATCCGCCAGTGGCACTCCTGCACTGCCCTCCTGGCATCCCCCGTACTTGGGGACTGTTTTCTGTATCCCTACAGACCCACTACCAGCACTTCCTGCCTGCACTTCCCTTTACCCTTGCACTTGCCACCTGCTGGCCGTACTTCACCTTTGTACTATTGTTATTTATTCTATCCTCCCATGTACTGCACTGTCCCCTCCCCTGTCTGCCTGCACTTTCCCTTTTCCCCCATCCCATGCAGTTGCACGATCTGAATGACACCTGGCCTAGTAGGATCATTGTCTGTCTTTCCTCTGTTCCCCCTTCCTTGCTTCGTCGCACCTTGAAACACTTGTGTATAGGTGCGTTTTAAATGCCCTATCATATATCATGTCAATGCCACTTGAAACTGGAAGGAAGGTTGCTTTTCAGGAATGGAGAGGTGTTCCCATCACCAGTTTGTTGTCCTACAGCAATTACTGTAATGTCAGGTATTTGATTATTTTGTAAATTAAACTCAATCTGATCAGACAATTTGTTTTCATTTTATTGGCCAGTGAGCCTGAATACAGAGGACCCTATTACACTATGTCAGGGAGAACAACCTCTGGAGGAGGTCATTACCTAATAGATATGGAGCCCCCTCTGGAGTCAAGACTATAACCGGGTGCTTCACCTTATGTCGCCCAATTTTAATTTCCAGATATGCAGTCCCCTCGATGGGAATTTCATTCCTGTCGAAGTTCTGGAGTTGCCCAGGAAGAGGGGTGAGAGGGATCCGGTGTCTCCCCTCCCCCTTCCAGAATTTAGCTGCTCCAAGGCCCTTTTGGACAGAAGTGGCTTGGGATCCAGTGTCCACCAGTGCTAAAAATGCACATTCCCCTTTCACTTCTTTCTCCTCCAATATGCAAAGATAATGGACATTTTGGGCAATTTGGGCAGTCAATTTCTTTATTTTGCACTCCGACACGGTGGGGTTTTGGACAGTTTTCTGTGTCAGTGTCTGGGAATTTGTAACGAAAATTTGGCATCCTGAAATATGTGGGATTCTGAAATCCCCTTTATCCCTTAGCTCTGTGCTGCCCCCCTTTCTCTGGTGGCAGTCACTACAACCAGTTTGTGGGGAGGATCCCTCCATGAACATTTTGTTCTCTGGATGACAATTCTCGAGTTTTTCTTTGGGAGGAATTCCCCTGTCTCTGAAGGAAAATGTTTTCTTCCCAGAATCCCCCAAGGATTCTTCCCATTCATATTGGAGGACATTGACTTCCTCCACAAAATGGGTCTTTTTGATTTCTTTGTTTCTCCCACCCACCTTCTGTTCCCTGGGTTGCAGATTTTCGGGGACAAGAGATTTTGGTTCCGGGTCCAGGGGCTTTTTGCAGGTGAGGAAGGAAGCTTCCTCTAGGGCTTTGCACCCCTCTTCCTCCTGTGCCGCCTCCTCTGGAATCAGGGTTGTCGCCCCATCATTGTTCCAGGGTGCCAGGCCCTTGGTTGGAGGGGTTCTGAGCCGCCATGTTCATCTGAGGATTCTGCTGACCCCCTCAACATGCGACTCAGATCCTGAGTGAGGTTCTGGACCTGGCGCTCCAGTTGGCACACCTGCTCCAGCTGGTACGGGGGTCTTGGATCAAACCTAGGTTGTTCTCGGGAGGGATAACTATTCCTTCTCCCGGAGTACCCTGGGTATTGGAGATTCCCTTGGCCTCCCCTCTCCCAGATTGGGTTGTCTAGACTTCTGAAAGTGAGGTGAAAAAGGATGGTTGTCCTGCAGGTTGTGGTTCAAAAGGTACCAGGGGACGAAACTTAACCCCGGATTTGGAGGATTACTGCCCTCCTGAGGGAAGTTTCCTGGGGCAGGACTCACCTGATTGGATACCCCCCTTGGACTGGGGGAGTCCACACGTACCCCAAGAAAGGTCTGTTGCCCTTATAACTGGGACTGATATAATTAGCAGAGTTAAAGGTCACATTGGTGGGGTTTCCTAGTAAAACGCTTTTAAGTTTATTACATTCAGATTCTATTTTTGAGAAGGCAGCCAACCCATCTCACACCTTCCTTGACGTGCAACCTGTGTCGCAATGGACCATGAACCAGGCCGGTATGTAATAATGAAATATTTATTTATTTTTTAATTCGAATGACAATCCAGCAGATTCACTATAGCGCAGCAATCACCAGTGTGGTGAAAATTACACGGCAAAATGATGTGATACACTTAATATGACTTTCTAACATGAGACACATCAAGGCAAAAATGAATGAGAGCAGGTTACTTTTGATAATAATTTGAAATGGGACAACTGTTGAGCATTCCCCCTGCAACACTCCCCCAAACCCCTGGTAACAAATTTTGGTGTGGATGGAGAGGAGAAGCAAGGAGTCGGATATAAGAGGCAGAAATCAGATCAGGAATCCGACCTATCACCCCAGAATGGAAGGCCAAATTTGGATTGTACCCTTGAAAAATGAGCAAAATGGCACTCTGAATTCACTGAATAGTTATTTTACATGTGCGTTTAAATGAATGAGACTGGAATTTGTGTGGCTTTACTAAAGAAGCAAGAAATTTACAAGCTACAAGGCCAGGTCCTAAACATGCATACAAGTGAGAAAATCGACTTTGGGGAGGAAAAACTGTGCAGCAAGAATCACAAGTGGCAACATTGCAATTTCTTAGTTTTCACAGGTTTAAAACAAGTAAATCTCTTCAGAAATGAGCTAAACAGACAGAATCGAAAATTGGTTTTACTGATATGGTACCGAGGCATGTAACCGGTATGATACTAAAGTGAAAGGGTGACTCTGGATGGATGACAGTATGGGATTCTTAATAGGGAAGGAAAATCAGATTTTAAACGGGTAACACTTTGACAGGCAACTCAGTTTTGTTAGAAAATTGATTAATTCTACTGCAACTATATTTTAGTTGCTAAATATTTAAAGAAAGACACGGTATGCAAGGAGGTTAATTTGCAAGGTTAACCTATTCACGACGCATTCATCTCAATGGGAAATTAATTTGTTTAAAATAGTACTAAGGACTTACACAACGGACTGAAATGATTTGGAAAGAATTATAATTATAGGAGTTTTATAGGGTTGGACAGAATGCATGGTAACAGAGCTATGGCTTCTCCTTTCAAGTCCTTCAATTTGAATTCAAGGAATTTCACACTTCTGAGGCAAACACATGGATTGACTTCCTCCTTTGTACTTAGGAGCATCTCTGCCATGCAGTCTGAGGCACCCTGTAATTATCACACCTGGCAGTCCATAGAACAGACCCTGCCCTGGCAGTATCAAAATCACAGTGAAGTGCAAAATTTAGCCTTTAAGCCAAACTGGTCTAGCAGGAATACCTGCCTCAGCTAGGCTGTTAAAGTTAATTTTGTGAAGAAAAATAAAATACACAGAGTGAAATATACCTATATTTTTTGCAGCTTTTCTTCCCCAAATGTACATTTGTGTTTCTGGGCATTTTGCAGTATTCTTTCCCATGTAGCTTCCATCATGTCATTTCATTTCTCTGCAAGCCAAAGTAACACAGGTTAATTTTATCTTTATGTGCATTTATCAAAATGCAGTTTTCCTCGCGTTTTGCGGTCTGAAAGCTTTCAGAGCTCTGGTGAATTTCTGTACATGGGGATATGTTCAAGAGATGGGTTCTTTGAAACTGACATCAAGCAAAGGGAGAGAGAGAGAGAGAGAGAGAGAGAGAGAGAGAGAGAGAGAGAGAGAGCTTCTTTTAAAGAGCGTTGCCTGTGTTCATTTGTTGCAAGAGTAAATGCTAGCCATACGGGCCAAAATTACTTTATCTGCTCTTCACAGATTTTCCTAGACACAACAATGCCGTTCAGGGAGGAATGGCCCTCATTTGATGTTGTTCACCCAGAATAGAGATGGGCATGACTGTGTTTTACTGGAACCAAAGCGTGTAATGTTAAATAGCACTAGTGCAAGGGCATTTTAAACACGAGATATGATATTTTCTTTTTTCAGTTTAAAGTTTTGAGCTGGCAGCATAGCAGCGCTGAGCCATTTTTCTCTTTGGTTCACATGAAGAAAATAAATGCAGCTTTCCTCGGGGTGTCTATGTTCCATCTCGCCCAATATGTGCTCAGCAGGCACCGCGCAGTCATTATTTTTGTAACTGCTAACCTGCAGTTTTGTCATGCAGGGATTTCTGTTGTGCTGGTAAATGTACCCCGCAGCACTTCGTTTTGTACTGCCTAAAATAATTTTACTCCCAACTTTATAAAAATAGGGAATAACACATTCCCACTGCAAAATCTTATCTGAAGCCCTAACCGTATGTTCATCCTTGCTAGCTGTGAACTGTATGATGATATGGATGATGTTTGTGCAACTTCCCACATTTTCCTGCTCGCCCCTCCATCCAATTAAAAATGTCATGGTAGCAAAGCAATATTTACCCTATTGTCCCCAATGGAACATTCACGCCAATCTAGGTCTATAGAGCTCAGCGATAACCCTGTTAATTGCTATAAAAAACTTTAAATGGCATTGCCTTACTAAAATATCAGTTTTGTGATAAGAAATGTTAAACTTTTGCTATGCAGCATCAATCCCTTTTTGTTGCAAAATATTTGTGTGAGTATATAGACTGTTTGCATCTAGTCTGCATATGTTCAAATCATTCCATTGATCTTTAACATTTTCCAGTGTGTTTATGAATATCATGTCTAGTGCTCCAGATACATTTGTGAAGTGGGAATATTTTACTCCCTATTCTTTTAAGTTGGGAGTAAAAAAGTTCCATTCCGAATGTATTTAATAAGCAAGTAAACATGTTTTAACCGTAAAACGGATATTGTTGTAATAGATATGTCTTGCAACAAGTTATTCATGCACATTAAACAAGGTTTACCTATTTAGATTGGCCAGTAATAAGTTTTTTCCTGTGGCGTTAAGTGTACTACTTGACCACACATCCATGAAACTGTGTGTATGAAGGCAGTACAGGCTCCATTTTCTATTTTTTGGGGGGAATTTCTCTTCCATATTTTTCTTTTTGGGGAGTATTTGCCTATTTTGTGGCTGTAAAAGTGTCAGATATATTTGTAGGGCTTGTCATGTCCTTAAATACTTGTTAAAGACATGGAACAATGAGTTTCAAAAGCTCACAGATCTAGGTCAGTTTGGTCCAAACAGACTGCCATTTTATGCCACAATGGGACATTCCAGTCAGTGTTCAGTTTTTAGTTTTCAGTTAACAATAGAGAATTGGTACTGTGGGATTGCCACACCTTACCTTGCGCTTCCAGGGGCATCCACACTACACTCTCAATGGGTTGTTAATCCCATCACTACTCTTTGGGGGGGGCCACCCTAGTTAAGTATGAGAATACCAAAATTGGCCCCTCAAGCACATGTAGAGCTTTCCTTGCAGTCTACATCTCCCTGTAGTGGACTGATTGGATCCTTTCAGTCTGGATTCCCCTTAGAAATAAACTAGTTTAGGAAAATAAAGGAGAACAGGTAGTCTCTTTCTCTCTTTCTCTCTTTCTCTCTTTCTCTCTTTCTCTCTTTCTCTCTTTCTCTCTTTCTCTCTTCTCCACCCCTCCCACCCCACAATATGGAAAGTCCTGTAGAGTCTATACCCTTAGGAAATGCGAGGTGTGTCCGATAGGTTCATTGAAGGTTTCTTTGGATTCTCACAGGGGAGTGGCTCGTAAATGTGAAGACTAGGTGAATTTTGCTTTATAAGAACTGGCTTAACTGCCAGTACAGCAATGATGCTGGGGAATAAAACCTTGCTCTTAATGTCAGTTTCTTCTTCTCTCATGGCTTTGGAGGGAAGGCAAGCAGCGACTGAGTAGCAAGAACTGCAAGGCTTTCCGGGAGAAGTACTAACTTGAATCTAGGGCATGGACATTACAGGCAAGGTATCTGAAGGTTCTCTAGTGCCCAAGTACTGTGTTAGCTCAGTTCACTATTATACTAAGGTGGCCACCTTGATTCTCTACTGGATGAGGTTTCCCGAAACCCACGAGATGACATCTAATTGTGGGATTATGTTGTACTGCTTGGTATGGTATTTGGTAGACTACCTGTCCGCTATAAATGCATTTGCTGGGTCCTGCTTTCTTTTAGCGTTCTGGCAAGGGTTTCTGATTTGGTGCTTTTGTGTAGGGAGGGGAAGAGGTGCTGTTTCACCCTACCAAATTGTTTTTCTCCCAGGATTAGTCTGACTGGGGAAGTTACCATGCCTAAGAATATTTACACAGCCTGCATGTTTTAAAATTGATGCCAACAGCTGCTGTGTTTGCCCCTACCACCATCAGCCACCACGAGGTTTTTACACTTCCAAGATGGCCGCCCGCCATGTCTCAAGGAACCCCAGTGCCTAACAGAGCACAGCCGACTGTCCTCGCATCCGATTGGCCATTGAGCCACCTTAAGCAGCCTATCACCAGCCGGTAGGCGAAGCCGGCCCACTCCCAGCAAGGCCCAGGATAACAAGGCCAATACCTGTCCTCACCTGTCCTCAGCCTTCCTCGCCATTCGCCCGGACCCCCTGCCGGATTCCAGACCAACCACAACGGTAAACGCCACTTCCCTTACGCAGCCCGTGGATAAATTGAACTGCTTTGATTCTTGAAAAGGCTTTGTTACCACAAACTTTCATAATGCCATTTTCGTGCACTCATGCCTGATTGTATGCTGTATCTGTGCCCAAAGATACTTCGCACTGCATATATTGCTCCCCTTGCTCCTAATCCATGCACAGCATCAAGTGCAACTCCACACATACCTCTGTCCTCCCCTCCTTCGCAGCCATTCTGTCGACAACGCTGCCCGTAGGTTTAGATTTGCAACGGTGCATCACTCTCTACTCTGAACACCACTTTACCATCATTTTTATGCTCTGCATGCTTGGCCGCACCTACCTCTCTACCCAACCTGTTCTACATGCTCTCCATTGAACTTCTGTATTGCCTTTACCACTAGCCTTACACTATGACACTCGCTAACTCTTGAACCTAGGTGGCTGTACCTATTGTTACCTCACCTTGCTATGGTCCCCCATGATCAATGTCTTGTGTGCTGCCCGAGATTATAGTCTATAGACCTGAACCTCTGCAGCCACTTATAGGATCCTGCTACGATGCTACTGGCCTGCTATGCATACTCTCCAAGCCGCACTAGGTCAGCCCTCTCTGGGGTTATTTCTTTAATTGACCCTGCCGCAGCAACCTAATTTTGTTGTGCATTAAGGTTGCTTACAGACCATTTCAATTCTGTTGTGCATTAAGGTTGCTTACAGACCATTCAATTGTGTTGTGCCTTAAGGCCGCCTACAGACCATTCAATTGCAGGTTAAAATTGCATTTAGGGATATGTTTTTAGTCGCTAAAATGGAACTTAGAACCTTGCTATGTTTTTAGTTGCATTCTATAACTGCATACCTTTAGTGTAAAGCTGAATCTAGCTGTGCCTCGATTCGCATGCCGTAACTCCCTATCTTCAGGTTAATAGCGAAAGCTATATCTAACTGTGCTGCCATCTGCGCACCTGACTTGGTCAGCTAGCATGTACTCTCCAAAACCAAACATACTAAGTATCACTGCACTAGATAGGACAGCTAAGTTACCTCTCTACGCTGCCTCCATCATATTAGTGGTATTATCACTCTCCTCCCTGACCATGCCTATTCCTCAACAAACCATTGGACCTATAGTAAACCAATATCAAGATGACACTACCACATACAGGGCCTGTAGTACCATAGACAGAAACCTCAAACTTCGTGCTCGCTTACCAAAATTGTACGAACTTCCAGCAAAGCAAATTGAACAAATCAACTTCCTAAAAATGAACATACTGCCGAAAACCACTGCAGAACACACTAGGAAAGCTCATATCCCTAAAAGACCCACACAAAAATGCTCCAAACCTACCATTATAGCAAGCACCATGCTCACTAAACATCACCTCAACGGTGCACTCATAAATGCTAGGTCCCTAGTCACTCATGCTACAGAAATCTCAGATATTATTCTCGGACACCACCTAGACTTCCTAGCCATATCAGAATCAAGGCTTCATGATGCAGCGGGTCCCGCCCTCTCCTTAGCAGTTCCCGACAATTATACCATCATACGAGCTGACAGACACACCTCCCGAGGCGGGGGTCTAGCCATTATTGCCAAGATCAGTCTCGACATAAGAGTCTCCACATCCCCCATCACGAAATCTTGTGAATGCCTCTCGGTCAAAATGGCCACCGCCAGCTCCCAAACACTAAACATTGTCCTGCTCTACAGACCTCCTGGTCCTATTGGAACCTTTGTTGAGGACCTCTCCACCACCTTGTCCAACAATTTGAAAAACACCTCCCAAACCATAGTGCTAGGAGACCTCAACCTAGGCTACAATGATATTAAAGACACCCAGTCCACAGCCACTGCTCTGATCCTAAAAGAGCTGGGCTTTGCCCAAAGAGTCACCTGTCCAACTCATAATAAAGGTCGCATCCTTGACTGGATAGCTGATCACAGCTGTGGAGTAACCATTACAGACACTGTTCCCCAGATCTGGACGGACCACTTTCTTCTTCTATTTACAGTAGATACTAACTTAGCCACAGCCAAGCCCACACCTGCCCCTCCTATACCCACGAGGAACAAAAAGCTAATAACCACGGAAAAATTGTTGCCAATCATACTACCCCAACAAAACTCGCTCCCAGCTAACACGGAGCCTGATATGCTAGTTGATAAATTCAATGAAACTATGAACTCAGCCCTTGATCACATAGCACCGCTCAAATTACGGACTAGTAAACCGAAAAAACATCTCAACTCATGGTTCACCCCCCACCTAAAAAATCTCAGGTTAACCAAAAGAAAACTAGAATCCAAATGGAGACTTACTCCTACAGTTGAAAACAAACTAAACCTTGCAAAGATATCATCCCAATACAAAAAAGATATCCTACTAGCCAAACAGGTAACATACAATACCAGAATATCCCAATCTAAATCAAGTGTCAGAGAACTGTTCAGTATCTTGAAAGAGCTGGAAACACCCATCATTCCCCAAGAAAACTGCACCAAGGACAAAAAATGGTGCTCAGACATTCAATCTGCCCTTATCAACAAAGTAGTCAACTTACAAACCAAAATCGCCCTAAAAAAAGCATCTCTCACACCTCAGGACGCCCTAACCCCAGCACCCCTACTTAAAGCTAAACAAATAACACGTTTCTGCTTCTCCAAGGTTTCTACCATTGAAGTCGAAAAAGTGATCCTGGGACTTAAACCGTCCTACTGTAAAGGTGACCAATGCCCTGCCCAATTAATTAAGGATGCTGCAAGAGAATTATCGCCATTCATAGCTAAACTCATCAACTCATCCTTCACTACTGGCATTGTACCGAAAAATCTTAGAGTCGTGGGTCTTGCCACTCCTAAAGAAGCAAACCCTCGACCCTGCCATTCCTACCAATTTTAGGCCTATCACGACTGTGCCCTTTCTTCTAAAACTTTTAGACAAAGTGGCATACATGCAAATACAAAATTTCCTTGAATCCAACCACCTGCTCGGAACCCGCCAATCTGGATTCCGTCCCCAGCATGGTACAGAGACCGCCCTTATCGATCTCAAGGCCCAAATAGATCAATGTAGGGACAATGGCCAAGCAGCCTTACTCCTCTTGCTAGACCTCCCAGCAGCGTTCGATTTAGTCGACCATACAGTCTTATGCAGCCACCTAGACTCTGCTGCTCACTTCTCTAAAGAGGCCATATTATGGATCAAATCCTTCCTGAATAACCGTACCATGAGAGTCTTCTCTCCATCAGCCTCAGCTGACCCGATCCCTATAACGTGCGGTGTACCGCAGGGATCTTGTGTATCACCTACCCTCTATAACATTTTCACAAAGCCGCTCTTTGACGAAATGGATCATCTGGGTATCGCCTACACCAACTATGCAGACAATACCCAGATCCTCCTTCCGCTTTCAGGAGATTACGTCGTGGATCTGGCTTTAGTGAATAAAATTTACAGCATCGTTCAGGCATGGATGGCCACACACGGCTTATGCCTGAACGACGACAAAACTGAGCTCATAATCCTAGGCACCCCGACATACATAACTAAACTCAACACCGACTATGCCAGCTTCATTATCGATGGGAACAATATCAAAGTAGCAAAGGAAGTCAAAACCCTAGGCTTTTACCTTGACGCCACCTTAAACTTTGGCAAACAAGTCAACTCCCTAGCCTCTTCCACAGCATATACTTGCAAACTCATTAGAGCCAGCAAGCAATTCCTCTCTACAGACAGCTGCATCACGCTTGCCAGAGCCCTTATTCTGTCCAAACTGGACTACTGTAATGGTCTTTACATTGGGGCTAACAAACAGACTATCAAAAAAATCCAGGTCCTACAGAATAATGCCTTGAGAGCCGCGCTTAAGATCAACAGGAAAGAGCATATCTCCTCTATAAGAAGAGAATATAAATGGCTATCCACTCAGGACAAAATCCAACTTAAAATTGCCTCCCTTACTCACAAGTGCCTCAATAACATGGCACCACCCTACCTCATGGACAGGATACACTTAAGAACTTCACTTAGACCAACAAGAATGGTCAATGCAAATTGCCTCTATGTCCCTCGCTTTAAACGTGCCACTATTGGAGGACATAGCTTCGCAGTCAAAGCAGCACAGCTTTGGAACTCCCTACCACATGACATAAGAGAACCCCAGCCCTTTGCGAAAGTTAGGCAGAATTTGACCAAGTGGCTGAGAGCTAATGACATCTAACTAATCCGACCTGCTTGACCTGACTGTCCCTACTAGCTTTCCACCTGCATGCCCCAGTTCTGATACCACTTTCTGTATTTTACTCCATTGTATATTACTGTACATATTCCACTGTATATCACCTCCACATTGTGAATATTCCTGTACTTTGATCACCTCCTGTCTCGACCTTGCTCCAGCCCTGCTCATTCTTGCTTATTGTATACTGCATTATGACCATGCACATGTACCTGTATATATTTTATTTATGGCAGAATGTATTATGTTTATGTAATTGTACCTGTAACAAAGCTGAGCATATTCTTGTCTTGTGCGCCCTGATGCTCCAGGGCCTGGCGCGCCCTACAAATAATAAACTAAACTAAACTAAATCCCATACATAGATTATAATGTTTGTTTTTTCTGTCATCCAGTTTGTCGCATATCATTTTTAATATTTTGGAAAAGTTCTTAAACTTGTACGTTTGCAATCTCATTTTATATATGTTTTTATTAACCTGATGTTTATTTTCTTGGCAAATATCTAACTTTCATTACAATTGCTTCTCCTTTATTATAATTGATTAATCTTTTTCCAGGCCTCCGTTAAAAAGTTACTGTGATTTGATTTGAAGATTGCATTTTTTATTGAGCTATTTGAGCGTGGACTTAGCTTTGATGATGAGGGGAAGCAGAGATACACAGGAGTGGGGTTCTATCAATGGGGGTGGGTGAGGTTGGGCAATTTGACATCAAGAGACCAATAAGCAACCAGGGGAGGAAACGGGAGATCAGATCGCCCAGTGACCGATCGGGTAGGCAGAGGAGGGTGTGTGCACACCTAGGTCTTCGGGAGGATCCATTACTTGAATTGAGTACCTTCCTGAAATGTAGGAAAGCAGGGACAAGTCTGGTGTTCGCCAGCATGGGGTCTGGCATGGATTCACATGCTCATGAATATTCCCCACATCATGAGGCTGGGAATCCTCTGTAAAGAAAAAATCAGTTTCAGTTTTGTTACTGAACTGTCTTTCTCCTAACAACCAATCACTGGTCTCTGGGTCATACTGTCCCCAGTCAATGACTGCCCTCTACCTAAGCCCCTCCTCTGGCAGCCATCTTCAGATTTGTACTGCACATTCAAGTGTTGGGAGTCCTCGTGCTATAGCTCTTAAGCTTTTACTGTGTTTTGTGATTTTTCTAAGAGTTTTGTGCTATTTGTCGGTCAATCGAGCCTCAAGCTCCTTCGATCCATCATCCGACGAACGGTGACCCGTTTTTACGGAACCTTCTACGACCCTCAAGGGCAATTTTTCTTCGAAGTTCCCTTCTTAGAGGATTCCAGAAGATTGTTGAGGCCTACACCGCATAGATAATGGCCGAGGATAAAGGAGACTCAACGCCTTTGTTCAGGATCTGCCCAGGATGCGGACTGCAGATCATCTTCCTGGACGATGGGCACTCCTTATGCCTTTATTGACTACATTCAGACCGCTTGCATGTGGAGGAGGCCTGTGCGTTCTGCAAGGACATGGTGCCATGCACCATGAAGGACCGTCGCAAGCGGTTTGCTGAGTGGCTGCAAACGAAGACCCCAGCAGCGGGTGAGCCCCGGTAGCATGCTTCTCCCAAGAGGAAATCTGAGCGGTCTTCTAAGACCTTTGAGGGCGTTCTGGCGACAGGGGGCCAATATAAGGCAAAGCGCTGCTAGTCCACATGCAAGGGGAGCTCCGTTGGTACGGGCTCCGTGGCAGCCAGGCCGGGCGCAGCATCGCAGACGCAGTCAACCATGAGCCACTGCTCCGGCTCAGCAAAGAAAAGGAAGTCAAACCACCCGGGTAAGCTTCTGGAGAAGGCCCGGTCGACTCCGGAGAAAGCCAAGGGGGAGCGAGACATTGACCCTCCCCCCACAGTGAAGGCCTCAGACATGCCCAAGATCGTGAAGGCCCAGGTTCACCAGGCGAAGGCGTCTATTGAGGGAGTAGTGGCGTCCCTGGCGAAGGCCGCCGATGCAGTCCCAGTGGAGACGACCCCCAAGACGAGAGTTTCCCTACTTGCTCGGAGGGAATCATCTTTCCTATCTATTGAGAAGACTTGCGTGAAGATGATGCTGATCATCTCCCCGAGGCCATCACCCCTGGCCGAGAAGAAGGGGGGGTGAGGGGGCACGGTAGTCCAGCCGGACTCGGATATCTCTTCCGAGGAGGAGCTCCCTGGCCTGAAGTCAGTGCTTGACAAGAAGTTTGTCGAGACCAGGTCCTACGGGAAGGACCCCGACGAGGCGGACGTGGAAAGCGACGAGGGAACCGACAAAGGGCAGTGAGGAACCGGAGGACACCACGCAACTGCCAACGCTCCCGTCGCAACCGCCGCCGCCATCACCGACGGACATGTCGGCAGACATCCTATAAGCTCTGCACACCCTTTGCTCAGAGATGAGGACAAGGATGCCCGTGCCTCTGACTGGCTATCCTGCGGTGCCTGGAGCATCAGGGGACGCGCCGCCTAAGAGGAGTAGAGTGCATCCGCCTCCACCCTACCATCCTTCACCTCCATCCCCTCCGCCGAGGGATGAGACAGAGACGACGGGTACGGACGACGGCGATGACGGAATTGACCTCCCGTGGCCGGTACCCAGGGATTCTCCACCCGAAGAGATCAGTTCCTTCCATGCCATGATCTCTAGGTCCTCAGAGCTAATTCAATTGAACCCTGAGGAAAAGGAGGCATTCCTTTACCAGCGGCGAGAGGCCAAGAGGAAGACCGTGCTCTCGATCCCGCTGTTGGATGACATTTGGGACAAAGGACTGTCCCTCCTGAAGAACCCATCCTCGGCCCGGCAAAGAGCGACCGGTACAAGAAGAAATACAGGGTGACAGACTCTGCATCGAAGTGTCTCAGATCTCAGCCGTCCCCGGAATCGGTGGTCTCTGCGTCGACCAGGAAAAAATCTACAGGGTCAGCGACATCGACTTCCACATCCCCACCGGACGGCGAGGGAAAGAAGGTGGACGCCATGGGACGACTGGTCATCCCGTCGGCAGCAACGGCCATTAAGGCGGCCAACGCTCTCGCCATCGTGGCCCGCTACGACAGGGAGCTTTGGTTTAAGATCATCCCTCTCCTGGATTTCAAGGGTGGAGGCCCTTGATATCCTACATGAAGGCGAGGTGGCATCGGGTTATGCCATCACGATGGCCACGGACATCGCCGACACAGACTTCCGCCAGATGGGCAACAGCATTTGCCTTTGTCTGCGAGGTTGGCTGAAGGCCACCAATTTCCGTCAGGATGTCCAGACAAGGGTATAAAACATGCCCTTCGACGGTGACAACTTGTTCGGCAAGACGGTGGACAAATCTCTGCAAGCCATCAAGGCAGATGCCAAGACGGCTCATGGCTTGGGCACACTCCAACAGCGACGGGAAGTCCCATGGTGCCTCCAAAGGATTTGGTGGCAAATTCTCTTCTCTCCATCAAACTACCCGTTCCTCGGCCCTGGATGCCTGCAGGGGCTGCAGCAAAGCCGCAGGAAATAGTCGTCGCCAAGGCCCCCAAGGTGGGGCGTCCACGACGAAGCAGGACTGAACCGCCATGACGTCGGGCCCCCACGCGAGCTCCCCGGTGGGAGTTCGGCTGGCGAACTTCTCGGCGTGTGGAAGTCCATCTCCACTGGACGCCCTGGCCCACGGACACACCTTGGAATTCAAAAGGAAGTGTTCCTGCGTTCCACCAGTAGCCAGGTAAGAAAACCACATCCGACAACTGCTTCTAGAGGTACGAGCGATGCTGAAAAAGGGCACGATTGAACTCATCCCGAAGAGGCTCCGGGGAGGGGAAGAGGCTCGCAGTATTTCCTCGTCATGAAGAAGACTGGCAGTTGGCAGCCCATCCTGGATATTCGCCGCCTCAACAAATACATCAAGTCCCAGATGTTTCGTATGGTCACCCTTCAGCATGTTCTGGGACAACTAGAGGGAGGGGATTTCCTGTTGTCGCTGGACCTTTTCTGTTGTTGCTGGACCTTTTATGATAACTATACCCTGCTACTCTAGAGATGCTTTAACTCAATTGCAACTGCCTATCCACTGTTCAAGCTTCTGTTTAGTTTGATCAGTCCATTGACTTAACCTAGTTTGTACCAGCGTGCATGCATGAATTCCTCATTTGGCCCATGTTTACAATGTTTATTATCTTCCTTCACCTGACTGCCCTTAGGTTGATAATGTCTCCTATGAACACACCCCCACCCCCTTAGATATGCCTACTGAAATCCCCAAATATACTCTTAGGCTAGACGTGACCTCCCTAAGCATGGAACAGACCTTAGGAAAGGCACTTACTCCTCAACTTATTATAACTAACATTCCATTTCACCTCACACAAATTAACTGTAAGCTACGCTCGTGATTACCGAAGATATACGAACTGCCTGCTAGATACCTTACTATCAGTGCTCATAATAAGAATCATTACAAGGATACTGCTAAATTAAACTACTCCTTTGTAAATACTACTACCAACTACAAAGATAAAACAGACAAACACTACAAACGACATACCAGCCTATCCAAACACAATAGATCTGCCTTACCCAGCCCCACTCTTAAAGGAGCACTCGTTAATGCCAAGTCATTAATAGCCCATGCCACAGAAATTGCCGACATTATAGAAATAGGCAAGGGCGACTTCTTAGCCATTACCGAATCTTGGTTACACCAAGCAGCCGGCCCGGCCCTAATGCTCGCTGTGCCCACCAATTATACAATTTTCAGGGAAGACCGAACTAATTCCTGTGGAGGAGGCCTAGCACTCATTGCCAAAACTGATTTGTCAATCCGAATAGAAACACCCCTGCACACCAAATCCTGTGAGTCCCTAACTGTCAAGCTTCTAACTTCCAACTCACAAACCATTAACATACACCTTATCTATAGGCCACCAGGACCCATTGGTTCTTTCGAAGAAGGAATCTCTACGATACTCTGATAATTTAAAAAATACATCTCAAGCCATACTATTAGGAGACCTGAATCTGGGCTTCAATGATCCCAAAGACACACAAGCCACAAACATTGCCAATGTCCTATCAGAGCTCAGCTATACCCAAAGAGCGACACAGCCTACCTATGAGAAAGGCCGAACACTTGACTGGGTGGTGGACCATAAATGCAACACAACTATTACCTCCATCAGTCCACAAGCTTGGACAGATCACGCTCTTATAGCCTTCTCTATAGATGTTCAAATCCCCGAACCCCAACAGAACAGTATAGCACCTCCAACGCTAACAAGGAACAAAAAAGCCATAACCGCAGACAGGTTATTAACGCTAATTCTACCTACCCTAAACTCACTGCCTGACAGTCTTGATCCCTCATTGCTGGTCAACGAATTCAACACAATTATGGGAAATGCCCTTGACAATATTGCCCCGCTAAAAATGAGAAACAGCAAACCTAAAGCACACCTAAATACCTGGTTTTCTCCCTTTTTGAAATCAGGAAGGCTAGAAAAACGCAAGTGCGAATCCTCCTGGAGACTAGCCCCTTCTGAAGCGAATAAAGCTACCCTTACCGGCATATCTACAAAATACAAATCTGAAATCAAGCGAGCTAAAAGAGAGAGCGTCGACACTAGAATAATGCAAGCCAAATCAGGCATTACGTAGCTCTTTACAATCCTAAAGGAACTGGAGAACCCTATCCCGGTACCTGGTAACTGTGTCAAAAACAAAGTATGGTGTTCTAACATACAGAAAGCCCTGGGCGACAGAATTTGCCACACTCCAAAATAAAATTGACAAGAAAAAACTAAACCTACCTCCCACAACAACCCAAACTAACACACCTTGCACTATGGCCAAACCTGAACTAAGATTCAACTTCCCCAAAGTGTACATACTGGAGGTTGAAAAAATAATCCTATCACTTAAACCATCAAACTGTCAAGGCGATAACTGCCCGGCACAAATAATAAAAGATGCTGCTAGAGACCTATCACCATTTATTTCAAAACTCATCAACTTCTCATTCTCATCAGGTATTATACCAAGTAATCTTAAGCAATCTTGGGTCCTCCCCCTCCTCAAGAAGCAATCTCTAGACACGGCCATACCTACAAACTATAGGCCCATCACCACGGTGCCATTTTTACTAAAGATTTTAGATAGTGGCCTACTTAGAGATCCAAAAATTCTTGGAACTGCACCAACTCATAGGCTCGCGGCAATCATGCTTCCGACCACAGCACACAACCAAAAACAGCACTCATTCATCTTAATACACAGGTCGACGGGCTGAGAGACCAAGGAAAAACGGCCCTGATTCTCCTTCTGGGTCTCTCTGCAGCTTTCGACCTGGTGGATCATAAAGTGGTCTGCAACCACCTAGACTCTGCAGCACATTTCTTACTCCAGGCATTAGCATGGATCAAATCCTTCTTAAGTGAAAGAACCATGAGGGTCTTCTCCACCTCAGAGGCTGCAGACCCTGCTCCTATTACGTGTGGTGTACCCCAAGGATCATATGTCTCCCCGACTATGTATAACATTTTTACTAAGCCCCTGTTTGATGATTTGGACCTTCTAGGTGTCCCTTACACTAACTATGCAGATGACACCCAGATTCTCATCCCACTTTCTGGGGATTACAAACAGGATTTGGCCTTGGTGAATGAGATATACTTCATCATCCAGGCATGGATAGCACGTCATGGTCTATGCCTGAATGATGACAAAACGGAACTCCTGATTCTGGGGACTACACTGAACATCGGGAAACTTAGCCAAGATTACACAACTTATTTCATAGATGGCCATACAATTAAAGTTGCCAAGGAGGTAAACACACTAGGTTTTTACCTCCACTCCTGTCTCACCTTGGCTAAGCAAGTAAACGCTATGGCATCCTCCACAGCCTATATTTGTAAATTGATCATATCAGCTAGACATACCTCTCTACAAATAGTTGCACCCCGTTGACTAGAGCACTTGTGTTGTCCAAACTGGATTATTGCAACGCCCTCTTTTTGGGGTCTAATAAATACATCACACAAAAATCCAAACACTGCAAAACAATGCCCTTAGAGCAGCACTAGGAATCTACAAGAGAGCTTTGATATCGACTAGAAGACAATCTAACTGGCTTTCCACAGTCGACAAAATTAAACTAAAAACTGCTTCTCTAACTTTCAAGTGTCTCAACAACCTAGCACCAAGCTACCTAACAGATATTTAAAAGAAGTTACATCTAGACCCACAAGAGCTGCCTTTACAAACTGCCTATCCGTTCCCCTGTTCAAAATGACCACAACTGGAGGAAACAGCTTCCCCGCCAAAGCTGCCGAGTTGTGGAACTCCCTCCCACCCTCGTTAAGGACAGACCAATCGTACCCACATTTTAGAACAAATGTGATTAAGTGGCTTAAAGAAAATGACTAGCCCAGCCACACAACCCAGTTTACCTAGCAAACAAATTGGACTTCTTGACCTTCGTGCGCGACCCGCACCTGCACTGCATTTGGACTGCCTATTGTATTGAATATTCATTTGTGATGCATATGTATTACCTGCTGTATTCGTACCAATCTGCATTTTTGCCTTTGTAACCTATGTAACTACAAGCAACTTGTAAGCCTAAAGTTTTCTTGTTCCCCCGTCCTGATAACTTCGGGTCTGGTGCGTGCTACAAATAAATAAACAAACAAACCTACCTGTAGGATGCTTATTTTCACATCCCCATCAACAAGGGGCATCTAAAGTTTCTACGCTTCGTGAGCCAGGGGCAGCACTATCAATTCAAGACCCTTCCCTCCGGTTTGAAGTCAGCGCCAAGGGTCTTCACCAAGTGCCTGGTGCCGGTGGTGGCTGCGCCTTCAGGGGGTCCACGTCTACCCCTACCTGGATGATTGCCTCATCCGAGCAAAGTCAAGGGAACTCTCCTTCGAGCACACTGTGAGGACGTCTGCCTGCTCACAGAACTGGGGTTCTCGATAAACTATGCAAAGTCCTGCTTGGTGCCATCGCAGGACGCTCGGTTTCTGGGGTCCAGGCTCAACACAGTGTTGCGCCTGGCTTCGCAATCGGAGGACAGGATAAAGGCTATCCAGGGCAAGGTACAACGGCTGTTGACCATGGAAATTGCCAGGGTGAGGTCCATCAAGTCCCTGCTCGGCATGATGTCTTTATGCATCTACCTCGTTCGACTGTGCAGGCTGCGGATGCGGCCGCTGCAAGAGTTCCTCGACGCCCGTTGGATCCAAGTATCGGGAAGTTTCGAGGACAAGATCGCCCTCACGAGACTTTCCATAGTGCGATTCGGTGGCGGGGCATCTGTGAGCCTTTAGCGGCGGGCACAGACTTCCAGACCCCAGCACATCAGGAGACGGTGATGACGGATGCCTCCCTGGAGGAATGGGGCGCGCACACCAGAAATCCCCACGCAAGAAGCCTTTGGCTACTGGAGGAGAAGTTGTTGCACTTAAACATCCTGGATCTCTGGGCAGTGTTTTGCGCCCTCAAATCATTCCTTCCGTGTCTCAAGGGCAAGGTGGTGCGGGTCTTTGCCGACCACACCACCACAGCGATCTACATCCGGAAGCAGGGGGCACCATATCCCCGGCAGGATCTATGGCACTGGCCTGTCACCCAGAGGATGTTCCTGGTACCCTTTCATCTGGCAGGAGTGAAGAACACGGTCGCCGACTCACTCAGCCGGGAGCTGCGCTCTTGCCACGAGTGGGAGCTTCGGCAGGATAAGGTGGACTGACTGTTTCGACGATGGGGCACTCCCCAGATCGACCTATTTGCGAAGGCCACAAACACCAAGTGTCGGAGGTTCGCCAGCAGGTTTCCCCAGTCGGGAAGCATGGGGGATGCATTCTCCTTCCCCTGGCACGGCCTGTTCCTCTATGCGTTTCCGCCATTGCCGTTGATTCTGCGACTCATCCGTAAACTCAGACGGTCCCGGTGCAGGATGATCCTCGTCGCACCAGCGTGGCCGAGGCAGATATGGTACCCAGACTTTCTGGACACCAACATCCCCTCCAATCAAGCTTCCGGCGGACACAGATCATCTCGCCAGAGAAGGGGGCACAATTCTGCACCATGACCCAGGGGCTCTGAACCTGCAGGCCTGGCTCCTGCAGCGCTAGAGTTTGGAGGATACGATATCCCGGCGGACTGTAAGGAAGTGCTCGCTAAGGCCAGGGGCGTCATCTACGCTGAAATGCTATGGGCATATATGGTAGAGGTTCACAGTCTGGTGCCATGCGCAGGAACTGGACCCTCTGCGGATTACGGCTCCACGGATGCTGCCGTACTTGCTGTCGCTGGCCAAGGCAGGATTGGCTCATGCCTCAATCAAGGTTCATCTGGCGGCTATCTCCCGCTACACCAGGACTCCGGGACGGTCGTCGTTATAGTCGCACCGCCTGGTCAAGGAGTTTATAAAAGGACTTTTCCCTTTGTTCCCGCCGGTGAAGGCTCCAGCCCCAGGGTGGGAGCTCAATGTGGTGCTGACAAGGCTCATGGGTCCTCCGTTCGAGCCTATGCATTCGGCACCGCTGAAGTTCGTACCGTGGAAGACAGCGTTTCTTGTGGCCATCGCCTCTGCACGATGGGTGGGACAGATCCAGGCCCTCTCCTGTAAGCCTCCATACTTAACTTTCCAGAGAACTAGGCTCATGCTGCGGACGCACCCCTCCTTCATGCCCAAGGTGTCGTCGGACTTCCAACTTCTCAACGAGTCCTTGGTGTTACCTATTTTCTTCCCGTCGCCTTTGTCGCCAGCTGAGAGGACTTTGCACTCGCTGGATGTGGCTAGAGCGCTGAAGTGCTATGTGGAGCGCACAAAGAGATTTCAGAAGACATCACAGCTGTTTGTGAACTTTGGTTCTGTGAGCCAAGGGAAGGCCCTCTCCAAGGCTTCCATTTCCAGGTGGCGCTCCAACTTCATCACCCATTGTCACCGGTTGGCAAACTGTCCGTTGCCTGGCCGTCCGAGAGCCCATTCGACCAGAGCGATCGCTGCAAGTACAGTGTTCCTGTCTGGTGTGCCCCTGCTGGACATCTGCAGAGCTGCTGCGTGGAGGTAGGCAGACACCTTCACGAGATTCTACTTCGTCGACCGGGATTCCAGGGAGGAGTCCAGAGTCGGCCAGGCAGTGCTGGGCAACCTGTTTGCTTGAAGGTGAGCCTCGTGAGGAGGTACAAGATGCTTAATGTTGAGATGCTTAATGTTGAGTTGTTGAGATGCTTAATGTTGAGCCTTGCCACCTCCCGTGGTTGTGCATGTGTGTACTGTTATGTATTCTTTATTCATGAGCATGTGAATCCATGCCAGACCCCATGCTGGAGAACAACAGTTACAGGTAAGTAACTTATTCCTTGTCATGCTGGAGAAGGAACAAGTTACTTACCTGTAACTGTTGTTCTCCAGCATGGGTCTGGCATGGATTCACATGCAGCCCTCTCTACCCCTCTGCGGCTCTTTTCTTGGTCCTACTGCCACTTTAAGTGCTACCAAATTTTGAAGATGGCTGCCAGAGGAGGGGCTTAGGTAGAGGGCAGTCATTGGCTTGGGGCAGTATGACCCAGAGACCAGTGATTGCTCGTTAGGAGAAGGACAGTTCAGAAACAAAACTGAAACTGATTTTTTTCTTTACCGAGGATTCCCAGCCTCACGACAGGGAATATTCATGAGCATGTGAATCCATGCCAGACCCATGCTGGAGAAGAACAGTTAAAGGTAAGTAACTTATTCCTTGTCAAGGTCGAGGTTCCAGAATCTGGGGCCATAGACAGAGAATGCCTGTTTTCTGGTTCCTCTTTGTGGTCTGGCAAAGTTAAGTCCTTACTTCTGGGGGAATCTAGGCCTTCAGAGATGCAGAGTTTCTCAGGAAGGTTGCTTGGGGACTTCAGGGTGACAGTCTTATAGATGATGCAGCAGGATTAAAAGAACATGGTTGCAATTTGGGCTTGTGCAGTTCGATGAGGGTCAGGGTGATGTGGTCACATTTGCAGAGTACTTTGATGCGACTTTCTGCTGTATGTAGGACACATCTCTGTAGCGCCAGAGTAGTTGCCGGAAGGCCTTCCAGACAGGCATTCTCCCCTCTGACCATACAAGCCTGACCAATACCTACAACTATGCCATTCTCACAGCCTTGTATGCCATTGCTCCCCCAAACTCTGTAAAGCTATACTATCCGCTCAGATCAACTACTGGTTCACCACTAATGTCCACTCAATGAGAACTAAAAAACGCTCCCTAGAAACCACTTGGGTCAAATTTCCATCTCCAGCCAACAAGTCAAACTTCCTTCAGCTCTCCAAGGAATACAAACAAGCTATCCTCTCTGCTAAAGCCTTCTTCCTCTCCGACAGGATTGTCACAGCCCAATCCCAATCTCACAAACTATTTTCCATCCTTCGCAAACTAGAATGCCACATTGCTCCTGTTGTCAACTTCACCAAATATGTATGTAAAAAAATGGTGTATCCCACCCAAATAAGAAAAGGTATAAAAAAAAGGGGTTAATTGTGGAGAAGACCCGACTGTTGCTTCACGGGTCTAATTTATGTATCTTCAAAATATCCAGACCAGTTATTTAAGAGTGTCTATGGACAGTTGAAGTTATTGGAGAGGGAACATCTGCTCTAAGCAGTATTTAGCCTGTTGTCATAATTGGAGACTATACAAATTCTGAAACAAAGAAACAATATTAAATCAATTCAGTGTTTTAATTCACATATAGTGGAAAAAAGATAAATAATTGGTCGACTTAACAATACAATATTTGAATGAAATGACTCGAGAGGAAAAAATTCAAACAGAACAATGGACAAATTAAATTGTAATATATTTCAATGTGGTCATAAATAAACATGAAAACCAAATACAAAATTTAACACAAAACATGAGTAAATTGGAAGGCTTAATTCAACTTCCAATTGTACACCTGCAAGTTGGGAGATGTGGAAACCCTGTGCCACTGCGTGACTAATGCGTGCTTAGTGAAAAGAACAGAGAATTCAGATTCAGGATTGTGTCCATAGGCTGGTTGGTGCCTATATCTGGGTCTACGGGTAAAATAATTCTTTGCCTATGCTGCTCTTGATAACAAACCAAACTCTTCATGTTTCGGCGGTCATTGTATCTAATTGGTCCGCCTTCTTCAGGGCGTCATTTAGGGGACCCTTCCGGTACTTGTATTCCAAGTCTTCAGTCGTGTCTGGAATGGAGCACAAAGCAGTCCTTGGACTTAATCGCTGTGCAGTCTGTGGTTCTGAGCTTTATCTGGGACTGAAGTGCACCTCCAGGTGATGTCACTTCTGTTGGTAACCCCTTGGATGTTAAATGGAACTACCTGGGCGTCTTAAGGAACTTATGCATTGAATCAGTGTGGAAATAAGCTGTTATGTAGGAGACTTATGTTCCTGTTGTATGGAATCCCGAACCAAAGATGACACATGGTGCCAAAACATCAATGAGGCCCTCATCAACGAGATCACCTCATTACAAGCAAAAATTGAAGCCAAGAGAACCTCCATCCTTGCCAAAGCACACATGATGGAGCCCAGCCCACCCCACACCTCGACCACACTACCACCCCACTCCACCATCACCTCCTCTAGCTTTAAACCCATTTCAGAGGAAGAAACCGCTATCCTCATTGCTGTTCGGAAACCGTTGCCAAGGCGACACCTGCCTGCCACCCTCATCAAGGACACAGCCCTCAACCCTATAATCACAGCATTCATCAACTCCTAATTTGCTAATAGCACCCAACTGCCCTCAAGGAAGCTTGGGAAGCTCTGCTCATAAAACAAGCTTCCCTCGATCCCACTGTTCCTACCTACTATAGGCCTATCACAACAGGCGCTTTCCTGCTTAAAACCCTAGACCGTGCTGCCTATGTCCAAATACCAGACCCACCTTGGAACAACACAATATCCTGAGCCCACGTCAGTCAAGATTCCGTCCAAGACATGCCACTGAATTGGCTCTCCTGGACCAGAAAAATCAGCTAGAGGACATCTGTGATGCAGGCAACCTCGCCCTCTTCCTACTGCTTGATCAATCGGCAGCATTTGACTTGACCCACCAGACCCTCTGCCACCACCTTACTGATGCCGCCAACTTCTCCCCCATGACCACTAAATGGATCTCATCCTTCCTAGTGGACAGGGCTGCCTGGACTGCCTGTGTTTATGCCACCCTACGCAGGTTTTCTGTAGCATCTCACAGGTCTCCTGTGTGTCTCCCACTCTATACATCATTTATACTAAGCCTCTACTTGACCACCTGGACTCCCTTGGTGTATCTACACAAATTACGCGGTTGATACCCAGATCCTTATCCCTCTCGCTGGGAACTACGAGCAGAATTCCAACCAAATCATCAAAATGTACACCATCCAATTCTGGATGGCCAATCACCAACACTGTCTTAATGATGAGAAGAGCGAGATCTTGATCATAGGACTGCCAGCCCGCATTGCCAAACTCTGTCCAGCCTACCACACCTTCACAATCGATGCCTGCACTATCCCTGTCTCACAAGCCGTCAAAACACTTGGCGTATACCTCGACTGAAACGTATGCATGACCCGCCAGGTTAATGCTATTGCCTGATCAGCTGCCTACACTATAACAACTCTGGAATGCCTCCAAATTGCTCCATTCCTCACAAGACTGTTTGAGCATCGCCAGAGCAGTAGTAGGCTCTCACCTCGGCTATTGCAATGCCCTTCTCGCAGGCACCTCCAAACACAATCTAACCAAGCTGCAGACCATACAGAAGAATGCCATCCGAGCTGCCTTGGTACTCTCCAGTCGTGACCATGTAACTACCCACAGAAAAGCGGCTGATTGGCTGCCTGTGAGAGCGAGAATCCACTTTAAAGTACTCCCCAGCACTCATCGCTGCCTTTCCAACTCAGCACCTCCCTACTTATCTCAAAGAATCTCCAAGACAAGCTTGTCTTAACCTACTAGAATGTCCTACAGCCACCGGCTCTCCATCCTGCGCTTCAAGCGCACCAGAGCGGGAGGCTCCAGCTTTCCTGTTATCGCCGCTTGACTATGGAACAAACTACCTCCACACTTACGTGCTGAAACCTCATACTGGCCATTCAGAAGACAACTAAAAACTATCCTTCTCCATTAACTGTGTCTACTTCACTATAGACCATAATTGTACTTCCTGGTCAAATGCTTACCTGATTTTTACTACTGCAACCTCCCTCCCCCTCCAATCCCTGACGACTCTTCCTATCCCTTTACCCACCGCTGCCTAATCCAGTGCCTTCACATTTGAAGGTTTTGCATGCTACTCCTACGTCCCGTTCCCTTTCCTCCATACTTGTCGGACATCTCTCCGTCCTGTAGGACGGGACCGGAGCACTTTGTAAAAAAGCATCCAAAAAAATGTTTTAAAAATGTTGTCCTTCCTCTTTCTTACGTGGAGCCCGGCACACGGCCGTAACCCCGCCCACCTTGGCTCCACGCATCGCCCATCAGTCCCTTTCTCCGCTCGATCGGGACTGGACGCACTTGCATTCGTGGAAGATTTTTCTTCCTTTTTCCTCTCTGGCTCTCGCTAGCGGTCGTTCAAACTAGACTTTCCTGATTGTTCATCGTGTCACCGAAGCTTCGTGAGGGCGGATCCCCATCCTCTTTGTTTAGAGTGTTTGGGTCCAGATCACCGTTGGACTCCTGTTTTTACTGTGACTCCCTTTCGGTCCGGGCTCTTCAACGTCGGTTGGAATGGTGGGAGGAGGTGTTCCGACACACTCCCCCGTTGCATTTTCAAGATTTTATTGATGAAAAGAAGCAGTGCCCGGTAAGTTCTTTACTTTTCAGAGCACCCCAGCCGGGAGACACCTTTCTGGGTTCTTCCCGAGCCGGGAGGGGCGTTGATCGCTCTGTCACCGGGGATTGCCCCGAGGTGCCCGTGGGGCCTAATAATTATACCGGAGTTTTCTCTGAGGGTCACCATAAGGGGCCTGTGAATACCAGAGTTTGCTCCCAGGCCCCTCCTGCGGGGGCTGCTTGTAGACCCATTTCTACTGAGTCGTGGGGTACCAGAGCTCGCTCTGAGGCCTCTGTCGGCTTCCCTCAAAAATAAGACCAGGGTGCGCCCCAAGGCCTTGGTTGGGCTTGGTTTTACCGAACGGATGTTCGAGGCCCACGCTAGTAAGGCTGTTACCGGACCTGGGTCCAAGGTCCCTCGTACAGAGGCTAAAGTTACCAACATTTCTGAGAGGCCTAGCAAGGCCTTCTCGGTGAAGGTTGTTTCTCACCGTTCCCGCTCTTGCGGCGACACCAGATCTGTTGAGGGGGCAAAGAAGGTAAATTCTACTTTTACCGGCAGTGCCGAGCTCGTCCTTGAGAAGGCTGATTTGGCAGTTGGTACGTCGCAGAAACATTCCAGGCCTCATAGTACTGGCTCTGCCGAGGTTCCTTATGTTAAGGCTAAACTTAAGACCCCTGATCCACTGACGGGGACCCCTGCCTCACTTTCTCACATGCCGCAGTTCCCCTCAGGTGAGGACGAAATGGCGGCTGTTCCCGCCACAACCGCGGCAGCCATTTTGGGTGCTGCCCCTACAACTACGCCATCGGCTTCAGGTGTAGGGCTTAGCCCAGCGGGTGATCATAGGGTTACTTGTGCGCATCCTTATCCGCCAGTCTATGATTGGAACACTCGGATGCCCCTTCCGCACAATGTTTTGTTGCCTGCGTGGTCGGCACCTTCGATTTTCATGGATACGTCGGATGATGGGCCTTTGTGGCAACCTTCACCGTTACGTCCCTGGAATTATCCTCCTTATGAGAGGACCTCGGAGGAAGCCTTTTTCGGCAAGTTTCAGACACTTATTCGTACCGACCCCAGGGAATATTTCAAAGGGCTTTTCAGAGAAATATGTCCACCTGCGCCTCCGGCTCCACCCGTTCCTCCTGTGGTTCCGCCGGCGCCCCCCTTTACCTACAGTGCCTCTTTACCTACGGTGCCTTCTCCTACTCTCCCGCCTTTGCCTCCATTGTCCCCTGTGGACAAGGCAGCACCTGACACAGCTCAGCGGGATCCTGACCTGTCTGATGACGCACAGGGCAATCAGGACAAGGACCTGCCCCGCTCTATTAAAGCTTTTCATGACAGGTTACTGGACATGATGTGCTTCTTGAATGTTCTGTTGCCCAAGGCACCCGCTCCGCAGGAGGTCATGCTTTCTGGGGCGTTCACCCTGTCTCCTCTGGAGCGTACTGGCCAGTTCTTGCAGGAGGATGTTCTGGCCGAGGTCCGTAGAGTCTGGGAGAAGGCACACTCTGGACTTTTCGTCAATAAGAAAATTGACACGTGATACAGGCTGCATTCTTCGGAAGAGGTGGCCCTGTCGTCTTGTCTGCCCCCCTCCTCCACAGTGGTGGCTGCGGCCACGTTACAGTCCAGGTCTGCTGCATCCTCTTCTACGACGGCTACTCAGGTTCTGGGGAAGGAGGACCAGCTCCTTGACTCCGTTGGGAGGAAGATTTTCGCCAACTTGGCCTTGCAGCTCCATCAGGCCAATGCCGAACTGATGTTAGAGGGGGCTAATATGCGGATGTGGAAAGGTCTGTCGGAGTTTGAAGAGTTCATCCCGGTTGAGAAGCTGGAAGACTTCAAAGCAGGGTTATCCGACGCCAGGGTCTTGGCCCAGGATCTCCTGGAGGCTGCGGCTCATCACGTAGAAACCTCGGCTCGGGGCCTTATGCTGGGGATTGATACCTCACGTCAGGCGTGGCTGCATGCCACCAAATTCTCAAAGGAAGTACAGGACACGGTGTTAGATCTTCCGTTTGATGGTAAGGAGCTCTTTCATTCTACAACAGATGTAGAACTGACCAAGACGAAGGATAGCACTCACAGCTAAGTTCCTGTCGGTACTTGTTAAGACTCCTTTTAAAGCACAGAGGCCATTGTCGCAAAGTCGACCCTCTTCTGGCTTTAGGGGCTTCCTAGACCAGAAATCGGGCAGGGTGGATACCCCTTTGGGGAATAACCGCCGGAGGCAACACTGGGCTTGGTTTTTCTTCCGCTCCTCAGCCGGCCCCTCAGGTTCAGGTGGCAACGCCACTGAAAAACCTGCAAAATGAGGGTTCTCTGCGCTCACACGAGACCCCGTGGGAGGACACATTGCATCTCATTGGGAGGCGTGGCAGACCATCACCGAAGACAGATGGGTCTTGTTAGTCGCTCGGGTGGGCTTCCGCTTAACCCTACCCCAACTTCCAACCCTCCTTTTCAGCTGTCGGGCTCACCCTCCCTCAAAGCCGAGGTTCAGAAACTTCTGGACCTCAGACCTGTAAAACCCCTTCCCCTAGGGGAGTGACAGGAGGGCTTCTACTCCCGGCTGTTCACGGTGCCCAAACCCAACCAGGCTGGCCTGCGCACCATCCTAGACCTTTCCCAGTTCAATCTTTTCCTACCCCAAGAGAAATTCAAGATTATCACGCCCAGCCAGATACGGTCTCCTTTGCAGATCGGCGATTGGCTCAGTGTGGTGGATCTTCAGGATGCGTACATGCATATTCGGATTTGGAATCCACACAGGAGATATCTCCAATTCTCTTTGGGAGAGGAGCACTTCCAGTTTCGAGTGCTTCCTTTTGGCCTCAGCTTCGCGCCGCGTGTCTTCACAAAGATGATGTCTGTGATTGCAGCCTATCTTCATCTGCAGGGTATCCATGTGTATCCGTATTTGGACCACTGGCTATTACGCAGTCCTTGCCTGTTGAAAGCTGCATGCAATCTTCAGTCTCTCCTTCAGCTCCTGTTCATTCTTGGGCTGTCGGTGAACTGGCGGAAAACCGGAAAACTTCCATGACGATCTCGCGGGACTTGATTTTCCTTGGTTTTTGCTGGAACACGATCGACTGCACCGATCAATCCTCCCTTCCAGCAGTCCGGATCCCCCTCCCTCAAAGCCGAAATTCAGAAATTACTGGATCTCAGAGCAGTGGAAACCGGTCCCCTAGGGGAGCGAGAGGAGGGCTTCTACTGTGGGCTGTTTACGGTGCCCAAACCCAATCAGGCTGGCCTGCGCACCATCCTAGACCTTTCCCAGTTCAATCTCTTTCTACCCCAAGAGAAATACAAGATGATCACGCCTTGTCAAATAAAGTCCTCTTTGCAGAAGGGCGATTGGCTCAGTGTGGTGGACCTTCAGGATGCGTATATGCATATTCTGATCTGGAATCCACACCGGAGATACCTATGGCTTTGCGTAGGGGAGGAGTACTTCCAGTTCTGAGTGCTCCCCTTTGGCCTCAGCTCGGCAATGCGTGTCTTTACGAAGATTTCGGTTATCGCAGCTTATCTTCGGCTTCAGGGTATCCATGTGTATCCGTATTTGGACGATTGGCTGTTGCGCAGTCCTTGCCTGCTGAAAGCCTCGAGCAATCTTCAGTCTCTCCTCCTGCTCCAGTTCCACCTTGGGCTGTCGGTGAACTTGTGGAAATCTTCCATGAAGGTCTCTCAGGACCTGACTTTCCTGGGTTTTCGTTGGAACACGATCAAATGCAGAGTATACCTGACCGGGGACAGAATGGCAGATCTGTTGGCCACGTGTCAGATGTTTGCGCAGTCGGAGAGCATGTCTGCCTGGTGGTTCCAGAGGCTTCTGGGTCTCGTGGCCTCGTGCGTGTTGGCTCTTCCTCTTGCCTGTCTCAAGATGAGGCAGACTCAGATGGCTCTTCGGAGTTCTTGCCGTCAGGCTGTGGACCTGGATTCCATGTTGATAATGATTCCGGCTTCCATGAGAGTGGACCTGGAGTGGTGGTCATCTCTTAGCAACCTGTTGGTGGGTGCGGGGGTTCCAGGACCCAGCCCCTACGGTGACAATCACGACCGACTCCTCCCTTCTGGGGTGGGGTGCGACGTTGGATCTTATTCAGGTCTTGGATCTCTGGTCGCCTCAGGACAAGCTCCTCCACATAAATCATCTAGAGTTTATGGCGATCTTCCTAGCACTAAGGGCGTTCGGACTGATCATAGCCAACAAGGTGGTCCGCATACGTACGGACAATGTGGTGTCGATGTATTGCATCAACAAGCAAGGGGGAACCAAGTCTCCCCCTCTCGTGGACCTGTCCATCCAGATTTGGGAGTGGGCGTTGCTTCATGGTGTTTGGCTGCTTGCAATGCATATCCCGGGCCAGCTGAATGTCACAGCGGATGCCCTCAGCCGGCGGACAGTGGTCAGCTACGAGTGGGAGTTAAAGGCAGAGGTCCTCTCGGATTTTCCTGCGTTGGGGCACACTGGAGGTGGACCTCTTTGCTACGGCGGTGAACAAGAATCTTCCTCAGTATGCCTCCAGAGGGGCGCTGGCATCCTCCTCTCTGGGGTATGCTCTTGAGATTCCTTGGCACAACATGAGAGCTTGCGCCTTCCCGCCTCTGCCTCTGGTTCACTGAGCAATTTGGAAGCTTAAGAACTCGGTGAACTGTTCCTTTCTACTCATAACCCCGTTGTGGCCAGCCAGATTTTATTCAGCACAGTTTTTTCCCATTCTTGAGGTGGAGCATAATGGTAATCCGTCTTTCCTTTACGGTCATAACGATCCATAACGAGATGGATTCTTCATTGTCTGAGTTGGAGGCTTTATTTCAACACCTGTCGGTGTACCCGCCGATCAGGTTACCAGTGACCCCCGATCTTCTTCATCAGGGGGAGCAGCAGCTGTGGCATCCCTCCCCACAATCGCTAAGCTTGGCGGCATGGTCTTTAGAACATCTTAACCTGTCTGCGGATAACATGCGTATTATCCAGGCAGCTAGGAAACCCTCGACTAGGTCCCAGTACAGAAGCAAATGGCTCAGGTTCTGTTATTGGTGTTTGGGCAAGCAGCTGGACCCAAGGGAGGCTACAATTGACACAGTGCTGTCCTTTGTATCCTTCTTAGCAGAGTCGGGTGGCCGTGTCCTGTCGTGCAGGACTTACCTTTCAGCGGTTTCCGCTTACCTTTCTAGGGATCAATGTTCTTACTCTGTGTAACCCAATGGTTAAGGGGCATTTCGCAGGCTTAACACGACTTTATCCTCCAGTTCGTAGTCCGCACCCGGCATGGGACTTGAATGTAGTCCTGAAAGCGTTGTGGCATGAGCCTTTCGAACCAATGGCCACGGTGGACTCTAAGTACCTATCTTGGAAAGTGTCCTTTTTGGTCGCCGTTACGTCAGCAAGGCGGGTGAGTGAGCTCCAGGCATTGTCGGTGGAGCACCCCTTTTTGGTCTTTCACAAGGATAAAGTAGTCCTACGGACGAATCCTGATTTCCTGCCGAAGGTGGTATCTGAATTCCATCTGAACCAGTCAATCTCCCTGCCGGTCTTTTTTCAGAACCCTACCTCAGAGGTGGAAAGGGGTCTGCATTGTCTTGATGTCAGAAGGGCTCTTAAGTTGTGTCTGGACAGAAAAGCCGTGCTTAGAAGTTCTTCTCAATTGTTTGTGACCTTTGGTAACCCTCTGGGTAAGCAGGCCTCTAATGCGACTATTTCTCGATGGATCGCTGCCTGCATTGCGGAGTCCTTCACCGTCCAGGGTTTGAAGCCTCCTAAGGGTATTCATACGCACCTGGTGCGGGGCAAGGCAGCTGCGGTTGCTTTTCAGAAGTATGTCCCCTGGGAGTCCATCGCTAGGACAGCTACTTGGGCCTCCCCATCTGCTTTTGCAAGCATTATTTTCTTGACATGAGCTCAAGAACTGATGCTCAGTTTGGTCAGGCTGTGCTGAAGAATCTTTTTCAATAGGGTTTTTTTTCCATCCACCCGTAGTTCCTGTAAGGAGTGCTTGGGAATCTTCCACAAGTATGGAGAAAAGGGGACAGGACGTAGGAGTATAACCAGGTTACTCACTGTAGTGACCACCTTACTCCCAGTCCATAGTCCCCTTTCCTCCATACGCCCGCCCGCCATCCCCTCTAATAAGGTTCCTCTGTTATTGCTAATAGGTCTTGGACTTGGCGATAGAAAAGGAATGATGGGCGATGCGCGGAGGGGAGCCAAGGTGGGCGGGGTTATGGCAGCGTGCCGGGCCCCGCGTAAGAAAGAGAGGAATGACAAAATGTTGAACATTTTTTGGGATGCTTTTTACAAAGTGCTCCGGTCCCGTCCCACAGGATGGAGAGATGTCGCACAAGTATGGAGGAAAGGGGACTATGGACTAGGAGTAAGGTGGTCACTACGGTGAGTAACCTGGTTATTTACAAATGCAAATATTAATAATAAAGTTTGATATGCATGTCACTCCAAAGCTTTGAACCACTAACCCACAGCATCCATGTTTAAGTTTCGTGAATAAGGTAGGGGTAATTGCAGAATTTAGGATTTGCAAGAGCAAATTACTGTATTCCTGTTTGGTCATAGATTGGAAACCTGTTTTAGGCGAGGCAGGATTTTTTGGGTCCTTTGGTATGTCAAGGTGTTGGGAAAGGCCAACGTAAACATATTTGTGTTGATTTTGTCTGGGACGAATGGAGATTTTTATTGCGATTCTGATCTAGTAATTGTAGTTTTAGGTCAACAGCATATTAACCTAACTGGCTAGTAAGAGCCTGTTTCTGAAGATGACACTGAGATTTCTAGCTAATTTTGTTGGGATTTTGGGCTGACCCTAGTTTGCAAGGTCATGGAAAATGCAAGCATGTTGGACTTTTGAGGCATAAAATGAGAATTTAGGATTTGTCTTTATTGAAAGCATGCATGTTGCTGTTGATCCAACCCTGAAAAACTTCAAGGCTGTCTGGGATAGATTTGTTAGCCATTCTAAGGATACAGTTGTTCAGATGCTTGGGAGGCATAACTTGTGGCCAATCGTTTTATTTGTGTTCATTTGGAAGTTCAGCCAAAATCTGAATTCCTTCAATCAGAAAGTATCAAACCATCTTGTTATTGAGAATTAACCAATAACCAACAGTTGATGATGGCATGGGGGGGGTGAAGACAAGGTAATTCAGTGATATGGAAGAACCATTATCTTTTAAAGCCTTTAGGTGTGGGGACAAGAGAAGCTGGGGGGGGTGAAACAGACGGGGGTGGTAAGAGTTGTGCACCTCATGGTGACAGTCAGCAACATCAGTTTGTCTGCTCAGTCTGCTTAGGCCCACTTATTCACCTACACCAGACTGCTCCCATGCTTTGCTGAGCACTCCTTGTAGCAAAAACGATCTGGATGGAGGATGTGGCTCCATATGACTGGACAGAGCATTTTCTGCAAGGACTGCAGCAACGCAATGCATGCCAGTGGACAGGCGCTTTCCCCTCACCATAATGTAGAGCCAGCAAAATCAGAGAATGGCTGTTCCATTTGCCAGAGCTTCGTTCCTCGAGGTACACCAAGTGACTTGTTAGCATAGCTCAGCCCCCCTTAAGAAAAAAGAGAATCTGGATTGAAGGATGGGGCTAAAAGTGACCATCAGTGTGTTGACCCTGACAACTTAAGCAGCAGTCACCTGAGAGAATAGTGCAACATCCTGCACGGGCATTGCCATGTGCCTAGCTCTGGCTCAATTCATATATCACAAAAGGCTTTCAAGCTTGGTTCGGCACCGCCGGCAGCAGAAGTAACTCTTTATTGGTTGGTGTTACAATATGGGACCACCCATCGCTCCCTTTTTATGGTGGGACAAAGGTGACCTCACCAGTGCAGTTTGCGAAATATAGTGGGTAAGAGTTTACGTGTTTGTTGGGTCATGCACCCCTCTACTCTGACTGCACTCTAAGCAAAGGTCCCAACATAGCAGCCAGTGTTCCTCCTCCTTCAGCACCCCTCCTGTAAGTATTCAGCTTTGACACTGGATGTGTCAGGATTCCTCAGATGAGGCCTTGGTCTATATGGAGATGTTGGAAGAGTCAACAGGTACAGACACTCTGAACGTGTGGTGGCCACATAATTCGGTGGTGGTTGCTGCAGCTCCACCACGCTACAGGGGGGGTCACTACATTGAACATCGCCAGGTAGTTAAGTGCCCAGAATAGTTTGAAGAACAGGCACTAAATAGAGCGGGTCGCGTCACAACACTCGGATCAGTCTTCCTTTGCCAGTGCTTTGTTCCTTTTACTTTTCCCTTGTTTTTCTCCCATTCTAGAGTCAGTGGTGTTTCGCGTCTTATTCTTCTCTCTCGTGCCCACCACCCCCTGGCTCGTTACCCCAAACCAAGATCCCTCCTTTGCTTACCGGAAAAGTAATCCCACAGAAGCTTCTAAATTGCAGTTCTTGAACCTTTCAAAACAATATAAAAATGCTATCATTCAAACCAAAGCCTCTACCTTTAACACCAGAATAGCCAATGCCAAATCAGACACTAAGGAATTATTCACCATTCTCAGAGAACTGGAAATCCCAATCCCAGAGGCATCCTCCCTTGGTGCGACAGTATCCAGAATGCCATGATTTCCAGAATTGACTTGTTAAAAAATAAAATACTCACAAAACAAGCCAGCCTCCCTCACCCCTGCCAATCCACCTCCACGTCCAATACTCTCGCACCAGATATCCCACTGTACAGCTTCCACAATATCGCCACCCAAGAAACAGTATGCATTCTAAAAAGCCTAAAACTATCTAAATGCAAGGGGGACATCTGGCCGCCCCTCCTGATCAAAGAGTGTGCTGAAGCTCTAGCACCACTCATCACGGCGATCATCAATACCTCCTTCGCTACTGGTGTTGTGCCCTCCAGCCTTAAAGCATGGGTGGTACTCCTTCTAAAGAAACCAACACTTGACCCGGCCTTGCCCAATAATTACCAGCCAATCACCACTGTTCCCCTCCTCCCAATACTTGACAGAGTGGCCTACATCCAAATACAACTTCACTTACAGAAAAATGATATTCTAGGAGCACGCCAATCTGCCCAGGGCATGGGACAGAGGCTGCACTCTTAGACTTGAAAAATCAAATGGATGAGCTTGGGGATGAAGGGAAACCAGCCCCGCTGCTCCTCTTGGACTTGTCAGCAGCATTTCGACTTAGTCAATCAAAGCAAACCCTTTGCCACCACCTTACATCCTCAGCATACTTTTCACAGGAAGCGGCATCCTGGATCGCCTCCTTCCTCGAAGGTAGAATCATGAAGATTTTTGCTGAGAAAGCTTGTGCAACCCCCACTGCTATCTATTGTGGTGTACCTCAAAGCTCTGGTGTCTCGCCTACACGCTACAATATATTCACGAAAACCCCTCTTCGACCACCGTTACACCGTAGGCATAGCCTACACAAATGACGCGGATGACACGCAAATTCTCCCCCCCACTCTCAGGTTCTGACACTGATGATGCTTCCAGGCTAAACTCCATCTACGCCAACATCCAGGCCTGACCCATGGCCTCTGTCTCAGTGACAAAAAAAACTTCTCATTATTGGACCGGCCGTGATACTAAACAAAATGGACCCTCTTTACTCAGCCTTTCTTATCGATGGCTCTCCGATCCCAGTCTCTCCATCAAAACTCTCAGGGTCTATCTCGACACCACACTATCCCTCAACCGTCAGGTCAACGCCATAGCCTCCTCAGCTGCCTACTCAACTAAATTACTAAATACCGCCAGACCATTCCTCTCGAATGACAGTTGCCTGACGATTGCCCAGGCAGTAGTGGGTGCCAGACTTGGCTATTGCAATGTCCTCTTTGCGGGGACATCGACCCAAAATATAAAGAAACTTCAGATCATCCAAAATAATGCCCTGCGCACCGCCCTGAAAATCCCCAGATCGGAACACATCTCTGCTGCCTGCAGAGCATCTCACGGACTACCGGTCGTGAGAGAATAGTGTCTAAGACTCTCTGTATCACCCACAAGTGCATTACCAAATCTGCACTCCCCTCCCCCATACCTGGTGCAAAACATTTACAAGTCTGTCTTGGCTAGACACACCAGAACCCCATACACTCACAGATTGTTACAGCCTAAGTTCAAACGCACCAAAGCTGATGGCTCCAGCTTCCCAGTCTTTGCGGCCAAGCACAGGAACGCTCCCCCCTTCCTAGACTAAGAGTGGAGGAATCCTACTGAGCCTTTCTCAAAGCACTAAAGACTTATCGATCCAGTTTACGCTTCCGTCCACTGTAATTGATTGTACCATGCAGTAACCACCTCTGCTTTCTGATGCAACCACTATTAAGCTGACTTTTTTCTTTTGGCACCCGGTCTCCATGTAACTGGTTCTATCTGGCGCCCAGATCCCTCAGGGCTTGTGTGCGCTATACAAATGGAAAAATAAATAAGTAATTTACAGTACGCCCTTACTCCTGTACATCACAAACTAAGAACAGCGGTTCCTATGGCCTTTCTTCCCCAAAGAGTTTCCTTTATTTGGTTGCCCTCAGTGTCACGGAACAGTCCAAAAAGCCCGAAAAAAATGAGACTGAATGGGATATTTGGCTGAATTTCGGTTGTTTGAAAATTCCAAATGGCCGAAAGGTTAATCCAAATCCCCCATTCAATGGCCAGGGCTGCGGGGGAGTCCCCCCGCACCCTTGTTCACTATACTATGAGCAGGCGCTGCAGGGTGTCCCCTGAAGACGATCCCATAAAATGTAAAAAAAATGTAAATAAAAATAATTTAAAGGACCCTGCGGCGCTGGTTCCCATTCACAGAAGTGAAAGGGATTAGGCGTTGCAGGGACACAGCGAGTAGGTGGCACACAGCGAAGTGTGCCACCGCAAGGTAAGTAGGGGGTTGGGTGCGGTTGGACGCCCATGGCTGCAGTGTTCAGGGGCGAAAAGACAGCATTTTTCTGAAAACTTTCGGTCTTTTCTCCTGCGAACATTTCAGTCACGGGCTTCCAGCTCCAAATTTCAGAGTCGCTGCCCATCCTGTCCATAAGTAGCAGGACTGCCCATGCCTTCAGTGAGGCCTCAATATTCTACTTGGGGCATCGCAAACCAGGTATGTGATGTGCCTTTCCCTCGCAAAACTGTGAGCACTGTGGTCCTACTTAAAGCACAGATGACACGCGTTCTCCTTAACTCATATACCATTAAACTTAGCTGGACCATTTTGATCTAATCACCACTCTCAAACACCACATCTTTGCCTGTAGTTGCATTTATTGGCAAAGCACACCTTGCCACTTGACTGTATCCAAACTATAAATGTGCTCTTAGTACTAAATCCCTTCCTGTTCTGGACCTTGTATAAAGCCCCTGGTCTCCTTACCTGTTGTCCATTCAACCACATAGCATGCCTCATTCACCTTCTTTCAACACCCATCTTTAACCTTTTAAGGATCTTGAACGTGGCCCTAGCCTTCAATGTGAATGTACCCTGATCTTCCTAAACACCCTGCCATCCTCTTTCCCCACAACCTTTCTAGTCAGGATATATAATGCAATTTCACGCTTGGCTGTGAATGCCGCTGCCCCCCTCATTCCATTATTTGACAAGACTTGTCTGTTTGCATTGTAGCATCTTTGAGATACTTGTCTCAGTTTTGGATAACAAGGTGTCGAAAATGAACAGCGTTGTGTAGAAGGCAATTGATGCAGATGCCATGAGTGTTTGGTGAATGGTACAATAATAACTCTTTTCACTGTCCATTTTCTAATTGCAAAACAAAAATGCCATCCTTGACATCCTTGACACTGTGCTGGAGCAACGTCATCATTGGCATTACATGTTTATACAAATGATTAGGTAAGGGTGTTAGAGAAGGGGGTGGACTATATTAGATGGTCATTAGGCACCAATTCACAAGCCACATTTTGATAATACACGTATGTGCTCGCAATTGGTACGAGCAATGTCATGAGTTCAAAGGGGTACCTCCTGTTGATCCACAGTTGGGCAGTCAAGTAATATTTTAACATGCTCTCCAGAGGCCAGGTCGTACCGACTAATTGTCTGCACCAGCAGAGTCAGATAAAACATTACCAAGAATATTTGCCATACGAGTTGCCTCAACAGTTGTATCTAAAACCTCTCCAGAGGCGGTAGAATTACATCAACAGCATAAGCTTGGGGCTGCTTCGTTAATACCATGATTTTCGAATGTATTGGCTTACAGGGCAACATCCACTACCTGGAAATATGTCCCTTTAACTTGGATGTTTGATTAGTAGCCCTTGATGTGGGAGCAGATAAAGAAAGAGAAGATGGAAGGTGTTAGTAATCGTCAAAAGCGAATTCTCAATCTCCTTAATGAACATATTTGCCTCGGATATAGGTTTGGTAATTATAGATCTCTTCTTGGATAAATGCAGTGGTGTTAAAGGAACAGTAGCTTTACGTTTTGCTATTCCAAAAATAAAAAGGAATTAATAAAATGACGTTTGGGACTAGCCCACAGCAATAAATATAGTCTTACTATTGCATACAATCATAGAAAATAGTATATTTAAGCGCAAGTCATACATTCTAAGTCCGAAAATCTAATAAAAGAAATCAAATCAGAATATGTCTACATGTACAGAAGGAATTCTTCAGCCATTGGAATGCCGGCCTTGATAGTGAACATTTTGCCTCAAAAAAAGATTGTGTTTTCAGCCAGATTAGTTATTATGTCTAGCCAAGATCGAGCGGAAATCGGACACAGATGAAGGTAGTGCAAAAGTCACAAAAATATCACTGACACTGATCAGTAGCTCCCTGTTAAAAAAAGACAATTTAACGTAAATGAATTGGGTGGCCCAAAGGCAAAGCCACAGTCGCACACGCATCAATAAAAAATAAGATTGGGGAGAAAACATTATCCCAGCATCAACCATTTTGTCTTGAAAAATCGGTGAAGCTTGTCGGAGCTTGGCAGTTGTCATAAACATTTATTATTGCAAATCCAGGCCTGACTCACTCGTGAGTTACAATAAATAGCTTCTGGAACTCCTTCCAGTTCTAATTTACTCTAATTCGGTCTGCAAATCCACTTGACAATGCAATCGGGAAGCCAATTAATTAGAAGCTTGTTCGGTTAACAGTTATCAGTCAAAACCAAACGGACCAGGGCGGGACGATAACAGGTTACAGCCAGTAGACTCACCGCTGGCACCAGTACCCTAAGACAATTAAAATCGCCCCAATGTGGTCCCGGTCCGGTGGTCCAAGATGATACACGTCTGACATGTCGGGTCAGTGTCAGTTTTCTTGTTTGCATGTCCCAACTGGAACCAGTACGAAACGGAAGAATACAAAGCATATATGAAACATGTCTGGTCTAAAAGGGAAGGTCAGGGCTCATGGCATAGGACATCATCAAGGCACACACCCAGCCGCACTGCATAATGGGGGCCTCTTCCGACACTGTTCCCGACACCAATTATTGAAAAAGCAGGGCAGATTCGAACAACCCACTGTCGAAAATGTCCCTGCTCTGCAGATGCGCTATGGCAACAAACAGCAGGAAAAAGCATTGATGAGCTTGGGGCTCTTTCTCCATCTAGACTGCCCCTGCTCTGCCGCTGCGCTCTATGTAAGCATTTTGATTCGTAGATTCTAGCTACTCATTTTTAGGATTTGTACTCCCAGAAATAGCCAGTTTCTGAAATAAAGGTTGACAATCCTGAAAGGCATTGCTTTGGAGGCAAGTTATTTGATCCTAAAGCAAGGCGGAGCCCCCAAGAGAAAGCAAGTGCAGAAAAAGCAAGAGGGGGAAGGTGCAGTGGCATGAAGCGCTGCTTTCAGTAACAAAAGTGTGGCTTCAGCCAACTAATCTAGCACTGCATTACGAGAGTTAGGTGATATAGGACCAGGGCTTGCATCAGAGAGCATAAATTAACAAAAGGAATTAAAGATCATAATTTCTTCAGCAAGATGTTTACATCATCTGATTTGGCAATGGCCTGACTGTGTTTTAGGCCAAAGCCAAGAATCCTGGAAAGCTTAGAGAAGCCCATCTGAATAGCTAAAAATGGGCTCTCACTGTTCAAGATAATTTTGTTGAGCCAACATTGAGCAGGCAGTCATCCCGAACTGCCAGAGATCAGACGAAACTCAATCTGTCTGGGGTTTTAAATTAACTTTGTGAATTGAATTTGCCTCTTGAACTTCCCCAATGCCCAAAGGAAGGAAATATAATAATGAGATGTATAAGCAAGTAAAACCCATTTTGGAATCCTAACAGACGTGCAATCGGATTTTACCTATTTCCCCAAAGGTTATGTGTTGGAGCAATTGAATTCAATTTCTTGTTTGAGCACTTTCTTACTTTTACTATAGGCAGTAAGTTAGAATAACTAAAGGTAAGTCGAAATCACTAGAGGTTCGATTGTTGTGATATGATTGACAAATTGGAACATGAATTGCATATTTGATTCGTTTTTTTAAAGTAATTGTTTTATTTGTATATGCATGTCATATGTTGCTTCGATAAAGCTTCGATATTTGTGCATATGTTATGTATCTTTGTACGAATAAAAGAAAGGCAATTCTTGAGAAATAGTAGGGACACACATTGTTGTATGGAATGTTAATTACCTGGCCTTCTGTCTTTAGCTAACCTAGCATATTTTATTACTAAGCTTGGGTTTCATGTTACCTCTACATGTTTGTGGGATTTAACCTCAACCAGTGTTGTTGCACTCAAGCTTCAACAGCCTCCCTAGGCAGTGAATGATTCTCTCCAAGGACAAAACCTCAAAATAGACATGTACCCTCAGCATTTCTAAAGCATGGATATACCAAACTCAAGCACCAAATCCTACAGCCATTCTATATACAAATGAAAGTGCTTTAGTGTTGAGATGAAACCGAAAGAGAAGCCTAAAGGTGCCCAGCAGCCTTGCTTAGTATTTGAGACCCAAAGAGTCCCCTAATTTCCTGAGACTCTGCTTTGTGACGTAAAGGTAGTGGGAGGAACCGTATAGGAGCCCTGAGATGACACCCTACAGTCTACCCATATTTATAATAAGCTGAAGCATCCCACAATCCACTATGTTGAACATTGGTGAGAGGTTAAGCCAGCAGTCCGGCACTGATGGCATTAGATTTCCAAAAATAATCATCCAACACCCAGAGACTAGCACTTTCAATTTCATTATTGTAGATGCTAATTCTGTGCTAGTGTGCAAAGCACACAGGCTTCCATTGTATTACCCTTAAATTGCCTATACTTATTCAGTATCTCAGGGTCTGGTATCTACTTTGAATTTTTTATCCTGGCCACAAAGAAAAGCAGGAGTTTCACTGAAAAGAAAAAAAAGAAGCTTCTACAAATTGTTAATATAGATTGAAACATTCAGTGGTTGGTGAAAGTAGGCTCAATGTCCAATGCAATGTATAACAATAGTTGTGAATAAACTTGCTCTTCGAAGATATTCAAATCAAATGATATTTTCTTGTGTTTTTTTACAATTCTTGATTGCAGTGCTAATAACTAGTTAGAACTGTTCATTTTGAGCTCAGAACACATCCCTTTCTGCATACGTTAACTTTTCATGTTCACCATTTTGAATTTCATCCAATAGTTTAAAAAGAAAATTTTCTTGCTAATATGTTTCTCTTCCTTTGTAGATGTAACTGTCGTTTACCAGAATGGTTTGCCTGTGATCTCAGTTAGTTTACCGTCTCGACGAGAACGATGCCAATTTACACTTAAACCTATCTCAGACTCCGTAGGTGTATTTCTACAACAGCTGCAGGCAGAAGACCGGGGAATTGACAGGGTTGCAATTTACTCCTCAGGTACTATATTTTGCAAAATAAAATCCATATTCGTTTCCAGATTTGACGTAAAATATACTTTTAAGGTGTCATACACAAAGTACCGGAATTTGTTTAATATATGTATTCTCCACTTCTGTTGTGGCAACGTTCATCCCAAAAAAGAAGCCTGAACGTTTACTCTCTGGTTTAGACATTCTACAAATAAACCAACTTCAGATTTTTTGGGGGGTTGCTTGCTGTAGTGGCCTTGTTACAATGTACCAATATTAGGTTGCATGCCAGATATTCTTCCGCGTTGCTGCAAGTTGAATAATGTTTCCTGTAAATATTACACCAATGCTTTAATAGATATATATGTATATATCTATCTGGCAGTGCCCCTTTAAAACACCCATATATGATATAGGTGGCAGTGTTTTGTATTATATGTGAACAGAAATGTAGACCATTGAAAATGTCCACATTACTGGCAATGCTATGAGGGCTCAGAATGCTTTCTTATGGAAGCAGAGAAACTTGAATCTGAGACTCTGGACCACTTTCCGATAATGGTGTGCTTTGAAGACTGGTTTACTATGTTTCCAGTTCTACAAATTCAAACACATACTGGCAACAAGTAGCCTGTTCCTGAGAGTATTTGGGAGGACCTCTGTACATTGTAAAAATCTAACCATGTCCTCTACCAGGGCTCTTATATTTGCCACTCAATTATTTTCTGACCGTAGATACGCTGGATTATCATTGTTCAACAAGTTAATTTGAGCAGTCCGTGATAGATAGCAGTGAAATGATTCCTAGGCTTTATTGTGATGTGCTGATGGGATACCAAAGCTCATAGGCCAATCAAAGAGGAGCAATTTGCAGTCTGGCCTTCCTTCAGGGCATGCCACTCTTTGTACAGTGAAAGATGTTAACTTGTATTCAGTCACAGTGCTCAGGCTTCCCAGTGGTTAAACAAAGTTTGAGTATTGTGAACAAACATTTGGAAGTATCTGTGATTTTGTTCCACATCCTTGATTCATCGGCATAAGGACGCATTGAACAATGGTGAAGAGAGGGAGGACCCTTGTTCACCATGGCACATTTCTTGTGGATGAGTCTTTCACTTCTGTGTGCACTTTCTAGATGAAGTGAAGTTTAGGGTATTACTCCATGTCTCTACACACTGCTTTAGTCTACTAAGTAGACAAGAGATTGTTGCGTTCACAACATTGAGGCACCTTGATGGCTGTCCTCTATAGTGAAGAACATAGCTTAAGTTTGCCTATATGATTTCTGTACCTGTCTTGGTCCTGAATCCCAAATCTTGGCTATTAAGTATATAGTTAATGTGTTATTGCAACTAGCTTAACACACTTTCCAGGGTGAGACATGTGCTGATGGTGCGGGAGTTTGGGGATCTGAAGTTAGTTGACCAACATCGGTGGGTCCTCCTACATTATTGTTTTTGGGTCGATGGCGTTTGTAATTGGTTGGTGAGCAATCAAGTGACAAATGGCAAATGACAAAATCCAATTAGGATTTTGGTGAATTTTGTACTGGCGTAAACATTTTAAAGCAAGTGATAGTTAATTCATTTATGTCACACATCTATTAAATAATAAGACAGGATATAGATGATAGACAATTACAGAGAGGATCCCTGGGATTTGGCACAATGTTCCACTGTATTACCCTGCCAGTGTTCGACTTATGAGGAAGGACTGGATCTATTTAGGATGAATTGGCGTCACGAGGGACGTATTGTTAGACAAACTGAAGAGTTTCCACCTTTTAGTCTTTATTATTTTTCCCTACAAAGTCAACATATTAAGAAAAACATAATGAAACATTGGGAAATTCTGACAAACGATGAAAGGATCAAAACTCTTTTTCCTGATCCTCCTGTGTTCGGGTAACAGAAAAGTGAGAACCTGAAGGATTTGTTTGTAAGCACTAGGGACTGATGACCACATTAACCAAAAAGAAAGGCAGATAACCATTTTTGAACTTCGGATATTGGAATAGCCTCACCAGAGGCCGCCATGTGTTCCACCCCCACGAAGGTGAAAGAATAACATTGATTTTGCAATGTGTATATCTGAAAATTTGGTGTATTGTATTAGATGCCCTTGCAGTATGTACTATGTCGGGGAAACAGCGAGGAAAGTAAGGGTTCAGGGGAACAAGCACAAGTTGTGCATTTGCACTGACAATATGAACACTACAGTAGCAAGACACTTAAAGGAACGTGGCCACTCGATTGCCCAGATGAATATTCTAGTCCCTGAGATTCTGAGCACCAAATACTTTCGAGGAGACATGTATCGCAGAAGAGCACACAGGGAAGCATTCTGGATACATAGACTGGACTCCAGGCCTCCCAATGCCAAGAATGAAGAATTTACTTTGCACTGCGTTTTATGAACAGATGATCTGAAGGTGCATTACTTGTCTCTAATATGAATAATGGGATCGTCTTAATACGTTGGGATTACTACATGTCGTCACATGAGTGTTTGAACTTAAGTGCTGTTTTCTATGCCTTCACGTGGTTGATCTATGCCTTCACGTGGTTAGTTTACTATATGTTGTTGCATGATTGTTTAAACTTAAGTGCTGATTTTTATGAACATATGCTCTGAAGATGCATTACTGGTCTCTTGCAATGGACAATGGGATTGCCCTAATGTGGTGGGAACACCACATGTTGCTACATGAATGTTCACTCTAAGGCTGCACAATACATCACAAAGATGGACCCTGTCACCATTAGGGGAATTATCTTGTAGAACTCGGTAAGAGTTAAAGACCTTACAGAAATCATTGATCCAACAGAAGAAAGATATCCACAAATGTCAACTAGCTTGCCTTTCTATATGGTTTTCCAGCTTTTGTATTGTTAAATACTTGCTTCCTTCTTCTGCTATCTCTGCAGCACTTCTAAATTTGAACATGGTAAATCCTAGTATAGGACCATTGGCTCAGTAGCAACGTGGACTCTTTGTGAACTGTATCACCCGGTATGTATCTCAATACTACCCATTTCAATCTGAGGGTGCACGGGTTGAGCCTGTGCATCACATAAGTATTTACAGTCGCCTGCTTGAGACGTATACAGACAAGTGCGTATGTATGATGAGACAGAACAGTTTCTCAATATAGACACCAATGTCCAATCTTGCAACTTCTTGAGTAGTTGCAGATTGAAGTCTGTGTTCATTTTTAAACATTAGGATTACAAGGTTTGAATCAAGTGGTTTCAATGTAGGAGATTGGAGGAGTCTTGTGACACTGCACGTTGATTGACGACACTTGAAGCGGGTTACTTGAGACGCGATTTAAAATGGTGCACATATAGAACGGGCAGTCAGCTCGAGTAAAGGTGATCCAACGATCTTGAGCACCCGACGCACCAATGGATGTGGAATGTGTGTTTGTATTCCGGATGAATGGTGTGCGTTTGACAATGTGTATTTTCTACTCGTTACAGCGGTACGTATGCGTGTCGGGTAGAAGTACAAAAATTCTTCCAAAGTTACTAGCTGTCGGCTGACTGCTATTTTACACTAGGTACAGTTGCGAGCATGCGTACCAAATTTGGATTGTGAGTTTGTATCTATTTCTCTCGTGCAGACCAGTAGTTGGAATAAATTGAGGTTTTTACTTTTTGAGGACCTACGCTCTGCCAGGTTGGCATTTTTGTTTTTATAGTTTTTGGGTGCAACAGGACTAGTAGTGTGACTTATGCAGCAGTAGTTATTTAGAAATGACTATTGGGTTCTTTGCTGTCCACTCATGAATATGTTGGCTTTGAATAGATTATGGGCTTTTTGTGCTGGATTTTCATTACGCGCATTGATGTGATGACATACGAGTTGTTACTAAGGCTGCCTTACTGATGAGATTTTTTTTTTCTCTTTTCCTTTCTGATCTCTCCTGCCTTTTATTTGAAACTAGTTTTCCTTTGTGAAATCCACAATCGCGACTTGCCGATGAATGAATATCATGTCAACGTATTGAATGCCTTTTCTTAATGTCTGCTTTCAATGCATGCACTCACGTATTGATTTCATATCTACCTGCATTTGCTTTTTCAATTCCTTGCACTAAGTTGAGTTGCTTTCTCTGTAAATGGTTCAACACTATCCAACATGCAATTGATGTGGTTTATCTTACAACATCACATGTTTATTGCTCCGTTTGTCCCGATATGTTCATGATAATGATTCTGTTTCCATGGATTATACGTACTTTGGGACTTGATTTTTGTTCTAAATGTTTCAATTATCCTATGGTCGTTGCTATTTTAAAAATGTTGCCCTGATGAAGGACTCCCAGTCCAAAATGCATTGGCATTCTGTCTATTGCCTCAAGCACTGGCTGAATAAAATATGTTTGACTTCTCAAATCTAGAATGAGTTGTGAATAACTTTTCTGATGTTTTCTAAAAAGACAGAAATACATACACTAAGATTGAATTCATGTCATCCAGCTTTTGTAGATGGATTAAGTGAGTGCAACCCTTGCTGCTGGCTTTTTTTTAGCCTATGTCCTGTTGTTGTACAATGTTCAGTTCAGCAATTTTGCTTCTTTTACTTTTAAAATAACCGGCCACATAACAAACCTTCAATAAAGGGAAGAAACAATAATCTAAAGACATGAAGTTGGTCAACAATTACAGGCAGGATGTAGTGTTCCTCATCGTACAGTGGGTTGAAAGAGGAGTCAGATAAATGGAAAGTTCACTTGAACAGAAGGCTGTTAAAGGGTAATATTTTAATATGACTTCTCTTCATAATAGAGGGAAACTTTTTGAAGGAAATGGATATCTGAAAGCAAGGTTAAAAAAATGTAAAGCTACGAGTTGGTAAATCTTCACTTTTTAATGAGTGATAAAACAATAATGAAACTATATAAGCATATTGTAATGGAACTTCAGTAGACTTATACACATATGCCTCAGTTGGAATAGGTGTAAGGAAAATGTTTGGGCCTTTTGATAATCAAGTGCTGCTAAAGAGGAGGTGAAGAATTGGCTAAAAGTGGGTTGGGGATGAAGCTGTTCCAGCATAAGGTTTTGCAACAAGTCATGGGGTGCAGTCAATTCCTCTAGGAAGTCTGTTAAACAAATGTCATATTGGACACTGAGATTTATTTGGTCGTTTTTTTAAAAAAGTGCAACCTTTACTTGATAAAATATCTTTAAATACCAATTAAAACAGGATCGTGTGCGCCAAAGCATCACGCCACCTCAAAGAGGCGATTGCCCTTTAATCTCTCTGCTTTGCAGAAGGTGAGTCTGCAAATGACTTTGTATTTGCTGATGCACTGTCAGCCACTCCTGTTACTGCTTCTAGCCGGAGAGACACTTGCACCACTTCAGACTTCTTCAAACCTTAGACCAGCTGAAGAGTCTTGTAAAAGATTTAAGATGCAGGCCACTGATGGTTTTTATCTGGTATTTTATTAGAGATGCATATGTCCTGTCCCCTTTCTTCCATCCTTGTGGGGTGTCCCCCAGCATGGGGATGGTACTAGAACCGTTTGCAGTGAAAAGTTGAGATTCCCTTTAAATGTAGGGTCGCGCGTCGGAACGCCCTGCCGAGGCCCCGCCCTCCGGCGCCTCACCTCAGTCTCTTTTTCAGCACGGATGGTGTTGGACCTGGCAGCAATGGCAGAGACTTTTTTAGCTTTCTGCGTGCTCCCCGTTTTTTTTCTCAAACTTATTAGACTTCCCTTTTGGTGCCTCGCCTCATGTCGGCGGCAGGAGACTTCACAAAATGTGCCTTTTGTGACGGCTCATTCCCTGATGGAGACCTCCATGCACTCTGCCTCGAGTGTTTGGGGCCCCAACCACTGCTGGGACGCATGTCAGCTTGCAACGCTCTCGGTCACAGGGAATCATTGGGCATGGTGGAGAGAGATCTTCCACACTTCTCCTCCGTCCCACCTTAAGGACTTCCTCTCCAGGACCTCTCAGCAAGACAAGGTAGGCCCTCTGTTCAGCACGGCTGCACAGCACAGCAACTCCTTCCTTGGGGTTCCTATGCACAAGAGTTCCTGGCGTTCAAGTTCTGGCAGGCCTGAGGTCTATAAGGCTACCGGCTCCATAGCTGAGGGGCATAGGGGCTCTTCCAGGCATTCTGGGGACAGATCTGGACCATCATGCACCCCGGCTCCCAAGCTGAGGGGCTCTACCGAGCTGTCTTCGGATGGGCGATGAAGTTCATCCTCTCCTTCGACCCGCAAGGGGTAAAGGATCATCGAGTGCCACCTCCAATAGTTTGTCCTCAGCACGATTCAGCATGGCTAGAGGCTCGCAGACCGAGGACGTCCAGCCTACCGGAGCTTGCTCCAAGATCGTGAGTCAGGGCGTTTTCGACTGTCGGCTGGCCCAGGGTTCAGTGCCTAACAGAGCGGGCTCTGAGGTAGACTCCCCTGCTTCGGGTGCAACACCCGAAATGTATCCTCATGCCTGAGCCCTCTTTTAGCTCAGGCCCTTCGTGCCCTCCCACCCAGGGGATGGTACAAGGCTTCAAAATGGCAGTGAGGCACATGGCAAGGCCTGCCAAGTCGGTGGCCATCTTGTATCCAACTCTGGGCCTGCCCATGTTTTTGCCCATGTAATGGGATTTGCGGGACGATTACAGTCCCTTCCCTCTTGAAGCGGCAGCAGATTGTAGGGTGCAGGTTTCTGGTCTCCTGATGGATACAATTACCCATCGCAGCCTTATGGCTGCATGCCCTAGGTGCCTTGGTTCTTTGACCTGGAGAGTAGGCCCTGCGCCTCGGGTCCCTAGAGACCCGTCGGGTAGCGAGGACCACTTCTTGGAATGCTTACTCTTCCTCATACTCAGGTGAGGGGGCTCCTGAAGTATATAGTTAAGTAGGTCATCCCACAGGTGACGCCTCTTGGCCCTCCTCCTCTGAGCACCCCTCCTGTTCCTCTAGGCCTCCCGGTTCCAGTGCCAGTCTCTCTTCCGGTCCAGGCCCTACCGGTTTTTCAGACCCCTCCACCACCTCCTGTACCACCAATGCCTCCCCCTCAGTAACCGTTGGACCTGTCTTCGGGCCCAGACTCTGAGGGGACCCCGTCAGCACCTGCTTTCCAGTGCCCGGACTCGCTCTGTCTGAGGAAAAAAGGGGAGGCCATAACAAAAATGTGAACGATGACACCCAGGATGATGAGCCCTTGGCATCCGTTAAGGCCTTCCATGACAGTCTTCAGGGCCTGGTGGAGTTCTTGGGGATCCCTCTTCCCAAGGAGGCTACTCAGGAGTCGTGAGTGTTAGCAGAGATCTTGGGTAGGCGCACCACAATTCAGTCTAGCATCCCTCTCCAGAAGGATGTCCTGTAGGAGGCGCAAAAGGTCTGGGAGAAGCCCAGGGCCAACACCCAGATGAACAAGAAACTGGACAACAGGTTCAGGCTTACTGACAGGGAGCCAATCCTCCTGGCCCACAACCACATTCTCAAGTGGTGACTGCGGCCTCCTTATATTCTAAACCATTGTCTTCATCATCTTCCTTCACTGGAGCCTCCTCAAGTTGTCTGAGTCTTTAGGCAAGTGCTGTTTTTCCATCTCAGGACTGCAGCTGTGGCAAGCCAACGCTGATGCCCTGTTGGCTGCAGCTAACCAGAAGCTGTGGCAGGAGCTTGGAGAATTTCTGCCTGACCTCCCCTCGGACAAGCTAGCCTCGTTCAAGGCCGTTCTGGCTGATGCCCGGGCCATTGCGCAGGACCTCATGGAGTCTTCGGTCTCCCACATCGACACAGCCAGCAGAGGGCTGTGCCTTTGTATTGAGATGAGAAGGATGGCGTAGATGCACGCTACTAAGTTTTCATCCAACGTGCAGCAGCGGATCCTAGATCTCCCCTTCGAGGGCATGGACTTTTTTCATTCGTCAACCAATGACAAGTTAACAAAGAAGAAAACCTCCAATCAAACCGCCAAGTCCTTGGCCATCTTGACAAAGCCTTGACACAAATCTTTCCCTCAATCACAGGGCAGGACCAAGTTCAAACCCTGCACTTTTTCCGCCTTCGAGGGGTTTCAAGACCACGGCACACGGAAGCCTGACCGGTTCCCAGTGACATAGGAGGAAGCATCAGAGGACTTTGGGCAGGTTTTTCCGCTCCCCCTCCTCCGCCCCTGCCTCTGATCCATGGGCTTCAGTCTTCCTCTTCCTTTGCCATTCTCTTCTCCTCTGTCAGATCGTGCTTTTTTATCTGAGGTCCTTTCTCTTGGAGATTCAGGCGATGAAACCGGTTCCTCTTTCAGACATGGGCTCCGGGTACTATTGCAGGATTTTTGCGGTACCCTAGAACAACCAGGCTGGCCTGAGGGTAGTCCTGCACCTGTCATTTCTCAATCTGACTTTACAGCTGGAGCCCTTCAAGATGATTAATCCCACGCACATAGTTGAGTCTCTGTGTGCGGGGGATTGAATGCGTTTCCTGGAGCTGGAGGATGCATAAATGCATGTACTCATCTACCCACCACATTGGACGTTTTTGCAGTACACTGTTACATCATCCCACTTCCAGTACAAGGTGCTGCCCTTCAGCCCGAACTCGGCACCTCGTGTCTTCACGAAGTTGATGAACGCAGTGGTGGGCCTTCTCCACTTGAAGGCCATCATCTGTATCCTTATTTGGACTGGCTGGCTGGTGAGGCCGGGGTCACCCAAAGGGGTGTTGCACTCTTTCAGGGACTGGCGGATAGCCTTCATCAGCTGGGGTTCTCCCTCACCCTGAGGAAGTCACAGTTGCACCTATCTTAGCCTCTGGACTTCCTGGAAGTGCGCTGGGACACCACAGTTCAGCGGGTTTTCCCTATGCCCTAGAGTCTCCTGTCCCTATACAAGGTGGTGGGGTATTTTCTGACCAACCCGGCCACCTCAGCATGGTGGCTGCGTCATATTTTGGGCCTGATGGTCTCCTGCGTTCTCACTGTACAGCACGCTCGCCTCAAGATGAGGCGCCTCCAGCTCCACCTGGTAGCTAATTGGACTCTGGATGATGGATGGCAGTGTTTCAGTTGGAGCCCCCTTCGCCTGACTTCAGCCTACCCTGGTGGTGACTATGGACTCCTCTCTTTCGGGCTGGAGGGGGCTACTCTGGAGGGATTCATGGAGCATGGTCCAGGTCAGAAGTCCTCCTGCATATTAGTCTGCGCAAGCTCAGCACAGTGGGCCTGGCCCTCAAGACATTTTTGCCCCTCATCAGGGACAGGTCTGTTCTGGTCGGGACGGACAATTCTACTACAATGTTTTACCTGAACAAGCAGGGTGGCACCTGTGCCTCCCACCCCGCCCGCCCCCAATGCATGGAGGCGGTATTGATCTGGGAAAGGGCCCGGAAGATAGGGGTCTGGATTTTAGCAGTCCGCCTCCTGGGGGACAGCAATGCAGAAGCAGACCAGCTGACCCGCTTGGGGTTCAACACCTACAAGTGTGATTTGCATGACGACTCCTTGTTGCCCTTCTTCCAGCGTTGGGGGGGGGGGGGGGAGGGTTCATGGACCTGGATTTGTTTGCCTCCTCACTGAATTACAAGTGCCCCCAGTTTTCTTTATGGGCAGGACATGGTCGGAGGGTCTCCACGAGATGCCTTCCAGATCTGTTGGCACGGACGCAGGTGCTATGCATTCCCGCCCACCCCTCTGCTCCAACGGACCCTCTGAAAGTTTCGGGCTTCTGTGGGATACAGCCTCATCCTGATTGTCCCACACTGACCGCCGAGACCCTGGTTTTCGGATCTGCTGCAGTTGTGCTCCAAGGGTCCCGTCACCTTCCCATCTCCAGCAGGGGATTCCTGGCTTAGCAGGAGGGGTCAGTGGAACATTCGGACCTGGCCACGCTGGCTCTGGCAGCTTGGTTCCTGACCAGCTGAGGCTTTAACCTGCTAAATTCTCAGATGACAGCTGGGACATCATTCAACAGGCCCAGCAGGCCCTCAACTCGGTCCCAGTATAAGATCAAATGGACGCGTTTCTGTCCTTGGGCTTGTGACAGGGGTCTGGATCCTGTCACCTGTCCTCTGGATGACGTGCTGGCATTTTCAGCATACCTGGCTCGATGTGGAGTTCAGGTCAATACTTGCAGCACTTATTGGCGGCCATTGCGGCTTACAAGAATTCCCCATAGTGTGTGTTTTCCACAGGCAACCCAGTGGTTAAGGCCCACCTGACCGGGTCGTCTAGGCTTTTCCAGCCAGTGCAAAGGCTGCACCCCGTCTGGGACCTCTGTCGTTCTGGCAGCTTAGCAGCGCAAGCCTTTCGAGCTGATGGCCTCTGTGTTATGTTAATCTCACTTGTAGAGCGCAGCAAACACACCCGAAGGCAACATGGCACTGGTGGACATCCGCTTGGTGACACTGAAGACCATTTTATTGGTACCCCTCACCTCTCTGCGCAGGGTTAGTGAGTTGCAGCCGGTGTCTTTGTGCGAGCCCGTCAACACGTTTTACAATATCGTCAACTTGCACACTCACCCAATGTCTTGCCCAAGGTGGTCTCTCCATTTCATCTGAATCTTGAGATCTGCCTGCTGATTTTCTTCCTGAACCTGCAGTCCGAGGCAGAGAGGGCCCTGCATTCTTTGGATCCCAAGAGGGTCCTCAAGTTTTACCTCTCTTGGACCAAACCATTCAGGAAGGTCTGAGGTATTGTTTGTGACTTTTGGGTGCTCCTCCCCCGGATCTCATAGGCATCCATAGGGGTATCACCGTATTGGTTTTATGGCGGTACGACAACCTTCTTGCCAAATGACAGTATATCATGGTTATCGTGGTATAGCAGGTGGAGTTAACTAATCTTAACAAATATTTTCTTAAAGGTCATAAATTGTCAGCATTTTGAAACTTGTCTCTGAATGAAAGAGTGACTAGTGGAAGTGTTAAAATGCACATTTTGAGCAATGAGCTTGCTGCTCAGTCACAGGTCATCGCTTTGAAATTCGGCATCGACCTGGATTATTTTGGAACCACATGGCATGGACATCATGACCCCTCACTTCGATCAGTCATATAAGTGATGACGCTTTATCCCATTAAAGGGAGAAAAGTCACTCATGTGAGGTCTGAAAGCCCATGTCATTGTGTTTCTTTTGTCAAAATGTCATAGTCAACACACACTCACCGAAAGGTTGCATATTGATCACATCACTATAGCTTGTTTACCATCTGCCTGGTGTATTATAAAGGTCTGATGTTGGGGTCACCACTGACCATTTAATCCTAACAGCACAGCGTTCAGTGGGCACTGTTGATTTTTCTTGATTCTTGCAATACATGTTCATTTACCTTCTTAAAGATAGTGGCACAAAAACCTTTTGAAAATGACAAAGTTAAAATACATATCGGGACAGATATGGCCTAGACCACCACATCACCACAGTCCCATCATTATCATTTTTCCCAGGTCTGAGCGCATTAGGACTCTTGTCATGCGAGTTGAGACGGAGGAATGCTTTCATGGGTGGTGTCACAAATCGAAAATCGACCTGAGAAATATCTCACCCTCATTGCTCTAGATACTTCAAATTGAATGTAGAATCTGTCCTACCTGCTTGAGTCCAGTGCTATATGCAGAAGGCAGGCGAAGGATCAAGCGAAGCAACTACTCTAGTGCCAATGTGTAAATCTGCATGGAGGACAGTGGGGGCTGGTGGCTAGTTTATATACTAGCACTGATAGGCCCAGTGTTCATACAGTCTACAGAGCCAACGTTCTTTGTGGACATGCATTATAAGGGCATCCAGTTAATTCCCCTCTTTGAATTCTGGGATGTGTAGTTCCCCCATTTTTCAAATTGGTGGGAAAACTACAAATCTGATCTTTAACTCGAGTCTACTGATCACAGAGAGCAGCCACAGCATCAAAGCTTCATTTACTAATGTGGCCTCACTTTCCCAATGCTCTTGTCTGCCTAATTCCACAACCCACAGTGCAATATCCAGAATGTGCAGCACTTGCTTACTGCAGCCTTTCCAAATCAGATTGAAAAGCTCACTTAATAGCTGCAGGCCCTAAAACGGTATACCGGTATAAACAATGTGACGGTCATTATAATTCAGTTAAGCTGTTCACGGTATCTATAATGGTATACCGTTACATCCCTAGCATCCATCGCCTGTTGGCTGGTTCAGGCCATTTTGGAAGCATACACTGTCATGGGCAAACCTGTTCCGGCAGGGATTCATGCCCATGCAGTCAGAGCGAAGACCATGGCTGTTGCATTTCAGAGACATGCTTCTTGAGATGCCATCAGCAAGGCGGCTACCTGGGCAACTCAGTCAGTCTACTGTAGGCACTACTCCTTGGACCCCAGCTCTAGGCACACTGCAGAGTTTGGTCACTATAAAGTTACTCACTTTAGTGACTAGAGTACTCCTAGTCCATGGTCCCCTTTCCTCCGTACGTCCCACCCACCTTCCCCCCGCCCCCCCCCCGCTAACATGCATAAGGTCTAATATGTTCTGAGAATAGCCAGGCATCTAAGCGTCCGATGTGTTCAAAGGGGACGAAGGTGAGGTGCCGGAGAACATGGCCTTGGCGGGGGTTTCCATGCCAGAGGCCACGCTCCTGCACGCTATTCTAAATTTAAAGGGGAAGCTTAATTTTTTGCTGCCAAAGGTTCCGCTACCGTCCCCATGTTGGGGGACGCCCCACAAGGCTGGAGGAAAGGGGACCATGACTACGGGTACTAATTTGTACTACTCTTCAGTCATCCGGTAATAGTGATGCCTATATTCTGGTGCTTTTCAATGTCCGTGCATGCAACAGTACTTGTCTTAATGATTGGAATTTGTAGAAATACATTACCTTTCCCTTCAGCTACCTTGACATTCTGATAACGCAAAGGGAAGGAGGGTCTGGCTAACCAGCAAGAGCACCTAGAAGGGCAAAAGTCTGCGGCTAAATCCCCTCAAGATGACTGGGCGCAGATATTCCAATGACGAGTACAACACAAAGGCCCTTTACAGGAAGCCTTGGGCCCTAAACAGAACTCACAAAGCAAGAACCTAACGGGAACGCACAAGGCAAGCAAGAAGGTAGAAAGGAAGAGCACAGAGGGCAGCAGAAAAATGAGTGCAACTTGTGTAAGAGGTGGTATATTGAGAAGACCATGAAACATTGCTGTGCTTGGTCTCTTTGCTGTGTTCCTAAATAGTGATATGTGACCTGGAAATGCATGCATTGTTAATATCAGCCAAGTCTCTGTGTAATGTGAGAAACCTGAGCGTATTCTCACAGCTACTCCCCTTGGATCCTCTTCTCAGGTGGCCAGAGAAAGGCCAACACTTTTGGATCCTGACCCTGGGGGTGGAGCTGCATAGGAGGATCACCTGGTTGTACGGTCCTTTGGGATTGGGGCGAGGAAGGCTGCAGGCGAGACATTGTATCCCCCTTTTCCTTGTGAAAACCAACCTCCCTCTCCCCCTGCCTTTATAGGTGTCGGGCTGAGTCTCGTTCTGATGCCAGCAGAAGCTGCTGACCCCGGCAGACCCTCTATTGTGTAAGGCACTAAACTGAAAGAATTCACAGCTGAGCACTGAACACCCCAGGGGGAAAGGGGAAATGGATACAATAAATATGATCACATTCCTCCCGGCTACCACACGGAAATCTGCAGGAAAAAGGAGAAAGAATAACAACACATGGTTAGCATCCACTTTCCTATTGCTTCTTATTACCATTTGTGTAATTCTGTGCTCAGTACCTCATTCTCCCCTGCAGTATGCCTAGAGGAGTTACTTGTGTTGACTTGAAAACATTTTCATCTCGGCTGGGAATGTTTCCTGTAGACTCTTCACTGCTCTCTTCCCAGATAACAATTCACTTGCTGATTTGGAGAAAGGATTTAAGGTCACTAGGAATGCTGCTAAAATTCTAAGATTGGTCTCGGTGCCCCAAAAAGCATAACCATGTGTTTCACAGTTTGATTCCTCAGTATCCCCTACTGCACTCTGTTTTCTGCTTCCTGACTTTAAAGAAGGTGTTTCCGCAACTCCCGAGATCAAGGGGAAGTGTAAACAGCAAAGCTCTGTGCCGCTCCATCCCTCACCTGACACGAACTGCGTAGCTACGCAGTACGTGTAAATTATTGAAAGCTCTCTTTGTTGAGGAAACCCGGGTGCTCGACCATCCCCTAGCATCAGAACGAAGAGCACAAGGTTTCTCTCAGGGTATTAAAACGACAGCTGGAAGGAATTTAATGGTTTAACCACTAGCTGTCACTTAAACAAAATTACAGTGCTATATCTCAAAAAACATTAACAAACTAGAAAAGTTTTATATATAATCTCTGAGCTTCAGAGATGGAAACAAAAAGTTTATACTCAATTGGCAGTCTTTTTTTTAAATTACACCTATTTCTAACTTCTTTTTAATTTGCTTGTTTCTTTGTTGGAGTCTGCCACTCATGTCCTTATCCTGTTCTTTCCCGTTTGCTCCAAAACCTGCACAGGTCTCACTAAACTGGAACGCCTGACTTCCTGATCCTCTCAGCTGGGCTGTTGACAATGAAAAGGCAGTTGACGGAGTCCAGCAACTGACCTAAGTTGTCCCACAGCCAATTAGGGGCCAGAGAATGAACCTCTATCTTGGCTTGGGCAATTGTCAATACTCTGAACCTCCAGTTAAGGGCTAACTCGCCTCAACATACTGAAGTGAGAAACTAAATAAATTATGGTCACACCTTCATGCTGGATCATGGATCTGCGAAAGTTCTAAACTGACCTAAAATATAGTTTGGGAATTAGAAAATAAAGGAACCTGACAACAGGCTGTTGTAAACTATTTCCCTGCATTTAACCACTCTAGTACTGAGACAAGAAAAAGGCCTGCAGACTGTTGGGTCAGGCATGTCCTGAGAACTCCACTAAATATGGTCAGGCAATTGGGCCGGAGGACTCGCACCTGCAACCTGTTAAATGGGTGCAAGTTCATAAAAGGGTGGAGCTGACAATCGGAAAAGGGAGACCAGCAGGAGAGAAGGCAGGCCCAGCGTTTCGGGACTGACTGGAGAGAAATCCTGTGGAGTCGGAGGCTGCTGAGGAGGGTCCTGTCTGGAGGTCAGGATGACGGCAAGTGTCCTGAAGAGACTGTGGCGCTGAGGACCGGGCAGGCGATGAGAGAGTCAAAGTGGTGGGAGCCTCCTTCATTGGGTGCACACAGCAGGAGGACCTCTTGCTCACTGCTCTTAGAGAGACACAGCTTCACCTCACTGATGATGCCCAACAAGGTTGAAACACGTGTATGGGGTTGCTGTGGTACTCTTGTTCAGAGGAGAATTGCCTAGCATTTCGGTGCTGGACTGCTCTGGGCAGGACAAAGACTGATATGTTGGGAAATTTCTTCTCTGTGAAAAGAACAGTGAGCTAAAGACTTGGTTGAGACTCTCCCAAGGGCAATCCACCCAAGAACAAGTCACTGGGCTGTGTTTGTGCTGGTAGAGAGTTTCCCAGACCCCCTACCCCCCCACACTCCCCTGTTTTTCAGACCTAAAATATAGTTTGGGAATTAGAAAATAAAGGAACTTGACAACAGGCTGTTGGAAACAGCAGGAGAGAAGCCAGGCCCAGCGTTTCGGGACTGACTGGAGAGAAATCCTGTGGAGTCAGAGGCTGCTGAGGAGGGTCCTGTCTGGAGGTCAGGATGCCGGCAAGTGTCCTGATGAGAGAGTCAAAGTGGTGGGAGCCTCCTTCATCGGGGCACACAGCAGGAGCTGTGGGGCACGGAAGCAATCCAGTTGCTGCAAGCTACCGACAGACTCCGTGAGAGGTGAGCGGAGCTGCTGGCAACTCACAGAAAGAAGATCGGAACGAGATTGGGTTTGCAATACTACAAAGACTTGTGTGCGGGGCAGAAGAAGAGGAAAGCAGCCGCCCACAGGAGACTCCCAAGGACCAGTGAGTGAACAAAAGGGAACACTCGTACCGGGGCGCTCCTGGGGGCTACAAAAGGGCAAAAGTAATTGTGGAATGAAATGAGATGCGCAAGATGAAGCGAACCCAAAGTGAAGGGATGTAGTGATCAAAGTGGACAAGATAAACTGTGAAAGAATAAGAATTATTAACTATTGAATAGTGAACTAAAGGAAAGTTTTTAATTAAGCCTATTAATGGAAAGCGAGTTTGTGTGAAACGCACATAATATATATTGGAAAGCAAAGAACGAATCTTGTGAAGTACAATGAAAAGCAAGTAATGAAGATTTCCCCTGCTGTAGCGCAGGGAGTCTTGATTCTGTTAGACTTGTAGGCAAGCACTATGCTTTGACTTCATTTATTCTACTCTTCTAGCAGATTAAAATCTTCATATTCCTTGAATATTTTTTTTTTTTAACTTCAAAACCAACAAAGTATTGAAAAACCTCACTTCCCATGAACTCCAGTGTCCCTGGTAGTCTCATATCCACATCCTGTCTCTGAAGCCCATGAGCCACTTCCTTCCCAGGTCCTTTCCTCTTCTTTGATGCCTTCCAACTGACATCTGGAATTAACGAAAAACACACTCTAAACCAAACCCACAACATGCTGTCCTTGGCCATGCTGTAACTTATGCCCTTCGATCAGGATTCATCTCAAAGTGCAACTGTGCAAACCAACACTCATCGTCCTCGGAATCTCAGCCTGTCTTATGGTCATCTCCTGCCAGAGAAGTCATGCTTTGGGGAGGGTTACACAATATCACATAGCATAAACACAAAACTGGTATTATTGCAGACAGTTATCATCTATGCTGTGTGTCGCTGGGTTGGATAATGCTTGGCTCCCGTGTCTTTAATAAAATCAAGACTCCCTGCGCTACAGCAGGGCTCATCTTTATTCTTTGTCTAGACCGGAGGCGAGCATTATGCTTGTTCAAAGCTATTCACAACTGTCGCTGCCACACTTGCTATCGGCTTAAAATAAAATGTCTTAAAAGTGGTGTTGCTGGACCAATCCTCTGCTTTCAAAAATGTCTTGCAGGCTCACTTTGGCTACAAAAGCTTTGGAAGCTATTGCTCCCCTAACTGAATGTACCCCTAATCGTGTGACACATCTATCACTGCTAGTGACTATCTCTCGCAGCCACTGGGCTATAGTCACCTCAGCCACCGCCCTAAATGGCTTCCTTGCTTAATGATCAGGCCTCCTATTCCTTGATGCAGTTGGCTATGCACAGTTTAGGCTGCTCTAGGAAATGGAGGTATGAGATAACTGACGAGTCCTTTTTGCGATGGTGAAGTACACCCCCTCTGGACTGAAGGATATCCTGTCCACTTTGAGGGCGTTTACATCTGACACCCTTTGCCATGACACTAGACACAGCATTTCTAATGTTCCTGACGGATGTGTGTCTGACAGATCTGTTACGCAGCCAGTCCATGAACAGCCGCAATATCATGTCGACGTTCCATAACTGAGCGTATATATGGGAAGTTGCGGTGCCCATTCTTTCACGCCCTGCAACAGCCGCACTACTGCCCAGTGCTCCCCCATGTGAGCACCATCCAACAGATCGTGCCCTGCACTGATAGCTGATCTATATACCCCTATAGTCCGGAAAGCTTTTCCATTCCTAGCTAGGGCTGCCAGGAAATTTAGTACTTGCTCGAAAGGGACAGAAACTGGATGCAGATCGCGTTGGCTGCACCCTAGGCTCCATCTCCCCCAAATCTCCTCATAACTTGAGCGTAGACGGGGCCCAGGATTGTTTGATGAACTCAGCAGCTTTTCCCGAAATGCCTGGCAAGCTCCATCTGCTCCCGATAACCTGCACGCTAAGAGTGGTAGTTGTCCTGTCTTCATCGGGGATGCTAATTCCCCGACTGATCAGACAGGAGATCCTCCCTGAGAGGAAGAGCTTGTGGGAAATCTGAAGAATGTTTCATCAAAACTGGAAACCACGCTTGCAACTTTGAGTTGGGGGCTACAATGACTGCTTCTGCCCTTGCCCTCCTGATCTTCGTTAACACCTTTGCCAACATCATGAAAGGGGAAAAGGCATAATGAACTGCGTTCGACAACGCTTGCAGAAAAGTGTCCACCTCTCGCGCTTCCGGGTTCAATCTCCAGCTGAAAAATGTTGGTAGCTGTTTGTTCAACCTGGATGCGAATAGGTCGGTGTCCAGGGGACACCAGAGGGCCACAATCTGAGCGAACACCCCTCTGTGAAGCATTCAGTCGCCTCGAGTTGTGCCAGTAGCAGGAGTTCCAAACCGCTACCACGTTCTGCATGCCTGGGAGATATTCTGCTGTTGAGATCTTCCGGTCACGGCAGTAGTGCCAGAAATCCTTGGTCAGTTCCACCAGCTTTCGTGAACGACTGCCCCCCATTCCCCCCCATCCCCCCCTCGGTGGCTGATTTCCCAGACTGCTGAGATGTTGTCAATCCTGAGCAGAATGACAACACTCTACTTTGCCCTTGGTAAAAGCTTTTATCGCAAAAGAGCTTGCAAGCAGTTCTAAGCAATTGATGCAGAGGGACAATTCCTCCTGCGACCACCTGCCGCCTGTCTCCAGATGACCGCACCTCACTCCCCAGCCTGTCCTGCTGGCGTTGGACTCTGAGTTCTGGGACGTCTCCAAAAATAGCACGTCTGTTCCAGACTTCCATGTTCTGGAGCCACCATTCTAGTTCCAACCTCCCTTCTTGATCTAGGGGTATTAACTGGTGATACCCCAGAGCCTCCTGCAGATGACGAATCGTCAGTCTCTGAAGGGCTCCGCAGTGCATGGGGCCTACAAAGATGGCCTGTATGTAGGCTGCCAGAAGTCCAACAATCCTCGCCAAGGCTCAAAGAGATATCAAGGGTTTTGTGAAAGCTGCTCTTAACTCGTTCTTTATTGCTCTCATCTTGGAGCCAGGTAGTTCTAGAGTTGCTCTCGTTGTGCCTTCCATAATCCCCCAAAATTCCAGGTGTTACTTGGGAGCGAGTTCCAATTTATCAGAAAACCCAGAGAAAGATGGGAGTTGGGACGCCCATTTCATCTGGCTGACTCGTGCTCGCTTGTCGTCTGCTAGCATGAGGATATCGTCTAGGTAAACGATCGTGCAGCTACCCCGCTCTCTCATGGCTGCCACCATTGGTCTCATCACTTTCGTGAAAGCACAGGGCGTGTAGGCCATTCCGAGCGGGAGGCTCTATAATTACCACACTTAGCTGTTCCATTGGAAACCGAGGTAGCTGCGGTGCTCCCTGGCAATCAGGAATGTCAGGTAGGCATCCTTCAGGTCTAACCTGACTAGCAGGTCCCCTTTCCGGAGGAGGTGTACTCTCTCCATCTTGAAGTGCCAGTAAACTAACCATCCATTGGGTTCCTTCAGGTTGATCACAGGCATCACTTTCTCTTTCCTGTGAACTAGGAACATGTTGCTTATGAAGGCTGTCGTTGCCCTGTCTCTGGGCTCTATCACACCCTTTCTTGCCAGCTGTCTTAACTGTCCTTCTGAGAGTTTGCCCTCCTTATGTGTCTGTGTGAATTTCCTTGGCCCTGCTCGCTGTACCGGCAGTGCTATACATTCTAGCCGAAACCCTGCCACAGACTTCAGCAGCCACAAGTCGCTAGGAAGCATTCACTACTTTTCTAAGAATAACATTTTCCTGCCCCCCTCCCCCCCCACAGGAGGGTAGGTTGTTGCTTTTCTCACCTGATTGTGCACTTAGGTGAAGGTAATAATGCCTACCTCTGCATTCTCGGTTGCCGCGCCCTGGGATGTGACGTTTTTGGATAGATTTTTTGTTTTGAAGTTAAAAGAACATGACTAAAGGAATATGAAGATTTAAATCTGTTGGAATAGTAGAATAAAAAAAGTTAAAGCATAATGCTAGTCTCCGGTCTTGACATAGAATGAATATTTTGGAAAAGTGTGAACGCAATGTGTTGGAGGAAAGAGAACCCGACGGAGTGAACTGTACGAAAGAACACATTGTGGTAAAGCCAAAAGGCTGTTGAGGAGAAAGCCAAGTTAATGTGAATCAAAACACAGGTGCAGTGACAGAAGAACCTGTGTGGGCAAGAAAGCCTAGGTTTACCAGTTGCGTAACCTGTAATGGGTGGACCGTGTGGTCATACAACTGCACCTAGACCGTGGTTAACCATCTGTGAAAGTCAAGGAAACACACAGAGCAAAGCCAAATGTAGGAAAAAGCTTGCTAAAGTGAAACAGGAATTCAATCTGTATTAACCGCCAAGGAATCAGAAGGAGTGGAAAGTTGATCTGGAACTGGTTTTGAACCTTAAGAGACCCAAGTATAAGTTGGCAAGCTGGACAAGCTGAAGTCTTGGGCAAGGGAGACCTAAGACCTTATGATCTTGGTTGTTGCCTTGAAGAAGGGAACCCGAGGCCTCCTTTTTGGAACAGTGTTTTCTTCTTGGAAAAAAGGAACTCGGACTTTGTGGAACTGTCTTGAACTTGGGGAAGGAGAGCCAGAAATCAAGAGCTGGAAGAAGCTCAGAATTTTATTTGGAACACCATTTCCTTTATTACTGACATGCCTACACATTGTTTAGCTTTAGTTGGGAGGGCAAGTATAGGATAAAGACACAGACAGAAGTTGAACTTAATGATTCAGACTATCCTTCATTTCTTTAGCCAGGAAAATCCCACCTTAGCCTAGGGCAAATTAGGCATTCAATGAAATATTCAATGAAATCGATCATATGTAGAAAGTAAACGGTCATTAAAATCACAAATAATATTGCAGCAATGCCAATTCACTTGCTCTCCTGGGAGCTTATTATGCACACCCTGCCTGCTGCACACTCACACTCCAGCTCTATGTCCCAGACCCTGTCAAGCCCTCCGATTCGCCTTTGTCCCGGGCAGGGTTGAGGTGGGGGGGTAGGGCGGAGGATGTTGGGGGCAGAGTTTTTTGTTCGTATAACATTTACTGTATTGTTCTTGTAGTTCAGTGGAATCCAGAAGTTACTCTTGTTGACTACCAGTGTTCTCTCCCTATAAGGAAGATGCTGAGAATTTTTTGTTATGTGCAGTTCATGAATCTAGACATACTGCTCAAGCATTCGGATCGGTATGTGGATTCTCCTTCTAAAGTATCGCCATTAGATGGAAAGAGAGAATTGGTGAGCTCTTTTTTTCCTATTCATCTATATGAGCAGTTGAATTGAGAGATCGTTTTTGCAGCATTAATCAAGGCGATTTGGACATTCCAAGATGCTTCACATTCTTTTTTCAGAAGGTAGAAGTTTACCACTCCCCCAGACCCCCTCTTTTTTACACTCTCCTTGTGCAGGTTGGCTTGCCCTCCCTATGGGAAGAAACCAGGAAACCCCTCCAAATGCCCTTCCCTTGCTGTCCTCCGCTCTGTTTTCCAGGTGCGTACGTTTCTGGGTGACCAGACATTTGCTTCTCCAATTGTTTAATGGCATCTTCTGAGTCAGAGAGCCGTTGTTCCGTCTCCTCCACTCTCAAGGCCAAGTTCAGAAGATCTTGCCGTAGGAAAGATACCTCTGTAGAGTCTGCATATCTTCTCAACATACACTCTAGATTCTTTAGTGACCTTCTTAACATCATTGAGGGAGATCTGCATGTTGTGTGACCTTTCACCTAAGTCTACTGTCCCATGGGGGCTGCGGGTAAGAGGGGGGGGGGCACCCTGCTTCCTTGCTCACCACTCTGATTCCTGATAGTTTACTTGTTGTTCCAGAATACTCCAGGTTGCAGATTGGTGCTTGAGGGCAGTGGGGACCCCACCAATTCCGGTGTCTGTGTGTATCTCCGCCTACCAATGACACCAGCACAGTGAAGCTGGACCTATGGGGCCTCTGCCAGTGTCCGCCCTGGGGTCGCAAATGGGATCTATCCCACAAGTCCTCAGTGTACCCCACACAACCTAGGGGGTGGCCCGTGTCCGTCAATACCTGAACTGCCCCAGAACTTTGTTGCTGCACAGATGGAGATCCGCTTCCCAGGCCGGGGTGCTGCCTGTCTGTTCTCCCCTCCGGAAGTAGGGGCAGGCACTCAGTATGCCTGTCTTTAGCCTGCAGCAGTCTTGTTGTGCTCCCACCAGAGGGTGGGGGAATCTTGGGGTCCGATAGCATGTGCCTCGCAGAATTTGGGACACTTGTTGGTGTGTCCCCCCTCTTCCCCTGTCCTGCTCACCACGTTGGCAGGGGCTGTGCCTCCGGATGCCACCTGCGACACGTCAGGCCTCCACTTTCCCTCTGCATCTTCTTGTCCAGTGCACCAGAGGCCAGGCAGTTGGGCGCATTTTACACGCCACCCAGCACCTGACAGCGGGGCCCGCAGTTGGAGTCCGCCTCCCATGCACGGAGCCGACAGCCCACCCAGCGATTTTCCAGTCTGCCTCGGCCACGGGGCAAGCCGCTGTCTCCAGCCCATTGTTTTGCCCGCCACCTCCACCACCAACAGTCGGTGCCCGCAGAGGGCACCGACTGTTGGCGTTTCAGGCGGCCGATCACAAGCTTCCCAACACTGATTTTCTTCGGGTCTGCAGCGAACTGTGGTTGCAGTCTTCTGACACCACTATGTGTGAGAATTCCCTCTTTGTACTGGGGGAACCAGGATATATCATATAGGATGCCGGCGGCCGCCTAAGAGCGAGAGAGACTCATGTCCTCATCAGCGTTTTGCGCAACAGCGCCCCCTCAATCACAAACCCTTTTACAACCTCTCCTGTCCCTAATGATTTTCACAACCTGAAACAGTGTAAACTAACTAAAGGTAAAACTGAACAAACTAATATCACACCATTTTATATGGACTTCATTAACCAGAATGCTTATGGTATTGAGACTAGGAAGAAGGGTCCAGAGGCTATGAAGATTCAAAGTGCTGTTTGTAAATGGGTGCAGCCTAGTTGTTATAGACCAAGGCAACCGAGCGGGACATTGAAATCCCAAAATGAGGTGCAGCTGGAGGGTGAGCAGGAAGAAGATGAAGGCGATGTTGAAGGTTGTGCGGGAGGCATGGCTGAAGTTGAGTTGGCTACCTGCCAATGCTGACCCTGGGGCACTCTGCATAAGAAAGGCATTAAAGTTTAATGATTTCGAAAACCAAACAGTTAATGAAAGAAAGCAGAAACTACAGAATTATAAATACCAAAGAATTAAAGAAGCAGAGCAATAGTGGCCAGAATGTGAGTTTCCTCCTCTGGGACTAAAATTGGCGAAAGCTTACAACCAGCATTGCCAACAGTCAAGAGGCTATGCGAACACTATAATAAACCAAAAAATGCATAAATCCCCTTTAAGGGACACACATTGGGGAAAGCTGATATCCTACACTGCCAACAGCCAAAACAATGTGAAAACGTACAGAGGCGACAAGGGCGCAACTCTCCCTTTTTGGGATATGAACTGGGAGAAATGTGTAACTCAAACTGCCAACAGTGAAAAGGTTGTCGAGAAGCATTTGAGACACTTTGAAAAAAAATCTTTAAAAAAATGTATAGTGTTTGGTTAATTAAAACCTTAAGCACTAGTAAAAAGCACATATCAAAATCAGTACAAATACTTTACGATTAAATACTTAAGCAATCTTAAAAAATAAGAACAGTTCACAAGAATTAGCATCCGCAACGGAATGAGACAAAACACATCATTTCCTGATTAAAAACCTAAAACAAATGCAGCACTAATTAATAACAGTACATTTAAAAGGAGAGAAACCTTCCTTATACACAGTAAAATAATTCAATTTGCTTTGTCAGCACTCCCAACATCAACTATTTGCATATCTTCCCATTCTAATTAAATCCTTTTCCATACATAAAATGCGGCTCCAACATACACGATAGGTACTGCCATAGATATTTTTTTATTATTGTTTTTGATGAAAACATCTTTACAGCATTTACATTACAAAATTTAAAAGAAATTCTTAAAATCACAATTCATTTAAAAAAAAAAGAAAAAAACAATACAATTATAAACAGTTATGAACAACATCATCAAACAAGCAACTGGTCTACCTTTGCCAACGTCAAAAAGATAGTGCATTTGCATATCCATAGAACTCATATCTTGGTTATTGCAACCTAATCCTTGATTCGTTTTCACATTTCCTGGCAGTAACCCGGTTGAGCAGGGCTCTTTAAACCACTACGCAGGGATCATAGAAAAAAAACGCATCATATCCATCTCCTAGATATGAATATTGGCTGGTACCAAACTAAGACCCCACAAATCAATCACTTTTCCCCCAATTACAATTGTGGACCACAAGGCTTAATTCCTCTAGTCAGGACATTCTAGTGCTTCATATTTTCCCAAGTTCAGATCTATGATTAACAGAAGATGGTACAACGCGATAATCAAGGATTGCCTGTATCCCCACATGCATTGTATCCATAACAATTCTCGGTCATAATCAACGGCAAGTTTTGCATACCTTCCCATATAGTTTTTCCTGTCATTTTCAAAGAACGCACAGTATATCACGAGATGTTTCAAGGTTTCGTTTACAGAATCTTTGCAAAATCTGCCACTGTCATCTAATGAGTCGGTAGCATTTGCGAATGTTTCGTACGGTCTGTAGTTGCCAGCAGATTAAATTTAAAGCGCATATATATTGTGCGCACCTTCTGGCATGGAACCTGCCTGATATATGGTAAAAGGGGTTTCTGTTTGTGACGAAACTTTGCGTATTCCATGTAAGCAGTGTAATTCCCAATCGTGTCTTGCCGTGCTTGCCCAATCATGTTGGTCATTTCGATTTCACAATTTGAGGCCGCATGATCAAATCCTCTGTCTCCATTGCAATCTATATAAGACTGTTTGCACAGATGAGCCGCTGAATGGAGGGGTTTTGGAGTGCCTTTCTTTAACATGATTGCCAGATTTTCATATAAGGAATTGGGAGTTGGGTTTATCATTTTAGCATAATTGGCCAGTCTACGCCAAAAGCATTTAGAAGCAAGTGAGGAAAGCCCTAATTAATGAATGATAACAGAATTCAGGAGTGATGATGGAAGGCGCAAAACCTTTTTCCATATTCTACCTTGAATTATGTTCAAGACTGGCCCAATAGCCAAGGTACATAAATCCAAGCCATATAAAACAATTGGTTCCACTTTAAGAGTATAGAATTCAATAAGTGGTATTAAGGAGAATCTGCAGACCTTCAAAAGTATTAACTTCATTTGGGCTACAGCGGAGTGGTTTTGATAGAAATTGCAGACTGTCATTTTGCTATTGAGTCAGTTTTGGTCAGGTTATAACCTAAATAAAGCATGCCCAAAGAAGGCAGTATTACCAACTCCTTAAAATCCTATTGATAAGTGATGAACTTTCTTTGTTTCGTAAACACACGAATATTTGATTTAGATTTAACTTCAAATTGTGTTCGTCACAAAAGTCAACGAGGAGTGCTAATTTGTTTTGAAGGCCAAAAGGCGTCTGGTCAAACGGGATCAAATCGTCCGCAAAAGCTAACCAGTTAATACGCAGGACGCCTAATTTGACCGGAAAGGAATTACTGTTGGGCCATAAGCTGTCATTCTCTGTCAAATACAAATTAAATAGTATGGCCGCTAAGTTGCATCCTTGTTTAACTCCTATAAAGGTGGCAATGGGATCTGTTAATAGCCCAGTTTGATCTATTCTTACTGTGTAGTTTGTGTTGGTATGCAGGAGGGCTATCATGGCTATCAGGTGTGCTGGGATCTGGAGTGATTGCATTCTCTGCCATAGAATTTCTCTAATAACGCTATCAAACGCGTCAGAGAGATCTAAAAGTGCCATATAAATTGGCCCCTGCTCCTTCTGCCGCGAGACCTTTAGTAGGTGTGCTAAGATGGTAGCGTTCAATTGAGTGCCCATTCCTTTCCGGAATCCTGTTTGAAACCGTGACAGAATGTGCTGTGATGCAATTAATTCATTTAGTTCTCTTAAAATGAGTGCAGCAAAGATCTTTGCAGACACATCAATAAGTCCAATGGGTCTAAAATTACCCGGGTCACTAAGAGATCCCTTTTTGTACAAGGGAATCACAATTGCAGATAACCAAGAAGGTGGTAACATTTTTGTTTGGAACAGGCAGTCAAAGCGACGTAACCGGCAGGCTGCCCATAGCTTTGGATCGTCTTTTAAGACACAGGGTGGAATGCCATCTGGCCTTGCAGCTTTCGTGGCTTTCAGGTTCTTTATTATTATTTCAATGTCATCGACTCCCCAAGGGCAACGCAATGGTAGATCTGTCATCATGACTTGGGTTTGATTGGACATGAATTTCTGTGGCAAAGCATATTTATTCTGAAAGACTTATACCCAAACCTCCCCACTCGCAGCAGAACACAGTGTAGGGAGGCGCTTTCATTAAAGGATCTCTTAGTGTCGCCCAAACTTCCCGGGTGTTTTTATAAATTAAATCCGTGTTCATTTTTTGATTGTTTTTAATATGGTTACCAAACTTTAAAATGTTTAAATAATTTTTATACTTTATCAATATTGCCTTTTTTACTATTGCATTTGCACTTAAATCCATGGAGTTCTTTCGGATATTACAAATTGCAATATTTTTCTGCTTTTTTCTACTCGCAATTGCGGCACTAAATACTACAGGGAAGTCAATAGGTTTCTCATCAAATTTAAGCACTGCAAGCCGCTCTAAATGCTTACGTATCATGTCATTCATCAAATCAGATGCTTTGCAATCACCTGTAGACATCAGGTTAGGATTCGTTTTGACAATATCTCGATTAACTAAAAAATTCAATTGCCTACATAAACCTGGATTCCACCTAATGGATAAGGCTTGCCTATCCATTTCCGGTAATGACAATGCTGTGATAGAATTATACACCGATAAATTCATCATTATTCGACACTCCAATATGCAATGATCACTTAGGTGGGGATTCAGGATTCTACACAAAGATGTCATATTAGATAGATTCCCTGACAGCACAATATAATCAATCGTCGAAGCTTTAGTGCCACGGGACCATGTGAACAATGGCTCTTTGCCAACAAAGGGTACTATTTGCATATCCCATTGTGCAAAGAAATCAGCCCATAGTTGCCCTCTTTCATACGAGGACATGGCATATGAATAATTAGATGTTTCATATCCAAACTTACTTGTCATTAGATTGGAATTAAAATCACCAACTAGGATAATTTGCACATTTGGAGTTTCAACAAATGGTTTAATTTGTCAATTATACCGTCCAAATTAATAGCAAAAGGGATTCCAGTATAAAGAAATAATTAAAATGTGATCACTCACAAGATTGCATGGCAACACTTCAATTGCAAGCATTTCAGGAGACGAGAATACTAGTCGCTCTTTAACACAATATGCATTCTTGACAAAAATTGCAAGACCCCCCACGGGACGCCCAAGTGCGCCTCGCTCAGGGTGGGAAAAGAAGGAACAGTACCCTTCCAAGTGAATCGCCTGCATTGACATGGTTTCTTGTACCAAAATTATCGTGGGCTGCTTTTCATAATGCAGCTTTCTGAAGCACAAACCAAGGTTTTAAATCCACAGCAGTTCCATGAATTTACCAGTAAATTAAAGACCAAAACTGCTCGGAAAGGATCATTCTTCTATCCGAGAACAAGTCTCTATATACGACACAATACCATCCCTCCAGTTTGATACATGCTGTTAACAAATGTCTGGCAGTCTCCACCTCCAAATTAGAAAACCTACAGAGTCTTCCCCCTAGGGGGATGTCACACCATATACCTACATATTCATAACAGGGCAACATATTGAATCTTAACAGCAGAATACATCTGCTGAATTCCCTGTTCTCCAGCATGGGGTCTGGCATGGATTCACATGCTCATGAATATTCTCCGTCGTCAGGCTGGGAATCCTCGGTAAAGAAAAAATCAGTTTGTTTTGTTTCTGAACTGTCTTTCTACTAATAACCAATCACTGGCCTTTGCGTCAGACTGCCCCCAGCCAATGACTGCCCTCTACCTAAGCCCCTCATCTGGCAGCCATCTTCAGATTTTTACCACACGTTCAAGTGTTGGGAGTCCTCGTGCTGTAGCTCTCGAGCATTTATTGCGTTTTTTCAAAAGAGTTTACTCTTATTTTTTCGGTCTATCCAAGCCTCAAGCTCCACCCATTCTTCCGATCAACGGGGACCCGTTTCGGAATTTTCTACGCCCCTCAAGAGCAGATTTTTGTCCAATTACATTTCTTGGAGGATTCTGGAAGACCTTTGAGGCTTACCCCGATTCGGACATGGCCCAGGACAAAGGCGATTCGACACCTACTGGATCCAAACTGTTCAAGAACTACCCAGGATGTGGACTACAGAATGTCTTCAAGGAAAATGAGCACTCCCGGTGCTTCTACTGCCTTCACGCCGACAAGTCGCATGTGGAGGAGGACTGTGCGTTCTTTAAGAACATGTCCGTCCGGATAATGAAGGAAAGTCCTATTCGGCTCACCAACTGGCTGGAGGGGAAGAGCCAGCAGCAGGTGAGTCAGAGCGGTCTTCTAAGACCTTTGAGGGCGCTCCAGCAACAGGGGCCCAACAAAAGGCAAAGCACCGCGAGTCCGCAGGCACCGGGAGTGCTGTTGGTTCGGGCTCCTCGTCTGCCAGGCAGTGTGCGTTGTCACCGATGCCATCATCCACGAGCCAACACTCTGGCTTGGGGAAAAGGAAGTCTGAGAACCCGGGTAAATCTCTGGAGAAGCCCCGGTCGATCCCGACGGAGAAAGCCAATGGGGGGGCGAGGCGGTGACCCTCCCCCTAAGGTGAAGACCTCAGACGCGTCCAAGGTCGTGAAGGCCCTGATTCACCCAGCAAAGGCCTTGATCGAAGGAATCGTGGCGGCCCTGGCGAAGCCTGTGGAGGCTACCCCAGTGGAGATGACTTCCGAGCCTAGAGTTTCCCTGCCACCCCGGAGGGAATCATCTTTCCAGCCTATCGAGAAGTCCCCCGTGAAACCCCGGGACGAGAAAGAGGGGGGGGGTGCACGGTAGCGATAACGGACATAGATACCACCTCTGAGGATGTGCTGGCTGGCATCAAAAAGATCCTGGACAAGAAGTTAAAGGAAGTCGGGTCCTACGGGAGGGATCCGACAAGGCTGACGTGGTGAGCAACGGTGGAGCCGACGAGGAGCCGCGGACCGTGGAGGAAACGGAGGAACCCGCACCCCAGCCGTTGTTCCCATCACAACTGAAGCGTACGCCACAGGACAATTCAGGTGCAATCCTGATGGCTTTGCAGACCCTGCGTACGGAGATAAGGACAAGGTTGCCCTTGCCCCCAGCGGACGAACCAGCAGCGCCTGGACCGTCGGGGAGCCCAGCGAACAAGCTGAGGCGGATCCATTCTTCCCCTCCCTCCCTTCCATCCTTCACCTACATCCCCTCCACCGAGGGATAAGACGGGAATGGAGACGGCGACGACAGGGACAGATGTCGACGGTGGTGACAACGGGATGGCTCTCCCATCAACCCCTGCCCGGGCCTCCCCTCCCGATGAAATTGGCTCCTTTCACGCCATGATCGCGAGGGCATAGGAGCTTTTCCAGTTATGCCCCGTCCTCTCAGTCCCATTACTGGACGACATCTGGGACGAAGGACTGGCACTGCTGAAGAACCCGTCCACGGCTCCAGCAAAGAGGGACCGGTACCAGAAGTAGTACTGGATCCCAGACTCCGCCCTTATGTGTCTCAGAGCACAGCCGTCCCCGGATTCGGTGGTCTGCGCGGCGGCCAAGAAGAAATCAGGAGGGGCGACGGCATCAACTTGCACTTCCCCACTGGATGGTGAGGGGAAGAAGCCGGACGCCATGGGACGATGGGTCATCTCGTCGGCAACGACGACCATCACGCTACGACAGGGAGCTGTGCTTCAAGATCGCTCCCCTCCTGGACTTCCTCCCAAACGACAAGAGGGAGGAGGCCCTTGAAATACTGCAGGAAGGTGAGGTGGCTTCGGACCACGCTATCACAGTGGCCACGGACATCGCCGACACCGGCTTTTGCCAGATGGGCAACAGTGTTTGCCTTCGCTGGCGCAGTTGGCTCAAGGCCACGGATTTCCATCAGGATGTGCAGACCCGGGTACTGGACATGCCCTTCGACGGGAACAACCTGTTTGGCAAGGCAGTGGACGAGTCACTGCAGGCCATAAAGGCGGACACCGAGACGGCCCGGGCCTTGGCTGCGCTCCATCAACGACGGCCGTCCTTTCGGACCTCCGGAGGCAAGTCTCAAGGTGCCTCCAAAGGATTCGGCGGCAGTTCCGCGTCGTTTCGCCAGGCGCCCGCTCCTCATCAAAGGAAGCCTACAGAGGCCGCAGCAAGGCCGGAGGACACTGTCGTCGTCGCTAAGGAGGCCAAGGTGGCAAGGCCTCGGCGAAGCAAGAAAACAGGCCGTGACCTCAGGCCCCCACCCGAGCACCTCGGTGGGAGGCCGTCTGGCAAATTTCGTCAGCGTGTGGGAGTCCATCTCCACCAACTGTTGCGTGCTAGATGTCCTGGCCCACAGGCACACCCTGGAGCTCCAAAGAAGGTGCCCCCATCTACCACCCATGGCCAGGAAGGAAAACAACATGCCATAGCTGCTTCTGGAGGTATGAGCAATGCTAAAAAAGGGCGTGATAGAACTCATACCGAAGAGGTCCGGGGCTCCAGATTATGCTCGCGGTACTTCCTCGTCGGAAAGAAGACCGGTGGCTGGCGGCCCATCCTAGACCTTCGCCGCCTCAACAAATACATCAAGTGCCAGAAGTTCCGGATGGTCACCCTTCAGCACGTGCTGGGACAGCTGGTGTGGGGCGACTTCCTGTTGTCGCTGGACTTGGAGGATGCCTACTTCCACATCCCCATACACAAAGGACATCGAAAATTTGTACGATTCGTGGTCCAAGGGCGACACCACCAGTTCAAGGCCCTGCCCTTCAGGTTGAAGTCAGTGCCAAGGGTCTTCACCAAGTGCCTGGCACCAGTGGCGGCGTGGCTGAGCCTACAGGGGATCCACGTATACCCCTACCTGGGAGATTGGCTCATCCGAGCAAAGTCAAGAGAACTCGCCGTCGATCAGACAGCGAAGACCGTCCGCCTGCTCACAGATCTGGGATTCTCGATCAACTTTGTGAAATCCCACTTGGTACCGCCGCAAGACGCCCTGTTCCTGTGAGCCAGACTCGACACAGTGGTGCGATTGGCTTCACCATCGGAGGAAAGGACGAAGGCTATCCCGGGCAAGGTACAATGGCTGTTGACCATGGAAGTGGCCAGGGTGAGGTCCATCAAGTCCCTGCTCAGCATGTCGTGATTGTGCATCTACCTCATGTGTCTATGCAGGTTGCGTATGCGGGCACTGCAGGAGTTCCTCGATACCTGTTGGATGCAAGCGGCGGGCAGCTTTCAAGACAAGATCTCCCTCAACGAGACGTTCCGTCAAGCGATCGGGTGGTGGGGCAGTTAGGAGAGCATACCATTTTTGTAGTGTTTTTACAAAACAAGCAATACCACAAGCCAAACACTGAGCCATGGTACACAGGAGTTTTACGCTCACAGCCTGACCAGACGCACTTAGCAGGTGTGTCCTCTTTTGGGAAATGCATGGGGTTCCCCGTTTTCCTTGCTGGCTTCGACACCCTAGGCCCAAATCTGTAGGTTGCCCACATGAACAAAATGGGCAGTGGCGAAAGGCTTGGGGTTACCAGTGGGTTACCCTTTTCCTTTTGTGCCCCCGGTAGGTGCACCCACACATGCGAGGTACCTTTTTCGTCGGGACACCTGTGGGAACACGAGAAGGTATGACATCTGCTGTTGGCGACGTGTTTCGGTGAGTGGACACAGGGAAATGTCTCTGAAATTGGCCGGAAATGAAGATAATTCTCAGACATTTCGCTCTGGCCACCCACCGAAACACACCGCCAACAACACGTGGCTTACCTTCCCGCGTCCCCACATGTGTCTCGACGAAAACGGTGCCTCACATGTGTGGGTGCACCTACCGGGGGCGCAAAAGGAAAAGGGTAACCCACTGGGAACCCCAAGCCTTTCGCCACTGCCCATTATGTTCATGTGGGCAACCTACAGATTTGGGCCTAGGGTGTCGAAGCCAGCAAGGAAAACGGGGAACCCCATGCATTTCCCAAAAGAGGACACCCGTGGGAATCCAGAGGTCTGACTTTAGCAAATCGGCCCAGAATGTAATACCCAGAACCACCAGCAAAGACCCACATGGGAGAAGGGTGCCCAAGGCCAGGGATATTACCGCCGACTTTGCTGGAGCCCTGGCTACCCTGCGTTACAGCTTCTCCCCACCAAGGAGTCTCGGCAGTGTGCCAATACCTCCCCGAAGGGAAAAGCTGTAATGCAGCCCAGCCGCAACTCCAGGACAGTTGGAGGTGATCTGCCCAGACGGGCCATTCCCACCCACACCACCAACAATCCAGCCTCAGTCTCACCCACCCCACTGACAGTGGGCCCTAACCATAGAATAATAAAAAACAGTACTCACATAACGTTGCAGCTGCTCGGGTAGAAAAAGCTGTAAACAAAACAAAGAACATGTGTTACTTACGGTCACACCAGCAAAATGTAGCCCTCCCTGGGGGCAGATAAGGAGGGGGGCTGTCCTGCACTCCTCCCTGGGCTCAGGCGTCCGTTCCTAGGAGCAGATATCTGGTCCCAGGGAGGGCTGCATGACTTGGCACCCACTCCATTGCGGGTGGGGGGGAGGGGGTCAACGCCCCATCCCATTAGAAAATTCCCTGACCCTTTGGGGTGCCCCACCGCCCTCCCCTAAAAAGCGTTCCACCATTTTCATTTTTTTCCTTTGGTAACCCAACTCCCCTTGGTGCAGAGGGTCACATTGGTGTGCCAATCTGGCGCCGGGGTGCCCAAACCTTACTGCCCCATCTATTGGGGGTCCTGCCCCACCTTTTGGGGTACCCCCCACCCCCAATGGCTGGGGGACACACCTCATGCAGGCCTCCCCTGGCCTCCTCCTAACGGCTGCGTGAGGTACACCCCACCTCCATTTGGTGTGAGGGGGGGAGAGGGCCACCGCAAAAGGTGGGGCAGGACCCCCAATAGATGGGGCAGTAGGGTTTGGGCACCCTGGGGGCAGATAGCCACACTAATGTGGCCATCTGCACCAAGCAAAGTTGGGTAAACAAAAAACAAAATACAAATTCATAGGCTGCTTTTTAGGGGGGGCTGAGGGCCACCCTAAATTGGCAGCGAATGATGTACCGCAACGGAGGGTGGCCCTCATCCCCCCACCCCAAATGGAGTGCCCCACCTCATGCAACCCTCCCTGGGGGCAGATAGGGGGGGCCCCACCTCATGCATCCCTCCCTGGGGTCAGATGCCCCTTCCTAGGAGCAGATATCTGCCCCCAGGGAGGGTTGCATGAGGTGGGGCCCTCCATTTGGGGTGGGGGGGTTGAGGGCCACCCCCCGTTGCGGTACATCATTCGCTGCCAATTTAGGGTGGCCCTCAGCCCCCCCTAAAAAGCAGCCTGTGATTTTGTATATTTTTTTTGTTTACCCAACTTCGCTTGGTGCAGATGGCCACATTAGTGTGGCTATCTCCCCCCAGGGTGCCCAAACCCTACTGCCCCATCTATTGGGGGTCCTGCCCCACCTTTTGGGGTGACCCCCCCACCCCCAATGGCTGGGGGACACACCTCATGCAGGCCTCCCTGGGCCTCCTAACGGCTGCGTGAGGTACACCCCACCTCCATTTGGTGTGAGGGGGGAGAGGGCCACCCCAAAAGGTGGGGCAGGACCCCCAATAGATGGGGCAGTAGGGTTTGGGCACCCTGGGGGCAGATTGCCAAGCTAATGTGGCCATCTGCACCAAGCGAAGTTGGGTAAACAAAAAAAATAATACAAATTCATAGGCTGCTTTTTAGGGGGGGGCTGAGGGGCACCCTAAATTGGCAGCGAATGATGTACTGCAACCCTCCCTGGGGGCCCCCCTTCCTGGCGGCAGATAGGGGGCCCCACCTCTTGGATCCCTCCCTGGGGTCAGATGCCCCTTCCTAGGATCGTGCGCCCTGCGCCCGATCCGTGACCAGCAATGCCTCATATGTGGTGTCCTTGGAAAGGGGAGAAAGTCCCCTTTCCAAGGACACCACTTTTTGATCAATCCCTGGTGGTCCAGTGGGCCCCAGGGCCCCAAACCCCTTCCCACCTCCCCTCGATTTTTTTTTGCTTTTATTTATTTTTATTTTCACCCCTGGGGACAGTGATTATCTGTAGTAAGCAGCCCCTCCTCCCCCTGCGTCACAAACAGATCTGCGTTGATCCACTGGCATTGCTGCCCGCGGATCGTGCGCCCTGCCCCGATCCGCGGGCAGCAATGCCTCATATGTGGTGTCCTTGGAAAGGGGAGAAAGTCCCCTTTCCAGGGACACCACTTTTGTCCCATCCCTGGTGGTCCAGTGGACCCCAGGGCCCCAAAACCCCTCCCACCTCCCTCCATCCCTCGATTTTTTTTTTTTTTAATTTTTTTATTCCACCCCTGGGGGCAGTGATCATCTGCCCCCAGGGGTCCCTGGCGCTGTGGCCCCATGCTTTGGGGCCGCGGAGGAAGGGGGCCGCTTACCTAGTAAGCAGCCCTCCCTCCCCCCGCGTCACAAACGGATGTTCATTTGATCTGTGACGTTGCTGCCCGCGGATCGAGGCGCCCTCCGCCCGATCCGCTGGCAGCAATGCCACACAATTGGTATCGTTGGAAAGGGGAGAATCTCCCTTTTCCAACGATACCTGCCTCGATCTCCGGCTTGAAATACAGCCGGAGATCGAGGCTGACAAAGAAGGGAACTCACCTTCTTTATCCACCGCAGCAGCCGAAAATGGCTGCTGCGGTGGATTTACTTTGTTTCACGCCGACGTGCGTTACGCACGCCGACGTGAAACTGAAGGTAATCCAGCCCCCTGGCAGTGAGGGTGGACCTCCCCCTCACATAGCCCGGGGGTTGGATTACAGTCTTGAGCGATCCCTGCTTTGCAGGGATCGCTCAAAACAAGGTGACGAAAAGGACGAGCTATCTCGTCCTTGGCACTGCGTGTGCACTGTCAAGGACGAGATACCTCGCCCTTGGCACTTAAAGGGTTAAATAAGAGTACTGTTCAAGAAATCCAAAAATAAAGTCTTTAAAGAACAAAATGAACTACTCTTTAAACAAAGAATAAGAAAACAGGATCTAGTTAATAAATTATATAGAAATTTAACTCCTTCTTGAATTTCACAAAGTTCCGTAAAAAGATAAGTCACTTAACTTGCTTCTTTCTGTCACCGGAACGTTTCTGAGTTTCTTCTTAAATTCTCCACTTCCCTGATCCAAATAACAAATCCTAGGCACAAGGGCCTAGCTAAAGTTTCTAAATTTTAAGAGCTTCAAACATAAGACCTTCCAGCTGGGCTTCTGACAATGAAAGGCGGTTTAGAATGTTCCAACAATGCCTTTCTTTTACTTCTGACCAATCACTGATCCTTTTGGAAGTCTCCATTTTGGCTTGGGAAGCTCTCCACACTCTGCACTAAAAGTTAAGGCCCAAACCATAGTTTGTTAATCATACACTCATTCCTCCACATTCAACCAAACCCCATGAAACCTGACAGTGTGCCCCTGCTGGACATCTGCAGGGCTGCTGCGTGGAGGTAGGCACACACCTTCATGAGATTCTACTGCGTCGATCGGGATTCCAGGGAGGAGTCCAGAGTTGGCCAGGCAGTACTGCACAACCTGTTTGCTTGAAGGTGAGCCTGGTGAGGAGGTAAGAGATGCTTAATGTTGAGTTGTTGAAATGCTTAATGTTGAGCCTTGCCACCTCCTGTTGTTGTGCATGTGTGTACTGCTATGTATTCATGAGCATGTGAATCCATGCCAGACCCCATGCTGGAGAAGGAACAAGTTACTTACCTGGAACTGTTGTTTTCCAGCATGAGTCTGGCATGGATTCACATGCGAACCCTCCCTCCAACCCCTCTGTGGCTCTTCTCTTGGTCCTACTGCCACTTTACGTGCTACCAAATCTGAAGATGACTGCCAGAGGAGGGGCTTGGGTAGAGGGCAGTCAATAGCTGGGGGAAGTATGACACAGAGGCCAATGATTGGTTATTAGTAGAAAGACAGTTCAGAAATGAAACTGAAACTGATTTTTTTCTTTACCGAGGATTCCCAGCCTGACGACGGGGAATGTTCATGAACATGTGAATCCATGCCAGACCCATGCTGGAGAACAACAGTTACAGGTAAGTAACTTGTTTCTTCCTAATCTTCCAAACATAGCTGCAGGGTTTATTAAGGCCAATCCCCTGTAAACAATGTTTCAAATCTCGTTAAGCAATCCAGATTGTTAATGAGGTCCCATTGAGCAGCATTCTTTTTGAGTCGGTTGCCCCAGCTCTTTATGCTCTTCCCCTTCTTTCGGTCGACCCAGATTGATCTCATTAAGAAACTTAAGGGAAGTATCTATTAAATCCATTAAAAAGTCATTTTTGTGGCCAGGGATGAGTGCTTGTTTTCCAATAGCTCTAATCAAACTATCATCTCTATTGGTCTCTACAGTCATTCTTGTATGTATAATTTGCAGCATCTAGCTTTACATAAAGTCAGCAAGGAGATGAGTCCCATTTCACACCTAATAGCCTCATAGGTGTAGCTTTGGCTAGGTGTAACACTGATTTCCAAATCTTTCCCTCCATTTTTCCTATACTTTGCCAACAAATTTAGCCGCCACCGTCTCTAGAGCATATACGGCTCCTGGGATAATGCAAGTCCTATATATCTCCAGAAGACCTTCCACAGTTCCCACCCCCCCCCTACGTAACAATGTCGTTTTTCATGACATTCCACTTTTTAAGGACCTTTTTCTCTATTACACCAATATAGTGGTCCCTGGGGTAGTTACTCATGATGGGCATCCCCAAATAAGGGTAACAAACACTCTAGCACTTCTATTTCCTGTGTACCCAATTTCAATCTATATTTAGCTGTTTTATTTGACCCTCCCTTTCCACCAGAAATCACCATCTTGCTCTTACCCAGGTTGATACTTAAATTATTCTCCTTCGCATAACTATTATTTGCATATAGCAACCTCTGAAGGCCTATTGGGGTTTTATCAATAATGATAGTGTTGTCCGCAGAAGACATCCAGCAGACAGGGATATCTCCGATCTTAGGAGGAAAATGATTAATATTCTCAAAACAGTCTTCCATGTCTGACACATAAATATTATGTAACGTGGGAGAAGTCACACAGCCCTGTTTAAGGCCTATATTGGTTTTAACGGGGTCAGATATTTCCAGTCCCTTTTTCACACACACATGACTACTGATGTTTCCCTATACATTTCTTTTAGAAAATGCATTACTAAGATGCAGATTTTCCCTCTTTCCAATTTCTCCCACAATCGAATTCTCTCTATACATTCGAAAGCTCTAGAGAAGTCTATAAAGTAGTTGTAAAGCTTAGTTTTCTGTCTGTGCCTCAGCAGTGATGTAATTTAAGGCTACAATATTCAGTGCTGTTAAACCCGGGTCTGAACCCTGTTTGCAAAGGTGGAATGAGTTTATTGTCCCTGCTCCAAGTGTTTATAATCTGAAACAACAAAGAGCAGAACATCTTGCAGCTAGCATGTGCCTTAGATAGTAGTCTATGATTTTTAGGACAGGTTCTGCCCCCTTTTTTATAGATGGCTTCTCTCAAACTATCTGGTATCTTTCGGTTTTTCCAAACCCACATGTAGAGTTCCAATAAAATAGACGACCACTTTACTGGGTTACGTTTAAGGACTATGTTGGCTAACATATCGGGACCTGGAGCCTTCGAGGGTTTCATATTCTTAATGATCTTAAGTTTCTCCAGCATTGGATCTTTCATGGATTCACATGCTTAGAATATTCCCCGTCGTCAGACTGGGAACCCTCGGTACACATATATATAGTCATTTCCAATAGGAAAAACTTCTGCCCTATCCCCGTCTGCGTCCTCTACGGGGCCGCCCACGTACGCCCCGTTGGACGTGATGGTATATAAGCCCCGCCCCCGCGGGTCCCTTCAGATTTCAACCGTCTCCAAAGATAGTGGGATCTCCTCGTGTATTTTCTTCAAATACTTATCGATTGTTTCTAACTCCTGCGAGTTTGTCTGTTTGGTCCGCTTCTAACTCCTACGAGTTTTTGTTAGTTGGTCTGGCAATAATGTCAGGTAAGCCTCTTTTCCGCCCGTGTGCCACGTGCGGTCTAAAGAAGGTTTATGAAGGGGATGGCCATCTTGACTGCATCTACTGCCTTCACCCCCACCACTCGGCGGACCAATGTGATATCTGCAAGGGGTTTTCCCAAAAAACCCTGAAGGACCGGAATCGGCGGCTGGTCTCGTGGCTGAACGACGGCGCGGGAGCGTACCCTCAGTCGGAGGTAGGATCGGTGCGCAGTATCGCCTCAGCGAAAACATCAGAAGCCTCCCGACGCTCACATCCGTCGGAACCTCCGGCCAAAAAATCACGACCTACGGAGAAGGACGTGCCTCGAAGTCATTCCTCTAAGGCCTCATCGAAAGAATCGACGAAGAAATCATCTTCCTCTTCTTCTTCGTCGAAGAAAGATAAGGACAGGCCAAAATCCTCCTCGAGCGATCAGAAAAGATCAGCTACGAGTAGAGAGGCGGATAAACGCAGGGAGAGCTCCGCGAAGGCGGGACCGCCTAAGCCACCTGCAGGCCCTCCGTCGACGACGACGACGGCGACGATCCAAGTGCCCACTCCGTCACAGTCCCCCGCCTTTCAAACGGGCTCATCGTCGACGACGATTCCCTCGTCGACGGAGTTCCAGGCCTGGAGGCCAGAAGCGTTCGACATGGGGCTACCCGACACACTGCTACAAGAACAGGCAGTTTCGATCGCCTCCAAAGAAGACGACGGCTTCAGAATAGTGAGCCCGGAAGACCTGGGGCTACGGCCCAGATTTCCTTCTGGTGCAACCTGCTCTCAAGTTTTCACCCAGCCTCCAAACGCCCAGGCTACTCTCTCCATGGAGGTACTTTCCTCCTTACACTCGCTCTTGAAGTCCCTGGACGAAAGGCTCCCACCTGTTCCGACGACTCCCCTCGTCGACGAGCCCGGACCTTCACACCGCCCGACTAGATCGGTCGTGGGCCCAACTGCTCCAACAGTCCAGGAAGAAGGTGAGCTCTCGGACTCCCTCTCTGAACAGGGGTCAGCTTCTGATATCTCCCTCTCGCCGTCGAGAGACCCGTCATGGGTTTCGGATGTGGAGGTGGATCCTCCGAAAAGTCCCATTCACCCATCTCCACCGGATGACATAGGGGCCTTCCATTCCATGATGGAAAAGGCCTGCAAGGAGTTCGGTTTGACCCAACAAGAAGAAAAGAAGGACTGCTTCCTCTTTGACCACATGGGCAAGAATAGGCGTTCCGTTTTTTCGATACCGATACTGGACCACGTATGGAAAGAAGGCGTCCAAACCATGCGGCATCCATTCTCGGAACCTGCGGTCAAAGGCCGCGTAGAGAAAAAATTTAAAGTTCCAGATTCGACGCCAAAATGCCTCTCTGCGCAACCCACGCCTGACTCGGTGGTATCGGCGGCGGCGACGAGAAAGGCAAAGGCCCAGCATAAGTGCTCTACCCCGCCGGACTCCGAAGCTAGACGCCAAGACGCTTTCGGTAAGAAGATCCTGTCAGTGGGAGCGTCAACAGTGAAAGCAGCGAACTCCCTGGCAATCATGGCCAGGTATGACAGGGAGATGTGGCACAGACTGGCACCCATTTTGGACCACCTCCCAGAAGAACACAGAAAATCAGCTATGTCCCTGGTTCGTGAAGGAGAAGAAGCCTCGAACCATGCTATCAATATAGCGGTGGACCTGGCAGACTCGGGGTTCAAACAAATTAACAACGGAGTGGTTCTACGACGCCAGGCCTGGCTCAAGTGCACCAACTTTAGACCCGAGGTGCAATATAAGGTCGTCGACATGCCTTTCGAAGGTGACCACCTGTTTGGCGAAAAGGTGGATGAGGCCTTGAAAGGAATGAAGGAGGACTCTGAGACGGCGCGCTCGCTGGGCTCTCTCCAAAGCGGTAAGCCCTTTCGTTCCTTTCGCCCCTTTAGAGGAGCTACGGGAAACGCACGATTTGCGGGATCCAGGGATAGAGCATTCGGGAGGTCTTCATATCCGTCCCAAGGCTATAGACGCGCCTCACAGTCCTCGACCCGACGCAGAAATTTCCAGGCCTCTAAGAGACGTCCCACTTACTCGTCGTCGACGGGAAAACAAAAAGATCAACAATGACGTTCTAGGAGGGAGAGTGTCAAGTTGCGTCGAGGAATGGGAGTCAATTACGACAGATCGGTGGGTTCTGGACACGGTGAGACTGGGACATTCCCTAAGATTCAAATCCAGACCTCCAAGACGTCCACCGATACGCCTGTCTCAACCACACCTAAGCGTCTTGCGTCGAGAGGTTGCGCTCATGCTAAAAAAAGGCGCCATCGAGTTAGTCCCTGCTTCACAGAGAGGCTTAGGGGTTTACTCACGCTGCTTCGTAGTAAAGAAACCAAACGGGAAGTGGCGCCCCATCCTCGACCTACGGGACCTCAACAAAACCCTGCTGAGTCAAAAGTTCAAGATGCTTACTCTACAGGAGGTAATCAGATCGGTCCAAAAGAACGATTTCCTGGCGTCTCTGGACCTCCAAGATGCGTATTTTCACATTCCGGTGCGCACTCACCACAGGAGGTTCCTGAGGTTCCTAGTCGGCCAAACACACTACCAATTTACTGTGCTCCCTTTCGGCCTGAAGTCCTCCCCAAGAACCTTTACAAAGTGCCTAGCACCCGTAGCAGCCTGGCTGCGGAAGGAAGGGCATCACGTTTACCCGTACCTCGACGACTGGCTCGTGAGGGGATCCTCCCCAGCGTCGACCAACGACAGCCTATTGACCACCTTGCGACTGCTACAGCGTCTGGGATTTGCAGTGAACTACGAAAAGTCTTCACTAAAGCCCTCGAAGAGCTTGAAGTTCCTAGGTGCTCAATTCGACACCCACACGGGACTAGTGAAACCATCCCTGGAAAGGTTGTTGAAGATCAAACACCTGACAAGCCAACTTCGTTTACAGAGAAGGTTGTCAGTAAGAAAATATGCGGCTCTCCTCGGCTCCATGGCATCTTGCATCCACCTAGTCGCGAACTGCCGGTTGTTAATGAGACCTCTACAGGAGTTCCTATCAGACAGATGGAAGCAGGCCACAGGCCGCTGGTCGGACAAGATAATAGTCGACGACGAACGAGTTATCAAAGCCATCCGATGGTGGAAAGTGGCGCGCAACCTGGACAGAGGGGTCCCCCTGCAGGAGCCGGAATTTCAGAACACCATCATTACAGACGCCTCTCTGTCGGGCTGGGGAGCACACATGTCACGTCACCAAACCCAAGGCAGGTGGTCGTCGACCGAATCTCGCCTACATATCAACGTCCTGGAGTTAAGGGCGGTGAGATGGGCCCTGAAATCTTTCCTCCCACACATCAAGGGGTCAAAAGTAAGAGTGCTCACGGACAATACGACAGCTATGTTCTACCTGATAAAACAGGGTGGCACCAGATCCAGGACCCTCTCGAAGGAAGCTCAAAAGATCTGGCATTGGGCTTTAAAACACCACATCTCCCTAGTGGCATACCACCTACCGGGAGCGAAGAACTTACAGGCGGATTCCCTGAGCAGGACTATGTCACAAATACACGAGTGGGAGCTGGACTCCACTCAACTCGGGGAAATCTTCGAAAGATGGGGGACCCCGTCGATCGATCTCTTCGCCACGGAAAGAAACCGAAAATGTGCTCAGTTCGCGAGCAGATGGCCCCAAACAGGCTCCCTGGGGGAAGCGTTCTCGTTTCCGTGGACAGGCAAGTTCCTCTACGCCTTCCCTCCATTTCCCCTCATACGGAGGACGATCCAGGGGATCCACAGGTACAATTGCCGGGTCATCCTAGTGGCCCCGCGCTGGCCGAGGCAACCATGGTTCTCAGACCTCCTTCATCTGTCGCTGGATCAGCCGATACCATTCAGGAAAGTACCGAACCTCCTGTCCAGGGACGAGGGGACCGTGTGGCACCACAATCCGGACAGCCTGAATTTAACTGCATGGCTCCTGACTTCTCGGAGTTCGGGAACCTAAAAGTCTCGACTGATTGCCGAAGGATTCTGCAGGCGGCCAGAGCCCCGTCCACTAACAAATCATATGTAAGCAAATGGAAAAGGTTCTGTATATGGTGTCAAACACAACAAAATATACAACCTTTGGAAGTAACTCCGGAGCAAATCCTCCCGTATCTTCTTCATCTTGCGGAGAGCGGACTGTCATCATCGTCAATCAAAGTACACCTGGCGGCTGTTTCGAGATTTACCAGAGGAAGACAGTCCCCTCCACTATTCAGTGACAGGCTAGTGAAGCATTTCATGAAGGGTCTGTTTAGAACCTTCCCTCCGGAAAAACGGTTCCCACCGTCGTGGAGTCTGAACACGGTTCTAGCTGCCTTAATGAAGCCTCCCTTTGAGCCAATGTCCTCTTCATCTCTACAATTTTTATCTTGGAAACTCGCGTTCCTAGTTGCCATCACTTCGGCTAGAAGAATGTCGGAACTACAGGCACTGGTCATAGACCCTCCATATCTGAGGTTCTTTAAGGACAAAGTTATTTTATCAACTAACCCTTCATTCATCCCAAAAGTACCGTCGGTCTATCATAAGCACTCGACCATGGTACTCCCTACTTTCTTTGCATCTCCTTCGTCGACGGCGGAGAAGGCTCTTCACACTCTGGACGTCAAAAGGGCGCTAAAATTTTACCTGCAAAAAACGCAAGATATCAGAGCCACCAGACAGCTATTCGTCGCCTACGGCCCCTCGGCTAGGGGTAAGGCTATCTCCAAACAAGGTCTGGCTCGCTGGGTCTCCTCGGCGATTACCCTGTGTCATTCCAAGGCCGGGAGACCTCTACTACATCGTCCCAGAGCCCATTCCACGAGATCGACATCTTCCTCCGTGGCTCTATGGGCAGGAATTCCGCTGACGGACATCTGCCAGGCGGCGGCATGGTCTGTTCCGCACACGTTTACGCGCCACTACTGCCTGGAAAAGCAGCACGCGGATGAGGTACAAATGGGAAGGGCAGTGCTTCGCCACCTTTTTCAATGAGGTAAGCCAAAGTTTCAAGAAGAATGCTGCCTATTATTATTATTTGGCCTCAGCTGGTTTTTCAGAGTGTATACATGAATGTGCATAGTTTATTGACCTAAACATAAGTGGTTGGGTAGATATGTGCGCAAGGGGTGCATACTGAGTCATATGACATAGCATTGTATGGCGGAAATCCGTTTCGTATCAGTATAATAAGTTGTTGCTTACATACATGGTGTAAACGGTAGTGTTTGGGGGTGTCTCTACGAATGTAAGTTACATTGCACTCTCACCTCCTTCTTGATGTTACTGCTTTACAATCTATTCTAAGCATGTGAATCCATGAAAGATCCAATGCTGGAGAAGGGAGTAGTTTCTTACCTGTAACTCCATTTCTCCAGCATTGGTATCTTTCATGGATTCACATGCGCCCTCCGGCCTCCCCGGACTGCAATGTGGAAGATTGGTATGTAAGCAAGTTTTCCCCCCGTTATCTTGGAGGGGTCGAAATCTGAAGGGACCCGCGGGGGCGGGGCTTATATACCATCACGTCCAACGGGGCGTACGTGGGCGGCCCCGTAGAGGACGCAGACGGGGATAGGGCAGAAGTTTTTCCTATTGGAAATGACTATATATATGTGTACCGAGGGTTCCCAGTCTGACGACGGGGAATATTCTAAGCATGTGAATCCATGAAAGATACCAATGCTGGAGAAATGGAGTTACAGGTAGAAACTACTCCCATATCCCCTAATTAAAATGGGAAGATCTTTTCATCTATCACCCATTTGATCTCTATAAGTGCAGTGTCCTTTTCTTTCACAAAATAAAGAATAGATATATATTCTATCCACTAATTCAGGGGTTTAACATTAACATCTGTATCATCCTCTTCAATCGTATGCCGCCTATAAAGGTACCAAACATTTTTTGCTTCATGGGTCCTACAAAGCTTATATGCTATTCTCCAGTTAACATTATTTAAATTATTCTTATACCCCCTGATCCAGTACTTGAATCTCATTCGCAGCCTAGATATACTCTTATGCCGTGCGTTCTCATTTATGGTAACTTCCCCCTTGAGGATTTTTTATTTCTCTCTTTAGCTCTTTCTTTTTAATTTCTATCTGACAATCGTAGGGATTTTTTTCCCCACGTTCTTTTATTAATGGAGATTCTGCTACCTGTCATTTTGATCATAGACAAAAAGATCATCTATAACCTTGCTAACATTGATTGCCATTTCCTGCCCGCTAATGGGGAGAATATTAAACATTTCATCAAACTTTACCAGGTTGGATTCAGTCCATCATATCCTATTCCTAGTCCCATTTGTTTGAAAATTGAAAACTTTTCCCACATTGCTCTTCTTCAGCGGGTGGTCTCCAAGTGCATTTGAGTATCATATGGTCACTATGGGTGGTTGGCATATGTTAGAATTCTTTAATTCGTTTGCTTAGACCACTGTTTACAAAGACATAATCCAATCGGTGTGAAACCATACCATTGGTCCATGTCTGGAAACAATCTCCCTCCAACCCAGGTTCTAGAAAATGTAATCCCTGGTTATCTAATAAGTTTAGCCAGGTGACCGTGTTATAGACTTGCGGACAAAGGTTATGATTGGAGTTAAGATGTTCCGAGTCCTCCAACAAGGGTAACTCGTACACCCCACACAATAACTCCCATTCATCTAGCCTTACCTTAGCCAAGTCACAATAGGAGTTAAAGTCCACCATAAGTATCATATTAGCTTTCTCGGCTTCGATATGCCAACCCTCCAAAGTATCTACAATGATTTTTCCAAATTCTGTTACATTTTCCCCCAACGGGCGTGAGTAAACATTGATCAATAACAGTTCCTTCTTTGAGGCTAGATTTCCTATAACAACACTCATCACACAATCAGTTTCCTCAAATTTGTTATATGTCCTGACTTTTAACGGGTTTTTAACTCCCACACATAAGCCCCCTTTTGGGTCTCCCTCTTGAGCCCTTAGTTGCCGGCTTTAAGATTGTAAACCCATCCATTAGGGTAGAGCCTAAGAGACAGATTTCTTGTATGGCAAATATATCAGTCTTTCAAAACAGCAATACTCTCTTTATGTTGCAGAGATCTAAAGCCCCTACTATTCCAGGAGATAGCTGTAAGTGTAGCGATTTCCTCCTCATCTCAACCCTCTAGTAGGTAATTTTCATCAGGGAACCTGACGGACTGTTTCTGCACGGCTGCTCACTCAATTTTCCCTTCCCGAGACGATTTCTCATTTTTACCTTCCACATTATTGCATACTATGATTTCAAAGTCCTCCTTACACAACTCTCTAAAGTGGTCTTTGATCAGTACTACAATTACTGCTGTGCTGAGTTGTATTATTGAACAATTTTCCCATCTCCCGGCTTCAGGTAGAGTGACCTTGTTGATATTGGAGGTTTTAATGCACTGTAACTTAGGGATAGTGTGTAGTCGGTTGAGCAACCATCCACGATTTAAATGAGGGCTATCCTCTTTTGGGCATTTCTCTATTATTTTAATACTCTTCCCACTATAAGCCCTGTCCCACATCACGTTCCCCTTTCCATTCCCCTCTATTGTTCTCTTTGGCATTAAAATTCCTGCTGATGGCCAGTCTCTCTATTTCTCCTCTGTCTATCTCCCTGTCTCTATAGTTTAAGTTGAGTCTGTTTGTGTTCATTTTCACATCGAGGTATCTTAGCCCTGCCTCAAATGTTTCCAAATGATTTGCCTTCTCCGTACTATCTTCTTCTGGCTCAGTCTCAGTGATCCCACCATCGGCTACCCCTAATCCAGGTGATTCACTTTCGATTACAGTTTTATTTCCTATCTCTTCAACATTTCCTTTTAACCATTCTTTAAGGCCCTCATCTTTATTTTTCCTTTTCTTACAACCTGGATTCGACTCATATCTGTTTGCAACCTGTGTACATTCCATGTCATTTGCCGAGGTTTCGGCCAGGGCAATGCCATTGTTTTTAGCTATGATCTTCTTTTTACTTCTACCTGACTTATTTTTATTGCCCTTTTTATAATTTCTTTTGGACCTTTTTTTGACCTTGTGAGTGTGTTTTCTTCATGCGCATCAATTATTAAATCATCTAAGTCCTACTGTTCTACCTCCTCTTTTATTGGTTAACAATGAACAGGAAGTCCTTCCTGTTCACTATTAACCAATAAAGAGAGTGCACTTAACTTATCGTGGGCTTTTGTGGACTGCACATCGTGTGCAGAGAGCTATCGCTGGAAAAACCGGAATTTGGCATCTAAATTTGTCAACAAACTTTGACATTGCTATCATGTCTTAATCCATGGTTTCTGTGTGCATCAGGATTTTCGTTCAGATTTGCATGCTTGGGCTGTTTTTATCGAGCCCTCCAAGATGGCTGTCCCTTTCTTTGTTCGTACAGCTGGCCCCTGTACACCAGCTATGCCCGCCCTGATTGACTGTCTCTCACACCACCTGCACCAATCGGGCAAGCAAACAGGATCAATGCCGGCTTGCCTCCAAGGCTCGAGACTAAAGCCCTGTATGTTTGCTGTTTGTTGTCGGTTTGTGAGGTAATCCCATTTTGTAGCACCCATATGGTTTCTCCCATGCCCCCACCACCTCCTTTGTGCCACGTGGCTTTGTTAGTCCCTCCACCCCTTCTGTTGTCCCGTGTTTTCTCCCATGCCCACCACCCCCTTGGTTGTCCCACATTGTTTCTCCCATGCCCCCACCCCCTCCGTTGTCCCACGTTGCTTTTAGTCCCCCCACCGCCTCCGTTGTTCCATGTTTTCTCCCATGCCCTCACCACCTCATTGTCCCACGCTGCTTTTAGTACCCCTACCCCCTCCATTGTCCTGTTGTTTCTCCCATGCCCCCACCCCCTCCGTTGTCCCACATTTTTTCTCCTATGACCTCCATCTCCTCCATTGTCCACGTTGCTGTTATACCCCCTCATCCCCTCCTTTGTCCCCTGTTGCTTTGTTCCCCACCCCCTCCTTTCGTCCTGCCCCTCTGCTGCCTTTGCTGCTGTTACCCCCACTCCCTCTGCTGCCCAGTGCTGCTCTGTTACCCCCCACCCCCTCCGCTGCCTTTGCTGCTGTGTTCACCCACCCCCTCCATTGCCCTGTGTTTCTTTGTGTTCCCCCACTCCTTGCCCCCTGTGATTGTTTCTCTAAGCCTCCCTCCCACACCCTGCTTGCCTTTATCGCCCCTTACCCCCTCCTTACCACCTCTCCCTCTCCCCTCCTGTCCTACCCGCCCCTCCTTCCCTTCCCTTTCTTTCCCTCCTGCTGTTCAACCTCCGGCACTACCCCAATTTCCGTCAGGCATAGTAATTCGTAGTCGCCTGTCCTTTGAGCCGCCTGCCCTCCCCTCCTTCCTTTTCCTTCCTCTGTCCTGTGGAAATTTCGGCACCACCTCAATTGCCAGTGGGCATAGTAATAGTAGCTGCCTGCCTTTTTACAGCCTTCTTGTCCTCTCGTGTCACTCCCCTCTTCTTTTTTCTTTATCTTAGCACTTATCATATAATTTGTCCCTCAACCTCTGATAATAGCTTGTCTGTCTCACCCCTTCCCTCCTTGTTTTCTCCTCCCACTCCTTTCCCAGCACTAACTACAATAGTAGTCATTGACTGTTACAGATAGTCACTTGTTCTGTTCCTCTCCTTCCTTTCTCTCCACTCCCCTACCCCCCATCTCCCTCCTCTCGTTATTCAAGCACTGCAGCAATTTTCGTCAGGCATAGTAATGTTCCTGCTAGTCTTGTCTCCTCTCCCCCACCCTCCCCTCCTCTCCCTTATTGTTCCAGGCACTTGTACTATCTGATATGATCGTTTTTTTCACATTCTGATTTGTTTCAAGGACCTGTAAGAATGTAACTAATCTCCCATGTTCCCACCCTCCTTGAAGCACTTTGAAACACATTGTGAATAGGCGCTATACAGATAATAAATCAATCATCCATATTTTCCTCCCGAGCGCCGTCCCAGGTCTATTGTTCTCACTCATACATGACCCCTGCCAGGCAAATTAATTACAATTTACTGTCTCTTGTATATTTATCAGCATCTCCTTCAATAGAATTTGTTCATTTAGTATATTAGTACAAATGCCCAGCAATATATCCACAGCAGTGGTCAGTGCATCCATGTTACAATTTATGCATAGAGTGCTATCAATAGCTAATTGGGAGTCACACCATGAGCCATTCTCATCGTCAAACAAAATTTCTTCCTCAACTAGTATTTCTAAATCCGGGGTAATAGACAAGTTAGCACCTATGATATTATTCATTTCCCCACTAGTCTCAGGATTTCCGTTGGGGAAATAAGTAACAACTTCTTTACCTGATACCATAGCATGTTGTTGGTAATCATGATGTATATTAGACATTGCCAAGATTTAATAAGGCGTTATCAGTGGCAACACTAATATCTGATTGTGGTACCGAAACTTCCTGGAGGACATCCTTACCTTTCTTCTTTGTAAGAAAATCCGATATCTTCGATTGCTCAAGACGTAAATCTGTATTACCATCATTTTATTTCTATAGACCTTAAGTCTTTATTATTACGTAATTTACACGGAGTCCCTTGCCTATCCTCTTTTTCCCTTTTTGGGACCTGAGTTTGGGTGCCATATGTGTTGCCACAATTATAAGAGGAGTTATACACTGTAGTAGTTTGTAGACTAATTACTATTCACCTCCCTTAACCAGCTCTGCTATAGCCGCAAGGTCGCGCAACCGCAACGGTTCCTTATAAGCAGCTAATGAATGGCACACACCAAGTAACTTGCGTTTGTGTTATTAATCAGGCTTAACATATGGTATAGGTCAAGCTGCCATTAACCTCTATAAAGTCAATATGTCAAAAATCGCATTCAATACTATTGGAATTAACCCATATAAGATAGGCTTGTTCCTTAGGTGCAGAAGTTCATTACCATATTGCTGGTTGTTAGGCAGTGTCGAAGACCTAAATACAAGTGCAGTATTACTGAAGAGTTATAAACTTTCCGCCCTCTTCATCTCCTCCCCCAGCCATGAAGACTGAGATATCACAGCAGCAGCTTAATTCAAATCGTTTCAGACAAACACGTATGTCCCGCATTTTCGTTATATTGTGTACCCTACTAAAAGTTTAAAGTTATACTGTTTAGGCAAATACAAATGATGTGTTTAAATACAATGAGATGCCGCCAGTAATCACTCGACACAGCTTAACTGAGGTTGTTTCAGGCACACCCGTATATACCGCGTTCTTTCGTTGTATCGTGTTTCCTGTTCTAAGATAAAGTTATACCGTTTAGACAAATACAAATGATGTGTTTAAATACAATTAGATGGCGCCAGTATTCACTCAACACAAAATCCGGGTTTTGCCTGCATTATGAGCGAGATTTCAACAGCCTTCACCGATCTTTAAATACAACGAACAGACTGTTAAATAAAAGAATATAAGTATGACCTTGCAAGCCCAAGACAGCCACAGACAGCCCTTACTCAACAGAGCTTCCTCACTAGCGCGCTCGCGCGCACGCAATAGCGCAAGGGCTGGTGCTGTTATGGGATTGCTGGGTAATGTAGGAGCGTCTTGGGAAAGTCTTGGGGCTTAGAACATTTTTCAAACTTTATCCAAAATAGTACCAAGTGAGATTGACGTGGAGAATCTTGGAATCAATATTGCCATCAAAGTTGAAAGTAGTTTTAGGAGTTTACTTTCTGGCATGCGAGTATACCGGGATAGGGATTATAGTAGTTAGTCGAGTATTACCAGGAAGCAAGAAGATAGTATGCTGAAATAGATCTGTGGTAAAAAGGTATGGCAGAAATACCTTTTGTTGAAAACAAAGAACCATTAACTTTATCATTTGTTTGCCGATCCGTGCTATTCTGACCAAAGTAGTTTATTTGAAGGAGGAGTGCCAAAAGAAATTGTTGTGCTATCTTGCCAAAAGTGATTAATTTGAAGGTGTAATCCGCTAATAATTGTTGAGCATTTTGAAAAGAAAAATTGCTTTGGTTTTGGTTTTGTTATGGAAGAGAGACATTTACCTTTCAAGGAAGGTTATTGTGGAAAAACATCTGTTGGTTTAAATTCTGAACAAACATTTGTGTAAAAGACATGTGCTGTTTCCTGAATTGATCCATGGGAATGGAGTCCAACCCTGGTCCCAGAGTGCTTTCAAGCACTTGTAAGTTTTTAATTGATCAATTGTATTGTTGTACTAAAATTAGCCATACTTTTCTTTTATAATTTTGTTGTGTATATTAGTGTGAGGGTCAGATACCTATTGGACACTGTCGTTTTTTTTTTTTGTTTTCAAGGCAGGGACTTCCTTTTTAGGATAGGGAAAGGTAGGCGTTTATCCAACCCTTTTTTCCTTTAATACATGGCAACCCTTGAGAAAACGTTCTTTGTGTCTGCCTCGCATTTCTGACCCCTCACACGTGTTCCATTTTGTTTTTCTTTTCAAATTCGAAAAGGGGCATTGACGGGGGCGTCCCTATCGAACTATTCTTACTCTACGTCTACAGGTACCCACAAACCCTCATGTTAATGGATATTTGTACCGCACACTATCACCACCGGAGTGGTCCCCTGGCGGCTCTGAAAGAGGGAGAGGGGGGGGTGAGTTAGTGGGAATGAGCTGGAAAAGTGCAAGATAGCAATGAAGTGCTGTTGGCAGCCTCAGCCCAGTGGGTCTGTTGGCTGGGATTGGGGTGTTGTACGGTCGGTAGTCGTGTGCTGTTGTGCAGGTCTGTGTGGTTTGTTTTGTTGTTGCAGTGTAGTGAAATTTGTGCGGATTGCTGCTTTTTAGGCTTGTGGTTGTGTTTGGTTAGAGTTTGAGAGGTGTATGCAGAGGGATGAAATTGTTAGTGGGTTGGTTGGTTGGCATTGATTTCCTTCCAATTATGTCTGGCTGTGATGCTTGCTACAATTCACTATTCCATCGAAGTGTGGCGCTTGCTAATTTTCAATATTCTTTCTAGATGTGAGACAGGCTAGTGATCACGATTCCATTCAAGTGTTGCACTAGTCATCATTCACAGTTTCATTCAGGTGTTCTTGCATTCACATTTCTATCTAGGTGCGACGCAGGCTAAGGTTAAGAATTCCATCTAAGTGTGGCACATGCTAAAATTCACATTTCTATCTAGATGTGACGTGGGCTAAGGCTGAGAATTCCATCGAAGTGTGGCACATGCTAACATTATTACACCTGTCTAAAGGTGATGCAGGCTAATCTTGACCGTTCTATATAGGTGTGGTACTAGTTAACATTGGTTAGTATGTTAGTGCGCAATGCAGTGCTACATTTATAGTCAGGCCAAGAATGGATTTAGGTTGGGGGGGGGGGGTCACAAATCTCTCTAAGTATGCATGTTGTAAGTCTATGGTAGCCTACGTTATGGAGAGGTAAGGTAGGGTGGCGAGGGCTTTCTGGAGTAGAGTAATTGCTCTACACCCCACCCATGCCACACTTAGTTTTGTTGGTGTCTGTTGGCTGCTGGCTTCCTTTGCTTCCCCTGCTGACACATCTTGGGGCCACCTTTGTTGGAGCCGCCCTTAGCCGTGCGGGCTGCCGGGCAGCGGGCTGCCCTGTGAAGGTCAGTTAAGACCAGATAGATCAGCCAATGGGACGGGGAGGGCGGGCTGGGAGATTCAGGCCCAGAGAGAGTAGTCGCTGGGTGCTACGGCACCTGGGGCTAAACGGGGATCAGGGTTTTTTTCTTTTTAAATAAATAAATAACCCCACAATGGAGGCATGCTGCACTTACCTGCTCCAAGATTTTAAGTGGATGCAGGGGCAGCGCGGGATGTCACTAGACCCAAACACAACGGGAATGAAAGCCAATGGGAGTGGTAGGGCGGGCTGTGAGATTCAGGCCCAGAGTGTGGTCAACATCCTTATATTGTTCCCCCCCCCTCCCATTTGTGTTGTGGATGCTTACATGCAGAGTTCCTATATAGTGACTGAAAAAGTTGAACTCGTTAAGTGTTACTCGGATCCGACTATGACATGCTCTCAAACTAGACACCGAACACAGCGTAAAGTTCACTTCGAGAGGAACATATGTACCACAGCGACTCCGTGACAATAATCGAGTACTCCACGCCGAAAGGCTTACAGTTGGGAGAGTGGAGGATAAATTCGCATATACACAGGCTGTCGGTGGAATGCTTCTATGTCCCTAAACTACCATTAAATATTAGCTCCCTGATAATCTTCAAAACTCATGGAGAACAGAGAACACCTGTTTTTAATTCTGCACCCCCCGCCCACCTTGTAATACAGGATGATACTCTGGAAACATGCATTTTGCATTTGTACAGTTGTCCGCAGTACCTTACAGAGGAATGGTGTCACTATTTGTCAGCTCTTCATACCCAGGACCTGAAAGGACCACAGAAGGAAGTGCTGGGTTGCATATGTTATGCAGGCAGAGAAATCAATGGGCGCGTCTACCCCTATAGCAGAGGACCTAAAGTTTCTAAAGTGAAACCACAAAGATAATGACTTATCAAACTGAATTTGCCTTGCAGCCGGCACCCAGCTCCATAGGGCAGACATTAAGTCTTGCTGTGGAGATCGCACCTAGTATTCAAAAGGCTGCCAAGATGAAGGTAAAAACAAGAAGGGATGAAGTTTTCTTAAGTTGAGCAGTGAAATCCAAGATAGAAGACTCAAAGGCAACCGTAGAACTATTCGGCATCTATGCCAAAACAGAAAGGACGTCAGCCACTCAGTCGAGTTCAGAACACTAGACTCTCACAATAAAATCGAGACATCAACTGGGATGTCTGAAGCAGAGTGTTCTCTTTTTTGCATTAATGTAGGAAAAAGGTCTTATGCATTTCTCAGAACCAGATAAAATAGAACGTGTAGATAGGGTCAACCTATAAATACCAAGAAAATTGCAAATACCCCTCCCCAAATGGAAACAGGAGTGGAGGGGATAATATCGGGCAAGTGGGTGCTAACCGCTTTCAAGATGGATTATTGCATCAACTTACAAAAACTGTACATTCTGCCTTCCAAGATGCAGGAAGCTACTGCCAGATCATCTGGTACTGCTTCAAGAAAAGACGAACGCCTTGATACAATGGAGCCATCTACAAAGTGCCTCGAAACCAGGTAAACCGGGGTATTTAGTCACTTTAATTCCTAGTTCCCAAAAAATAACTGAGGCCTGTTCTAGATCTCAGGCATGCAAACAAATGTGTTAAATCACAAATATTCAGAATGACATACCTTCAGGAGGTCATTCCTTTACTAAAGAAGGAAGATTATATGGCTACACTGGATTTGAAAGATGCTTACTTTCATATTGCAATGTTTCTAGGACATTGCAAATATATCTGCTTCAAAATAGACTTTGGGACAAGGCCAGTAATCTGTCCTTGTAAAGATGGGACTGGGTACCCCCCTCAGCTGGAGATGGGAGGCCTACCAACGCGAAATCCAGAGCCAGTTTTTTACCCACTGATGTGGATGGTGAAAGCAGAGAGGCCCCCAAATTCCTGTCCCCCATGCTGAAATGTTTCTGTGCAGACCACTAGACACTCCATCCTTGCCTCATTTACTAAATACTTTACAGTGTTTTTTTGTTTGTCATATCACCAGTATCCAGGCACAAGCAGAAGGGAATCCAGAGTTCCCAGCTGAGCGCCCCTAAAATTACCCGCATAAAGAGGCCTGCAAGAGGGAAGTAAACCAGAATCCCTCTGAGACAGTGGCATGGCAAAACAGCGAGAAGCAGCAGTCACGTGTGGCAGCATAGAGGATCTAACTGAACCACCAAACAGAGCATAGACCACACAGCGACCCAGCAGTCTCTTAAACAACTGGGGGCATAAAGGGGAGACAACCTCAAACTTGCCCAAGAGAATTACCGGAGGAAGACTGCACAAAACGGGGTCCGAACACGCAAGCACTGGCTTTCCTGATCCGTCAGCCACTGTACGAGCCAGCACAACAACGCTTCAGAATAAGGGAAGGGAGCATGCACGACAACCCACAGGTCCCCTAGATCACCAGAGACAGAAAAGGAAGCTGGGGTCAAACGCGAATTACCTGTAAGACTCCACGCAAACAGGTCCCGGAACACAGACATAAACATGAACATTGCCCCTCGAGGGAAGCCATCTTTATTTGATACATGGCAAACCTGTTTCGAGAAAGTGGGTGGGGCTTAGTCCCCTTCTTATGACTTTCTGATACACATCCCGGTAAAGGTAAGTTAGGGCCCGATTGGCCAGGGAGAGTCATCCAATCCAGGGAGAGGTATTAAATCATGGGTCAGAAGCAGGAAGTGTGTTTTTTGGGTATGTTCATTGCTGAAGGTGGAGGACGACCAAGAGACCAGCAGGAGGGAACAGCAACTTGTGGAAAAGCTATGTGGAGGATTGGAAGAGGGGAGGGAGAGAGGGGTAGAGAAAGGGAATGAGTCATGTAGCGGGAGGGAGGAGTCATGTAGAATGAGGGAGGAGTGATGTAGAGCGAGGGATGGAGGAGTGATGTAGAGGGAGGGATGTGGAGAAAGGGAGGAGTCATGTAGAGGGAGGGAGGAGTCGTGTAGAGGGAGGGAGGGAGTCATGTGGAGGGAGGGAGTCGTCATGTAGAGGGAGGGATGAGGAGTCATGTAGAGGGAGGGATGAGGAGTCATGTAGAGGGAGGGATGAGGAGTCCTGTAGAGGGAGGTAGGGGTCATGTAGAATGAGGGAGGGAGGCAGGCGTCATGTAGAATGAGGGAGGGAGGCAGGCGTCATGTAGAATGAGGGAGGGAGGCAGGCGTCATGTAGAATGAGGGAGGGAGGCAGGCGTCATGTAGAATGAGGGAGGGAGGCAGGCGTCATGTAGAATGAGGGAGGGTGGCAGGCGTCATGTAGAATGAGGGAGGGAGGCAGGCGTCATGTAGAATGAGGGAGGGAGCCAGGCGTCATGTAGAAGGAGGGAGGCAGGCGTCATGTAGAATGAATGAGGGAGGGAGGCAGGCGTCATGTAGAATGAATGAGGGAGGGAGGCAGGCGTCATGTAGAGGGAGGGATGAGGAGTCATGTAGAGGTAGGTAGGCGTCATGTAGAATGAGGCGTCATGTAGAATGAGGGAGGGAGGCAGGTGTCATGTAGAATGAGGGAGGGAGGCAGGCGTCATGTAGAATGAGGGAGGGAGGCAGGCGTCATGTAGAATGAGGGAGGCAGGCGTCATGTAGAATGAATGAATGAATGAATGAGGGAGGGAGGCAGGCGTCATGTGGAGAGGGGGAGGGAAGAGTGATGTGGAGAGGGGGAGGGAAGAGTGATGTGGAGAGGGGGAGGGAAGAGTGATGGGAGAAGTGGAGTGGCATGGCAGTGAAGGAGAGGTGTGGAAATAGTAACATCGAAGGGTGGCGGCAGTACCTCTGAGGAGGGAGAATATTGAAGGGACAGAAGAGTGGTAGAGGAGTCAGATGGAGGAAAGGGAAGACGAATGAAGAGAAGGGATAGGTGAGAATGGGCTTGTTACAAGAAGCCACAGTCGTTAAGAGTGTTTAAAAGGCCACCATCCCACATCCCAGTAGATCACTAATGCCTGGACAGAGTGGGGATAGTTCGATATTCCCAGAGTACATTTAGATAGCCAGTCATTAGATAATTATCTAGCAAAATCCAGTTTTTAGTCCATAGGGGTCACCCTCTGTAACATTAACCTGTGGTTTAAGGATGCTTGGGCTAGATAGGAGGTGCATTATAAGACGAGGGAGAGAGGGATGGAACTAGAGCCCTTCAAAATCTCGATACAAACAATTGAACTGCCTCGAGTTAGTGATTATTGTGCCATCTCTGACAACAGGAGACATTTTCAATTCAAGTTATTTCCTTTTGGGATTGTCTTGGCACCTTGTGTGTTCACCAAGGTGCTCGCAGTGGTAGCAGCTCACCAGCGCCTCAAGGGAATCTTGGTATACCCTTATCTGGACGACTAGCTAAGAACCAGGGGATAGGCTGCCTTCACATGGAAGAGACTGTAAATCACAATTTGGGTGTTTCCACCAAGGAAGTCAAGACTCCTTTGAACCAAAACAGGAAATGAGGGCCATGGTAAATACAAGTTATGGCCAAGGCTTACCCTTCTCAGGAGAGAGTGCAAGCACTAATGGCGCAAACCTTGTTACAGAGCACCTGGAGACTGCCCTTGGATGGTAGCGGTGTGCGGTATAAGTCATAGCATGACTGGTTGCAAGATAAGTCAGGCATGTTATTGATGTCCTCTGCATGATGACAAGTGGTGGTCTCGCAAGAGTGGTTAGTAGCCCTCAACTGGTCGACAAATGAGGCCATGTTAAATGGGAGATCTTTTATCATCTCGCCAATACAGGTAACCATCACAACAGTTGCACTCCTGACTGGCCGGGGGTAGCATTGTCAACATCTCGCTGCCCAGTGGATCTGGTCAACACAAGTCAAACCACATATAAATGTGTTGGGGCTTCTAGCTGTCAAGGTGACTTTCTACTCCTTTTCACTGGGTATTGATGGGGGGGAAAACATTCTCATCAACCTAGATGAACACTGCACCCATGTTGTATTTCACCATAAAGAGCAGAACACACTCGGTATAGTTATCCTGGCTTGCTGAAAACATTTCGCAGTGCTGCCTCATAAGAGGCATTTTCATTCAAGCACAACATGCTCCGAGGGAACACAATTGTCTAGTGGACAGCTTAAGCAAGGGCCTGGTACTGAAACGCAAGTGGGAAATCAACACCAGTGCAAACAAACAGTTCTTTGGAAGGTGGGTCTTAGTGTACAGTCTACCTATACAATAGCAGAAAAAGCCCACGCTTGACATCCAGGTACCCACATAATGGGTCCCTGGGCATGGATAAATTGACGAGGATATTTGCTTAAGCTTTTCCCCGGTACCGCTGCTGCGCAAAGTAGTACACACATTGCACTAAGAACACCTAATAAGGATCCTTATTGCGCCTTGCTGTCCGGTCATTTGGTCGACAGAAAATTGGTCGACAGACAAATGGTCGACGCAATTTGGTCGAAAGACAAATGGTCGAATTAATTTTTTTATTTTTATATATATTTTTCAGGTTTTCGTTTAGGAGAAAAAAGGTTTTTTAAGCAAAAAAAGGGGGGCGAGGGGGAACCCCCCCAAAAAAAAGTAAAATACTAAAAAAAAAAAATACAAAATTCGACCATTTGTCTTTCGACCAAATTGCGTCGACCATTTGTCCTGGCAACCTTTTTTTTCCGACCAAATGACCAGTAACCATTGCGCCTATGTGGCCCAGACAGTCATACTCCTACCTACTGAACATGACTTCATTAACCATAATGCTTATGGTATTGAGAGTAGGAAGAAGGGTCCAGAGGTAGCTTCAAACAACCTGCAGACACAACAGCAGATTATCCCAAAAAAAATATTTGGCAGCTTGGCTCCTAGGTCATTGACTGTGGAAATTTGCAATTATCCACAAGATGAATGGAAATATTGAAGGAGGCCCAAAAACCAAACATCTGGCGTTGGTGCTTCAAGAAATGGGAAAGATTTGTCATCTGTATACTGAAAAACAGATTAGCCCAAGGTACTGCTCTCCAATAAACAGTTACTTAGCCGTTACATTTACTTGACCTTTATGGAAGGGGTAAAGTGCATTTTTCCACTTGTGGCACATCGACCGCCAGGCTGGGATTTAAGCATTGTGCTATGTAAACATATAGGTCCAACATTTGAACCAACACACACAGCCTCTCTTCCTTATTTCTGTCACTTCCATCAGAAGAATAAGTGAACTGTACGCATTATCTGTGTCAGAACTATTTGTCTGTATTCACAAAAAGAAGGTGGTGTTTAGAACCCACCCTACATTCTCTCTAAAATATATCTCAAAATTCCATTTCACTCAGTCAATCTGCCAGCTTTCTTTCTTTTAACTCCCTCCACAACTGATGAGAGGGCACTTCATACACTTGACGTCTGTAGGGCGGTCATGTGCTAACTCGGTAGAACGAAAGTACTTGGACAACCCGACCAGTTATTTCTCTCAATAGCAAAGGGAGAGCGAGAGATCCAGCCACAAAGTCTAATATTGCCTGGTGGATTTTTAGGTGTATAAAGAAAGCAATGTTACACTCTGGCAAACAAAACTCTCTTCATGCAGTATGGGAGCAACATGTGTGTTCATTGCTGATGTACCACTACAGGCACTTAGTAAAGCAGCAACATGGAGTGCAGTGCACACGTTCAATTAACACTATTGTGTAAACTTCCAAGCTAGAACAGATTCACAAGTGAGACAAGCAGTTATAAAACATGTATTTACAAGTGTCCCATTAGCACTCGGTCCATCTTCATCAGTTACTGCTTGCTATCTGTGTAAAGCATGGGAATCTAAGCACATTTAAATGCCTCCAAAGACGAACATTACTTTCACAGAAATAGTAATTCTGTGGATTGTATCGGCTTAGATTCACATGCACCCACTCAACCTCCACTCTTACAGGCAAAAGTAATCCTGGTAATAGAAATCCTCATCAACTAACTCCAGGGCAGATAATCGGTTAATCGGAGGACGTCGACACATGAGGGATCATGGCTACCTGGGGGGGGGGGGGGGGGGGGGGGGGCACAGTAGGGACAGTGTGACGAGAACTGTTGATGCTGATGCAATATGGCAAGAGCATGCTTTCTAGATTCCTCCGCAATCAGGAATATAATAGTGCTATGTGTGCAGCTGACTAATGACATGTGTCTCTCCCATCTGCTGGTCTCTGTGTGGTGCTTCACAACCTTGGCTACCTCTCCATGTGTTAGGTCAGATGGCATGTTGCCCTTTTATCAGCAATTGGACTTCCTGGCTTCTGGAATCAGCGCTCATTTTACAGACATTCTCATTGGATTTTCCTCTTTTCCCATATGATTGTTAGATGTGAACTTGCCTTTGTATCTGAACTGCACCTGGTTTGTTCCTTGGCTCTGTTGCTGAATCTGGTAGCCAGTAGGGTATTTTTCCTGCTGCCTTAGTTCTCCTAGTTGTCTGGAGACGCTCTTTCTGGTGTCTCGCTGAGCACTTTGATTTTGGGACTTCCCCTTTGGTCTAAGTATTTTTGGATTCCTCACTGTTGACAACTTGACTTTTGCCCTCTTAGCTCCTGTCTTCGTGCCACCTGGATCCGTTCCTGCGTTCTTTTGTTGCATTTTTTTTTCATTGAAACATATGGTAGGGCCTGCTCCCTGACCTTTGGACTCAACTACAACTAAGGTATTTGGATATTTTGGGTGTTTTTTTGTGGAGAGACGCAGGCTTGTTTTACTGTACCCTGGTTGTTGTTTCCTCCAACAGTCTGGGGAGTGCTGTGTGGTTTTCTGACTTTTGTCTGATGCTACATTGAAAGAAGAAATGGTTCCTATGCTGTAGAGAGGAAAGTCTGTTTACCCTCCTTGGGGCCAGAGCCGGTCCTGATAAAGCACTACAGGCCCGACTAATTGCAATGCCCTTCCCTTCTTGCAAGGGAGTGTTATGTAGGGTTCTGCAGATCCAGTGGCCGCCCTCGAGCTATCAAAAATGTGTGTGCATATATGACAACAAACATGCAGCAATTACCAATTGCTTTGATCCCATTAAGGGAAATAGCCACCCGTTACCACCAGATGTAGAATTCCCTGATAAATCAGGAGGGCTTGCTCATGCAAGCTGCACAACTACAACCTCATCCTTTGCCCTACAGCTGCTGACGACGATGCTTCTCCATTTCCAATATCCCCACATTGATCTCTGGGCCCACTGGACATTTTGTAAATTAATGCAAACTGTGCTTCCTTAGTTCTCCAACTGCCTTCCCAGAATCAAAAAAGAAATATTGAGGGGTCCTGGCAGCAAATTGGGCGCACCATCTCTTCAGAAGGTAATAGTCTTGGTTTGCTAAACTTTGAGGCATTGCTTACAGCGATGAACCAATTGTTTGATACTCAATGCAAAGCCCAGGTAAATGACTTGGAACTGCCCGAGCTGACACAAGGAAAGAAAGAGCTGCACACATCCATTGCATGGGTCATTCTGTTGGCTAATTTGTCCTTGCCCAAAAAGCAATAGAGCTGCTGTATTTTACAAGTGTCTCTCTGATAACCTGAAAGACACCCTATTAGTTCTGTCCCGCATAGCTCCTATTTGGATTTACTGAATTGGGTGTTACTGCTGGATACACGTTTGTCTGAAAGAAGAGGGGAACATCCCCATACAGAACTGCAGAAGTATAGTAGCCCACTCCCCACATATAGTGGTGATGCTTTAGAGCAGGTGCAAATTGTGGGTTATTGGAGGACCTCTAAACAGCAAAGAAATAAAGTGGAAAAGGTCTTCTGATCTGTGCTTGCACTGCAGAAAGGATGATCATTTAATAAGATTATTCCACGAGTGCCTGGTTACGAAGGAGAAAAACGCTCTGAATAGCCCATGGAGTTACTGTTTTTAACAGGTCTAGTTGCTGAAGAGTCATCGGGTGCTCTTTTCAGAGCTGGTGTGCATGTTTACCTCGGTGCGGTTTCCAGCATACTCTGGGCTAGATCTCTGCTTTAGTATTGATTTCGGTGCCACTCCGTTATATCCTACACCAAAAGGGAAGGGCTTTCCTCTGGTAAACAGTCTCACCAAAAACCTATACGAAATGTGAATGTTGCGGCTATGATGTCCGTACCAGTGTTTGATCAAACCAGCAAACACCTCATGACTATGCTTCAATATCATACAGAGGGTTTGCCTTGTATTGTTTGCAGTCTCTCCATTTTGTCATCATACTCTATCTTGGTTGCTGCAGCATTACATGGTCATAAACTGGGTGGATATGGTGTGTGGTACTTTTTTTTGGGTGAACATCACGCCAGGGGGCTGGAGTGGTCTGTCCACAATTCTACATAGCCCAATAGGGCAGCAAGTTAGGGTTCCCTTTGGGCAGTCCTGTAACCCAAAAGGCATGGGAAACTCAACGCATCCCTGGATATTCCGAACCCACCAGTCCAATGGTCATCCCCGTGGGTTACATTTTCCCATATGCAACGAGACAGGCAACACTTGGTACTGCATAAATGGCCCCAAGAATGCCTGACTTTTGTAGCCTATGAAATTGCCAGAACCAGTGAACCCTGGCTGGAAAAGTCACCCGGCTCTCAGCTAACGGCTTGGACTACAACTCCCAACGTGCTGCAAAACATGACTGCGTGCTTGCAGGCTTGGATTGCGACATAGCGCTGTCATAAACACCCCACTGATTACATGGGGTCTACTTGTGACCTCTGCCAAGGAAAAATTCTTACCTTGCGGAATGAAGACTAGAGAGTTCCTGGTCCACAATCACTTAGCGGAGCACCATATAGAGTGCAGACGCTTTCTGGCTCCCTTTGAGATCCAAGATGGAGTCACTGTGCGTTCTTTTTTAAACGTTCCAAACCCATAATAATCAATGACGACCATCCTGGAGGAGAAGCAATTATTTATTGAACCAGCCAGTGGATTTAAAAAAAGGTACTAACCAATGTCAAGGAAACAGAGAAGCCATGAAAGGGGTTAACTAATCCTGTTCCATTTTACAAAGACAAGTTAACACAGTGCTCTATAAAAAGAAAGAACTAAGACCAACCAGAAGCAAGGTGCTGGAGATTAGCAGAGACCTATGCTGGGGAGCTTCCTGAAGAAGGGGGGGATTTTGCTGGCAACTAGAATTCTGGCCCTCGGGGCAAGGCAGTCCATCAGGTGATAGGAGTTGGGCAACACATTCAAAAAGCTGCCTGTAGAGGTGACCAATAAGGAGCCTTTACAGCGCTTGATGGAACTGGAGTTTCAGGAGAGACTTTTCTCCAGCAAACCCTGGGTGCTGGACTTAAGAGAAGCCCTTGACTACCAAACCAGAGAAAGAGCCCTAAGGTGAAAGGGGCTGTCAATACACACAGCCTAACACAGAGTCTTCAACCTTTGGCTCTCCAGATGTTTTTGACTACAGCTCCAATTCTCCTTAACCAGCATAGCCAGATAACATGGGAATTGTAATCCGAAACATATGGAGAGCCAAAGATTGCAGACCTCTGGGCTAGCATGTGGTCGGCAGATGAAAACGCACACTAAGGAACTCAGAGTGAGCGTAATATCCCAGAGCAAAAAAGCTAAAGTAACCAAGGTGAAGGGTGATCGTTATGTTGGCATTAAGCGAACCCAAATGTGGAGAAAGGTTTATAAAATCTGTTAAGGAGAACTGCGTGAAATGGCAGGTGAGCAACATGGTGTGTGTTTAGGTGTTTAATCACGTGACACGGAAATAGAGCCTGTTATATGACCCTGGAATACAAATTGCGAGCAACGTGTTTTTCTGCCGGCCGTAACCACAAATGGAGAATGGCACTGTAGAAACAACACACAAGTAAGTGCTCGAATTGAATTTAAAACTGGCTCCATGACATATATATATGCAACACTCTGAAGGCTTAACTATACGAGTTTGCTCCGTCGTGGAAGGATGGCTTATACTCCAAGCCCATGCAGGAGCAGCTCACAATAGAAAGCATGCTAATAACCACCATGCAGTTCTAAAATACAATACCATTTATACCTGTTACAGATAGAGTGTGTGGTCTGGATACTAGCACCCCTAATGTATGGAGAGCATATCTAACTACCAGACCATAAAGGGATACACTATACAAGGTGAGTGTAACCCTTCCCCTTGATTCCTCATTTTCGAACGGGGCCTTTTCATTCTAATTGGGCTCCCGCACGCCACATACACATTGGATGAGACGTGATAAGACAGTGCTAACTTAGTAAGAACAAATGGGGCACATCTTTGGCCAAAAAGGAAATAAACGACCAGTCACCAAATTGGTCATCTAGCTAAATGTAGTGTCATTTTTCTTCAATTGTTGTACATATGAATTACATGAAGTAACGTGTTGATTCATAACCAAGTTACTGGAAGATAGCAGCCTTGTAGTGACAATGGTGCATATATTTCTTTGCCCATAGGTTCCCTCCCAGACTGATCCAGTCTAATGACACTTACGGCAAGGTGGTAAAGTATTGCAGCGCTTTAGCGTAAGGCGCTTTATAAATCAATATATACAAATACAAATTAATCCATATGCCTGATTTTGTATCTCCAATCTGGTCTACGTTTGTGTAACAATACCAGTTCGGAGAGACTGAAGACTGTCCTGAAGAAAGTGGCTTGATCTAAGTTTATGCCACTGAAACCGGTCAACAATGTTTGCTACGCTCAAAAGGCATACGTTTGGCCTATTTTTGTAGTCTGAGCAAACCTTTTTACTTACCCCCACTCACTGCCAGTTTATTATACCCACAGATGGAGAGTGGTGATTGTAATGTCTTCTTGTTCTATGAACAAAAACATTTTTTTTTTGTTCTTTTCTTTTCTTGTTTGTGTCTTTTTAACCCTAGCTCCCCATGGTCAGTAAGACATTCTATGGGTTTTTAAAGCAGATATCCTAATAGATGTCTTGCGTGTAGTTTCCCTGCTGTGCTTTTTTTAACTATATTTTTCTCTTCCAAACACACACATATAGTGGAAGAGAATAGTACAGGACTAACAAGGCTGAATGTATTACAATCGATAGAAATTGTTAGTCTATCTCTTATCCTATCCCTGTTAGATAGGCGTTACACCACCGCAACCTGGTTTAGGTATGGGACTAGGTAGGGATCCTTTCTGTCCTCCTTCACAGACTGGTTTCTAAAAATAATAAATAGTTAAAAAAATGTTGTCCTTACCACTGGGGTTTCTTAATCTGGATCGGTTTCTGGATTGATATTGGCTGCAACTAAAAACAATACAAATTTGTTTTTGCCTGTTCTTTTGTGTTAAAATATATATTAAGGGCAATACCCTGTAAACTTGATTGGTCTTGCCTCCTTGTTTGGTCACAACGTATGTTTGGGTCGACCAACAACTTGTCAAATTTTCTTTTTCTAATTTATTTTTTTACCACAAAAAGGTAGATGATGGGTTGGGTTCAAGCAGTATTGGCTGAGGTGGGGAGAGAGGGGGTTAAGTCTCCCCCTGCATTCTGTTTAAACAAATTTGAAAAAATAAAAAGTAGACCAGTTAAAATTAGATTAAAATGCATGATCCCAGAGAGAGGCCTAACCCAAAGGGTGAACATAAAACTAAAGAAATCGAACCTGTATTACAGAAGCAAAGAGAGGCCATATGTCCTGCCAACAACTGCAAATAGGCATCAGATTTATATTCAGTAAAGGAGGGTGGATTTTATTTGTAGTTATAGTGCGCCGAAAACCTGCAGGCATCAGGGCACAACAATCACACGATCACAAGAACAAATATGACGGGACAATCAAGATCCTAGGAGTGCCCAGTCAAAATTGAGCAATCTGTTACTTAAGTCAGAATATTTTTTTTATGCTCTGCAAAAGACCCTTGTATTCTCTTCCAGCCTAAGCGCTAATAGCAGGGTATTCCAAAACTTGGCAGTGCTTACTGGAAACGATCTACCTAGTCCGTTTGACCATTTGTGTACAGCGCAGTTTACCTGCACCAAGTTGGAGGAGTAGGAGATAAAGGATTTTAAGTACGGGGAGCCGTTTCAACGAGGCAACGATGCACCAGGGTACCAACTTTAAAGTTAGTGTGTTCCCGCACCGGTAGACAATGGAGGTCCCTCCTGCAATCTGACTATATCGTCCCTTCTTGGGTTTCTTCTGATGATGCGCACAGCATCATTCTGTATGGTTTGACATTTTTTCAAACAGGAGTTGGAGGCATAAGTTAGAAAGGCATTACAGTAATCCAACCTTAAGTGTATAGTGGCTCGAGCGATGGTTGCACAATTTTCATTTAGAAAAGGCTGGATGTTCTTGAGCAGGCAGGGATTGTTATTAAAGTTCCGTTTAACCTCGTTAACATAGGCGTCTGCATTCATAGAGGCCTCCATAAGGATGCCCAGTGTTCTTATTTTACTCTGCACTGGGATGATGCAATTCTCGATTTAAAAACTTATAGCCTGGGTTCAATTTAGAGAGGCCTGCCTTGAACCAAACATGATCAACTCGGTTTTGCTACAATTGAGGCACAGCCAATTTCTGGACACCCAGGACTCAATTGGGTCATAAGTGCCGAGGAGGTTGGCAGACTCTAAGGCATAGTCACTGCTGACTGCGGAAAGCTACTGGAAAACTGACAATTATTTGTTTTGACCCATGTGTATTTTATCTCAAGATAAAAGTATCCTGTGCCAGATTTAACCCATTTACTTTCACAACACAATGGCAAGAGGGGTGACGAGACACAAGGTCCACCTAAGACATATGTGGAGAGGTAATGGACTTGTCTTGAAACTTGAAGAGAACCCAAAACCCTGAAAGGAAATCTTGGACACCAATCCATAACCTAAAAGCTGAAAGCACAGGAAGATGTGCAGCAGGAAAAGTGGAAGATACAGAGATTGGGAAAGACTTATGAGATAGGTTTAAGACATTAGTTGGTGAACTTTGGGACTTGGTTTGAGACTAGCTTCTGGTCAGCCTTGGGACTGGAAGACTTTAAAGAGTACGTTTTTGAGACTTTGTGTTGCCACCATGGGACTTTGTTTTCTTAGATAGTGTGTCCCAGACAATAGGCAAGGAGGGGATGTTAAGGCTACCCGGAGGGGGTGGAGTAATATCGCTGTCTGGACCCCATCTTTCTTTTCCCGTCCTGTTCACTTTTTATATTTAGCTGTTCCCCCCTCCCCCTTTTGTTTTTTGTTTCATGCATAGTTGCTATTGGCTTTTTCCAACCCTTTCCGGGAAAAACCACCTCATAAACGTTGTAAGGCTTACTTTTACTGTGGTCTATTTTGTGAAATTCGTGTATCCCAGCAACTGTCACAAAATACCTTTTTTCTTATACTCCTCCTTTCGTTTCTCCGCAATGCCGGAAAAGCGCCCCAAAACCGGAAGCTCCCTGTAGCATGTCGGTTTCCTGCTCTCAAGGTATGGATGTCATTATACAAGAACGTTCTCAACCACTTATATGCTGTAGGGTCGTGTCTTTTAATGGCTGAAACCCTATTGTGTAATTCGCAACATAAACAAATTTCTCGAACTGAATTATCATATCTTTTTCATTCCCATACTGTTAAAAACTTGAGAATTTAAACTGAAATCCTATAATGCAATCATAAAACCTCTGCATAAATCATGCAGGAAGAGGTTCCCCTACCAATTAAGGATAATTAACGAGAGGGGGAAAGGACAACTGTTAAGATTTGAACATCAGATCATTATGGGGATGTGCATTTAGTGAATTTTCATCAGTTACATTTATGTTTTGGCTGTTTAAGGTTGTAGTATAGGATTTAGGTTTAAATGGTGAGTTGTAAACAGTATGAGAATAAAATGTATTTGATAATACAATAGGAGACATTTGCTTTATGTGATTACACATTAGATTTGAGGACCCTACAGCATATACAGAGTGTTAAGCGTTTGTTTATAGGGCACAGAAGAAAACCTACATGTGGTCTTGGCCTCTCGCAATGATTTGTGTTGCTGTTATACCAGGCCTACTATAGGGCTCTCTTCCCCGTCATCCCGTCATAGACTGTATGATTGCCCCAACAGCCTGGTGTAGGCGAATCTGGTTCTTTGCGGTCACATATCCTCATTAACTGAGAGGATAACTTTGTTAGGCCAATACCTTGTTTCATTGTGAAAGAACCACTTTGTCAGGCACGCCAGAGCACCTGCTGCTTTACCACTCTTCTTTGTTCCACATTGGAAAGGCAACATATGGATCTGTATTGATTGCAGAGCCTTCAAATATGTCACAGTAAAAAACCTGTACCCCCATACCATTGATATCAGTCCTTCTAGACTAACTCTGCTCTGCCTGAGAGTTTACTAAACTAGATCTCAAGGGTGTTTACAATCTAATTTATATCGAGCATGTGATTGATGTAAAAAAGACTTCCAGACAAAATGTGGCATATATTAATAATTGGGCATGCCCTTTGCCATTTGCAACACTCCGTCACCTTCCAGCTTAAGAAGTGTCTATTTTATGTCACTGAAAAGCATTTTCTCGCATTTATTCTGACTATGGTGGCCATCTTGAGTCAGCCCGATCTCCAGTTGAAGTCCACAAGTGACTCCTCTAACCCCTCACCCTGGCTTTTCAATGTCTACTTGGCCCCTCTGGCCCACCGCATCTCTACCTTCTCTAACTTTCAGTGTTATGCGGCTGACACTCTGGACTGTCTATCTGCGGTTCAGGAGTGGGGCACCTCCAACGATCTCGGCCTTAATGCCAGTAAGACTGAGATCCTTCTCATTGGCACACCGGCTCCTGCTTTCCCTCTAGCTGCCTTCCTTGCGCCCTCTTCCTGCGCCTTCCTGTGGGGCTGAAAACCTTGGTGTCATCTTCGACTCCACTCTGTCCTTCTCTCCTCACATCACAGACCTTGCTAAGAAGTCCCACGACCAGCTGCACCTCCTTAGAGGTATTCTTCCTTTTCTCACTTTCCCCCAGAAGCTCACTGTCTCTAGAGCACTGTTTCTCTCTAGGCTGGACTACCGCAACAGCCTCTTTCTCAATCTGCCTTCCTCTACTCTCTACCCTCTGCAACTAATCCAGAACAGGACTACAAGACTGTCCTTGGCCTCAACCCCAGGGTATCGTATCTCTCCAGCCCTGAAATCTCTCCATTGGCTCCTGGTGGTTGCAAGGATCAAGTTCAAGACCCTCTGCATTGTCCACAAGGCTTTCTGGGGCTGGGGCCCACACCACTTCCAAATCTCTCTTCCTAAAGACCTTCCTTCTCGAGCCCTTCGCTCAGCCACTTCCAAATCTGAGGGTCAGACGATTCTCCATGCAGAGTGGGCGGTAGATCTCTCTCCTCTGCAGGTGCCTCCCTGGCACCCTCAAATTTGAGCCGGACCACCTGAGTTCCGTAAGCAGCTCAATGCCTTCCTTTTCGCTTTTGCTTTCTCTCTCTCTCTCTCTCCCCCTGCTGACCTACCTGGCCACCCTCCAAATCCAACCGACACCTGGCGCTGTCACGACTAGTAGCCCCAACACTGCACTGGGGCTGTATCTGTAACCCTACAGCCCCCTGGCTCCTTGCACTTAACTAGAGCCACGCTGCCCTGGCTGCACTTCGTAGAGCAGTGTGGCCCTTATTGCACTTCCCCTTCCCTCCCCTTGCACTTCTCCTCTCCCCCTCCACAATCTGAATGATACAAGTCCTAGTAGGATCGTTTTTGTCCTCCCTCTGTCTGCTCTACCCTGTCTTGTCGCGCCTACAAACACTTGTGTACAGGCACGTTATAAATGACTCGTATCATAACACCATCAAGAAGAAATTGCTTCATCCTAACAACACCAAGAACAAAATTAGAGAGGCCAACCACTGATGGACTAGGCGTTCAGGTGACAAGAATGTGACCCTTAACTTCTGAGCTCCCTAGTGGTGTCCAAGTAAAAGGCAGAACAGTGAGGGGTGAATACCAGCTTCTTTGCCTCTTCGCCTATGAGCCTTTGCATTCCTCCCTGCTACACCATTGAGTACTCCTAGCTTGCTGATTACTCACCTGAGGTGCCGATCTTCAATAAAGATGTTGTTTTAGGCCGAAATGTTCACAGGTATTGAAGAGGCTTTTTCTTGTGGCGTTTGCCATGGTGTGAAGGCGGCCCAGCCTGAGCCCATGTCCACTCACGGTCTAGAGATCCTGTGATGGAAGGATCTCGTCTGACAACTGAAGATTTCTAAAAAAAAAAAAAAAAAGGCAAACAGTTATTGATAATTCGAGGACTACCAACACACAAACGTGCAGTACAATGTGAAGATTAGGAGGATGGATGTCATTGGCTAGGGCAGTATGACCTAAAGTGACAGCAATGGGCTATAGAAGCAACAAGCAGTTTTAGTTTTAAAGCAAAACTGCTTTAATGTTACTGATGAGTCCCAGCCTGATGGGGAATATTCATGAGCATGTGAATCCATGCGAGCCCCTATGCGGGAGAAGACACTGTTTTGTTAACTACAACACAAATTTAAAACATTGAGAATTAATCTTGTGAAGCCCTAGAGCAGGGAGCAAAATATGCACTTGCCTCTAGCCATTGGCTAGAAATAGCACTGAATCATGGCGAATACAAAATGGTGTGCTGTCTGTATGTAAAGGATTGAGGATGCAAATGACTTTTTATGGCTGGCTAGAAGCATGCAATTTAAATTGTTCCCATGCCCTAGAAGCAATGTCAAGAAAGGGGCCCCACCACAAGGAGGCTAGCAGACTTTCCTCATGACTGAAGAGCTAGAGAAAAAAAATGTTCTCGCGCAATGCAGGGTGATGGGAAAAGGCAGAAGTAATGCCATTGGGTTGTTGCCAGGCTGCACGAGAAAACAAAAATGTTAGTTGTACAATATGAGGACAGTGAATGAAGGATATTTTGGAGTCCTGTAGGGTCACAGGAGTGGCAGTATCAGATGTAGAAATCCAGGTTTCAATGATAGCAAGGTTGTCTAGGGGAGGAGAGCTGGCGTGAAAGTAGTGCTTAAAGACGTTTTGTTGCATACAGACTGAGTATTCAAGAGCACAATGTTAATTTGATGTGGTAAGGGACAGTAGACTAGTTGAGTCACAGATAAAGAGAGGCGAGGGAGATAGGTGTTACAGCATGTATGGTTAGCTCACCTGTTTTGTTGGTTGGAAGTAGGGGGTGCAAGAGAAATGGAGTAGTGGGAGTTTAAAGATTTGAGTTTTATGACAAGGATACGAAAGGAGGATGTTGTAGCATGATTGGAGAAAGCGTAGGTAGATGTCAGTTTGAAGCAGCAGGATAGAATGCATAATAGGTGAATACTGCAGAGTGGAGTGACGGCACAGAGGATACCTCCACAGGGAACATACTAAAAAAGGCCTACTCCTACGTCCCGTCCCCTTTCCTCCATAATTATGGGACATTCCTCTGCCCTGTGGGACGGGATTGGAGCGCTTTGCCAAAGCAGTCAAAACATTTTCAAAATGTTTAGTCCTTCCTCTCTTTCTATGCGGGGCCTGGCACGCGGCCATAACCCCGCCCATCTCGGCTCCACGCATCGCCCATCAGTCCTTTTCTCCGCTCGTTCGTGACTGGATGCACTTGTATCCGCGGAAGATTTTCTTCCTTTTCCTCCTCTCTGGCTCTCGCTAGCGATCGTGCACTAGTCTGTCTGTGCCGTTCAAACTAGACTTTCCCGATTGTTTGTGTCACCGGCGCTTTGTGAGGGTGGATCCCCATCTTCTTTAGAGTGTTTGGGTCCGGACCACCATTGGGACTCCTGTTTTTATTGTGATTCCCTTTCGGTCCGGGCACTTCAACATCGGTTGGAGTGGTGGGAGGAAGTGTTTCGGCATACTCCTCCTTCGCATTTTCAATCTTATCGACGAGAAGAAGAAACGCCCAGTAAGTTCTTTACTTTTCAGAGCACCCTGGCCGGGTTCTTCCCGGGCCGGATGGAGCGTCGACCGCTCTATCCCCGGGGCTTGGCCCGAGGTGCCCTTGGGGCCTAATAAATGTACTGGAGTTTTCTCTGAGGGTCTCCGTAAGGGACCTGTGGATACCGGAGTACACTCGGAGGCCCCTCCTGTGGGGGCTGCTTGTAGACCCAGTTCTACTAAGTCGTGGGGTACCGGAGCTCGCTCTAAGGCCTCTTTATCGGCTTCTCTCAAAAGTACCGGGGTGCGCCCGAGGCCTTGGTTGGGCTTGGTGTTACCGAACGGATGTTAGAGCCCCGCGCTAGTAAGGCTGTTACCGGACCTGGGTCTGAGGTCCCTCGCACAGAGGCTAAAGAAACCTGCACTTTTGAAAGGCCCGGCAAGGCCTTATCGGTGAAAGTTGTTTCGCACCGTTCCCGCTCTTGTGGCGACGCCAGAACTGTTGATGGGGCAAGGAGTGAGAGTTCCTCCTTTACCGGCAGTGCTGAGGTCCTTCCTGTGAAGCCTAGTTCGGCTATTGGTATGTCGCAGAAACATTCCAGGCCTCAAAGTGCCGGCTCGGCCGAGGTTACTTATGTGAAGGCTAAAATTAAGACCCCTGATCCATCGACGGGGACCCCTGCATCTTTTCCTCACGTGCCGCAGTTCCCCTCAGATGATGGCAAAATGGCGGCCGTTCCCGCCACGACCCCTACAACTACGCCATCGGCCTCAGGTGTAAGAGTTGGTTCTGTGGGTGAAAATAAAATTCCTTGTGCGCATCCGTTTCGCCTGGTTTTTGACTGGAAGCCCGGATGCCCCTTCCGCACAATGTCTTGTTGCCTGTGTTGTTCGGCACCCTTGATTTTTGTGGATACATCAGGGGATGGGCCTGTGTGGCAACCTTCCCCTTTGCGTCCCTGGAATTATCCTCCTCATGAGAGGCCTCCTCCGGTAGTTCCGAAACCGTCTCCGGAGGATGCCTTTTTCGGTAAATTTTAGACGCTCATGCGTACCGACCCCATGAGAGAGTATTTCAAGGGTCTTTTTAGGGAGATATGCCCTCCTGCGCCTACGGCTCCACCTGCTCCTCCAGTGGCTCTGCCACCACCGCCCTTGCCTGCGATGCCTCCCCCGACCCTTCTGCCCTTGCCTCCATTGTCCCCTGTGGACAAGGCAGTGGTCAGGACAGCGAAGACCAGCCCCGCTCTATTAGACCTTTCCATGACCGGGTACTGGACATGATGTGCCTGTTGGATGTTCCGGTGCCCGAGGCACCCGTTCTGCAGGAGGGTGTGCTTTTGGGGGCGTTCACCCTGTCTCCTTCGGAGCGTACTCGCCTGTTCTTGCAGAAGGATGTTTTGGCCTAGATCCGTAGGGTCTGGGAAAAGCCACACTCTGGACTTTTTGTCAATAAGAAAATTGACGCGCGATACAGGCTGCATTCTTCGGAAGAGGTGGCCCTGTCATCTTGTCCACCCCCCTCCTCCACAGTGGTGGCTGCGGCCACTTTGCAGTCCAGGCCTGCAGCATCCTCTTCTACGACGGTTACTCAGGTTCTGGGGAAGGAGCACAAGCTCCTCGACTCTCTTGGGAGGAAGATTTTCGCTAACTTGCCGGCAGGCTAATGCAGAACTGGTGTTAGCGGGGGCGAATATGAAGATGTGGAAAGGTCTGTCGGAGTTCGAGGAGTTCATTCCAGTCGAGAAGCTGGAAGATTTTAAGGTGGGATTGTCCTATGCTACGGTCTTGGCCCAGGATCTGCTTGAGGCCATAGCTCATTGCGTCGACACGTCGGCTCAGGGCCTTATGCTGGGAGTTGACACCTCTCAACAGGCGTGGTTGCATGCCACCAAGTTTTCAAAGAAGGTGCAGGACAAGGTGTTGGACCTGCCGTTTGACGGTAAGGAGCTTTTCCATTCCACAACGGATGTGGAGCTCACCAAAATGAAGGACAGCACCCAGACAGGTAAGTCCTTGTCTGTCTTGGTTAAAACTCCTTTTAGGACCCAGAGACCGTTGTCGCAAAGCCGGCCTTCCTCTGGTTTCATGGGGTTTCCCGACAGAAAATCCAGCAGAGTGGATACTCCTTCGGGTAATAACCACCAGGGGCAGCAGCAGACTTGGTTTTTCCCCCGCTCGTCAGCCTCCTCCTCAGGTTCAGGTGGCAACACCACTAAAAAGCCTGCCAAATGGAGGTTCTCCGCGCTCGCATGAGACCCCGGTGCGAGGACGCATTGGGAGGCGTGGCAGACCATCACCGAAGACCGGTGGGTCTGGTCAGTCGCTCAGGCGGGCTGCCGCTTACCCTTACCCCCTACCCCACCCTTCAACCCTCCTTTCCAGCAGTCTGGATCGCCCTCCCTAAAAGCCGAGGTGCAGAAACTGCTGGACCTCAGAGCTGTGGAACCCGTTCCCCTTGGCGAGCGAGGGGAGGGCTTCTACTCCTGGCTGTTTATGGTGCCCAAACCCAACCAGGCTGGCCTGCGCACCATCCTAGACCTTTCCCAGTTCAATCTTTTCCTACCCCGAGAGAAATTCAAGATGATCACGCCGGCCAGATACGGTCGTCCTTGCAGATGGGCGATTGGCTCAGCGTGGTGGACCTTCAGGATGCGTACATGCATATTCTGATTTGGAATCCACACAGGAGATACCTCCGCTTCTCTGTGGGAGAAGAGCACTTCCAGTTTCGGGTGCTTCCTTTTGGCCTCAGCTCGGCGCCGCGTATCTTCACGAAGATGTCGGTGATTGCGGCCTATCTTCTTTTGCAGGGTATCCATGTGTATCCGTATTTGGACGACTGGCTTTTACGCAGCTCTTGCCCGTTGAAAGCCGCCTGCAATCTTCAATCTCTCCTCCAGCTCCTGTTCCACCTTGGGCTGTCAGTGAACTGGTGCAAATCTTCCATGACGGTCTCTCAGGACTTGATTTTCCAGGGTTTTCACTGGAGCATGATCGACTGCAGAGTGTACCTGACCGGGGCCAGAATGGCGGATCTGTTGGCCACGTGTCAGATGTTTGCGCAGTCGGAGAGCATGTCGGCCTGGTTGTTCCAGAGGCTGCTGCGCCTCATGGCCTCGTGCGTTTTGGCACTTCCTCTTGCTAGTCTCAAGATGAGGCGGACCCAGATGGCTCTTCAGAGTTCTTGGCTTCAGGCTGTGGATCCGGACTCCAAGTTCATAACGATTCCGGCTTCCATGAGAGCGGACCTGGACTGGTGGTCATCTCTTAGCAACCTGTCGGTGGGTGCGGGATTCCAGGACCCAGCTCCTACGGTGACGATCACGACGGACTCCTCCCTTCTGGGGTGGGGTGCGACGTTGGATCTTCTTCAGGTCTCGGATCTTTGGTCGCCTCAGAACAAGCACCTCCACATAAATCATCTGGAACTTCTGGCGATCTTTCTAGCGCTCAAGGCGTTCAGGCCGATCATTTCCAACAAGGTGGTCCGTATTCGCACGGACAATGTGGTTTCAATGTATTACATCAACAAGCAAGGGGGCAGCAAGTCTCCCCCTCTCGTAGACCTGTCCATCCAGATTTGGGAATGGGCGGTTCGTCATGGGGTCTGGCTACTTGCAGTACACATCCGGGGCCAGCTGAATGTCACGGCGCATGCCCTCAGTCGGCGGACGATGGTCAGCTACGAGTGGGAGCTGAAGGCGGAGTTCCTCTCATGGATCTTCCTGCGCTGGGGCACTGCGGAAGTGGACCTCTTCGCTACAGTGACAAACAAGAAGCTTTCTCTGTATGCCTCCAGAAACGGACTGGGAGCCTCCTCTCTGGGGGATGCTCTCAAGAGTCCATGGCACAACATGAGGGCTTATGCCTTCCTGCCTCTGCCTCTAGTTCATCGGACGATTTGCAAATTGAAGAACTCGGTGAACTGTTCTCTTCTACTCATAGCCCCATGGTGGCCGGCCAGGTTTTGGTTCTCAGAATTTCAACACCTGTTGGCGTATCCACCGATCAGGTTACCGGTGACCCGCGATCTTCTTCACCAGGGGGTACAAATGTGGCACCCCTCCCCACAATTACTCAGCTTGGCGGTATGGTGCCTGAGTTCAGTTCTTTAGAACATCTTGGCCTGTCTACGAATAACATGCGCATTATTCAGGCAGCCAGAAAACCCTCGACTAGGTCCCAGTACAAAAGCAAATGGCTCAGGTTCTGTCATTGGTGTTTAAACAAGCAGCTGGACCCAAGGGGGGCTACAATTGATACGGTACTGTCCTTTGTATCCCACTTAGCAGAGTCAGGTGTCCATGTTCTGTCATGTAGAACTTATCTTTCAGCGGTTTCCGCCTACTTATCTACGGACCAATGCTCTTACTCTGTCTAATCCAGTGGTTAAAAGACATTTTGCACGCTTGACAAGCCTTTATCCTCCGATTCGTAGTCGGCACCCGTCGTGGGATCTAAATGTCGTCCTGACTGCGTTGTGCTATAAAGCTTTCAAACCAATGGCCACGGTGGACCTCAAGCACCTGTCGTGGAAGGATTCTATTTTGGTTGCTGTTACTTCAGCAAGGCGCGTGAGTGAGCTCCAGGCTTTGTCGGTGGAGCATCCCTTCTTGGTCTTTCACAAGGATAAGGTGGTCCTACGGACAAACCCTGCTTTCCTGCCGAAGGTGGTCTCTGATTTCCATCTGAACCAGTCAATATCCCTACCGGTCTTTTTTCCGAACCCCGCTTCAGAGGCGGAAAGGGTTCTTCATTGCCTGGATGTTAGAAGGGCTCTTAAGTTCTATCTGGACAGAGCATCTGAATTTAGGAGCTCTTCTCAACTGTTGGTGACCTTTGGTAATCCGCAAGGTAAGCAGGCCTCTAAGGCGACCATATTAAGATGGATCGCGGCCTGCATTACGGAGTCTTACACCGTCCATGGGCTGAAGCCTCCTAAAGGTATTCATGCACACATGGTGTGGGGCAAGGCAGCCGCTGTTGCCTTTCAAAAATATGTCCCCTGGGAGACCATCGCAAAGGCGGCTACTTGGGCCTCCCCATCGGCTTTTTGTAAGCATTATTGTCTAGACCGGAGCTCAAGATCCGATGCTCTTTTTGGTCAGGCTGTGCGGAAAAACCTTTTTCAGTAAGGGGTTTTCCATCCACCCATAGTTCCTGCAAGGAGTGCTTGGGAATCTCCCATAAGTATGGAGGAAAGGGGACGGGGACGTAGGAGTTTAACCAGGTTACTCAACGTAGTGACCACCTTACTCCTAGTCCATAGTTACCTTTCCTCCATACGCCCGCCTGCCGTCCCCTCTAATAAGGTTCCTCTGTTATTGCTAAAAAGGTCTCTGACCTGGCGCTAGAAAAGGACTGATGGGCGATGCGCGGGGCAGAGTCGAGATGGGCGGGGTTACAGCCGCGTGCCGGGCCCCGCGTAGAAAGAGAGGAAGGAATTAAAATGTTGAAACATTTTTGGATGCTTTTGCAAAGCGCTCTGGTCCCATCCCACAGGACGGAGGAATGTCCCATAAGTATGGAGGAAAGGGGACTATGGACTAGGAGTAAGGTGGTCACTACGGTGAGTAACCTGGTTAAATTCACCCATGCTCCGAAGACTTGTCGACATTCACCGTGTCTGTGGAGCCCTGTTCTGAAACACACTGGTCTTAATCACCCTCCCCGTCAACAGGTATTCTACCGTTGAGTTGCCAGGTTCCGTCTGGGAGGAAATCGTTGACCCCAGCTGCCAAGCATAAGACCTTGTTGACAGGGACCCAGTCAAGGGACCCACCAATGGCTCCACTGTCGACAACCTATTTGTCGACCTCATCTGCCAAGGCTGTTACTCCGTCAACAACTTTGTCCACAAAGGCTGGTCTTCTGTCGACTACTTCAATCCTGTCGAGGGGCTCGTCCACTACAGTCAATGTTGCCAAGGCAATGATTGCCACTCCCAGAGGCACCTGGCCGCCTAGGCCTTCATCAGCGATACAGACAATGGCCCCGTCAACAACGGCACCCTTAACTGCTCCTCATGCCCCGGCCCCAGCTACCCCTCGACCATTGGTGGTTGCACCTCCTCCTGTATTGTAAGAGGCAGCACAGACAGCGATACAGATACTGTCCCGACCCCGATACACAGGAGACTGATGACTTTGATTACTATGTTCACGGAGATGGGGCGCCTCCTGACGTTGAGGTGCCCTCCAGAGATTCTCCACCAAACGAGATTGCTTCATTTCATTCAATGATGTTACGGGTGGCGTACCTGTTCAACCGCCTGTCTCGGGGAAGAAAAAGGTGACTATTGTTGAGTTCTCCTTCTGTATGACATTTGGGAGGATGGCCTGTTGGTCATGAAGACCCCTAACATGACTCTGGCAAAAAGGGAGCGTTTGGAGAAGAAATACTGGGTCCCGGACACAGCCCTGAAGTGCCTCAGATCTCAACCATCACCAGACTCGGTCTCTGCTGCGGCTAGAAAAAGGTCCTCTTACCCATCTTCTTTTATGGTTCCTCCTGATCAGGTGGGTAAGAAACTGGATGCGACTGGGAAGCGCATCCTCACAACAGCAGCATCTACTATCAAGGCTGCCGACATATTAGCTATTCTCTCAAGGTAGGACAGAGAGGTTTGGTACAGGACCCATGCTAGACTTCCTCCCGGAGGACAAGAAGGCAGAGGCCTAGCGTTGTTCCACGAGGGAGATGTAGCCTCCGACCATGCGATTACGATCGCCCTGGACATTGCAGATTCAGGATTTTGGCAAATGGGCAATAGAGTGGTCCTCTGCCGCCAAGGTTGACTCCAGGCCATCAACTTCATCACGAATGAGCAAAGATCGTAGACATGACGTTCGATGGTAACCCCCTTTTTGTGAAGGCGGTCGACACCCTGCAGGCCATAAAAAAAGGCACTATTCAACAGAGGAGGCCATCCTTTCGCTCCTCTAAGGGGAAATTCTCGAGGTCCTCCAAGGGTTCAATTCGCCATATCGCCAGCCCTCCCGTTCATCCACCCGGGAGGCAGATCGGGGATGTTCCTAGGCCCATAGCAGTGGCAACCAGCACCATCACGCTCCAGCATCCAGAACACAGATGCCAAATCAAGCCTGACCAAGTCCAGGGCCCGCGACTCACTTCTGCACCCCATTGGTAGGACAGTTATCACAATTTGTCGACCAGTGGCACATCATCTCCACAGATAAATGGGTGCTCAATATCCTTCAACAGGATCACTATGTGGAATTCCAGGACAAATGCCCTTATATTCCTCCCTTTCCCAGACAAGAACAGCACATTGCACAGCTACTAAAGAAGGTTCAAGCCATGCTAGACAAAGGTCCAGTCCCTCAGTGACTCCGGAGTGTACTCAAGATACTTTCTGGTATGAAAGAAGTCTGGAGGGTGGAGACCCATTCTAGACTTGCGACGCCTCAACAAATTCCTCAAGTCCCAAAGATTCCGGATGGCCATGTTGCAGATGTGCTCAACCAACTGGAGGAAAGAGATTTGCTGACAATCCTCGATTTGCAGGCTGCTTACTTTCACATCCCCATTCATCGTAAATCCTAGATGTTCCTGTGTTTTGTCATTCAGGGAAGATATTACCAGTTGAAAGCCCTGCCGTTCGGCCTGAAGCCGGTCTCAGGATTTTCACCATGTCTCCGATGATGGTGCACCTGCGTTGCAAGGGTATTAATGTAAAGCAGCCTCTGTACGCTTTGCAGGTGAAACACTTGAGGTTTATTCTTAGTTGCATCAAAATCTTACATTAGAGGACACCACTGGGTCCCATCACCCAGGTAGGCCCAGCTCCAACTGACATGAGCTGGAACCTTCACACACACTCCCGGGACAAACATTCTCGCAGCTCATGCATTCACAGATAAGCACTCTACAACATATCTCCCTCTCTTACTTCAGACATACACATAAACAAATTTACTTTACAACATATCTCCTTTTCTCACGAAAACACAGAGCATATTCAAACAGCACTTTGCATCTTTTAAAGAGGGTGTACTACTCTAAAAACATGGGATTGACCCTACTGCCAACTTAGAAAAACTGATGGCTCGGGCACGACCCAATCATCATCCAATGGAGGCGTGACCTCTCTCTTCACCTCTGTGTAAATCACTATCCCACCTCGGATACATGGCGGTAGGCACTACCTCCCCATGACAAATGTCGGAGAACCCTCCCTCTTCTAAATAAATGGTCCTTGGCGCGACCTAACCATTACCACCCTGTAGAAGCATGACCGCTTACTAAATATATTGGAAAACGTACTACTCCCTCATATAAATCTGAGTGCAGGCGTGACCTCACCCACTTAACCATTGCTGAGGCATGACCTCGTATAACATCTTCTTTGGACATGACCCCTACTTCACATCCCTACTTTAATCTGATACCCAGATTCTGAATGTGGGAGGCACAACCTCCCTTTATTTAAGTAGATTACATTCGAGGGTACACGGCTCTTGCACATTTACTGACATAATCACTCTGATCTCTGTCATTCTTGGTAGATTTCAGATCACTTGGCGCTAATTTCCATCCTTACCAAGAATGATCTACACGTTCAAATTATTACAATTTGGTTTGGTTTTGCTAGGACCAAACAAAAACATGCATGGTGAAAAGTCATGTTGTTGTGCTAAAAGTGTTTGTTGTATTGCACAACATAAACCCTGCAATGCCCCAAAAGAGTATTATCTCTAGCCAACTTAGTCTGGCTCAAACATCTTGCCATACCAGGCATACATCACATACATACAATTGTTTAGCAAGACAATAACTCATTTCTATAAAGTCCATTAGTAATCTACGGATACCTGCAAAGTCTCAAAATCATTATCATTAACTCACACACACAGGCTCTTCCGTTTCGCCACTCCTGGCATACTTCATGCTCTTCACTTAAACACACTTAACACAATGACTGCATTTCTATAAAGTCCATAAAAGTCCATATATGCCTGCAAATCCTTAAAAAGTTATATTCTTTATTGCAACATACGTTAATTCTGCCAGAATTCTGCTCCATTAATGTGCACAGCACTTCACTGCTTTATATCACCTCTTGCAAAAAGAATTGCTTCTGTTACCAAACAATTTCTCTATACTCCTGACGCTGTTCTGATTTTAACCCTTGAATCCGCGCTGGGACTATCTTTTCTTCCTGCTTTAACATTTGATGTTGCATCCACCCTTGCACTGGGCTTTACTCGCCTTCATATTCCGTATTGCTCTTTAGAGCCTGCGCTGAAACCTCTTTGTTCAGGAACCTCTTTGATACTTCTCTGGAGTGCCTCTTCTTCACTGGTTGCCTGTGGTAGCGCTGGGGATTTCCCCTGAATTTTGCCCCTGCTTATACCTCCACTTTGGGGCTTGCTTCTCTCGCGGGCATCAATTCACCTTTGGGGCTTAAATTCACTTCCCCCCCATTGTTGTTCTTACAGTTCTTCTGCAACATTCTTCTGAGCCTAGCTTTAACTTTTTTTCTTGGGCTCTTAACACTCAACTTGTTTCCTTTTAATGTCTCTTGCCCGTTTCAAACGCACATTCTTTTGTTTTCTCAATTAACATGTTGCGCAAGGGACATCTAGTATCACTCCCCCATTTATTACTGCGCCTTTCTATGCTGGCATTTCTCTTGGGTTCTGCGCAGGACACTAACTAATGGAGTTCTGCGTTTGTTAAGCTGGGTTTTTCCCTCCCCCTGCATATCACACTGGGTGATTACTACCCTTACTTTAGGCTTTCTCATCTTTGTTCCTTGGGTGATGGGACTTAATTTCTTTGGGGGGCAGTGGTTCCTCTTCTCATCTTGCTGCTTCCCCCTCAGCAGACTGTTTCTTCTTTACTTTCAGCACGCTTGATCTTTGTTTCAGTTTTCCTCATCGCCATTGATGTAAAGCAGCCTCGGTACGCTTTGCAGGTGAAACACTTAAGGTTTATTCTTACTTACATCAAGATCGTACATTAGAGGACACCACTGGGTCCCGTCACCCAGGTAGGCCCAGCTCCACCTGACATGAGCTGGAACCTTCACACACACTCGCGGGACAACTTTCTACAACAGGACTCCAGCATTCTCACAGCTCATGCATTCACAGATCAGCACTTTACAACAGGTATCTACGTCTATCCTTACCTAAATGATTGGCTGATCTGATTCCCCTCTCAAAAGCTGGCATTCCAGCACACCGCAGAGAGCATCCAGACCCTAAGGTTGCTGTGATTCTCGATAAATTATCAGAAATCCTGCATAACACCATCTCAGAACGCATTATTCCTGCCATCCCGCCTCAACACACTTGTGCCTCTGTGCCTCTAGCGGCGCCTTCGGAAGAGTGTGAACGCTATCCTGGGAAAAGTCCAACGGCTATCGACAGCATCCATTGCCACAGTCCATTACATCAAGTCCCTGCTGGGGATGATGTCCTTCTGCATCCTCTTGATCCCTTTTACAGACTACAGATGAGACCCCTTCAGGGTGCCAGATGGCAGAAAGTCACTGACGCATGAAACTACAAGATCGCCCTCAACCGGGCATTCATTCCGTCAGGCCCTGCAGAGGTGGTCAATTCGTCCGCATCTCTTGCAGGGTGCTCCTTCTCAGATCCCTGCATATCGGGCGAGAGTAACAACCGACGACTCTCTCGAGGGTTGAGGGGTCCACACAGGACATTCCTACTCCAGGTGCCCATCAATGTGCTAGAGCTGCGGGTAATTTTCTTGCCTATTTTCAGGCTCCGATCCAGGGGAAGGTGGTGCAGGTCTTCACAGGCAACACCACCATGTTTTACATCAGGAAGCAGGGCGGTGCACTCTTCCCCGTTCTCTCTCGGAAAGTGCAGTCTCTGTGTAACTGGGCCTTTGTTCAACAGATATTTATCATTCCATTTCACCTGGCAGGCGTTCAGAAAACCATCTTAGACTCTCTCAGTAGGGAGCTGCAGTCCTGCCACGACTGGGAGCGGCAGCAAGCACAGGTCAATGTGTGGTTTCCCTCGAATTGACCTCTTTGCTACAGCTACCAACGGCAAGTGTGAGCAGGTAGCCTCTGCCAAGGAGTCTGGGGGTGGGGGGGTGGGCGCCTTCTCATTCCCTTGGGGGGGGGGGGGGGCTCTTCCTGTATACATTTCCTCTTTTGCTACAAGTGATCAACACACTCGGACGTTGCCACTGCAAGTTGATCCTCATTGCACTGGCCTCGCCCAGGTAGATCTGATAGTCAGACGTTCTCCATTTGTTGGTGGTCCCAGCCATCAAACTGCCTCCTCTTCCAGGCCTGCTCTCCAGAGAAGGAGGGTCAATAATGCATTATGACCCATAGTCTCTGAGCCTCGCAGCCTGGCTCCTGCAGCCCTTGAATTTGGACACTTCTCGCTCTCTTTGGGAATGCAAGAACATTCAAGCCAGGGCCAGGTGTAAGCACTTTACAGTGTGGTGCCAGCCACAGAAAATGTCTCTGCTGTGCTTAACAGTGCCACAGCTTCTTCCACACCTGCTATCGCTTGCCAAGTCTGGCCTTGCCTATGCGTCTATCAGGTACACCTGGCGCCATATCCCGCAACACCCAGACTCCAGGCAAGCTCTCCTTGTGGTTGCACAGACTGATTAAGGAGTTCCCCAAGGGCCTCTTTAGAACATTCCCTCCAGTGAAGGCTCCTGCCACTGCATGGAAGCTAAATCCGGAGCTGTCGAAAATTATGGGCCTTCGGTTTGAACATATGCATCGGGCCTCCTTGAAATTTTTGTCATTGAAAAAAGCCTTCCTGGTGGCAATCGCCTCAGCCAAGCGGTTTGGGGAAATTCAGGCTTTCTCCTGTAATCCTCATTGTTTCTCATTCCATTCAATTAAGGTGGTTCTGCAAATTCTTCCTGCCTTCATGTCAAAGGTCCCGTCTGACTTTCATCTAAATGAGCCATCGCAGCAACTACAGCATTTCTCTCTGGTGTTCTGCCCGCTCAACATCTGCAGGACTGTTATGTGGAGGTCTTCCCACAACTTCACAAGATTCTACTGTGTCGACAGGGATTCCAGGTAAGAGTCCTGTGTTGGGTAAGCAGTCTTTGCATCCTGTTTGTATGAGGTGATTCTTTTCCAGGGGTAAGTGTATTGCTTCTGTGAGCCTTGCCACCTCCCGTGGTTGTGTATATGTACTGCTGTGTAATTCTATTCATGAGCATGTGATTCCATATAAGACCCCATGCTGGAGAAAGAACTAGTTACTTAACCTGTAACTCCTGTTCTCCAGCATAGGTCTTGCATGGATTCACATGCAAACTGCCCCTCCTTCCACTCTGTGATGAGTCCAATCGTGTCATCACTCCTTTCCTGGGGGTGACCTCTCCCTATGTGCTGCTATTCCGCTACCTTATCCTGAGTCTGGGGGCGGCTATATGAGGGAGGATCACATGGGAGGAGACAGCCTCCAGGAGAATATCAAAGCAGCATTGGACGAGACAGGATATTACTGTTCTTCTTTTGAGGATACCCCATCCATTCCAATGCCTTAATGGCATATTGTTATGCCTCCTCTCATCCACCTATGGAAGGGTACTGAAGACCTATTCACAAGATCTATATGTAAGCTGTCAAAATCTGACTTGCCTTTTGAGACTCATAAAAATACCCCTACCTACAAGTCATCCAGAGCTGACTTGCCCTTAAAGCTCACTGAAAACACTTACCCAGATTTTACATTCAAGTCATCAAAAATGGACTCCCATTCCCCTAACTCCAAGATTACTGTGACGAGGAAGATGAGCCGAGTAATTCAGATCAAAGAAGGCCAAGAGCACAAGCTGCGCTGTAGTTGTTGCGAGCTCATACCTCTAGCTGGGAGGTTTAAACCAGTGAATCAGCTGACTAACGCTGCGGGAGGAAGCTTCTCCTTTCGGTACAGAACGAGAGACCATGAGGCTGGCGAGAGTTCTGTGGAGCCGACCGGCTCATGGACCAGAATAAGGGAAGCTGACCGCGATGGCGAACCTGCATCGGGAGCGCCAGCAGCCGACGGAGGGCTCCTGGGCATTCGCAAGTGTTGGGAGGCAGCCTTTGCCATACCAAAGCATGACACAATGCAGCAGAGCCCAGCAGGAACCGCGAGGGGCAGAGAAGCCGAGAAACTGAGGCTGCGAGATGGAAAGAAACATCGAACTATGGTCACTGCCTTTTCGCAGGATAAACCAAGTACGCCAGCAAGAGCTGGTGAGTCCACCCAAGGGTAGCGGGGAAGCCGGGACTATTGGCAGCCATGCTAAACCCAGATAATTATTAATGAAGCATGTGAAAGAGCATTTTTTTAAAAAAGGTGAACAGAACCAAAGTAAGATACTTTCAAGTTTGTGAGTGTGTGCAATACACATATAAGAGAAGCCCTGACATGATAGCATACCAGACAGATAATCAGATAAAGCAAACGCATGAGACTATCAAGTTTTGAAGTGGGCGCAGAGCCCACATGAGAAAAGCCCTGGTAGGAGAGTATACCAGGCAGATTGATGGTGCACGAAAATACCTATATAGGAAAGCTCTGTTAGGAGAGTATACCAGGTAGTTGCAAGAGTGTGCATATAAGAAAGCCCTGGTAGGGAAGCACACAAGGCGTGAACAAGCTCTGAACAGTGTATAGACAAATATCACCCAAAGAGGTCCTAAGAAAGATATATCAAGACTAGCAAAAGCTGTGCTTATCAAGTGGGGTGAAAACCTGGCTGGAGGGTACACCAGCTATCATAACAAGATGAAAACAAAGAGCCAAGTTATCTTGTGTACCAGTTGTGTTATTGATCATGAGAAACTGAAGGAACTGATCATTTGAACATACAACCGAGTGAAGCGAAATTTAGGGGAAGGGAACCACCCTCTGGAGCAAGGAACTCTGTCCTTCTGGAACTTTTGTGTTGGAGTTACGCCTTTTACTTTTTGTACATCTATAAACCTCTTGAGGCCAAAGACATGACGCTTTTCACCTTCGATTTAATGTTGTTAGACTGTGAGGGCCAGAACAGAACTTTGGACACAGGACGGTTTTGCTTTGGACATTCTGACATTAACAGACCCTTAGTTTTGGTTTTAGGTGGAGAAACACCTCTTAGAGCAGTGTCAGAGAGGCATTTTCCTGCCCCTTTTTATTTTAATAAGTCTTTGCCCAAAACCATGACTTCTTTGTGTCTGAGTCTCATTCTTAGCTCCTTGCACCTCTCTGGCTATTCTTGGGATACTGCCGCTTTGTGTGCATTCAAATCTGAAGATGGCCCCAGGGGGGTGGCGCTTAGGAGGACAAACGTCATTAGCTGGGGCAGTATGATTCAAAATGACTGCATTAGGCTAATGAAGCGATGAGCAATATTAGCTTTCAAGCAAAACTGCTTTAATATTACTGAGGATTCCCAGCATGACGATGGTGAATATTGATGAGCATGTGAATTCATGTAAAACCCATGCTGGAGAACAGGAGTTACAGCTAAGTAACTAGTTCCTTGGCAATAATACTACATGCATTTTCATTTAACTTAAATAAATTTGCAGGTTGGTTATTTTGGCCTCACTAAGTGGAACAATACATTTTATTTACTTCACAGACTCGAATAATATGATGCCTCTTTGATTGAATGTCAAAACTGCAGCAAAGCAGATCTTATTTTTAAATTACAAGCAATCCAAACGAACTCCTTTGAACAATAATTTCATTGCTTGACAAAGTTCCTAGGCAGGTATATTTGGAGTTTCTCCTTTTTGTCTGTTTTGTTGGTGACCTCAGCTAGAACAGCCATTTTAACTGAGTGAATGTCACTAGAATTATCAGTTCAATTCACTATTTGCTACAATAGAAGTCAGGAATTTAAGGGTGAATCCAAGTGTTTAGTTTTTGTTTGTTAAAATTTGTCAAACAGCCAGTTAGGTGTGACTGGTGAATTGGCACAGAATTTCTGTGACAGTGTGGAGTGTCGATCCTTGCAGCATTGCATGCTTGCAGTTCCACAAGATCCAGTCACCCTCTGATAATTCCTCACTGTTGACGACCGCTCAGCCTCCATTTCTCTCAGGCAAGATGGCCTCCGTCATCTTCTCCCCCCCCCCCTTTCTACAGCTGGGAAACATGATGTGATTGCGCTTGTGGTCAATGCGCCAGCTTGCTTCTCCCCCAATCTGCTAGAGGTCACTAACTCAGCACAAGCTCTGGGAGCTCTGACTCCCTCTGATAACTTAGTGCCCCTTTTATGCATCATCTTCCATCGCAACTGAGAATCTGTCATGAATGCTGCATGAGCTGTGAAGTTGAAACCTGTCTCTATCAGCCTGGGCAGCTTAAAGCTTGGCCTCTAAAGGATTGCTTTCCGAGTTTTCTCTGGCGACATATTGAGTCTGGGACTGTCATTCTGCCTATATGATTCAGGGAAACCGAGCTGGCAGTGCAAAACCACAGGATTGCAATCCGTCATTGATTTCCCTATACAATTCCTCTGGAGATATGACAAAGGGATAACTTGATAATTCTCTGTGTTCCCCATTTTTTTATATCTAGATTACATGGCTCTGTTATCACACTCCTCGACGTAGCCTGGTCTTGAGGGAAGTGAAACCTTTCATAGAATGATTTGAGGGTCAAAGAAGCAAAGGGATTTCGGATGCTATGACTGGCTTTTATGCAACGGACCTGTGTTTGGACCCAAGGGAATTTACTTATTTTTCACCTGATATATTTAAAAAATGTTTCATTCTAGAATTTAGCAACCATGTTCTCTGTCGCTAAATCAATGCAGGCTTCAGCTACTATTAAAGTTGTTGAGATTTCATCCTTTGCTCCTTCGAGATACAAAGAATTTGCTTGATTGCCCATTAGAGACATCACCGTCAATTGAGAATACAAGGGGCTCTGCTGTTAGCAGCATTGTAAATTCCATGGCATTCTGGCAATTCCATGAGCTTTCAGGCAAAGTAATCTTTTATTCGAAATGCATATTCTCCAGTAAGATGTACCATACGGCCTGGACTATGTGGACTGGCTAGGTCGATAGTTGCTGTTTGAATCGTTTTATGACTCCTTTAAAGGATTTTGCCCATTTTCTTTCCCCCCTTTCCAAGAAGGTTTAATACATATTGATATGTCATATCAGTGAGTCATTGTCCAGTGGCAGATTAGTTCATGGGCAAACATCCTGTGTTAATCCAGCTTTTGATATTCTTTTGATGGGCAAACTATGCTGCCCTTTAGGATGTCAATTTGGAGTTGCACTGCTTTAGAGATTAGGGGCATAAAGCGTTGTTACAGCAGGTTGTAAGAGGGAATGGCAATTTTGTGGTATTGTTTGCTTTCATGAGAGCATCTGTGTTGGCAACCTTGGCGGTTACCTTGCCATTAGTGTTTCGGGGTTTCTCATGAGGGAGTTTAATTTCAGCTAGCCAAGTCCCAAAAAAAGGTTAAGGACCCCTGCTCAGTGTGTAGCGTCTTCTATTAAAAAGTGCTTAAAGAGTACTACAGAGGTCAGACAATTGGAGTATTTCTCACTTTAACAACCGCGACCCTAGCCAGTTGGCTCATCAATAACAAAGCAGCCACAGTGGAGACCACATCATCTTAAGTGGGTGCATGGTCTTGATTCTAGTACCGTGGATTAAGGCTGCAGGAAGTTGTAAAGTGCCTCCACCTTTTGCCAATTGTTCTACTGGGTTTTCCATTCTGCATTACTCGTTCCATTTTTAAATGAAAACTATTAGTCTCTGTGGAGTATGTTAAAATAAAGTATTTATACAGGGGACTTGGGGGAATATATTTTTTTTTTTATTGTAAAACTTCAACTTGATATATCATATCATGTTTTTGTTACATTTCCGAAAGAAAAAATTAGATACATTTTCTTTTTCATCTCCTCCTTGAGTAGCCTTAGTCAAATTTAACAATAAATGTTATACTATAGGGTGACACAGTCACAGGGAAAGGCAACAATCATGATGGCATATCTTTCAGTTACTCACAACGTTCAGTTGGGTACTAACTTTAGGGCTTCATCAAAGAAATTAATTAGGTTGCAGGAAAGCTTGATGTTATGACCTGCTACGGCATAATCCCACCAATCATCAGACTCGTGGGATTGTGATTTGAATTTGTTTAAATGCACTTCACGGAGATCTGTCAACATTGGGCATAAGATAGCTATGTGCTTTAAAGACTCGACTTCTGTAGTTTTGCAAAATCGGCAGTTATTATTAGCTGTTTCTTTGTTCTTACGCATCCAGAGCATCTCATTAGTGTTAAGAGCGTTCAGTCGCAGCCTTAGAAATTGTGCCCTATGATGGCGAGATGGACAGTTCGTGAGATATTTTGGTTGACAGTGTAGTTTAACCAGACTTTTGGAAGTAGGCAAGGTAGATTTGAGAGCTAGGCGGGTGTTGTAGGTTGTGATCCAGTCCCATTTTGCGAACTTCTTCTTAGCATGTTGTGGACGCTTGACTAACTCTTCTTCCGATATGCCTGCTTCAGCCATAATTGAATTTAGTTTGAGCTTCCATGCGTGAATAAGGACATTATCGACGGATTCTTGCCCCGGCTTGAAGATGTTGTATGCTGGGATGATAGAGCCGAGTAGTATTTTACGCAAGGTAGATGGAGATTTCCAGACAATTGTCATATAAATGGAGTTAAAGGCTAGCTCGTATCTCAAGGCTGACATAGAGATATAATTCGGAAGGCTCAGAACACGTCTCCAAAACTTTCCCTCCAATTGGCACCATAGATTATGATTGGCATTCAAGGCCGCTTTGTCGCCAAAGGTGATGGTTGGAATTACTTTTTGAAGATAAAACATTACTACGGGGGTGACAGAAAATTTCCCGTAGTCAATGTTAATTTTGGCAGCTTGGAGACTCAGTCTTTATTTTGTCCATCAAATCACTGGTCCAAGCAGCTTCGCAGGCCGAGTCGTTGACCATTACACCTAGGTAGCGGATAGACTTGACAACATTTAGCACTTTTTTTTGTATGTGCCATCGGAAAGACCTGTCTTTCCTTGACATACTTCGTCCGATGCACATGATTTTTGTTTTCTCTGCATTTAAATACAGCTCGTTAAAGGTTAGAAACTCATGCAGGCGAGAAAGAAGATATTGGAGGCCAATTTGGGTTTGGTCAACCAACACTATGTCGTCAGCGTAAACCAGGTGATTGTTAAAGATGGCGTCTCTAGGGCGCAGAGTACCTGAACTTCCGGTAGTTGATCGTGGTGAGGTCGCCAGGCTGTCCGACAGATGACTGCAGAAGGTGTAACGCGAGAAACCGGTGCAGCCCTCTCCCTGGTGTCAACAGGGCTAGGGGTGGAGCAGCTCCCAACGCCACAAGTGTGCACCTCCCTGATTCTCGTGGCGCCGGGGCAGTCTAGAGGGCCGGCGCTTGCGGGCTGTATGCTGGAACCTACTTCTGAGAGGACCCCAGAAGTAGGCTGAAGATTTAAGGCTAATGTCCACAAAAGAAGTAGCAAGGTTCCAGGAAATGGCTGGGGACCAATAGTTGAGCTGAGTAGATAGTCCAAGGCAGTGACTGCAAGGCACAAGGAAGGCAGCAGGCAAGTTGGCTGATCAGGAGTGAATAGTCCATCGCAGATTATGGCTAGGCTACAGGAAAGGCTGCAGCAGGCAAGGCTGTAGAGAAGCAAGGCTGAGACTGAAGGAGAAGAGCTAGGCAGCCTGAGGGAACCAAGGGAAGGGAGGACCAAAACCAAGGAAACAGAAGGGAACAGGAGGAACAGGAATCCAACAAGGAAAATGGACGCAGCGGAAGGCTGCAGGAGCGAAAAACACGATCCGGAAACAAACCGCGTTGAGACGCGTTGAGTCTCAAGATTCTATCCCTTAAATAGGGCTGGCAGCACCCGGGAGGCTTGGAACGCAAGCCGTGCTGTCCCCGAGTGCTGCCGTGCCCAGAACGAGGCTTGGGAAGCAAGCTTGTGGCTCCCCAAGCGTCTCGTGGACTGCGCATGCGCGAAGAACAAAACGCGGCCTTCCGCGCATGCGTGAATCCCGAGACACAGAAACCCCGGAAGCGCCAAGTGCCGCAGAAGACCGCGGTCCCCCCAGCCGGTATCGGGGATAGCAGCGCCAGGATGGGGCGCGCCGGGACCCATAGGTGCACCCCCTACCCCAGTTAAGTGAAGAGGAGCACCCCCTACGACAGGTAAGTGATGTGGTAACACTTTGCCCCCTCCCAGAAAGGCCAGGAGCCCCAGGTTTCCAAGGAAAGCGGCAATAGAATTCACGGACCAGGCGGGGAGCATGCACATAACTACGTGGTTCCCAAGTACGATCACAGGCGGGGTAGCCTTTCCAGTCCACCAAGTACTGGAGAACCCCTCGCCTTATGCGTGAATCGCAAATCTCCTGTACCTCAAATTCAGGGGACCCCCGGACATCAACAGGTGCGGGACGAGGGGAAGACCGGCCAAAAGTGTCAACCACGTATGGTTTCAACAGGGAGACATGGAAAACTGGATGCACCCGCCATGTCTGAGGCAACTGCAAACGAAATGCTACAGCAGACAGGCGCCTAGTAATCCTGAATGGGCCAAAATATCGGGGAGCCAATTTGGTGGGCAAATTACGTATGGGAAGATTCTTGGAGGACAACCAAACCAAATCCCCCACCTGGAAAGCGGGTTCCGGGGTCCTCCCCTTATCAGCCTGTTGCTTCATCTGTGCCTGTGCCTCCGCTAAGGTACTGCGTGCCAAGGAGTGTTGATCCTGGATAGAAGTGACGAGCTGATCAGCAGAGGGAACCGCACTAGAAAGTACGGGACAAAAGGGCACCAGTCTAGGATGCAAACCAGACAAACAGAAAAACGGACTCAGGCCAGTAGCAGAATGAACCGTGTTGTTGTAGGAGACTTCAGCAAAAACCAGATGGGACTTCCAGTTAGATTGAGTGGCATTGGCAAAACAGCGAAGGTACTGTTCCAGAGTCTGGTTAGTCCTTTCTGTCTGGCCGTTGGTGTGAGGATGATAACCAGAACTGAGTGCGCGATGAATGCCGAGATGGCTACACAATTGGCGCCAGAAAGACGATAAAAACTGAGACCCTCGGTCGGATATGATCTTTTCCGGTAATCCGTGTAGCCTATATACTTCCTGAAGAAATGCCAACGCCATCTGCGAAGCAGTGGGTTTCTTAAAAAATGGAACAAAATGGGCCGCCTTACAAAAACAGTCCACTACGACCATGTTACAGGTATATCCTTCTGATGGAGGGAGTTCCACGATGAAATCAACCGCAATGGTGTGCCATGGGTAAGGAGGAATCTCAGTGGGATGAAGCATTCCCAGGGGCCTCTTCCTAGGAGTCTTCACCTGAGCACACACAGGACAGCTCTTAACATAACGGTCAACATCATCGGCCCAGCCAGGCCACCAGAACTGTCTAGATATCAATTCTCGAGTTGCTCTCACTCCACGATGGCCACCCACTCGGGTGTCGTGAAACCCATGAAGCACAAGAGTCCGAAGCGAGGTTGTGGGATATATAGTCTGTTCCGGAAGAAAAGCAGCCCGTTATCTTCAGTAACCTGCGAATGCCTCAGGAGGCCTTCCCGAGCAGGATCAGAACTTGTGTCCTGTAGAATCTTCTGAAGAGAAGGTGAAAGTGTGAACAGAAAATGCCTTGGGGATATTAGTGGCTCATCCCTGTATTGACTTCTCGCGTCTATATCCAAGGATCGAGACAAGGCATCGGCCTTTTAAGTTCTGAGCACTGGGGATGTACGTAATATGGAAGTCATAGTGAGAGAAAAAGAAGGCCCATCGGGCTTGACGAGAGGTTCGGCACTGAAGAGACTTCAAATACTGTAGATTTCGGTGATCAGTACGTACTTCCACAGAATGCCGGCCCCCAAGGAGATGATGCCTCCACACTTCAAATGCAGCCTTTATGGCTAACAATTCCTTTTCGATCACTGCGTAATTTCGTTCGCTAGGAGTGAGCTTGCGAGAAAAATATGCCACAGGGTGTTCCAAATCAGTTTCAGGTTCCTTCTGCAAGAGGACAGCACCAACAGCAAAATCTGAGGCGTCGGCCTCCACAATGTACGGCATTTCGTCATTAGGATGACGTAAAATGGGAGCAGTGCTAAAGGCTTGTTTCAAGATGTTAAAAGCTTTGGTGGCCTGTGAATTCCAAAGAAAGGGCGCTTTACTGCTGGTTAATTGAGTCAAGGGAACCGTGAGTTGAGAAAAGTGGGGTATAAATTGCTGATAAAAGTTGGCAAATCCCAAGAATCGTTGAAGGGACTTCAGATCGGAAGGTTGAGTCCAGACCTGAATGGCTTGTACCTTGGCTGGATCCATGAAGATTCCTGTGCCACTGATCACGTAACCCAGAAATTCCATTCTTTTCTGATGAAAAGAACACTTCTCAGCCTTAACGTACAGTTGGTTCTGGGTCAAACGTCGAAGCACCTCTCGGACATGTTCCACATGTTGCTTCAGGGAGACAGAGAAAATGAGAATATCATCAAGGTACACACAAACTGATATCCCGATTAAGTCGCCAAAGATGTTGTCCATGAAACGCTGAAAAACAGCCGGCGCATTACATAACCCGAATGGCATGACCCGGTATTCGTAATGCCCGAAAGGGGTCTTAAAAGCCGTCTTCCATTCGTCTCCTTCTTTAATTCGAATTAAATGATAAGCGCCCCGCAGATCCAACTTGGTGAAAACCTGGGCAGCTTGAAGGGATTCCATGATGCTCCGAATTAAAGTCAATGGATATCTATCTTTTCGTGTGATATCGTTTAATTGACGATAGTCGATACAGGGTCGTAGGGTTCCTTACTTTTTTTTCACAAAAAATAGCGGGAAACCAGCTGGTGACTTTGAGGGAGCAATGTATCCCTTCCTGATGCAGTCTGACAAGTATTCTTGAAGGACCGTCTTCTCAGTAAGGGACAAGGCATATACCTTCCCATGAGGTATCACAGAACCAGGTACCAGTTCTATAGAACAGTCAAAAATTCGATGAGGAGGCAGCGGTATGTCTTCAGGTTCAGAAAACACGGTTTGAAATTCGGCGCATTCCTGTGGGACAGACGACAGGGAACAAAACCCAGGAGGACCAGTACCCCTCGTGAGGGGTATGGAGATCTCCTTTCTTGACACGCCGGGCAAACAACAATCTTGGAGACAATGAGCAGAGGAGAAATCCAGAGTGCGAGCTCCCCAATCGATGGTTGGATTATGGTGAAGAAGCCAGGGCAAACCTAAGACCACAGGATAGGAGGGTGATCTGATGACATCCAAGGCGATTCTTTCCCCATGTTCTTTAATCTGAATATGTAGGCACATGGTTTGTTGACAAATTGGGCTTGAAGATAAAGGGGCCCCATCGATCACCTCGACGGGCAGGACACTTCTCTGGGCGAACAGAGGTATTCCATGACAGACTGCAAATGTCTCATCTATGTAATTTCCGGAGGCCCCACAATCCAATAAGCCTAGAACCTCTGCCTCTTTGTCTAACCATGATAGCTTGAGCTTCACAACCAGTAGAACAGCCGGTTGCATGGGCTGGAACAAGGAATTGGAAAGGACTAAGTACGAGTCTGGACCTGTCGTTGCCCTTCCTACTGACGACAGGCCTTCTAGTTTTCCGACTTCCTTTGTGGGCGCAGAGGACAGGTACCCAAGAAATGCCCAGCAGCCCCACAGTATAAACAAAGTCTTAAACTTCTTCTGCGTTTTCGTTCCGCTTCGGAGAGCGGACCCCTAACGGCTCCCAACTGCATGGGTTCTGGACCGGGGTCTGAAGACCCGGAATTTCCGGCCTGAGCGTTGGGTGGTCTTGTGAACATCCGTTCAGCTCGTCGTCTCTCACCCCTCCGTTCTGCCAATCTGTGGTCTATCCGCAAAACCTGTTCAATTAATTGCTGTAGGGTGTCTGGCTCTGGAATATGCAGTAATTCGTCCCTATACTCCTCTCTCAATCCTCTTCGAAACAAAGTCTTTTGGGTTATCTCAGGCCACTGGGAGTCGGTTGCCAATTGATGAAAACGGCCAATGTAGGCTATTATATCCATAGAACCTTCTTTCAGATCCATCAATTGGTTCTGGGCTGTGGAGGCCAGATTTGGTGATTGAAAAACCTCCAAAAATGCTTTTTCAAAAGCTGCGAAGTCATTGAGTATGGGGCTATTGGTCGGACACCAATGGGGCGGCCCACGCCAGGGCATTCCCTGTCAAATTTCCCAGAATATATCCTATCTTGGCTTTGTCAGAACTGAAATAGGAGGCTCTAAAGAGAAAATGTATTCTGCAGTGGTTGCAAAACTCTGCCACACGTCTTGAATCTCCGTCAAACTTGATGGGCGTGGTCTGGGACATAGCTCCTTCTCCCTGAGGTGCTGCCCCAGAGGATTGCGACACCATCTGTCTTAGACCAATGTTCTCTTGACGGAGTGCTGTCATTTCGGCCCGAAGAACTCGCATCTCCTCCCGGAGTTCTTGAGCCTCATCCATCTCGGAGTCGGAAGGTAGGCTTCTCAATCTGTTAAAGATGGCGTCTCTAGGGGCAGAGTACCTGAACTTCCGGTAGTTGATCAGTGAGGTCGCCAGGCTGTCCGACAGATGACTGCAGAAGGTGTAACGCGAGAAACCGGTGCAGCCCTCTCCCTGGTGTCAACAGGGCTAGGGGTGGACCAGCTCCCAACCCCACAACTGTGCACCTCCCTGATTCTCGTGGCGCCGGGGCAGTCTAGAGGGCCGGTGCTTGCGGACTGTATGCTGGAACCTACTTCTGAGAGGACCCCAGAAGTAGGCTGAAGATTTAAGGCTAATGTCCACAAAAGAAGTAGCAAGGTTCCAGGAAACGGCTGGGGACCAATAGTTGAGCTGAGTAGATAGTCCAAGGCAGTGACTTCAAGGCACAAGGAAGGCAGCAGGCAAGTTAGCTGGTCTGAGGAGAGTAGTCCAAGGCTGTAGCTGCAAGGCTCAGGGTAGGCAGCAGCAAGTTGGCTGATCAGGAGTGAATAGTCCATAGCAGGGTAAGGCTGTAGAGAAGCAAGGCTGAGAGGGAAGGAGAAGAGCTAGGCAGCCTGAGGGAACCAAGGGAAGGGAGGACCAAAACCAAGGAAACAGAAGGGAACAGGAGGAACAGGAATCCAACAAGGAAAATGGACGCAGCAGAAGGCTGCAGGAGCGAAAAACACGATCCGGAAACAAACTGCGTTGAGACGCGTTGAGTCTCAAGATTCCATCCCTTAAATAGGGCTGGCAGCACCCGGGAGGCTTGGAACGCAAGCCGTGCTGTCCCCGAGTGCTGCCGTGCCCAGAACGAGGCTTGGGAAGCAAGGTTGTGGCTCCCCAAGCGTCTCGTGGACTGCGCATGCGCGAAGAACAAAACGCGGCCTTCCGCGCATGCGTGAATCCCGAGACACAGAAACCCCGGAAGCGCTGAGTGCCGCAGAAGACCGCGGTCCCCCCAGCCGGTATCGGGGATAGCAGCGCCAGGATGGGGCGCGCCGGGACCCATAGGTGCGCCCCCTACCCCAGGTAAGTGAAGAGGAGCACCCCCTACGACAGGTAAGTGATGTGGTAACAGTGATTAATGAAGGATCCGTTAAGCTTGGGGGGGAAAACAATGGACAGACTTTAGCCACTCCGGTAAATCAGCTATAAAGAGTTTTAAAAGATCTGCTGCGAGGGGACAACCTTGTTTGACGCCTTTAAATGTTCTTATTGGATCTGTGAGTTAACTCTGATTTGAATGGAAGTGTTAGAGTGCAGGGCGATGATGGGCTCTAACAGATGATCTGGAGAATGCCACAAGTGTAATTTTGCCCATAGTTTGGTCCTATTAATGGCGTCAAAAGCTTGTCGAAGTTCGACAAACGCAAAGAAGATTCTTTTTTTCGCCTCCATCGCTGACAACTTTAAGAATGACAAGATTGTCAGATTCACATCAGTCCCCACATTTTTCGTAAAGCCTGTTTGGCGACAGTCAAGTTTTCCAGCTGAAAGTGCCCAATTCACCAACTGTTGGCGCAAAAAAGATCCGAAAATGTTCCCAATAGTATCAAGGAGGGCGATCGGGCGATAGTTAGCAGGATCGCCCCGACAGCCGTTCTTGTATATAGGAACTACAATTGCCTTGGACCAAGAGGAGGGAAGCTTCCTACTATTTGTAATCTGAGAGAACAACTTGTGGATAAATTTGGCCCAATGTACACTATGCTTTTTGAGCATGAGGTTTGATATTTGGTCTGGGCCAGCAGCTCTTGAATTTTTCAGCTTAGAGATTGCAAATTCAATCTCTTTGCAGGAAGGTGTAATAACCCAAGTAGAAATTGTCGCGTCAGGCAGCGAGGGATCTTCAGACACAGGTTTTTCATACATTAAGGTGAAGTATTCGCGCCATTTATCGCTTGTAATTTCATTAGATATTGCTGGGGTTGATTTAGAGCAGCCCTTATTCAGGATGGCCCAGATTTCACAGGTGTTTTTCTGTGCTAGGAGTTTTAGCATATTTTCTGCTCATCCTTGATTGATGATGGTTGAGTGTGATCTTAGCCAATTTCGATAATCTTGCCGTCGGTTCTTAATCTTCATTGCCTTACAACGCGGGTCACTCGGCTCTCTTTTGATTTGCCTAAGATCTTTCCTTAATAGTTTTTTTGCCAATGCTATTTCAGAACTATATAGATGTTTCGGCAATGACCCGAACGTTCTTGAGTTGGAAATTATTTGAGTATGGTCCATCAGCATAGGCGTATATTCTAGTATCTCAAGTGCGTTCAAACTATGGCTTAGATGGACAATAGCAGATCCACTAGTTACTAATCGGTTGCCTGCGGCATTTGATTGTAATTGGGAGGAGTATTTTCCTGGCGTATTGCAATGCTCTTCACACCAAACAAGCCGCAGCAAATTATGATCGCTAGATGACATCGGCCACACTTTAAGGGAAGAGACTTTATGGAAAAAATCCGCCGAGGCCCAAATGTAGTCAAGAGTGTTTGTTCGAGCCATACTATGCCACGTCGGATTTGCGGGAGAATCACCTTTTATTGTTCCATTTAGCATCTGGCAGTTGTGTTCTAAGAGATCCTTTGCCCAAGTTTGGCCTCTCTGAGCTACTTCAAGATCAGGAAGCCGAACATTTAACTTGGTATGTGGATCGTATTTAAACCAACTGCAATTGAGGTCGCCACAGATGAGTACAGAAACATTGTCATATTCTAAAAAGGTGTGGTCGATTTCATTCAATACTGACTGGATGAAAGATGTTGATGAAATCATAGGAGGAACCCAATATCCATTTATTATTAAAAGATTGGAAACAGTGGCTCTCAGCGAAAGTTTGATCAAAGTGCTTTGCACAAAAGTGTTATCAGGCCTGCAAAAGGTCGACCCTTTGGGTTCTTGCCAGCTGGGTTTATCGGCGTGATGAATGCATCGCGAGTGGGGGGATCCCGTAGCCACGTTTCTTGTAAGCATATCGCAAACACATTCACCAAAGGTTCGTGAAATGTGTTGAACAAGTGCGTGAATCCTCTCGTGTTCCATGACAGTAGAATTAGTTCTTGTTATTTGACGTTGGCTCATTGCTATTTGCGTGGTCCATTTGGGAATCTTTTCGCATTGTTGGCTCTTCTTTCGAATGACTGATGCGTGGCAGCATCTAAAATGTCGGGCGATGAGACTAGAGACTGGAACAAGGCCGATCGCCTGGCGGCGCCATGACTTGCTTCACGGTCAAGATTTACCTTAGAAAATGAAACAGCTCTCGTAGCAAGAGGCTCAAGGGTGAGATCGAAGCCGTAAAGCAGGAGATCTTCATTTGCGTGAAGTAGCATGTTTTTTACCGCCGCCGATGAAATATGGAGAAAAACTTGGTCGGAAGACATTTCAGTTATATATTCCACGATTTTGATGTCATCTGATGAAATGGCTCGCAATGGTGGTATACATGCGAGCAGTTTTAGAATATTTCCTCTATTTAGATTAACTTCGTTACCGTCTGAATGGATGTTTTGGAGACAGAGTTTCCAGTTGCATGTTTGAGGCTCAAGATTGACAGGACCAGAAGCACGCTGAACTAGAGGCAAGCACGATTTTAGCTGATTCGACGTGTGTTTAGGATTTAACCTAGAACTTAGTGGTTGCTGAGCTGCCCTCTTTGTCAGAGGTGAAAATTGTCGAACATTGGGTCTTGATTGTGAAATCCTCGAAGCTTCTCCCTCGTTGATAACCCAGTTGATATAACGGCTTGGGCTTCAATAGAAGCATTGGTGGAATTCTCAAGATCAGCTGAGTAAGTCGATAAATTACATAAGTCAACAGAGGAGTCATGAGTGCCGTTTCCAATGGAGGCATCGTTAGATGCTATGCGCCGGCGTTTTGCCGAGATCCTTAAAGGACTCAGTATGGCACCTATTGATCTTGATGGTAAATTGCTGGTAGTTTTTGTCGCAGTAGTTGTATGAACAGGTCGAGTGAACAAACTTCTCTTCTTCAGGGTTGTTAAGTTCTTTATACATTTTTTTTTAGTTTGCTGTTTTTGTTTTGGTGAAATACATTTTTTGTTAGGGTGCTGTGCTTGTTGTCCGGAAGACTTTTTCAATTTAGTTTCAAAACTTGTAGTGATTGTTTTTGCTGGCCCTTTGAATATGTTGAATGAATTCACTGACGTGGAGGTTTGCACCGGGACATTTCCTTGAGACGGGATCGCATTTATTGCGAGACTGCTTGTTTGAGGGACTAAACCCTGCATTTTCGAGTTTGGATCCAAAGCGTCATAGGAGGGATCAGACTGCGAAGGTTCATTTACAACTGTCACAGGTGCAGCCAAGACTTGAGGATGAGGGGAACCTGATGAATTTTCTCGTGTCTTGCAAGCGCCTTGGGAGGGGATGATTTTGTTTTTTCGCATTCATTTCAGAGTCCAACAGACCTTCCATTAGAGAGTCATTTTGACAGTGATGACGAGCAGCTAAATCACTCAGCCTGTCTTGCGATCTCACTGCATTTTCAGCATTAGATGCCATTTGAGCTTGAAGGAAACTCAGTGTTCAAGTTTATCAATTTTTGACATTATGTTAGAGATGGCAACACCTTGATCACTTATGGTTTCTATCAATGATTCAAACATTTTAGTGAATGGTGCTAAGGCAACAGCAGAGGCAGCCAAGACATTGTTGTGTATCTGAGAGAGCGCTTCAGGTGAGATGCCAAGCGGTTGAGGTAAAAAATCATGGAGAGACAAGGAGCCAGCTGAATTGTCCAAATTGTAATGCGGGTTAAAAGTGGAGAATTTTTTTGCAAAATTCGTAGAATGAACTTCTTCACCAAACTTGGGTAGCATTGGGTGCGGAGTACTTGCATTCAGCATGGAATTTTCGCATAGAGGAGGTATGATGGAAGTACGTTTTGCCTTAAGCTCGGCGACTCTTTGCAGGCGACTAGCGCGAGCAATCGCACTCCGATCGAGTTGAATAGGGAGTGGATTGGATTCTAGTGCCGGTGGCTGAGGGGTGCTAGATGGATTGGCATCAATGAACTGATCATTTGCACTCGAGATGGAAGAACGACCAACGTCTGGGGCTTGACATGCCAAAGCGCTATCGTCGTCAGGTTCGGTACATTCAAGTGCTGCTCCTAGAGCAGCTCGACCTACTGTTTTTAGTGTGGTGAAATCAATTAGGGAACAAATTGGATTTGATTGTGGGCGAAGAGCGTGGAGTATTAGCAGGGGGCCTCAATGTATTTTCGGCATCGACAAAGGCAATCTGTGGGTCACGCGACTGAACCGGAAAATAACAAGAGCTTTTCTCCTGTTACAGAATGTCATTGGCAGTAGGGAGACGAGTCAACCCCACAGTAGACGTAGATAGTAGTTTATTGTTCAGAACTTGTTTAGAAATCAAATTGTTCATCGAAAAGTTTTCCGCCTCAAGATTTGAGATTTTTAACAGTTCTTCATCAGTCACTAAATGTGACAAGATACCTTTATCTGTAGAAAGGCCAACAGCATTCATGAAGTTGTTGTTCTGAGAGGGCGCAGGGGCCATTACAACCGGTTGCGTCGTTCGTGGTGTAGCAGATGTTTTAACATCAGACCGAAGCACCGGAATAGCGCCTGGAGCGCTAGATGAGTTCAGTGAATCCACCTTAGCCGCTCTGTTTGCTAATAAGTCTGTTTCACCAACGAATGGGAGTTCGCCGTTAGAAGCTGGATTACATTCAAGATTGGTGGCGGGGATTCTCGATGAGCCGGGATTGTCTAACTGGACTGCTGAGGCGTTAGATGGAACAGTGAGCAGTACAGGTGGAATTAAGGCATCAGTTTGCGCGCATCGCTCTTCAAGAGACAACAAAGCTGGGGGCATTGGAGAGCTAATAGCTTCTGTTGGTAATAGCCCATTTGCAGCCATAAGCGCATGTCCAGTCGCTTTGCTTACCTTAGGGCCGACTGCAGCTTTCATCATGGACCATGGATTTGTTGAGCGCCGTTGCTGTAGAGATTTTTTCCGGGTCTGTGGGCCGTCTGCCAATAGTCATTATTTGCGGCGGCTCGGCCAGAGTACGTAGGATGGAGCTACCAGTGCCTAACAGTGGCTTAACAGTCACTGGGCTTTACTCCTAGCGGGCTTAACGCCGCAAGGGTGGACTGGCCCAGTTTTTGAGGTCAGGAAGTGTCACGTGAGCTGTCACGTGAGCGGCACAGTGCTCCGCCCCCTCCTGGAATTGGGCGTTCGTGAAGCGCGAGTTCGAAAAACTCCCAGCGCTAATTCACGAACAGTAGTAGCAGGTAGGAGAGTTCCTTATCCTTCGGAAGCAGCTTCGCCAGGAGAGAATATTATAAGTTTAACAGTTTGATTCATTTTTTTCCTTGTACAGTGAACGTTTAGAATGGTTTTCGTTGTTCATAAAAGGATGTTGTGCAAGGTTTGGAGTTCTCTGGATCATTGTGGTTTTCTACATGGTGCAATGATCATCTTACTTCAAGGAGACATGAAAGGGCCGATAAAACAAAAAAGTCAACCTCACGGGATAGATGGTGCCTGATTTTGGTCTTACATTCACAAGCAGTAGATTCATTCGCTCATGGAACTTGTAGTTTATGTGCAATGGTAAACAGTTACTTTTCCTGTTTCACTGCTGATTTTTGAATGTCAAATTAGTTTGCATGTTTTCGGGTGTCTGCGCCGTTATTGTTCATGACTTTCCTTCAAGTATTTCTAGCAAAGTTCACCATTCTCTTAATTTCTTGTATTCCAGTCTGTTAGGAAATATCTCGTCTCTACATCTTTCCCTCCATAGATTCCAATGGGACCAAAGTCTTTTTGCTTACTTTTGAACCCAGTCCTGATTTTTGGAGATCAGTAAAGCCTTCTGCTTTACTTCCCTTGCCTGTTTTGCTCATTCTTATGGGGGAAACTGACTAGTGCCTAAGACTGTCAGTTCAGTGAGACTATGTCTCTCTTTTAGAATTCTTGTATTTTTACAATTGAAAACATCAGTTTACAGGGACGTGCATTTAGGATACTTTGCATCAGTATAGCTTTTTACCTAATGGCTTTTTGGTTACTTTGACAATGTGCCTAAGCCAGGCTGGTGGCAGCTGTGTGTGTGATATTATTCTTGTGCACTTGTGTATTTACCACAAAAGTTTGAGTGCCAAGCACCCCAAAATGGCTGGACCACAATATTTTTGCCTGTTCTTTGCTTCTCAGTTCAGGAAATGCCATTTATGTTAACCCCTTTCCCTGGAAACGCTTCTGCTTTCGTGGGCAAATGGGCTTTTTGTGTGTGCGAGCGCCAGATGGGTCTGGGACTGTCTGGACCTAGTCCACATACTCTAGCACTAGAATGTCTGTTGCTGGACGGATGCAATGACTAGTGGTTGCCCATGATTGATAATCCTGTGCTGTTGGAATGTTGCAGATCCTTACCAATGGTGTGCTTCCTCCCAGGCCTGAATCTTGTATAAAAGTAGGGCATCTGCAGCGATGGGACAGATCATCATTGGAACCAAGAATTCTACAAGGAAGAGCAGCCCTCTGACGGCTCCTGCAGCTGACCATTGACCCTAGTGATTGGCTTGGTGAAGCCCTGATCCTCTTCCTGATCTCAGAAGACTTTCATTGCTGTTGCGACTCTTGGGCCAGTGGGAAACCACAGTCTTGATTGACCCCTGCTCCAGGATCTGTGCTTTGGAACACTTCTGAAGTGTCCCTGCACCACCCAGTGGACTGACCAGCTCCCTTTTGGGATGCCTCACTGCAGCGGTCTTTCGAGCAGAGCCTTGGGATCTTGAAAAATCTTCAGCTTATGCCAAATGTCACCTGTCCTCACAATTTCATCCGTCTCACTACAAGGGAAGCTGTGATGGGGCTGCTTCTGTGTTCACTGCTGGGTGATCGCCTGTTGCCATTTGATCGTGGCGACCTCCGCTGGAACTAACCTTCTCACTCTGTGAGGTGTTCTGAGAGGTCTGTACTGCCAAAGTCTTCACCCTTTCTTCATTTTGGGTCTTCTTGAAGTTTACTCGAACCATCAGATGAGCACCGCGTCCAATCCCCAAACCGAAAAGTGAACTCTGTACCCGCAACTCCTTGGTAGCCCTCACCCGAACGAAGGTCATAAGATTGGGTCACCAGCAAATTCCAGAAGACCTGCAGTGTCAGCTGAAAGAAAGAGTTGAGGGGTAAGTGAGCGTTCCTGGTTCTGTCCCCCCACCCCCCGTCCTCCCTTGTTACTTTTGGGCACAAGGCCCCATACATCTCTGGGTTGGACTTCATAATATGGAGGAACTGGGTTTGGGCTTATTCAAACTATCTGTCCTGCATTTGAGTACTCATCTGTTGAACAGTGGTATTACATTGTTGCTCATCTTTTTTCTTCTGAGTGGTGAATGCGTATATATGTTATGTATTGTTTTTGATTGTCATTTCTTACCTGTGATTTGTATATGCTTAGTATCTTCCGAAAGGCTAAATAACTGTATTTTTATATAATCTGTCTAACTTGAATTAAGTTTCTCTGCGTGGACTCATTGTAGCCCTAGACCACTAGCACACTTGACTGCTGCTCATTCACCTCCCTTGATGGGGTTTTGGATAACCTCTGTCTCTTCCCTGTTTACCATGAATAGGGTAGCCACCAAAAATCCTCCCTCCGAGGACTGATTTTGGAAGCCAATCTTAAGTCCTTCGAGACTAGTAATGGGGTTGTTTCTTTCATCACTTCCTCTCATTGCTGAGTTCGAGAGGTATGGCATATTTGGTATTTTGAAGAAACCGCGTTATATGCACTTTTCAGAACGTGTTGATAGGAAGCCAATGTTCGAGCATGTGGTTAAGATGTGCTGCTGGGCTTTTGGGAAACAATGTAATCTCCCAAAGACTTTGTTGACTGGTTTATCATGGATCTCTTATTTGTCTGCCACTCTTTAGCGTTTGTGTAGATGGCTCACAAGATAGTGCCGGTCTCTGAGATGGACAAGCATTCACTTTGCAAGTCTGAATCCCTACGGGTACATCTCCTCCTTTCATCACTAGGTTAAAAATTGAGTATCACTTAAATGGGTAATAAGGATATTATGGTGGGACTGCTGACTTGAAGTGCTTTATAAAATGTCCGATATGTATGGGTTCTGCAACAACTATTTAGCCTTTTGACTTACTTAAATAGACCATATGAAGTTTTCTGGGGATCGGTAAGGGGTGTGTCTATGAAGAGACTCTTTGATGTACTACATTTTAACCTTTTGACCTTTCAGGTTCTTGGGATTTTTAAATGCTGCCTTGGAAGGCAGCGTTCTTGTGACCATTTCCTCATAAAGGTCTAGCTGGTGCATTACATGCCTGGTTCAGAAATGCCTTATTTATTTTTTCCTTAAAGACATAGCCAATTTGTATTGATTTTGATTATATGCTCTACCGCAGAGCGTAACTCCTTTATTAAATATGCAATTGTAAAAATGTTTTCATTTTCAAATGGAACATCTTGAAAAGAATGTATAATAAGCCCATGTTCAAACATGTAAAGACCACAGAATGCAACATCACTGTAGGCAATTTCATTACTGAATGATAGTACCCCGTCCCCAACTACATGGGACAACTTGAACTACCTATCTCAAGGTGCTAGTCCTCCCACAAGGATAGCCAAGCCTCAAGATATTCCCCATTTAGTCAGGGACCTTTAAAACATTCACAAGAAACACCTGCTTTTGTAAATGCTCCAAGTGCATGGTCTAGTCCATTCTTGCAGCTTTTAAATGTAGGACTTGAAGCATTTCCCCTTTTACTCACAATATCTCACTTTGCGACCACCAAGGCTGTGGAAAGTGTGATCAATACAAGGATATCACTTCTTTCCCTGGGGGAACCCCCCGCCCCCTTAGGTGGCCAGGGGACAGCGGCTGCTACCTGACGCTGACCCTGGGGGTGGCTATATGAGGGAGGACCACCTGAGGGGAGGAGGCTCTCAGGGATACCCGATGACCCCAGTGTAGGAAACCACATATCCTCCTTTTTCTTTAAATAGTGCTCCCCAGTTCCTGATGGTGTAATGGCATGTTGTTGCTCTTGTTCCCCACCTAAGTGTAAGGTTGGTTTGTTTAATCTCCAAACTCCCACTAGCGAGAATATGCGGCCCACTGAGATGACAAAGAGGCACGGAGTAATGAGGATTACTCCCCAGGTAACGCAATGACCATCTCCATCGAGTTATCTAAAACCTAACTTGTCATTTAGAACTACTGTGGACCCTTTTTCCAACTCTACATGTAGGTCACCAAATGTACCATCTAAAACTACTAAATACACTGCCTAAAAGTTATTACAAACTGACTTCCATTTTTCCAATGCTTGAAGTACTGCCACGAGGAAGAGCAGCCAAGTAATGATCACAAAAGGCCAGGAAAACACGCTGTGCTCTAGTTGCGAGCCCATTTTGGCTGGCGGGACATTAAACCGAGAGCCCTACCCAGAGAACTCCTATCCGTTCAGAGCTCACTGAGGGACTGGTGAATGTGGTCCTTTGAGCCAACCGGCTAATGAGAGGCACAGAGGGAGGCAGACTGCGGAGTCCGGTGAGCTGCGTAAATGGCAGAGCAGGAAGGACTGCTCCCTGGCATGCAGTTGCACCGGAGAGCATCCTCCACACCACTGGAGTCAAGGGAAACGTGCATCTGGCACGCGAGAGCCGCAATAAGGAAGAAAACCACACAGCAGAGGCGGCGTGCCCGAAAGGAACAAAGAACAGGACACCGACAGACCACTGCAGGTTCACCGCAGGAGAGCCAATTCCCATGACAGTAACCCAATGAGCGGGGGCAACTGAGGCATTGCTACACTGGTTCCAAAAAGAAATAGAAATAAATGATATGAATGAGATGGAAGAAAGGCTGCCATATGTCTTAACAGAACAATATAATAACACTGTCAAGCTTGTAAGTGTGTGCAATATGCACATATAAGGGCCTGGCTGGAGAGCATACTTGGCCATCCCAAGTTACAGAAGTAATATGAAAGCCCTGGCAGGAGAGTATATCAGGCATTTAAATTTACAAATACATAAAAACCAAGTAAGTGGGAACAAGTGTTTTGCATGTAAACAAAGCCCTAGCTGGAGAGTATTTCAAGTCACAGGTGTATGAGACCAAGTATATCAGAACAAGTGGTGTGCATACAAATAAAGTCCTGGCAGGAGAAGTATAACAGGCATTCGCAAATCTGTAGTGTTTACTTGTAAACAAGCATCATGACAAAGATAAAACAAAAGGTAACCAAGGAGTGTGAGTGAAACATAGGGGTATAACGGCTTACCGTTACAGATACCGTGAACAGCCTAATTGAACTATAATAACAGTCACGTTGTTTATACCGGTATACCGTTTTAGGGCCTGCAGCTATTAAGTGAGCTTTTCATTCTGATTTGGAAAGGCTGCAGTAAGCAAGTGCTGCACATTCTGGATCTTGCACTGTGGGATGTGGCGTTTGGCAGACAAGAGCATAGGGAAAGTGAGGCCACATTAGTAAATGCAGCTTTGATGCCGTGACCGCTCTTTTGCTGTGATCAGTAGAGTAGGGTTAAAGATCAGCCAATTTGTAGTTTTCCCACCAATTTGAAAGATGGGGAACTACACATCCCAGAGTTCAGAGGGGGGAATGAACTGGATGCCTTTCTGATGCATGTCCACAAAAAATGTTAGCTCTGTAGACTGTATGAACACTGGGCCTATTAGTGCTCTGTGCTAATATATAAATCCCCCCCCCCCTACTGTCCTCCGTGTAGATTTACACATTGGCACTACAGTTGTTGCTTCGCTTGATCCTTCACCTGCCTTCTGCATATGGCACTGGACTCAGGCAGGCAGGACAGATTTTACATTCAACCTGAAGTATCTAGAGCAATGGGGGCGAGATATTTCTCGGGTCTACCTTCGATTTGTGACACCACCCATGAAAGCATTCCTCCGTCTCAACTCGCATGACAAGTGTCCTAATGCGCTCAGACCTGGGGAAAATGGTAATAATGGGGCTGTGGTGAATATGGCCATATTTTTGCCGATATGTATTTTAACTTTGTAATTTTCAAAAGGTTTTTGTGCCACTATCTTTAAGAAGGTAAATGAACATGTATTGCAAGAATCAAGAAAGAAATCAACAGCGCCCACTGAACGCTGTGCTGTTAGGATTACATGGTCAGTGGTGACTCCAACATCAGACCTTTATGATACACCAGGCAGATGGTAAACAAGATATAGTGATTTGATCAATATGCAACCTTTCAGTGTGACATGGGCTTTCAGACCTCACTTGAATTACTTTTCTCCCTTTTAACAGGATAAAGCGGTATCAAAACAAATGTTTATGACTGATCGCAGCAAGGGGTCATGATGCCAATGCCATGTAGTTCCAAAATAATGCAGTTCGCGGCCGATTTTCAAAGCGATGACCTGTGACTGAGCAGCAAGCTCATTGCTCAAAATGTGTATTTTAACACTTCCACTAGTCCCTCTTTCATTCAAGGCGAACGACGAGTGAGCGCCATGAAATACCAAATCTGCAGCCGCCTTAGATTCCTGGAGGATCAGCTAAAAATGTGCAGAGACAAGTTTCAAAATGCTAACAATTTATGCCTTTTAGAAAATATTAGTTAAGATTAGTTAACTCCACCCGCTATACCGGGTTAACCCTGATATACCGTCATTTGCCAAGAAGGTTATCATACCGCCATAAAACCAATACTGTGACGCATAGTGAAACATATACAGGAGTGAAAGAAGCCTGACAGGAGACTACACCAGGCAGTCTACTAAGATTCAGATCGTCAGTCATGTTACTTTGAATGCTAATTCTGTTGGTTTAAAGAAATTCAAAGAACTGCTATTAAGTGAATAGAAATCCAGGGGAAAGGAGTTACTCTTTTGAACTGTGAGCTATATCCACACAGAACTTTTCTTTTGGAGTTCAACATTTCTTCTTTTGAACATGTGTTCACTTTTCAAGGCCAGAGAAATTTCCCTTTCACGTTAGTTGATTTTAGAATGTGAGGGTCAGAATAGTTCTTTGGACAGAGGATTGATTGCTTTGGACACCTTGAAAAAGGTCCGAACCATTTGTTTTGTTTTGGTAGTGAAAAACCTCTAAGATCAAGGACAGAGGCGCGTTTTCCAAACCCACTACAAGTCAATGGCCAAAAACCATGAACCCACAGAGTCTGAGTTTCATTCCTGGCCCTTCACAAAAGGAACAGTTTACCATATCTGTTGACTTAAGTCTCGCACACATGTCCGGTATGACGTTTCGGATCTGGATCAGTCAGCCTTTCTACCAATTGTATGATTGTTGTCTACCCCTCCGTCAAAACATCTGTTCCTTGGGACATACTCTTAACAATATGCATAAAGGATCCCTCTTCTCTGATACGGAAAATTTGCTGCACTAATGTTTTTAAGTAAGAGTTCTCTGGCATAATATATCCTCTTCAGAATTTTTAAAAGTGACCAATTTAAAGCTTTGGGAAAAAAACACTGCCCTAAGAGAAGACTCCCCATTCTATTCTTTTTGGGTTAGTTCTCCTATATTCTTCCTAGCATCCCTAAGGGCTGGCTTGAGGAATTTCGTAGCACTCTACAAGCATCATTTATTCAGCTAATCTACAGGGACTGGTCCTTTTAAACCAAAACAGTTTTGCAGAGATTTCAACCCGATAATAAACTGTGAAAATAAAATACTGCATTGATATTGAACTAAATTTGACAGGTGAAAGGCATGGTCAAAAGTGATTTGTATTAAATTGTATGGCAGGAAGGAGAACCAGACACCCTGGAAAAATCGCAAGCAAGTGAAGGATGCACAAGTCCATACTCTTTAAACTGAGGTTATAAATGAGGCCTGAGAAGAAATTAGCTATTTATCTACATATTTAGATAATAATCTGAGGCTTTTATAAATCTTTATCAACGAAAGGAACTCTGAACTCGCATATAAAAAGGATATTTAAAATGTTAACATTCTCATGAAGGAAGATTATCCAGGGTCAATAGAAGTGACCCATTGTTCTATAAAAAAAATCCCAATGCCGCAGGCAGTTTAAGAAAAACACTGCAAGATTAAGTGTACTACCCTGAGAAGTAGAAGCAACTGCAGGATGAAGACGAAGGTGTTTGAGATCATAGTGTGGTAGGAACAGGCTAGGAACCACCAGTATCCTTGCCCACAAATGACAAGCTAACAATTATAACCACTGGGTAAACCAGTTGAACGTGGACAAAGGATATGGGAAAGCTGATTTCACATGCTGTCCTAATTATTATACAGGGGGAGAAACAGCTTAAACATAGCGCACAAACCCCTGCGTTGGCAAGGCTTGTCAGTTTCAGACAAAACAAAGTACGACGTGAAACAATTCTGCATTCCTGCCCAAGGCCCATACAGATAAAGTAAGCAGGCATATTCATTCTATAGGTCAAAAAAGGTCAACTACCGTGGCTTAGAGCATTTGTATTGCAAATGTACGCATACTGTTGGCATATTGACATTAACAAATGTTCCTGCTGTATAAGGGAATGTGCAGTGCACCGAAGTGCAAGTTTCAACTGCTTCCTACACTTTTATTTGAAAACAAAACCATTCCAGAACGATTTCATTTTAAAATAAAATAGGAACGGTAAAATGTAATTTAAAAAAGTAGAGGGGCACCTCTCCCGCCCACTTCGACCTCTGAGCGGTACTCTTGCCATGGGTGGTAGATTAATGCCCCCCCAAAAGAGACCAACATTATCAATATACCTTTTGACTGGGAGACCTGTTTGTCAAGTTGATGAAGCCTTGGAAAACCCCCAAAAAAGAAAATGAGATGGTTAGAACTCTGGGAGCCATTTCCAGAAAACCAGCTAAAAAACGACACACTCACAAACAGACGAGGTTTTAAAGTGCGCTCACCATTTGGGTGCAGGTAGACTTGGAGGCCCCTGCACAATAGGGATGTAACGGTATAACGTTAAAGATACCGTGAACCACTTAATTGAACAATAATAACCGTCACATTGTTTATACCGTTATACCGTTCATACCGTTAAGTGTGCTTTTCAATCTGATTTGGAAAGGCTGCAGTAAGCAAGTGCTGCGCAGACTTGATCTTACACTGTTGGATCTTCCGTCTGCCAAGTAGTTTCAGTTGGAGCAGTTTTTAATGCCATTCCATAAATCACACGTGCCTGACACAAAATCAATATGTTAGCAATAGGAAGAATAGATACAGTGCCAAGAACGAAAAGGGTTTACTTTGGGGTGGCGGCTTTGGGGTTTATATATTTATAATGGATAATGTTCTCTAAACATATGGCAATGGGGGATTTCCCTGGTTCTATCATTGAATTTACATATAATAAGTGACATCTGTCAGTATTCCCTGCTGCCATACCAAAGGGTAACATGTCTGTGATTTCTGAAAACCTTTTGGCCCGCAAGTAAACTAAAGGCTGTAACATAAAGAGAGAGAGTGTGTGTGTGTGTGTGTGTGTGTGTGTGTGTGTGTGCGCACAAGCGTATACTACCATCAGCCTCCATTGATCTGTGGCATGCAGGTTATCAAGATGGCAACATGTTCATCTTCACCAGTAGCCAGTAGGGGAACAAAAAGTCTAAATGACCACTTAAGAAAAGCTATTTAGTTTGCTTTGCCAGTTGTAGCAGGGCCCCCTCCCCCTCTCCACACGTGTTTGTGTTTGGTGGAAGCAAGTCATTTCAGTGGAAAGTATGTTGAAAAGCCCAATTCTGGCCCTGGGTGCATGGTTTTGTTTGAGATGATAAATCTGTCAATTTATGACCTTTTAGAAAATATTTGTTAAGATTAGTTAACTCCACCTGCTATACCGCGATAACCATGATATACCGTCATTTGGCAAGAAGGTTATCGTACCGTCATAAAACTAATACCGTGACACCCCTACTGCACAATATAAATACACTCGAGTAGTATAGGCATAGACAACCCAGACCAAATGGAGAGAGGAAGGGTTTAAAAAGGGAATGCAATTCAAAGGGAAATCTCTCCCCGAAGCAGTGACCGATGCACAATTGTGCCCTCCAATGCTTCAGATGGTAGAGGGGATGGCCACAAATACAAGGGAGTGCCTAGACAACTGGGTGAGAGAAACAGTGACTCTGGGCTATTGCATTGAATTCCACAAGAAATTGTGCAGTTTACCACCAAAGCAGAGATACCACCCGTTAAAGGCAGAGGTCAAGGCCATCTTGGAAAAGTGAACAAACGGTTAGGTTCCCTAGAGGGAATACAATTAAGATATATGTTCAACATCCTTTTTATTCCCAAGAAAGACTGACCCATACAAGATCTAAGACACTTTGTGAGCACTTAAACCATCAGAATGACAACGCTGCACTATGTCGTCCCTCTGCTACATCTGGCTGAATATAAATTCACTGTTGACATGGAAAATGCTTATTTTCATATTTCGGTGCATCAAAAATCCAGAAAGTAACTGACTCGCGCTCTGTGATCATCATTACTTGCCTAAACATTTAACATCTGAATGATGTACACACCTTAAGTGCTTACAAAGGTGTTGTCGGTTGTAGCAGCGCATCCGCACAGACGAGCAGTATGCGTACCCATACCTAGACGACGGTTTGATAACTGGTAATAATGGCTCACAGTGCACAGCCCACACAAGAGCCACTGTGCAACTATTGCACCAACTAGGGCACTAACGAGCCCAGCCTAGATGGCAGCCAGCCTGTGAGCTTGCTGATACCTCTATATATCCAGACATAATCCAGCCTTTCCCCGTAGCGTCCACACAGAATTTCACAATTAATTGGCAGGTTGATTGCTGGTGGAGCAACTTGGGAGAGTCCAGCTGACCTGTGTTGCAGGTGGCCACTGCTGGAGCATTGGAGAGGGAATCTGGCTTGGTCTGCAGTGCTGGTGCGGGAAGCCACACGCACCACACTGGAGCCCCCTCTGAAGGAGAATTGACAGCGTGGAAACCCCTCCTTTGAACTGTCGGTGTTGGCACCGGGGCTGGTTTGCTGCAAGTGGGCCGATAGATGTGAGGGAGAAGCACTGGTGGTGCTCGCAGTGTGGAATACGGTGCAAGGCAGCGGCATGATCCACGGCCCTGTCATCCACCCATATAGAGCTGCAACCTTGGAGCAGAGCAGTGGCGTGTGTGTGGTGATGTAAGCCGAGGAAGTGCTAGGGACTGCTGCCTGATCTACGGCAGATTGGTGATAAAGACGCTCTCTGCCCCGGGAGCGGGATCCGGCCCGTGTGTACTGTTGAACGGGGGATTGTGGTCCAGCGAGAGCACTGCTGCAGCGCCTGTAAGCTGGAGAGGCAGCAATGCAGCGGTACCTGTGCCTTGGGTGAAATGAGTCATGGAAGGAAGTAACATTGGTGGCGACCTGCATAGAGTCACCGATGTATGGAGGAGCTGGTGGGCCTGGCACTTATACCCATCTGGACAAAGCACTGCAAGACTGAACCTGGCAAGCCCTCCTGGCTGGGGAAGTGCCAGCATATCAGGGCTGCTGTGGATTTAAACACTGCAGGTTAGTGGAGTGACGTGGCTGGGAGCAGGCACATCTGGACAAGGAGGAACTCCCTTACTGTAAGTTGGTGGGGACATAGCCATAAGACTTGGAAAGCTGGCTCTGCAGATGCACTGTTGGGGTAGTGGAGATCCATGGCTCCCAGCACTAGGAGTGAGAAGCTATAGCCCCTAATAGTAACAGTCCACTCCACAGAGTGCTCTGTTCTAACAGCTGCTTTGAGATACTGACTTGGGGGAGCGCAGAGCACCTAGTAGTCGCCAGATACCCCATGTCTGCGGCCTGCACTCTCAGTGGTTGGTGCATTGGGGTCACGGGAAAGGCAATAGGCAAGTCATCTGACTGCTTGTAGGATTCCAGGCGCAAGGGGTGATCACGAAGCTAGACCTAGGAGCAGTGAGTAGTGGGGAAGGACTCCACAACCAGAGAAGAAGTGGAAGCCTAGAACTGTGGGCGTCTGGTGCATTGGCTGTGGAGAACTTAAGTTACAGTGCTGGGTCTACCTGGCGAGCTGGCTATTGCTGGGTGAGGTCAGCTGGCTGGACCCTCCTGGTTGACGGGGGCAACAGTGGATTTCAACGAGGGCCTGTTGGTTTGCTGAACCACAGGGACACCACTATAACTGACATGCACAGATTTTGACACTTGTGGAGCGTTACCTCTATGTGTGGTGGGTGAGGTGCATAGGAACATGCCCGGTTCCCATGAGGTAGGGAAGCAACAGTCGAAACTGCAGTTCGAGACTCCCAGTCAGGCCAAACATAACAAAGGGATGGATGAATCTCCCAGAGGATGCTCAGTCCTCTTCGCTAGACACCAGTGGTTGTTCAATGATATTAAGGACATGTTCAACCAGCTTCAGGCTGGTATACAATCATTGGACGGAAAGATTGACACTTAAGATGCAAAGTGGACCACATACAGGTGCGCTTGGACAAATATGGTGAAAGGTTGGATGAGGTTGAAGACCAGGTCTCGGATGTAGAGGATGAATCCTCGACTGCATCTTGTGACCTTGCTCAAATCAATAAGGCCCTTAAAGAATTGACAGCTAAGCAGGAGGACCTAGAGCCGCGCTCCAGACGGACTAACCAGAGGATAGTGGGAGTATCAGAATCCATGGACCAGAGACAGATGGAGCCCCTGATTGAGTCCATCCTAAGTGAGGCACTTCGTAGTGATGCCTTATCTAAAGTTTTCATCGTAGAGCAGGCGCATCGAATCCCTAGTGGGAGAAATCCGATTCCTGGAGCACCGCGAAACCAGTCATAGCCTGCATGCTGAACTACCAGGACAAAGACCTTGCTCTACGAAAAGCCCGGCAGAAAGGAACATTGACAAATAAAGGGAACTGTATCCGGATCTTTTTCATGACTTTTCAGACGAGGTCCAGGCGGACGTATATCGATGTGAAGAAGTGGCTGAATGAAATCAGCATGAAGTATGCTATGCTCTTTCCAGCCAAACTCAGAGTGGAGCATGAGGGGAAAGTACTATTTATCCTTGAGTCGCTGCTGATGTTCAGAGGAAATAACGAACATGGAGAGGACTCCCCATGAAGCATGAGTAGGAGCCGATACGAGATAATGGTAGTACGATAGCTGTGTTAGAGGTAGTGGGGGGGGGGAGATATTGCTGTTTATGGGTTGGGTTGGTTGGGTCTGGGAGCAGCCCTCGGGCGAGAGCAGGTTATGCACTGGTTTCGGGTGGGGCTAACTGGCGCATTGGGTTTGCCGGTGGACAAGATGGGCTGTTGGGCTTGGGTCGCTGTTGGGGGGAGGATGGTGGTTCAGGAAGTAGCCCTCAATCGTTTGTTGGGTTCCTGTTGTTGTGAGTGGTGGAAACACCCGAGGTGTGGGGAGGGTGCGGGAATACTTGGATATGAAAGTGAGAGAGATAGCGGTGTATGGGTAAGACACTCGGATGTATGACATGGAACGTTAGGGGGTTGAACTGTCTTTCTCAAGGTGATCTGGGATCAGCAGGGGCGGGCGCTACTGGTAAAAATGGGGACTCTGGATGGTCAGGGACTCACCCTGGTTAACTACTACAGCCCTAATCTGTACTCGGTGGAGACACTGGAGTGGAAAGCTCACCTTGACAAGTACCCCATGGGATGATCATATGGGCTTGTGACTTAAATTTAGTTTAGCACCCTGATCTGGACAGAACGGGAGGGGTCCATAGGTTGCTTCCTACTTCCTAATCACAGACAGGGTGGCGGGTTAGGTGACAGCGGTCCCTATTTTGGTAGGCACATTATCTGACCATGTGCCAGTGGTGCTAGCTTTGGAGATATCAGGACGCCAGGGAGAATGGCAGCATGGGAGTTCAAGAATTAACGTTTGGGTGACTAGGAATTCCATACTGAAAATAGCACGGATGATTCACACATTCTTTGAGGAAAACTTGGGCTCTGTAGCTTTGTATTCAACGGTATGGGAAACATTTAAATTGGTGATTAGGGGATGTGTATCTCGAGGGAATCGGGAATATTGAAACAAATCGGGAGGGGATTACCAGTTAGTAAAGAACTTCTTTGGGACTTGTCTAACCCTAGTGTACAGAAGGAGATTAGGGAGGAGCTGGACAAATTCAGCGCTGGGGCGCAAAGGTAGGTGAAGTTCCTGCATGGAAAATCTGCAGTTCGGCAATATGGGGTAGGTCAAGGCCCTGGTAGTTTGCTTGCGTGAGCTGCTAAAGCAAGAATGCCCAAGGAGCATATCCTATGGATAAAAGATGCGCCAGGGGAATTGCGGTGGGGACATCCGTCAGGAATGTTGCATGTTCTAGCCGCGCCTTTACTCCTGACAGGCTCAGGTCTCACAATCCGAGATAGGTAGTGTTCTTGACCGGGCAGCGCTATACCAGTGTAGTGAAGAGGAGAGGGAAATGGCTATGTCAGCCTGTCACGGGGCAAGAGATCCTTCGGCTGATTCAGTCTCTATCGACTGGGAAAGCCCCTGGCCCAGATGGCCTGACGGTTAAATTTTCCAAGTGTTTTGCTGGGAAACTGGCTCTTGAGGTGTACGGGCAGGCATTGCAGGGTGGGCGATTGCCGGAGTCTGAGAGGCAGTGGTCACAGTACTGTTCAAACCGGGTACGGGAGCTGAAGAGTGCTCCTCCTACAAGCTTACTAATTTAGATAACACAATCCTGGCTAAATTATTGGCACTGTGATTAGCTCCTTTTGATGCGTAAATGTGTGCAGTCCGACCAGTCTGTATTTATCCCTGGGCGATCCACTTCCTATGGCCTGGGGCGAATATTTGGTTTAATGGCAGTGTTCAGTCAAGAAGATTCCATAGTGGCTGCTCTGCTCGATACTGAGAAAGCATTAGATTCCGTAGAATTGTCCTATTTGTTTCTAGTGTTGCAGAGAATGGGGATGGGAGAGGAATTTTTATCCTTGGTCTCGTTGCTGTATACCTCGCCCAATGCACGCATTAGGGTGAATGGCCAGCTCACATCAGTCTTCCGCTTGAGAAGGGCACAAGGCAGGGTGTGCCCATTGTTGCCCTTGGTGTTTTCATTAGCAATAGTGCCATTGGCAGAGACGATGAGGTAGAGACACATACATAGGGGATACAATTGTATAGACACAAGGCAGTGGTAGCACTATATGCGGATGACATGATGCTGTATGTTAGTAACCCGTAAGTCAATTTTGAAACCTGTATCTACCACAACCCCCAACCAAAGACCTACCTTAGCCTCTTCTGCTAAACTTTTTAGCCCCCCCTCCAAACTCCTAACGTGCGCCCTGGTTAACGCCCGCTCCATCCCAGCGCATACTCTTGATGTACATGATCTCATTAGCAGGGATAATCTCGACATTCTTTTTATCTCTGAGACCTGGCTACAAGACACCTCCGGACCCGCACTCTCGCTCGCCCATCCCATCTGGTTACACCATATTTAGGCAGGATCGGATAGGCCTAAGGGGGGGAGGTGTGGCCATCATAGCCAAGGACAGCCTTGTCATCAGAAGAATTCAGGGTGAACCAGGGCACAACGCCGAATACCTCCTCATCAAACTCAAAACGTCTCCCAACTCCACCATTGCCTTTCACCTTGTGTATCGCCCACCAGGCCCTCCCACCGACTTCCAAGAAACCCTGATCCATTCTCTGTCCCACACCCTGAAAAAAACCACCAAAGTGGTAGTACTGGGTGACTTCAACCTAGGGCTCAATGACCCCCTAGACTCCAATGCCACTGCCCTACAAAAAGGACTAACCACCTTAGGGTTTGTCCAAGCCATCACCAAGCCTACCCACACTAAAGGTCGGACCCTTGACTGGGTTGCGCAACACAACTGCCCCATTCTCCATTCCACCATATACCCCATCCCTTGGTCAGACCATTCCTGTATTAACTTTCACATCGACGTCTCTACAGAGCCTTCAAAACCCACCATCCTGCTCCCCGCTGCACTATCTAGGAGCTCCAAGAAACTAACGAAAGATACCCTCCTTCCGCACTTACAGGTTCCAGCCCTGCAACCACCATTCGCCAATGATCCTGTAATATTAGCCAACACCTTCAACCATATCATAACCACTGCAGTAGACACTATTGCTCCTTTGACAGCCAAAAAAGCTAAGAAAACTAAGCACTCCAATGCTTGGTTCTCCCAAGCACTCATGGATCTTAGATTAAAAAAAAGGGCATCACTTGTCACATGGAGAAGAAACCCTACTGAACCGAACAAAACCGCTTTCAAGGCCATTCCGAGAGAATAGAACATTGCTATCACACAGGCCAAAGCTGAATCCTACAACACAAGAATTAATAATGCAGATTCCGGGACTAAAGAAATCTTCGCTATTTTCAGGGAACTTGAATCTCCCTCAACCCCACTACCCAGCATTGTCAAAGATGAGGCCTGGTGTAACCAAATTCAAAGAGCTATGCTTGACAAACTCAACTCCCTTCACACCAAAATCCTAGCCCATCAAAAGGCTGTCTCCTCCTTACTAGCAGCCCAAACGGTACACGCTACACTGGACACTCAGGTACCCAAATTTGATTTCTCTCCCATGAGCGAATCAGAAGTCATTGCCCTCATTAAGTCTGTTAAGCCTTCTAACTGTAAGGGAGACGCCTGCCCAGCTCACATCATTAAAGATTGTGCGCCAGCCATCGCCCCCTTTGTGACTGCTTTCATTAACTCCTCCTTCCAATCATCCACTGTACCCAGCTCCCTGAAAGAAGCGTGGGTCCAACCTCTACTAAAAAAAACATCTCTTGACCCGCTGATACCTGGCAACTAGAGACCCATTACTACGGTCCCCTTCCTCTTAAAGATCCTAGACAAAGCAGCTTATCTGCAAGTTCAGAAATTCATTGAGGACAACCACCTTCTTGGCCTACGGCAATCCGGATTTCATCCTCGTCATGGCACTGAAACTGCACTACTCGATCTAAATAATCAAATAGATGACATTAGAGATGCAGGCAAACCGGCGCTCCTTTTCCTCCTAGACCTCTCCGCGGCCTTTGACTTGGTAGAGCACAAAACCCTATGCCATCACCTCGCAAACTTCTCCCCAAAGGCTTGTGCTTGGATCAACTCGTTCCTGCAGGAGAGAGTTATGAAGGTATTCTCAGAATCCTCTAATGCCACACCTAGTCTGATCAAATGTGGAGTCCCCCAAGGCTCCTACTCTATATAACCTCTACACCAGACCTCTGTTCCGTATTCTGGACTCACTGGGCATCTCATATACTAACTATGCAGATGACACCCAGGTGCTCATACCCCGATTAGGGGACTATCGTACTGATACGGATACCCTCAACCTAATCTACTCCACCATTCAATCCTGGGTGGCAGACAATTGGCTCTGTCTAAAAAGTGAAAAAACCGAACTCTTGCTGATCGGGTCCCCCCTCACACTGAGCAAACTTGACAAAGAGTATCAGGCCTTCAATATAGACAACACCTCCATCGCTGTATCACAAACCATCAAAACCTTGGGCGTATACCTAGAACCTAGCATGACCATGGACAGGCAGGTCAATGCTATAGCTTCTTCAGCAGCATACCACTCCAAACTGATCAATGCTATCAGGCCATTCCTCACCCCACAGAACTGCATCACCATAGCCAGAGCTATAATTGGCTCCAGACTTGACTACTGCAATGCCCTCTTCATCGGTACCCCTCAAAGAAACCTGGCTAAACTCCAGATTGCCCAGAACAATGCCTTAAGGGCTGCAACAGGCATTTCACGCAGTGAACACATCTCATTGGCTAGGAGAGAGGCACACTGGCTACCCATTAAAGAAAGGGTGGTCTTCAAAACTCTTGCCCTAACACATAAATGTCTTCACGGACTCGCACCCCCCTATCTCGAACAAAGGATCTACAAACAAACAGCTACCAGACCCACCAGGGCCGCTTATGCCAACCGCATCCTGACTCCTCACACGCGCAGACTGCGTGCTGGGGGCTCGAGCTTCCCATCAATGGCAGCCTCTCTCTGGAACAACCTCCCAAACAAGATCAGATCATTTGAATCCCATTCTGCCTTCCGCAAGGCATTAAAAACTAGGCTCTTTGTCTAGAGGGCTTACCCATGTACGATTCCTGACATATGCTCCATCTCTGAATGCTTCACACCTTACATTGTATGTATAAGACTGTTTCTCTGTAACTGTACCAACCTAAGCAAAGTTTTTCTGGGCCGCTTATTGTAACCCTCAAGCAAGCCTTCTTAAGTGTCCTTGATAGCGCCTCTATGCCCGTGGGCTGCAGTGCGCTTTACAAATGCAAAATAAATAAATAAATGAATACATTAAGGACCAATTATGAAGGATGTATTGGAATTTGGGGAGTACTCCGGATTGAAAATTAATGTAGCAAAGTCTGTGCTCTTACCCCTCACTGATAGGACAGTTTATTACGTAGGGTTTCAGTGGCATACGAGTCATACAAGATATCTGGGGATAGATATTGCACGCTCCTCTCAGGTCTTGTATCAGTGAAATTATGCATCGATATTAGAACACACCTGAGTGGTGTTAAAAAGATGGATGAGCCTCCCACTTAATCTCTACGGGAGGATATAATTGGTAACGATAGTCCTACTTCCTCGGTTTCTCTACATATTATTAAACTTACCAATAGCAATATTGAAAACCTATTTTCATGAAGTGCCGTCGGAGATATCCCGGTTTGTTTGGGCGGGTAAGTAGGCGTGTCTATCGTGGAAGAAGCTAGTGGCACCATTAGATAAAGGGGTAGCGTTACTGGACTTTGAGGTGTGTTATGTGGAAGCTTAGGCGTGATTCCTGGTGTACTGGTACGAAGGTGGAGCGGAAAGGAGGCATGTGGAAATGGAATCTCTATTAAGGGCATTCATATTGACATATCCTGGAAGTCCGTCTAAAGTTAGAATATGGTGGAATTATCATGTAGATCATGGGTTTGCATTGAGAAAAAGGGGAGGAGCAAGGTTTTGTATTCTCATAAGAATCTGGTCCTTCACATCACAAGGATGTCACTGACTGGTGAGCCCGGGTATGTGCGCTGCATGAAATGGTTGGGCATTGTATGCTTCTGCAACCTTTTCCAGGTGGGGACAGTTACTAATGGTGGAGGAGATGCACCGTAAAGGGGTCATTATGGCTTTGGATTTATTCCTATACTTCAGGTTGAAGCACTCCCTGAAAGATCTATTCTCTACCTTTCCAGGGGAACCAGAAGTGGCTGCTACATTAGATAAGGTAGTGGGGATGGTGGATACCCATACAATTGTGTCGTGCCTCTACAGTAAAGCGCAGGAGAAGACAATAGTGTGGGCTGAATCATCACAGCGACTTTGGGAGACCTCGCTGGGTGACACCGTATCAGACGAAATGTGAAAATATTGTTGCGTGCAGACTAGGAAGATTGCCCTTAATAGTAGCTTTAAGTTAATTAATTTTAAGTATCTCCATCAATTATATTATACCCCTATGAAACTATATAAATTGTTTCAGGACACCCCGGATGTCTGTGCTCGCTGCGTCACAATACTGGCAGATTATGTACATGTAACATGGGGTTTCCCTTGAATATTTCAGTTTTGGGAAGAGCTCTTGAAAAACTGAGTGTTATGATGGGGAAAGGGTGGAGCTTGACCAAAAAGTGGCGCTACTGGGATACACTAAGCAGGTTGCGGGGCGAGTGCAGAAACTGGTTGGACTATTACCGCTTTTGGCTAAACGTAGGGTGGCAATAGTGTGGGGTAGAATGGGAAGTCCCACACTACTGCAATGGAAACAACATATCCTGTACTGTAATGAAATGGAAACTGAGTATGGATGATGAGTTCACACATGTGCTAGACCTAAATATATTTGGGACCCTTATTAGCAGATCTCATCTCACAGGCCCAAGAGAATGAGACCCTATCTGAAGAAGAGACGCTTTGAATGCATACCGTCATTGAATGAGGAGTGATTTAATATGCACCGATTATGTGAGATGGGTTGAATACCCACTGAAAGAGGGGATACAACTGTAAGTAATGTGTTGTTGAGAGGGTATACCACGGTGATAAATGCACTCAATGTATATTAATGATGGGGGACAATGTCTTGATATACTGTTGGGGCATGGTGGGGGGGGGCTTTGATTAGCTGAACCACTGTCGACGTTGATGTTCTTAGTTGATGAGAACAATAAGAGTTTAAAAAAAGATGATTGCACCATCTGGGGTTCTCAAATCTCAATGTCAGGAAGTAATCTAATACCAGTACAGTATTAGAAATTAGTTGGAACAATATAACACCAAGCATGCACTCATTTTTCCTTCAGGAAAAACATTTCAGACAACAGTTCCCCTGTACCAGGCAGTAGTGTCAGGCAGTGAGGAGTGTAATGACATTCTTAGAAAGATGGCATTGTGCATTCACTTAGTGCACCACGTACACTTCGACATGAGACCCATTGGATCTTGGATCCATGTACAGTGGTTTTAGGCAGAGGAGACCTGGAAGATCTCGTGCTTGTAACGCACCTGGTCATATAGGTACTAAAATGGTCAAACAAGGTGGTTTATTAAATTGATTACCTTTTGCAGACCCACAACCTAGAGCATGATGCATTGTTACCTTATATTTTGTCCCTTGCACCTTTTCACTTAGGAATTCTTATGTTTAGTTACATCAATCCAAACAAATCCCAACACTGTACCTATACTTAAAATTGCACTTTTCTAGTTCTTGATAGAAATATTGTATGCTCTATATAGAATTTCTCTATAGTAATTGTCCTAATTTGGAAAGATAAATAAAACACCTTGATAGCTTGATGTATTAAGTGATGGCTTCATTCCAATAACAATGCATTAACATTGTGCACGTGATAGTTTAGGCTGATGCATTATTGCTTGTTAAATTATCACAATTATATTGTTGTCACAAATGAGTGTGTGAAAACATTTTCTTTAACAAAACATGATTTACACTGATTTGCACAATCCCTAATCTCTAGTGACCATAATGATGGATCTGACAGATGGGGAGACCACCTACAATGCTTCTTAGTATCAGGCATTAGGATTCAGAAATATCAGACGTTACCCATAAATCTTCGAGAAAGCCACAATGATATGATATATATGATAAGTCATTTATAATGCGCCTGTACACAAGTGTTTCTAGGCGCGACGAGGGAGGGAAGACCTAGGGAGGACAAGGCAAACAATCTTACTAGGTTTTGTCATTCATATCGTGCAAGTGTGCGAGAAGTGCAAGGGGAAAGGGAGAGGGGGGTGCAAGGGTGGGGAGAGGTAAACAGGGCAGCAATGCTCTGAGTAAGTGCAGCCCGGGCAGCGTGCCTCTGGGGTAGTGCAAGGAGAACATGGGACTGCAGGGTTACAGTTACAGCCCCTAAATGCGTAGTAGGCCCGGAGGCAGTGCAAGGATGACTGATGAAGAAAGAGCCTGGTACCCAATGAGACTCTCAGCCTACAGGTAGGTCAGCAGGGGAGGGAGAGAGAGAAAGCACAGGAGAAGAGGAAAGTGTTGAGCTGCTTCCGGAACTTCAGGTCCAGAACAAGTTTGTGAGGGTTAGGGAGGCCATTCCAGAGGGAGGCACTTGAGGAGAGATATCTAAACCCCCACTCTCTGCCTGGACAAGCATCTACTCCTTAGAGAGTTGGAGGTAGCTGAGCGAAGGGAAGGTATTTTGGAAGCGAGTATTGGGTTTAGTGCAGGCCCCGGCACCTGAAAGTCTTGTGGACAATGCAAAGGGTCTTTAACTTGATCCTTGCAGCCACCGGGAGCCAGTGGAGAGATTTCAGGGCTGGAGAGATCCTTGGCCTCAAGCCCAGGGACTGTATAAGTCTCAAAATCCTGTTCTGGATTAGTTGCAGAGGGTGGAGAGTAGAGGAAGGCAGATTGAGAAGGAGGCTGTTGCAGTAGTCCCCCCTAAAGAGCACAAGGTCTCTGGAGACAGTGAGTTCTGGGGAAAAGGAAGAGCAGGGGCAGGGGTCCCAATGAGAAGGATCTCCGTCATACTGGCATTAAGGCAGAGATCGTTGGAGGTACACCAATCCTGAATCGTGCATAGACAGTCAGGAATGAGCGAGGGAGGAGAGGAAACTAAGGGCAGCCTGAAGGAAAGCTTAGTGTCATCCGCATAACACTGAAAGTTAGAGAAGGAAGAGATCAGGTGGGCCAAAGGCACGAAGTAGGGTATGAAAAACCAGGGTAAGAGGATAGAGCCCTAGGGAACGTCACAGGTGGGAGAGGGGATGGCGGAGAGAAAGGGACCAAGTTGGACCTGTGAGGGCCAGTCCAAGAGAATGGTAGTCAGCCACTCCAGGGCCTGATCCATGATGCCAGGTTCTCCCGCAGTCGATTAATCAGGATGGCATGGTTGACCGTGTCGAAAGCAGAGGAAACATCAAGGAGGATGAGGACAGAAGGAATTCTGAAATCAAGGTTAATAAGCAGATCTTCAGAGAGCAGTTTCAATGCCTCTGGCAGCTCTGAAGCCAGACTGATAGTAATGGCGACAACCAACAGATTACGTGTGGAGAGTAAGCTGAGAGATGGCCAGCTTTTCCAAGAGTTTTCCCAGGAAAGGGTTGATGGAGATTATGCGATAGTTTGCCAGGGAGGTAGGATCGTCAGACGGCTTCTTGAGGAGCGGGCGCACAAGGGAGTGCTTGAGGGGGGAAGAGGGGAAAGTTCCAGTGGCGAAAGAGTGATTATAGAAATCAAGGCTGGATCAAGGGTGTCAATATGGTCCTGGAGGAGCAGGGGAGCACCTGTGGACGTCACTTTCATAGCTCAGACTTGTCTAGAAACATTGTCAGGTGTTGTCAGAGAAAAAGAGGAGAAAGGAGGAGAGGGAGAAGGCCAAAGGGGGGGCCAGGAGAGGAAAAGGAGATAGAGGACAGGATGTCCTGAGTTTTAGCAGAGAAGTGAGAGGCCAGAGCCCTAAAGAGAACCTGGGAGGGAACAGGAGAGGTAGAGACTGCAACAAGATTGGCCCAGGTCCTTGCAGATTTTAAAGAGTTCAGCCGTGTTAGAGACTGCAGAGAAGCCTCTTCAATGTGTGCTCTCTTCTTGGACAGGACAGAGTCTATATTGCCTTTGGAGCAGGCGGTGGACCAGTTTGTCAGAGGATGCGCCGGAAGCCCTCCACTTCCTCTCAGCCACCCTGCACTTGCGTTTCAGGACAGCGAGGTCGGAATCATACCAAGAGTTGCATTTGAAGGTAGGCTTCAGCCAGATTCTCATGACCGGGGCAAGGATGTCCAGGGTGTTGAAAATAGAAAGATGCAGATTAGAGAGGGATGTGTCAGGGTGTGAGTCAGCCGCAGGAGTAGGAGGAGTAGAGCGAGTAGAGGCAAAGGCATCCACTGATGCATGCTTCATTGGGAGAATGACCGAGAAGGTAGGTGGCAATGCTGGGTATTGGGGGGGGGGGGGGCTTTGCCTGAGGAATAGAGAGCTACAGATGAGAGGAGAGTAGAAAGTGGTCATCTCAAGAAAGAGGAGTGGTGAGAGGGTTAGAGAGGGGGATGTCTGAGGTGATGAGAACATCCAAAGTATGTCAGGCAGTGTGTGTCAGGCTAGAGGGCAGAATGGAAAGAGAAAGGGTGTTGCAGAGGTGGCGTAAAATCTCAGAGGAGGGATTAGAAGCATCTAGGGGGATGTTGAGTTCTCTGAGGAGATGTAGGGGCAAGGAGAGAAGAAGAGAGGTTGGCCCATTCAGAGAGGAATAGGCTGACCTGACCAGGTGGCCTGTAGATGGTGGCCACAGGTAGAGAAAGGCCAGGAGAGATGGAGAGCTTGCAGACCAGACATTCAAATGAGGAGTAGGCCTGCCTAGGGATGACCCAGGCTGAGACTCACTCGGGAAAGATCAGGGCTACTCCTCCTCCAGGACGATTGTTTCCAGGTTCGGAGAGGATCTCGTATCCCACAGGTAGGAGAGTGTCAAAACTCGTGACAGAACTGCCCGTAAACAATGTATTGGTAAGAGCAAAGACATCTAGGTCGAGTTCTTTGAGGAGGTGACAGATGTCAGAGGAGTGTTTGACAGCCGAACGAGAGTTTAGAGTAGTGATGTGGAGCAGGTTGCCACATTTGAAAGACTTCCGTGGAGAGGTACAGGCTTGAGGTACACCCTGCGTCGGTGGTAGAGGGGCCTGAGGGTGGGCAGCAGAGGAAGATGAGGGTGCAAGAGTGGTGGCAGAAGGAGTAGCAGGAGAAGGGAGGAAGTTGATAAGACGCGGGAAACACCTATCAAAAAGGAGGGGATTGGGCTGATGGCCCTCAACCAAGACAGTGCCGTTCAGGTAGACATTAATTATGATCTTGGAGGAGTGGAAGGAGGGCCAAGAGGACCTCCCACCTAGTGCCACCCTTAATGGGACAGGAAGAGAAAGTAGAGAGACCAGAGACCACATGAAGGGTCCATAGGTCTGGAGAGGGGACGACAAAGATGTCGGTGAGAATCTGTCTGGAGGAAGCACTGGTGTCTATCAGTGATAAGGGAGGCCTGGGAGTCTAGGATGTACCTCTTGAACTTCTTCCTTCCAGACTTAGGGATAGGATAAGAGATAGAGTAGAAGTTAGAGAAGATTGGAGAGACAGAGAGCACCATAGGGGGTGCAAAGGAGGTAGGTGGAGGAGAAGGGGGTGAGAGAAGAGACGCACAGCCCTGTGGCACACAACTGAGAAAGGGCAGGAGCAGTCACAGGAGGGGAACGAGTAACTCGCAACAATGAATAGCACACCTTGTCGGGGGCAGGCGGTCTCTGGAAGCCTCGAGAGAACCAGCAACAATGCCACAGTTACCGGAATGCAACAACACCAAGATTCATATTACCTGATCAGTTGCAGCAGTTAGATGGCTGCAGGCTTCGTGCTACCACGGTGGACACCGGCAGAGACCACGGGATTTGTCCTTGGCCTCTGGTCCTTTGCCCAGGGGGTGCCTTCGGTGGCCGATTTTAAAGGGCCCGCTAACCAATGGGAACGCTGTGGGAGGGAGGGGGAGAGCCAACAACACAGAAGTAACTGGGACAAAGGGAGGGGGGGGAACGGGCACACACACTGCGGCTTGAGAATAAACTTTTACAAATGCGCAAGGAGCACCTCTCCTCACCCCAGCACTGGACAAGTTGAAGTTGGCGTTGCCTGATGATGGTGGGAATGGCCTGTGTGGACTGAGGGAGAAAACACAATTCGGCACATGCTTACCTGTTGTCTGAGCAGGGGTTCGGGCCCTGGGTTCCTCTGGTCAGAACAGGAATTTCTCTTTTCTTAGTCTGCCCTTCACTTTGGATGGCCATGCGAGAGACGCCCTTGATCTAAGAGTTAAGAGCAGAAGGGAAAGAGGCAAGGCTAAGAAGGTGGTTGGTGCTTTGGCCAGATGACCTAGATCCACTTGCACCTGCTCACCAATTGCCACTCGGAACTGCCACACAAATATCATACGATATAATAAAAGGACAGATGTATGTCTGATGCAATCATGCGCAGTAGACACTGCCCGCTTTGCCTGTTGTCATGGGTAGAGGGAGCTGTTGCCTTAGGAAATATATCAGGCCAGCCCTTTAGCCCACGTAAAAATAAAAAATAGCACTAGCATTTTCCAAACCTATATCAGGGGACAGAGAGAAGTTATTCAGGGCAGACACCACGACTCCATTATTTTACATGATTCTATCTGGTTCTATCAACATTTTTTAAAGTGGACTCTTTAGTTCGGGTAATTTCACTGTTGCCGTAATAATTTGCTTTCTTAAAGTGGGCAGAGCTCCTCTGACCTGCCCACACACCCCTTGCCTCGCCCCGACTTGCCCTGTCCCACCTATCTATTTATTTTTTAATGTTTTTATTGGCATTTGCATAGTTACAACCGTGCATTTCAGTTTTCGTATCACATGCCTGCATTTAATCAACAACGAATAACCATTAACAACAACTTCCTACACGTGCTTGTGTTTCGCATGACCTTCATTGGGGCAAGCACTGTGGCTTCCTTACTCGTATCTCGATTGGGGAAAGTCACTTGTTGTCGGGGTGTGGTTAAGTGGGCACATCTCGGGTGTTATTTTGTATTAATTGGTGCATTCATGGGGGCATATCGTCGGACGGGTGGAACATGTCCCAGAGCAGTGCTTTACATGCCACACATTTGTCCATGTCATCTGCTTCTGACCTTTTAGCTCCCTCCACCCACGCCTTGGTCTCCGCCCACCTTTCAAATTCCTTGCGCCACTTTTCGTATTGCGGCCCGGGAGCCGTGTTCCAGGATATGGCGATGGTTCTTTTGGCTAGTACGCATGCCAGGTCCATGAACCTGGCCACATGATTGCGATTGCTGATCCGGGGAAAGGCAGCAAGCAGACATTCTTTCATTGACCACTCATATCTCCGTATTCCAGCCTCCCTGCATGCCTGCTCTATGCATGCCCAGAAACTTTGCACATGCACACACTCCCAGAACATGTGTAGCATGTCAGCATCCTCGCCCCTGCACCACGGGCATTGGGAACTTGCTTCCTTTTTAAACTTAGCTATTCTGTGTGGGGTCATATATGTGCGATACAGCAGATTCAATTGTATTAGTTTGAAGCTTTGATTCCTAGATACAGCCTTAGGGAAGCCCAGAATTCCCTCCCATTCTTTCTCCGTTATGGTTGTCATTAGGTCTCTCTGCCACTGCTCTTTCAGCGCTGTGTTTTTGGGGCTGGGTGTGTATCAGCATACAGTACAGCCTGGAAGTTGGTTTCCAGCCGTCATTAAAGTTGTACATCAGGGTCAGTAACGGGCTTGCTTGTGGTTCCTCTGGCCAACCCTCCCATTTTTCTTTAGCTGTTTCCCGGACTCTGCGACACCAGAGGAATTGCCCGCTCGGTAGCCCTTCTCTTAACTGTAATGAATCGAATTCCCAAAAGACCCAGTCTTCGTGTCATCACCCCATGTATATATCCCCATCTCTTCCCATTTTCTTGCTACTGCCATGTCCGAGATGTCCTTGCATGCGTCAGCCGCTATCAGCACCTCCGGTGAGTAGGGTTCACTAGTTTCAGTAAGTTATGTGCTCTCTTTCAGACCTTCCTGCCCAGTGTTATCATTAGCGGTGTCTGATTTGGGCCCTCCTCTTTCATCCATAGTATTTCTTTCAGTTGGATGGGAGCCACTAGGTGTTTTAGTAGGTCTGTTTCCGAGGTGGACTCGTCTGCTAGCCATTTAACTACGTGGCTGAGCTGTGCTGCCAGGTAGTACCTTTCTAGATTTGGTAGTTTCACCCCGCCCTTATCATATGGTAAATACAAAATTGCTAATGAGTCTGGCGAACAGTGCCCCTCAAGAGGTCTCGGAGCAACCCCTCGAAGGAATGGAAGAAGGATGCCCTTATGTAGCAGTGCACGTTACTGAAGAAGTACAGGAACCTCGGGAGAGTGATCATTTTGGTGATGGCTACCCTGCCTAACCGTGACGATGGCAGCTTTGACCAGAACTTCATGGACTTCTTCAAACCCTGCACCTCCTTTGCCGTGTTGTGTTCGTGCATTTGCTCTGGTGTATGTGTAATGTTCACCCCCAGGTACTTAAACGTGTCCACCTCCCAGTTGAGTCCCATTGCAGGTAGCTCATCGACTTTCTTCCCCTTCAGCCCTGCCAACGTAAATATGCAGGATTTGGTTTTGCTGAAGTGAATCCCCGACACTTTCGCGTAGTTATCGAGTATGTCCAGGATCACCAGTAAATTCAGGTGCGGGTCTCTCACGTACAGCCGCACGTCGTCCGCATAAAGCGACAGCAGGTGTCCCCTTCCCCCAACCCAGATGCCAGCATCCAGGTGCTGCTTCCTAAGGTATACTGCTATGGGCTCGAGACCCAGTACGCACAACTTTGCGGATAATGGGCACCCCTGTCTCGTCCCACTCCGGATATCCCAGATTGCTGACACCAACCTCCCTGTTTTAACCCTGGCCTTTGGGTTTGTGTATAATGTTTGCACCCATCGGATGAATCCTTCCCCAAATCTGGATTCCCTCAATGTCGCCACCAGCCATTCTCAAAATATTGAGTCGAACGCCTTAGTGGCGTCCAGGGAGAGTATGGCATACTCTTCTTGGGATGCAGCTGTTTTCTCAAGTATGTGTTGTAATCTGCGTAAGTTCAGCGCTGTACTGCGCCCTAGTATGAAGCCGTTTTGATCAAGCCCCCCATTATCCTGTACAGGCACTTGTATAATTAGGGTCTCCCTCATCGATTCCGGCAATTCCCGTTGGTGTATGCTTCCCAGAAAACTTCAAGCAGCACCGGTGTGAGGGCTGTCTAGTATGTTTTATAGAACTCTGGGGCGGAGTCCGTCACTTCCCAGCGTTTTACTGGAGGCAAGTGATCGTATTTCTTCAGTGATATATTCCCCTGTTATTTCGGCCTCTAAGGATTCCTTTTGTGCCGGATCTATTTTGGGAAGGCCTATTTTGTCTAGTGTGTTTAGTATGTCAATTTGTGGCACCTGGTGGTCGTGACTGTATTGGCGGGAGTAGAATTCTCAGAAAGTGTCATTGATTTCCTGCTGCGTTTTGCCTGTTGTGCCCATTGTGCCCTTGATCTCTGTGGGCTGAGATCGTGGGTGCTCTCTCCTACACTGCTATGCCAACAATCTGCCTGGTTTGTCGCCCTTGGTGTGTGCTTTCACAGTTTTCACTGAGTAGTCGAATTTGGCGAGCCTTCCCCATGCGTCTTGACAATAACCTTGTATCTTCGCTAGTTCCACCTCCTCTTCTCTAGTCCTCCTTGTGTCTGACTCTCCTCCAGTTTCTCCAGTTCGGCTATAAGTGTTCTCTGTATGCCCCCCGCTCCTGCGATAGCCTCGCGCCTCACCACTACCTTCATTGCTTCACAGACTGTGCCCCATCTTTCACCGCTACCTACGTTCTTTTCCACATATTCCTCTATTTTTGTCCCGCAACTCTTCCGTAAAGGCCGGGTCTGTTAGGGCGTATGGTGGCATGCGCCATTGTGGTATGGGCGGTCTAGGCCCCCGTGTTTTCCAGTTGATCAGCAGTGGTGAGTGGTCTGATATTGACCTGTAGTCAATTCTCATGTGCAGTGAGTGTGGTGATGAGTAGTAGGAGTAACCTTTGTCTATGGGATGCAGCTCCCTCCACACATCTACCAGATCTAGGGCTTCTACTAATGTGTTTAGTGCCCTTGTTGCAGCGTCATTTTTAGTTGCTGTTGGTTTCGACCATATCTAATTCCCATTCCCTGACACAATTGAGGTCCCCTCCCCATATGAAGAAACTCTCTCGGCATTGGGCTAATTTGGCCTCCAGCATGTCTAGGTTTTTTGGAATCCCATGGTTGGAGAAGTATATGTTTATTATACAGATCCACCAGCTCAATGCATCCTCTCACTATTGGGTACCTGCCTTCCGGGTCTGCCTCCCAACTCAGTATTTTAAATGGAATTGCTGGGCTTATCCAGACAAGCACCCCTCTGTTGTATTTGGAGTAGTGGGCTCCATAGCACTGCCCCTCCCAGTGTTCAGTTACTGCGACCATAGTTTTCTTAGTCAGGTGGGTCTCCTGTAATGCGATGGCCACCCTCTTCCTGTTAAAGAAGGATTTCACCTGATTTCTACACATGTATGTTCCCAGACCTCAAATATTCCATGTTATCACTCTGAGTTCATTGGCCATTTCAATGTGTGGGTTCCGCCCTCCCGCCCCCTTGGTCTCTAGTCGCTCTCCCCAATTTTACCAGTTGCTTCATTCCCCCGGGTGGCCCCTGCCCCACCGTGTAAAACCACATTCACGTGTTTTTGACACATAACTCGCTCCGTGTAGGGTTCTAACCATCATAACTTCCAAACCAAACTAAAACTAAGAAACTGCGCTCAGCTGCCACTTTCCAACCATGGCACTCCAGCGCCCCCGCATCTGCTTGGCCCATCCGGGTTTCGGCGTGCGGGCTGTGGTGCGTCAGCAACTGGCCGACGCCTACCAGTTAGTGGGGTGTGTCTGTTCACTCTGTTCGAGAGTCCGGTCTTGCTCCCGCCGTTTGGTGATACAAAAGTGTCTCATTGTTCTGCATCGCTCACCCCCGGGTTTGCTGTTGGCGAGTCCGACCTGTACCCCATTCTTCCCTTGGGCCAACTGTTGTTCATGTGTTCGCCTGTATAGTCCGGATATATGGCTACGCTGGCATTGTCTCAACGGATCTCCCCTCCTTCACTGGAGAATTTCAGTATAGTCTCTCTGTCATGGAAGTTCAGTATCTTTGCTATCATAGGGCGTGGATGTGATCTTGGTGGCGGTCTCTTTTGCAGGGATCTGTGTGCCCTTTCTACCACGATCCCCTGGGACAATGATTCTGTCCCGATTTTTTGTAGAAGTCTGTTGGGTTGGGTTCCTCCATTCCTTCCGGAATCACCAACAGTCGTATGTTGTTGCACTGGGTGCGCCCTTCTGCATCCTCCACCCGGGCTTCTAGTGCCTCCTTCTTCCTTTCTAGCTCTGTCAGCCGCTTTTCTAGATCTCTGATGGTTTCTGTTTCCTTCAGTTCCGTTATGGCGGTTGTAACCTTTTCCGTGAGGTTGCGGACGTCTTACCTCATCAGCTGCACATCAGATTTAACCTCCTCAATCTTGGTGTCTATGAATGCTCTGAGTGCTGCAATTGCTCACCTCGCGTTCGGGTGTCCGCTGCCTTTCCCTTTTGCGATCAGACCTCCATCTGGCTCGGCCTTCCGGGCGTCTGGTTCTGGGGCCGCTGGGCACTGCTGCGTGCACGTCTCCAGTGCTGGGGCCTTGTGGGGTCCCTGCCGTCTCAGTGCATGTTGTCCGGCTTGCTCTCGCACCGCTCCTTTCCTCACCTGAAGGCTTCTGTTCCGGAGCTACTGCTGTGCCGGGTACCTTCTTCTGGGGTCCGCGTATCGCATCAGCCGTTCCCCGGCTCCGGTGTGATGCAGCCTGTTGGGACCGTAGACTGCAGGCCGTTAGGTGTTCAGTCGCCTTGTTTCTTGCACCGTGCAGAGCCACACACCGTGTCCCAGGCAGACCACGGCATTTGGGCACCTTCCTCGAATCCGTTTCCGCTAGTGGCTCCCTCTCCTCATCTCCAGCGTGCTGCGTACGCCATGTTGGAGTTACAGGGGCTCTTTCCTCTGCCGCTTTCCACCACAATCTCCTTACCGATTATTGACCAGATTGCTATCTGGGAAGCGGCTGAGCTTCAGTGGGTGTGCTCGCGGATGCTTGGATTTGCTATTTTTGTGTGTTCTTTCAGGATCATGGAGGATCTCTGCAGGAGCTCCTCACACCATGAGCCCAGGCCACGCCCCCTGTCCCTCCTATCTATACATACATCTGTTATGTCCTGGTGATCAAAACATCACATTCAAACACCCACACTGAATCTGTTGGTTGTCTTCATGACCATCAGTCTGGCTTCAGAGCTGCCAGAAGCATGGAAACTGCTCTCCTGAACATCCGTGAAGACCTGCTCTCCAACCTTGACTCTTAACACCCCTTGCGTCCTCATTCTGATTTATCTCTCTTCTGCCTTTGACACCGTCAACCATGCCATCCTGCTCAACCGTCTCTGTGATAACCTGGATACCACTGTCAGGCTCTGACGTGGCTGACTTCTTTCCTCTCTGACCGACCCTCCCAGGTCCAACTTTGGTCCTTCCTGTCTGCTATCTTTTTCTCTACCTGTGGTGTCCGCCAGGGGTCTAAACTCTCTCCCTGGCTTTTCAACCAATAGCTGGCGCTCCTTGCCCACCGCATCGCCGCTCTCTGCCCCAACTTTCAGTGCTATTCGGATGACACCCGGCTCATTTTTAGGCTACCCTCTGCCTCCTCCTCACCTTCCCTCATCTTTGATTGTATGCTATCCAGGAGTGGTGTGCTGCCTATGACCTCTGCCTTAATGCCAGTAAGACTGAGGTTCACCTCATTGGCACACCCGTTCCCTCCTTTCCTGTAGCTCTCTGGCCGGCCTCTCTTGGTCCTCTTCCTGCTCCCGCCTGCAAGGCAAAAAACCTTGGGGTCATCTTCGACTCCACACTCTCCTTCTCTCCATCTCTCCTCACATCTCTGACGTCTCTAAGAAGTCACACTACCAGCTGCACCTCCTCAGAGGTATTCTTCCTTTTCTCTCTTTTCCCCAGAAGCTCACCGTCTCCAGAGCTCTCGTTTTCTCGAGGCTGGACTATTGCAACATCCTCTTTCTAAATCTGCCTGCTTCTACTCTCCGCCCTCTGCAACTTATCCAGAACAGGACTGCCAGACTTGTCCTTGGCCTCAAGCCCAGGGATCGTATCTCTACAGGACTGAAATCTCTAAACCGGCTCCCAGTGGCTGCAAGAATTCAGTTCAAAACTCTCTGCATTGTCCACAAGGCCTTCTGGGGCCCGGGGCCTCAATACCTTCAACTCTCTTTTCCTAAATATCCTCCCTCTTGAGCTCTTCGCTCATCCGCCTCCAACACCCTCAGGGTCAGTCGCTTCTCGAAGCAATGAGTTGGTGGTAGATCTCTTTCGTCGGCTGGTGCCTCCCTCTGGAACAGCCTCCTTGCCGCCCTTAAAGTTGAGGAGAACCATCTCCGGTTCCGGAAGCACCTCAAAACCTTTCTCTTTGCTTCTGCTTTTTCCCCTCCTCTCCTCTGCTGACCTCCTGGCTGTAACCGGAACTGCATTGGCTACCTGGACACCCTCTGATCTCGGGGGCCGAGGTCCCTCGCCCACCAGCGCCACACTCCTGCACTGCCCGCCTGGCATACCCCACACTTTGGGACTGTTCTGTATCTCTACAGTCCCCCTACCAGCCCTTGACACTTGATGTCTGCACTTACCCTTGAAATTGCCACCCGCTGGCCGTCACTTACTTACTCTTTTATCTATTCCCATGTACTGCACTGTCCCTGCCCCCTTCCCACGCACTTGCGCGATCTGAATGACACCTGGCCTAGTAGGATCGGTGTCCGTCCTCCCTTTATTCCCCTCCCTTGCATAGTCTCGCCTTGAAACACTTGTTTATAGGCACGTTATAAATGTCATATCAGAACAGCCCACTTCAAACAATTGCGCTGATTGAACCACTGCAGAAGGTTGAAAATAATCAAGTGGATGGGACATAGTCAAAATTACCTGTATCAGACTGCGCCGATTTTCACTGGGCATAAGAAAATTACTCACTGTTTTGGCACAGCACATGCCAGGGCAACAAAATTGCCTAGCTGAAACTTGATGCATTCCGACATACTCAAGGGTCTCTTCGACAAGTGTGGACTGTTTTCTGCAAGAAACAGCACAACATACTGCTGCTTTGAATGAGTGTCCAGGTCCATGCACAGTTGAACAGATGGACGTGGACATTGCTTATGCCTTTTCATTGTTACCATTGATGCGCAGGGTTGGATGCAGGAGACATAGACAACACTCCCACTTCAGACAGTTCCATGTGTTAAAATTGCAGCAAAAATGTCCGTTTACACATAAAATCGCGGCAAACAGGCTGTAGTTTTACCGCTGCCATCCATGTAAAGGATGCGGGGGACACCCCTGCAACCCCCAAACCCATGATACCATTTAAGGGAAGCGGGGGGACACCCTCGCAACTGCCGCTCCCCTTAAATGGTATAATGGGGTACACCTTTACCAGGTCAAACCACAGCATTTTTGCTGCGATTTTTGTAAAGGCTACATTTTTGCTGCGATTTTTGTAAAGGCTACATTTTTGCTGCGATTTTTATTACTGTATACCCTTCAGACCAATATAGTTTGGACAAGTGTGGTATTTAGATTTGCTCTGGATGGCAATGAATAACCCAATAAGTGTGCGCACATCAAAATCTTCACACTTGAGAAACTTAAGATCATACAACAAAATCTACACTTTCTAAATTTAGCAGATAACCTCCCAATGCTATTTAGTTTCAGCACGCAGAACGGCTTCACAAATATCATACAATATAATAAAAGGCCAGATGTATGTTTGTCTGTTGCCTTAGGAAATATTGGGCCGGCACGTTAGCCAGTGTAAGCAGGCTTTCATGTAGCTCATGCTTGGGATGAAACCCAATTCTGGTATGGAATTTGACACAAACATGACACCCCAGAATGCATGTGTTAAAGAACTTAAACATGACTTGTTGTTCTCCCTCCCTACCAGCCTTGTAGAGGCACACGCTTGATATGTGGATGATTATGCCACCAGTGATCTTGCAAAGTGATATACAGGACATATACAGACCTTCAACAGTACTGCACCTACCATGACTGACACTGTCCATTTCCTCTTTAGGTACCCTGCCCCACTTAACACAATGCACTATTCAAATTTTGAAGATTGCAGCGTGTGATAGTAAGCAAGGGCTCTAGGAAGGGGTTATCATCTGAAATGCATGAGCCTCTGAACAAGCTACAAATCAGATACGCAAATGGGCACAGATAAGGAATTCCAAAAGGGAATTAATTAAGCTTCAATGTCTTGCAAACACTTCATCTCTACCTGAGGAAGTGGTCTCAAAATCACCTGAATCTTGTAGATAAATGGTTTTGTTAGCTTAATTAAGGTATACATACTTGTGTATTGAGTCAATACTTTTATGTGTGTATTTGTTTTAGTTTGTAACAGGTTTGCAGTGAAGGAACATGTTGTATAGTTTGTACAGTAACTTATAAGTTTGAAAACAAATATTTTTCATAATGGGAGTCACTTTACATATTTACAATCAGGGCAAAATATAAGCTGGCTAAAGAGGCTTTTTGACTGGAAAGAGCTAAATGGCCTGGACAACGCCTAACTAAACAAGTTCTAATAATTCTGTACACAAACACTAGATGGTAGACCATACATAGCATTATACTGCAAAAGAGATGCTATGTCTAAAAAGAGAATTCACCATTTTATTAAATCATAAATGTTATCAAACGACTCGCTATCCCTACTTGACGAGTATTTCCCTGCTTATCAAAACTAAAGAAAAACACTCTAACATAGGATATCTTTCCTTCACACTTAAACATTGAATAGCTAAAGAAATGTATGGCAGTTCATAGTAACATCAACAATGATATTCACAGTCTCTTTTGATACCCTGGATGAACTCCCCTTCCCCAGATTTCAAGGTAAATTTGACTCCAACAAAAAGAAACGAGGAAATCCATATGTTTAATACAGTCTGTTTAGTTCTTGGCTCCTTCAATGTCAAAGTTTTGTTAAGCAAGTTCAAACAGAAAAGCTTCTCTTCTTGGGGAAATGAAGACTTTCCACATCATCAAAATAGCATCAATTCATTCCTGGCCATGATGCTTTGCTACGACTTCCAGTTATCCAAGAAGAAAAACCACAGTTTTGTTAGATTAAAGTAAATACAACTTCTGCAAACGTTAACGAAACACAGTTCTTGGTTAACACTTAGTACATCTTTCTTCACAAGATTAGGAGTCACAGTAGATATCTTTGTCAGGATAGCTTCACCGCACTTCTACTTCCACTTCAGCAACGTTCACCTCTTAGCAACTTCTATAAGAGTTGACCATGAGAGTATACTCCTCAGCCTCTTGGTATCCCAGCTTCAATTGTGCTAGTGAAGTCTTAAATCTACTGATGCCAAATACACAACCACAGCTTCAGTATTTTGTGAGGCTTAACAGTTTTCAGTTATGACAAGATTCACTTTTGGGTATTTCAACACATTCAAGTAGGCAAGGCACTCTTCCTCTGAATATTCCTTTTCCTGAGGGGTAGCCTGTTTACTGCTTGTATGCCTGCAAGAAATAACCTAGAATTGCCTTTCGGACACACTTCTCTCTTCTTCCTATTGGTGTTGGCAATGTAGGTTGTATCGCAATTATAAATAGCAAGCGTCCTTTCACCCCCTGTCTACTCTTAGCCTGGAAAATGATCCAGAAGCCTGTTTGCCAGTCTCTTGGCTTCAGGCATTGCTTGCACGCACTTGTCTTAGGCCAGGCTGATGATCTATTTGGCTGCAAGTAATATTTAAACTGTTCTTTGGCTCTGGGAAAGGCTGGTTTGAGCTTTAATTGGGGAAATGCCTTATTGACTCTTGGCGTGGGCAATCCTTGTTCTTTCCAACTTGTAATAACAATGTTTAAGCACTTGACTTCTGTTAGAATTGTTGACTGCCTAATAAAGATTCAGAGGTCACTCTTCCTCTTAGAATCTTTATTAGGCACATGTGACAACTCCTTTGTGTGTTTTTACAAGTTCAACAATTACTTTTCACTGCGTTTTCTCTCTATGCGCCTGAAAGCGAGAATACCTGATCACATGTGAGTGCAACAATTAAAGTGTGCCATTGTTAAAGGGTCAACAATCGACTTCACATCACTTTTACTCATACGCAAGTGATTATTTAGCTGGATACTGTTGTCGGCAATGTTCTTGCAAGGAATTGGAACACGGTTAAACTCACCAGCTTCTGTGTTCCTTTATCTGCAGGCTGCACAACTTCTACGGCTTCTGGCTTCACTGTGGACCCCACACCCTTCCTCACTGAAGGCATCTCTGGTTCGGCCATGTATTTAAGGAACCCCTTTCGCTCCTGAGACTTTAGGCTTCAAAGCAACTTCAGGCCCCGGCCTCCGCCATGCTTCCTGCTGTGCAATCTCAGCAATTAGGCTCACATGTGGAAAGGCAGACTTCCTGCACCCCTTTGGCTGCGCAACCTCTGCACATCAGAGTTTGTGGTAACAGGACCTTCATAGGACAAGCAGATTAAATCTGCTGCTTCAAAGTCCCGTCTTCCCTGTTCTCCCACTTCTCCCTGGATTGCCAACACCATGCCTTCTTCCTTATGCTTCTGCTGCATACACTCCAGGCACAGTTCCATCTCCTTAAAATTCCCTGCACCTGAGGGAGTATGTATTGTAAGCCTCTCAGGTGTGGGCTATCTGGCTTAATTGCCTGGCTACTGCTGCAACATGCCTCTTCAGCCTTTTTCCTCATCCCAGTACTTATAGGATTATGGGACTTATTGTCCTTGTCTTCAAAATTATGTCTTTTTGACAACTGCTTGGTTTTAAGGGTACATTTTCTTCACTTAAAGGTATTTAGAGGTGAACCATCAGAATTCATTGTTAGAGGAAGATGGTTTATTTGAGGCAACTTTTTTTAATTCCCTTCCATTATACCTTTGGGGGTAAGGAGAATGTTTATCCTTAAGTGCCCCAAATGTTCTTTGTTCTTAGGGTGTGTTCAAATTGTATTGTCACTTATGCCCATAGCCACAGATTTGATTTGTGGTTCAGATGCATCATAATGACAATAGGCAATAACGTGCTTTGGCAACATAAAAAAAAAGGTTTTCCCTTTTAAAGGACAAATGCTGCGTCTCATCCCACAGGATCTCCTCACCACCCTGGTCCCTATCTCCTCCCAGGTGATCCTCCTGCAGTACACCACCCCCAAGGTCAGGATCAGGAAGGGTCTGCCTTTCCCTGGCAACCAGGGGGAGACTTTAGGCAGAGGTTTAGCTAGGGATCCATAGGATTCATCACACATTTCTATTCCAACTCGTGAACATTAAAACAATTTTGAAATCTGACTGGCATATCACTTGGGACACCTGATTTTCTAAAGGTCTGTTGCAACGGACCTATTACAAGTTATGGCATGCTTTAAAGAATAATCAGACAGCAGGTTACCTTCTTGAGCTGTAATTGCCTTTGAAGAGGAATGTTTGGCACCAATTAGCTTCCCATCTGAAGCTCACTGCACTGTTCATCAGTTTAGGGTCAGTTGTATACTATTTGTCGTTCTGATATATAGAATTCCCATAGTACAGACATCAGATGGGGAATTTAATCAAGTATGTTTTTTTGATCTTGGTATTTTGTTTTTATTTGAATTTGTTCAGCGCTGGCCCTAAACCAGAGGCTTTTGGAACACCTTACAAGTTTCAAAGGTGGGATTTGAAACAGAAGTTGCAAAATGCTTTCAGGATAGAAAGTGTAGAATAGGGAAGTCGTAGCGAGGGGATGTGCAGGGGCTGTGTAGGGAAACAGTTATGTTTTGACTCTTTCGGAAAATAGTAATGAAGTGTGCAGAGCGGATGTGACGCGGTAGGTTGTTCTATGCTCTGAGTGGACAATTGTTTTTGTGTGCATGTTAGTTTGCAGAGTGGAATATGTAGAAGATACTGGCTTGCTTGTCTGGTGTTTGTGTGGGTGAATGGGTTTGAGTTTGTCATGAAGTTAAGATCGGGTTTTAATTTAGATGTCTTTGAATACAATGTAAAGTCCTTTGAAGGCAATTCTCTGGGGTACGTGGAGGTTGAGTCTCGCTGTTGCTGCATTTCTTTGGTTTACAGGTGGGCAAGAGTCATGTTGAGTCCAGTGTGGTCCAACCTGGACAGAACCAATGCTTGGACTGCTGTGTGGACATCTTCAGAGTGCGAGGATGTGTCGGATCTTGCCTAGGAGGTTTAGTTGTAGATTTCATGTTTTGGTGACAGCGCTAAAGTGCTGTGTGAAGCAAAGGGGTTTGATAAGTTTGGAAAGCCTCTTCCCCAACCTTGCCCTCTCCTATAAATGCCCTGCTAATTCAGAATAGGGTTGCGAGATTTACCGTTTGCCTCAAGCCCAACATCCTCTGCATTATCCACAAGGTTTTCTGGGACCTGGGACCACACTACCTCCAACTGTCCCACCCTAAATACCTCTGGGCTCAAGCCCTCCACTCCTCTAACTCCAACTGTTTGCTTGTCAAACGATTCTCTCAGCAGAGAGGGGGGTCAGGTCTCTCCTCGCTGGTGCATCTTTGGTGCCTCCCTGCACCTCTTAGACTTGAGCTGGACCTCCAAGTTCTGGAAGCTTCTCAAAACTCTACTTTTCTCTACCTCATTCCCTTCCCTGCTAATCACCCCACTGCTGCTGAGACTGGTGGCCTGGTTCTTCATGAATCTCACAAGTTACCAGGCCCTCTACCCAGTCGACCCCAGCAACCCCTCCCACCCACACCCCACCTCAGTACTGCCCTTACGGGGCCCATGCCTGGCGTCTGTGCATCTCACCCATGGGATTTCTCTGCCCTAGCACTTAGCCAGTGGCCTCTTCCCGACCTCCCCACTGGAACATCCCTCCCGGGCTCCCACCAGCACTTGCCCATACCCTGCCACCCCTCCCCACACCTCCCCTGTCCTATCTCCCGCACGTCTCTTCAATGCACTTGCATGTCCGAATGCCACAAGGCCTAGTAGGACCCTCAATGTATATTTACTGTTTAGTTCCCTGTTCCCTCCCCAATTAGCCATGTGGCTCATTGAAGCACAATTCTGCTGTATAGAAGCCTAATAAATAAATAAGTAAATGTGTGGGTTGTCTATGCCGAGCTCGTTGATCCATAGGCTATTGTCAGGTTTGTGTGAGGCTGAGGGGACAGATGAGAGATTCAATTTTGGAAGGGTTGAACTTCAAAAAGTAGATGGCCATTCATGTGGTGGTGGTGGAGCTTTTGAGATTTGAAGTTTTAAAGGAGATGAGATTTCAAAGTATATTTGTGTGTTGTCTGCGTATTGGTGGAAATGGATGTTGTGTTTTTTAAGTGTCTGCCCAAGGGATTCTGCATGTACAGCAAAGTGGAGTGGCAACATGGAGAAACCTCAATGAAGGGGCATGGAGACAAAGTTTGTTTTGTCAGTGAGTAAGGAGGTGAACCGGTCTAGGATGATGCCTCAGTTTCATCCTGTGATATAGGATGTTGAGTAGAATAGTATGATTGATGATTGTGAAGGCTGCAGAGAAATCGAGGCATATGAGTAGGGCCGTGTGTTGGGACGAATCACAAATATTCATTCCTTCTCCCCGAGGGGGAGCCCCCCCTGTGAGGCTAGGGAGGGGAGCCTGCTCAGCAAGACGTTGAGGCAAGTGGGACTTCCCTGGGATAGACTCCCCCTTTGGGGACAAGGACTCACATTCCTGAGAGGAACTCCCTAGACCACCTACCATAGTCGCATACATCGGACTATCTGCTATAAAGAATAGTGCAGCGTCTTTACATTTGGCTGAAAGCAGTGCAAGAAAGGAAGAAGTCCCTTTAACAAGGTGTTTATTCAACTGATACAAGTCAGAGAAGAAGGAAGGGCAGTATTATGCGCAGGGGAAGCCATCCCTGACATCACAACTTGTGGAGGCGAGTCACGGTGTCCCCAAAGTTCAACAAGACTCAGAATGCCAGTGCAGGACGCCGGAGGCCCGGTGGCTGCACCCATAAAGAGTGTTCAGAGAAGGAAGAGCGGATTGAGGAACCCGGTGGTGCCATGACCACACTTGCAATGTGGTGGGTAGGACGCTTAAACAATGACGCCCTTGGATACCTTCCAATCAGGTGCCCCTGAGGTCATATTTAATCTGACGATGAACCAAGAATGGGAAGTGGGAGAAGCGAGAACCATACATGAGCAAGAGGAAAACCCTGAAACCTTCCCCTGCTTACAGAGAGGTACCAGATGAACTGGGAGAAGCGGGGGCCGCCGCGGCACCATTATATGTATGGACAAACTCGTCCTAGTCCTACGGACGAGAGTTTAAAAATTAGACTGTCATTGAAAGTGTAAAAACCTGCGAAAGCTAGTCATGAATAACCCAGTCGAGGAATGCTATTATTTGAAGAGAGAACCTCATCCCAGTGCAGAGGTCGAGTTATCACTAGAAAGCCCTGTTAACAAGAAATGTGAGAAACCTTTAAAGGAGGGATATAAAATACCTAGGTGGGGAACAAAAAGAGGCAGGAAACAAATCCTCTAGGAGGAAGGGAATATAACCTATGCCCTCAGAATTGAAGAATGGAGAACGTCCAACATAGAAACACATAATGAGAGACAGAAAATAAAACCGTCAAGTGAATCTGATAAGAGGAGAGAGCCTAAGAAAGATAATCCATGATGAAAAAAGCCTAAATGGGGATAAAGATAACCCCAAATTAGCAAAGCCTGAATTAAGGCTGGGAAGAATCTGCAAGTGATGATAAGAGGAAGTATCTGAAGCAACGATATTCCAAGTATAGTACCACAGAAAGCACAAAACCCTAGTGTGTTTTTGAAGAACTACCGGAATCTATGAAACTTAGTTGTACGGTCAGATAGTTAGTTTGGATGGAGGACATATTTACTTTGGACTAGCTGGCTACTTTGGACTAGCTGGCAACTGATGAGCACCTTAAGTTCCTTTCGCTAGGTGGGGTATTCTCTCTAGCAATAGGGAAATCTAGGCCTTATACTTACATTTTCATTAAAGATAACCCAGAAAATCCTGTGTGTGTCTGACTCCTCCTTCTGGCCCACCAGATATGGTGTACTCAGTGGGATGTCATCCAACTGATCGAAGTTGCGGACCCTTGCTGGTTCACCAAGCTAAGCCCTAAAGCTTGAGCCCCTACTGTAGCCACGGAAGAGTCGATAGCTTTTGACCTATAAAGCACTAAGGGCACTTTGATTCCTCCAACTGTGAGACAGTTGTTACTCACAGGAATTACTCTTGCCCCACCTCGAGGTACCTATATTAGACTAGCCTCAAAGTCAGGTTTTGCCTGGCGATATGGTCTAGATGTTATGGCTGGGGGTTATAGACCCTGACTTTAGGGGAGATATCAAAGTTCTACGTAATAATTAGTTTACTGTTAAAGAGGGGGAGAAAATGGCAGAGGGGATTTTAGAAAAATCTATATTTCCAGGAACCACAAGAAATCCAAGTGCTAGAAGAAACGGAGGGAAAATGGGGGTCTTTGGAGAAGCAGACATTCCCCCAGTAGAAACCGCTGTGTAAGCTATAAACAAGGTTGTACCCCTACCCGACCTAGCCTCTGCACAAAGGAATGACCCGGCTCTCCTAGAGGCCTTCAGTAGGGTCACTACATAGGAAGCTAGACGTAGCCAAGCAGGACCTTTCTTCTTAATTAAGAAGGGCTTGTTGTATAGAGATGCTATGGCAGAAGATGGCTTGGCCTGAACACAACTTAGTCATTTCCCGAAGCTTTAGAGGTGTGGTATTGGAGTTAGCTCATGCCCACTTAACAACTACTGATCAAGGGGTAGGTAAAACAGAGTCAAGTTAAACGCCGATTCTACAGGCCAGGGTGTTTTGCAGACGTTAAAAACTAAGTATTGTCATGTGACAGCTGCCTAAAGACTTCAACAACTCCCGCCCGATAGCACCCCTCCTTCCTTACCGATTATCGAGTTCCCTTTCTCTAGGATAGCGATGGACATAGTAGATACCCGGGAAAGCTCACAATTGGGAAATAGATATATCCTAGTCATTATTGACTCCTTCCCTCTCTATCTCTGGCCACCCACTTTGGGCCTTCTTCCTGCTCCTAGCTATGAGGCTAAGAACCTTGGTGTCATCTTCGACTCCACCCTCTCCTTCTCTCCTCACATCTCTTGACCTCTCTAAGAAATCGAACTATCGGCTGCACCTACTCAGAGGTATTCTTCCTTTCCTCACTTTCCCCCAGAAGCTCACTGTCTCCAGAGCTCTGTTCCTCTCTAGGCTGGACTGCTGCAACAGCCTCTTTCTAAATCTGCCTGCCTCTACTCTCCGACCTCTAGAATATCCAGAACAGGGCTGCAAGACTTGTTCTTGGCCTCAAGCCCAAGGATTGTATCTTTCCAGCTCTAAAATCTCTTAACTCCCTGTGGCACCAACAATGAAGTTCAAGACCATTTGCATCGCCCACAAGACTTTCAGGGGCTTGGGACTGCACAACCTCCAACTCTCTCTTCCTAAACATCTCCCTTCGAGTGGATTGTGTCCTCCAACCTATTCCTAATCTTAGATGTATTCCATCCAGCTTTAGCTGCTTCGGAAAACCATTTCGGCAGAGGGCGCCGTGCGTCGATGTCGTCGAGTCGATGGTCCCTCGAAGGCCTCCGTCATCGGGTGTAGTTCCGTTTTTCCGCAGTATACATTGCTTCGGAGATTCAGTGCGCCTCGAGTTCTGTAAGAATAGCAAATAATAACGAATATGTCCTCGTCATCGACACCGATCACGACACTGAGATCGGGTTTCAAAAAGCGCAAGTCGTGCGGTTCAAAAATGTCGATCACAGACCCCCGCACCAAGAGTGTTTGTGGTGCCTCGGAGAAGGCCACGACATGGAGGCCAATGCGAAGTGTCGGGCGATGACGGGGAAGGCCTTGTGAGAAAGGAGGAGAAAACTGCAGGTAGGTCGCAAATCCGACCGTAAAGCCTTTAGCGTCGAGTCAAGGTCCAGTGAGGAGAAATCTCCTCGACGCGAAAGGCATCGGTCCAGGTCCCGAAGTGATTCCCATTCGTCTTCGACGAAATAATCGAAGAAGCAACGCCACAGGTCCCCCTCCACCTCATCCTCGGACTAATCCCCAAAAAGGATGAAATGTCCCACTAAACATTCATCATCCGAAGAATAGGAAGCATTCAGGGTCAAAATGATGGAGGTGTTCGAGAAAGCGAAGCCTCGGTCCGCGCCTTCCTCGGAAGCCGGCCGGGAGTGTCATCGCTCCGACACTCGCGCGCCCTCGAGCCCGGGTGATCGAAAGAGGAAGGATAGAGAACCTTCTAGGACGCCAAGCGAGAAAAGCCAGTCGAGTTGAACGCTCAAGGTCACAATAACGCCGTCCGGGACCGAACACACCTCGAAGGGCAAGTCTTCGAAGAACGCTTCAACGACATCGAAGCCGGCGCCGTCAAAGACGGGTATTGCGCCGACGCCATCAACGCCTTTGTCTATGTCGACCCCGAAACCCTCGACGCCGAAACCCCCAGTTCGGCAAAATCAGCCAGAAAAAGGGAAAGAACCTGTAATCCCTTCAGGGTCCATAAATACTCCTCCTCCATCTCTCCCAGAAAGGCTTTTCAAACCTCTTCCTAGGAAAGAGTTCTTCAAGTCTCTGACCTCAATTTTTGAGGAACAGGAGAAATCTGATGAAGAGAATGTACCTTTTGGACTAGAATGTGGCACCCCAAATGTCCCGGAATGCCTGATTTCAGAAGAAAGCAGGATGAGGGATTTGGTTGAATCACTGCACAATGCAAGTGGTATTGATACATCTCCTGAAAATGACTTTGGTAGACCAGAACCAGGAGAACATGCCAGTCCATCATACCGTCAGCTAATGAAAAAGGTAATAGATTATTTAGGATGGGCCACACCTCCAGCCCAATTCATCCAAGATGATCTAACAGACATATTGGATCACGGTCCTACTGAAGACCCAATACTACCTTTTCACGTAGCCTTGCAAAATAGGGTGGCCAAAAATTGGGAAACTCCAGATTCTATTCCGCCAGTGAATAAATCCCATACTTCAAAATACCGCCCTGCCAGTAGCTAGCGACCCTGGTTTTCTGTCTAAACATCCCACTCCCGAGAGTTTGGTCATAAAGGCAGCCCAGCCACAGCTTCTAACAAACTGGTGTACCCTTCTATCCCTCCGGGCAGGGACGATAAGCGTGTGGATGGCTGGTCACGGAAGGTATTCTCAAACGGGAGTATGGCATTAAAATCAGCCAACTCCACATGTGTCTTGGCAAAGTTTTCGTACACACTATGGGAGTGCATTGCAATGGCGGCGGAGCACATACCAGAAGGGGACGAAAGGGAAGGAGTCCTAGCCATCGTTAGAGATGAGAAGGAGGCCATGCAGGAATCCCTTGAATCTGGATTGGACACTGTAGACAGTGTGAGCAGGTCCATGGGCACTAGCACAGTAATGCGCAGATTTGCGTGGTTACGGAAGTCGGGTTTCGCACCAGACGTGCAGAACAGTCTCTTGAACATGTCCTTTGACGGTACTCACCTTTTTGGCAGCAAGGCTGACGAGAGCCTTGAGGTTGCAGACCTCAAAGGCAACTGCCAAGTCTTTTGGAGCTGCCATCAGGCAACCTCAGCCTTTTCGTGCACCCTGTCAATCTTGGAGGGGACGATCCTATCGTTACTACTCCTCATATGGAAAGGCGAGAGGAATGGCCAGTCAAAGGGGCCAGAGAAAGGCCACTCGTGGTGGACGAGGAAAACGTGCAAAGCCAGCTCCAGCTACCGCCTCTCTGCCATCAGCGGCTGCAGCAACCCCCTCAAAACCACTTTGAGGACTTGCATCACAAGACACCTGTAGGCGGCAAGCTGTCACAGCATCTGCAAGAATGGCGAGCCATTACTTCAGATGTTTGGGCTCTAGAAATAATAGCCCATGGTTACTGCCTTCCTTTTCTAACGCAACCTCAAAGCAATCCACCATGGAGACACCCTTTGAAGTTTTCAGACCCGCTCCTACAGCAGGACGTTTTAACCCTGCTGGGAAAAGGTGCTATAGAACCGGTACCTGCAGTGGAGAGGAACCAAGGGATGGTACTCCCCGTATTTTTTTTTTATCCCCAAAAAGGACGGAAGACAGACCCATCCTGGATTTAAGAAACTTGAACAAGTTCAAGATGGTTACCCTTTCTCAGATCCTTCAGGCCCTTCAACTTCAGGATTGGTTGTTGTCTTTGGACCTCCAGGATGCTTATTTTCATGTGCCGATTCATCTCAAGCACAGAAAATACCTGAGGTTCGTAGTTGGCGACTCACACTATCAGTTTCGAGTCCTGCCATTCGGATTGACCTCCGCCCGAGGATCTTCACCAAACTGATGGTAAAGGTGGCGGCGCACCTCAGGAGAAGTGGGGTTCACGTCTACCCCTACCTGGACGATTGGCTGATCAGAGTACGTTCTGCCGAACAGGCGCTAGATCACCTGAAAGTCACCTGCCGCTTCCACCACAGACTGGGCTTCTCCTTCAATTTCAAGAAGTCACAAATGATGACTCCTCAACGGCTCCAGTATATAGGAGCTGTATTAGACACATCCCTGGGAAAGAGCTTGCCTCCCAGGTCGAGGGCTCAAGACATTCTTCAGATGGCTTCCAAAATGCCCAAAATATTCAGGCCTACGACTTCTTAAGGTTACTCGGCCTCATGGCATCCTGCATCTTTCTGGTGCCGAAGGCACGTCTGAGAATAAGATCCCTTCAATGGGCTCTAAAGACTCAATAGTCCCAGTTCTCAGGTGGAATGACAGATCTTCTCCAGATTACGAACAAGATTTGTCAAGATCTTCTATGATGGACTTGTTCAGAGAATATCCTGAAAGGAGAACTTTTTTGGCAACCATGTCCGGAGATCACAGTAGTGACGGACGCCTCACTCAAGGGGTGGGGAGCTCATGCCAACGATCTGACAATCAGCGGTCGTTGGTCTCCATCGGAGTCCAAACTACACAACCTTCTGGAGTTGAGAGCAATCAGACTAGCGCTGAAAGCTTTCCTGCCATCTGTCAGAGGAAAGAATGTCCTGATAATGACGGACAACACAGTGGCCATGCATTATCTAAACAAAAGAGGTGTAGGATCACTACCTCTGTGCAGCGAGGCAATGCAACTCTGGTATTGGGCAATTCAAGAAGGAATCTCTTTAACAGCAGTTCACCTAGCCGGGGAAGAGAATAGGACGGCAGATGCTCTGAGCAGGCAGAGCACGGTGTCCCACGAATGGGAACTGGCTCAGGAAGTCATTCAAGAGATCTTCGCCCTTTGGGGAACCACTCAAGTGGACCTATTTGCGACCGGAATCAACCGGAAGTGCGAAAGGTATTGCTCAAGGGAATTTCCCCCGAGAGGAGCCCTGGGGGACGTGTTCGTGGTGGAGTGGAATTTCCCACTATTGTACGCTTTCCCTCCGATTCCCGTCATTCCTCAGGTCATCAGGAGACTGAGACGCTTCGGGAGCCGCATGATCCTAACTGCCCCGGTTTGGGCCAGGAGAACGTGGTTCCCGGACCTTCTAGACATGTCCATCTGTCCCCCAGTAAGTCTTCCTCAGAGAGAGAACCTTCTCTCTGAAATGGCGGGTTGGGTTCTCCATCCAGAGGTCAAAACTCTCAACCTTCACTCTTGGTATCTGAAAGGCTGAGATACAAGGATTGGAACCTTCCATATGACGTCATGGAGGTGTTGCTTTTGGCAAGAAGGCCGGCAACAAAGTCTCTATACCGTTGCCGTTGGAAAACGTTTTGCAACTGATGCAGAGAAAAGAATGTCGGTCCTTTTCTATATTCTATTCCGGAAGTACTGTCCTTCCTCCTGACCCTGGCACATAGAGGTCAAAATGTTGGAACCATTAAAGGTTATCTTTCGGGTGCTTTCCATCTTCAAGCGCTCGTCGGAAGAATGCTCCTACTTCAAAATTCCTTTGATAGTACAATTCTTAAAGGAACTCACTAATGTGTTTCCTACTTACCCATTTCAGGTACCAATTTGGGATCTCAATTTGGTCCTAAAATTCTTAATGTGTTTCTCCTTTTGAGCCTTTGCACACTTGTCCATTAAGATTACTGACATGGAAAACTGCTTTCCTAGTTGCTTTAACATCTGCAAGAAGAGTGAGCGAATTGCAGGCACTGTCTTCTGGGCGACCCTATGCTGTGTTCCATAAGGACAGAGTTGTGTTGAGGGTTAAACCCTCATTTTTACCAAAAGTGGTATCTGATTTTCATTTAAGTCAGAGAATCGTCTTGCCCTCATTCTATCCTCCACCTCATCCTAGTAAGGAGGAGGAAAGATTACACAGGTTGGATCCGAAAAGAGCTTTAAGCTTTTACATCTCTAGGCTTTCTAAGCTTAGAGTGGACAATCAACTGTTTATTGGCTACACAGGAAAGAGATTGGGTCAATCAGTGACAAAGCAAACAATATCACGCTGGATTGTGCTTTGTATTTCAGAATGCTACAGATTAGCACAAAAAGAAGCACCAGAAGGTCTAAGGGCTCATTCCACCAGAGGCATTGCCTCTTCAACGGCCCTACAAAGAGGTGTTCCTATAAGGTCCATTTGTGAAGCAGCAACTTGGTCCTTGCTGAATACTTTCTCAAAATTCTATAGCCTGGATGCTTCCCAGTCTAAGGAGCTTAATTTTGGTAAAGCAGTACTATACTAAGCCATCTAAGGGTATCGAAAAACCTAACCCCTCCTCCAGAGGAATTTTCCATACTGCTTTGGGAGTCTATCTAAGATGAGGAATGCGTTGGAGGACACAATTCACTCGAAGAACAAGTTACTTACCAACTGGTAACGTTATTTCGATTGGATGTTCCTCCAACGTATTCCTCATTGCCCTCCCATCCTACCCCTCTGTAGATTTTTCCGGGCTATTGCCACTCCAACTCTCGCAAGGCAAATATCTGTCTGCCGGCACAGTCTACACAGTGAAAAATCAATAATGAAGGGGGGAAACAGAACTGAGGCCAACGGGCGCCGCGTGTGCTACTTATACACCCGATGACGTCACCCTCGACGCAGGCCTTCGAGGGACCATCGACTCGATGACATCGACGCACGGCGCCCTCTGCCGAAATTGTTTTCCGAAGCAGGTAAAGCTGGATAGAGTACATCTTAAGATGAGGAATACTTTGGAGGAACATCCAATCGAAAGAACGTTACCAGTTGGTAAGTAACTTGTTCTTCTCAAGCTCTCCGCTCATCCATTTCCATGAGGGTCAGACTCTTTTCCAAGCAGAGCTGGAGGCAGATCTCTCTCTCTCCAAGGGCAGGGCCTCCCTCTGGAACAGCCTCCCTGCCTATCTCAAACTTAACAGAACCACCTATGGTTCCGGAAGCAACTCAAGACCTTCCTTTTCGCTCCTGCTTTATCTCATCCTCTCCCCTGCTGATGTCCCGACTGCTTCATGCACTGGTCATCTGGCTACCCTCTGAACTTGGGCCCAGGCTCCTGCATGTCCAGTTGCCCTTGTGCTGCCTCCTGGCTCCCCCAGCACTTATGGTCTGTATCTGCAACCCTACAGTCCCTCCTCTCTGCACTTATGAGCCACTCCCCGGCTGAACATATTGAGTTACATGCACGCCCCCCGCCTCCTTTTCTCTGTACTTCTCCTCTTCCACTTCCCTGCACTTGCGCGATCTGAATGACACAATGCCTAGTCCTCCCTCTGTTTCACCCTTCTTGTCTTGTCGCGCCTAGAAACACTTGTGTACAGGTGCGTTATAAATGCCATATAATATATGCGACCCGATATCCTGATGCGTTTTCACTTCGCAACAACACTAGCCAACAAATATTGAAACATCTGCTACCCTTCTTATCCAGGGCTGGGTTTCCAAAAGAAATCCTTACTGACCAAAGTACCACCTTTGTCCTGTCCAATGAAAGAAGTAAAGGAGTTGCTGAACATCAAAACCCTCCATATGTCGGTCTACCATTCCCAGTTCGATGGTTTAGTGGAGCAGGTTTTTTTCCAAATATATTTTATTAGTGAATTAGCACAAACAAAACAGATATGAACAATGCTTCTTCACACCATGTGTGATTCATTATAAAGTTCCCCCCCAACTTTTATTCTCCCATGCCCCCCCCCCTCATCCCCTTCCCAATCCCCCTACAGCCCCCATCCCCCTTTCACACGCGGACCCAGGGTGGCTGTGTCTGGTATCTCCTTGGAGCCTTCTTTACATGCTCCTTCAATCGTTTGTTCCACCTTTTGACGAGAGTCTTTCTTCCATATTCGCTTTGTGGTTTCTCAATGTCCTTCCGATATCTGGTCTAGGGCTCACTGGCACTGTTCATTCCCTCTTCCTACTATCTCCGGTTTATGCCGCCTTTCTCAGCCTTTTCTCTTGTCAGTTGTGACGATTGTCCACATTCTATTACCGCCCCGTGAGGCTTTCTGTAGTCTCCAAGTCCCCAGTCCTGACATCTATGACCTCTCTGGATCGTACTTCTCGAGAAAGGCTGTCCGCTCCAGTCATGTATTTGCCTTTTCAGCTGTTCCATTCTGTACATGTCCAAGGCTTTCAGGGCCCATTGTTGTTAACTTGTTTATTTCTCTCTTCCATCCCCCTGCCAAGCAAGCCCTCGCTGCCAACAGGTAGTGGGGCATATGCAGGAGTTTCACCCATTCCCCCTCCACTGTCTCCATTCCAAACAATGCAATAGGGGGGGGATGCTCCTGATGTCTTTTCACCCCATCCAAGGCCTTTATCCATCCCGGGACCTCCTTCCAGTATTCCTGTATCTTCCTGTATGCCCGCCATATATGCCAGTAGTCTGCTGTTTCCCCACATTTCCTCCAGCAGTGGGGGTAAGCCCCTGGGTACATTTTAGATGGTCTTTCTGGATCCTACTGCCACCTGTAGAAAAGTTTGATCCTGTGCAGCTTATACTGACAGGCCACTGACGTGCGATGCACATTCACGCATAACTTTCTCCACTGGTCAACTTCCATTTCTGTTCCCATATCTCTCCCATTTCCTCCTGAATGTTTCGGTCTCTCCTCCCTGTGCCTCCAGTAGAGCCTGGTACAGTTTGGATATTAGACCCCTCGTCGTATTCAGTATAATTTCCGTACCCGTCAATTCCCTTTGTAATTCATCCTTACGTTTACCTGACATCAACACCCCTTTAAGCTGCAGCTATTTGAATACCGAGATCTTACCTATACCCAAGTTCTCTTCAAGCTATGCCACGCCTATAAATTCATCCTTCTTGAGTACTTGTCCTATTCTTTCCAGTCCCGCCTCAAACCAGTCTAGGAATCTTGCATGATCTGGGATGTGGTCCCACATTGCGGGGCCCATATATGACTCCATAGGGATAGCCAGGTTGTGACTCCTACAATGCAAAGAAAGTGGGCACGACTTTGAAGTTCAAATTAAACTTGGTTTCTGCTTGAAAAATAAAAATTAGAAATTATTAAATTCAAACCATGTGTAGAAATCTTCAGGAGCAGACTGCAAAGGGTCTAGAGACACCCAGACCTAAAATATCTGTGGAGCAAAAAAAACTTGGTAACCATACCAGGCTATGCGGTCACTCTGTGTGTACCCAAAAACGGGTTTTGTAAGTATGAAAAGGTTCACAGTAATTTACAAAAAATTCCAAAAAATGTGTGCCAAAAAATTCATCCTTTATTGATGCATTTTTAAAGTACTCTTCTGTAATCAAATTCTTAAGCCAGAGTTATTTCATCTTCATGATTTATATTGAATTCAATTCACTAATCATTTCTTAGTGAGGAGACAATCAACATTTCCACATTTTTCATGTAATGGTTCATTAGCCAATGCATTTTGGAATAATTTCCTTCAGGGCGAATCAAAGTAGTGCAAAACACATTGAAAGTGTTAATACAGAGGTAACTACTATCAATCTGTCCTATGTAAACCATGCACGGTTACATAGACGTGTAAGCGGGTCTGTTTGCCGAAATCTTACGAAATGCATTGGCTAATGAACCATTACATGAAAAATGTGGACATGTTGAATGTCTCCTTTTTGTAAATTACTGTGAACCTTTTTGTACTTTCAAAACCCGTTTTTGGTACACACAGAGAGCAACCGCATAGCCTGGTATGGTTACCAAGCTTTTTTTGCTCCACAGGTTGTGACTCCTGCCATTTCCCTTTTAACACTCCACAGTTTCCAAAGTGGTCCCAGGATCTTTTGTGCCTTTACCCTTCTCGGGACTACTTTCTGCGGCACCCAAAGCCACTCCCTCAGCATGACTGGTCTCAATTGGTAGTTCTCAATACCCACCCATTGCTTCTGCTTGTCCACCCCTAGGTGAAGGGACCAAGGCCCGGAATTGAGCTGCTCTATAGTAGGTGCACATGTCTGTTAGGCCCACTTCACCCTTTTCTTTGGGCTCTATCGGTATTCTATATGCGACTTTTCTTCCCTATCCTCCTTTTCAGCTCGATAAAATGCAGCTCTGGCAACTCTATTGGCAGTGCCTGGTATAGGTACCCTGGGGAGAACCGTCATCTTAACCCTTTTAGTCTGCATAGCCAAGAGATTGTGAGCTTTGACCAAGTTTCTAGCTCACCGAAGAGCCTGTGTAGTAATGGGGGTGTGGGGTGGGAGAGTTCAGCCCGTACATTTTATCCAGTTCCCTAGGTATTCTCACCCCTAGGTATTTTATGCTTTAATCTTCCACTGGTATCCCCAGCCCTCCCCACTCCTGTTCCCCAGTTACGTCTCTCAAGGGAAGGACTACTGACATATCTTAAGTACCCTCGGGACTGACGCCATTTATCTCTGAAAGATATAACAGTATATCGTCAGCATACATTCTTATTTTGTAGCTATCCTCCCCCCACCTCAACACCTCTTATCTGACGGACTGGACTGGCCCACCTAGCTTCGTTTGCTTGGCCCGTAGGAATATTCTTCTGCAAATGGAGAAAGGGCATTAACCACCCGTGGAGTTGAGCGTAAATCCCCCCCACCCCCGCTGTTCTCCCCACACATCACCTTTGATGTCCCCTCTTATAGTCTCACCTGATGGTTTGAAAAGATGAGCTCTCCATCCTGCATTGAGCGCAGGGGCGCGTTGATAACCAGTTGCTTCACTGGCTCGAAGGAATTGGTGAGTTCCAGAACAATATTGACTCCGAGATTCCCGGCAAGACGCCGTAAGTATAAAGTTCGTAAGAGTTCAAATGCCTGACTTTCACTCTTGTCCGATTCCTTGCAGGTTGCAGCTTGACCCTAATGAAAAGTTCCTTGTGGCAACCGGTAGTATTCTGGTAAGGATTTGTATTTTCCAAGACAGTTCAATAAAATAATGTCAATATGTAACCTGTTGCTTTCTCCCTTATTCAGGCGCTGAGAGAAAGTATGAAGTCTCGGGGAATAATACCTCCGGCGGTAAAATCAGGTAAGTCTATTGTGGTGAGGAGGGTTCCCCTTGTTAGTCCCTTTGTTTCACCTTGCTGTCCTTTTGTCTCCCCTTAAGGTCCGGGGTTCGGCGAAGATGCAGTGGAAGCTGCGCCGACCCGTGAAGAGGAATAGTACCCAGGTGGTAAAATCAGGTAAGTCTATGGGGGGATAACTAATATTCCTCTGTGTATTCCCTTGGCTCACCTTGCTGTTCTTGTCTTCTCCTTAGGTGGCGGAGTGCGGCTGGAACATGCAGGAGGATGCGGTGGAATGTGAAGATGCTGCGAAGGCCGGTGAGTTCAGCGCGGCGCTGCAGCAGGCGAGGCGACGCGCATAAAATAACTTCTTTCTTCCAGCTCGAAGGCCGATGGATCGGGAATTCAGGTAAGGATCAAAGGTATTGCTCTTGTTCTAACCTTTTCTCCTTCTTTCTCCCTTTTTCTAGGAGCTCCAAAATCGAGGCGGGCGTGGCAGAAGGCTGGATGCAGACTTGCAGGCACGGTGAGCGTTACGCTGCTGGATGCAGAATAACGCGAAGCGGGTGCTGCTCTTTGGGCGTGGTTTAAATAGCCTCCAAAGTAGTTCCAGGTAAGTGTTCCTCCCCAGCTCCGCCCGAGTAAAAAAATAGTCCCCAAGTAAAGTAGTCCCTTCCAAGCCTCTTTTGGCTTGGAGCTCTTGCAGCATGGTCTGCATCAGGTAAATTTGCAGCATGGTCTGCATCAGGTAAGTTTTAATCTATGAGCCTGGCGACTATGGCGCCAGGACTGACTCTCCATAGGAGCCTGGCGCCATATGCGCCAGGATTGGACCCAAATAGCCCCTAGCAGGGGTTGTTGGGCTTGCTTAGGATAACTTGATGCCTGCTTCCGGGGTTGCTTGACTTGGTCTGGGTCCCCGGGGGTAGGCATCATGACAGCCTCGATTGCCCGCCCTAGGTGTCCTAATCTGTCTTCTCTCAGACCCTTCCTCCCCCTTGCATTTCTAGCCCAGGTTTCATTTACCCAGGAATTAAAATCCCCCCCCTATGATATGCAAGTCTGCTTCCAGCCTTTGTATTGCATCAGGTGCTCTGTGTGAATTGTGCTTGCCCCTGGTTGGGTAGTTATACCGCTGTCAATAGTACTCTTGCCCCCTCCAAGGTGCCCTGCAGTATCAGCAGCCTTCCCTCCAGCAGTTTGGTGGCTACACACTCCCATAATCGGCATTGTTTATGTATGACAATTCCCACACCGCCTTTCTTGGTCGTCCCAGACGCCCAGTGGACCTGTCCTATGCCCACCCCTCTTAAGGTCTGCTCTCCCCCAGCGGTTGTCGCATTTCCTGCAGAAAAAGGACATCCAGGGAGGCCTTACGGAATTCCCTTGTGACTAGAGACCTCTTCATTGGGGAATTTAGGCCTTTTACATTTAATGTCCCCACAACCAGGCCCCTGTTATTTTCAACTCTTCCCCATTTTGTTTGTCCCACCTTGCCCTCCTTTGCCTCCTTTGTATTGTTAGTGAATCTTCCCTTGCCTCATCTTCCCTGTAGTGGAATCTACTTTTTCTCTGACTGATGCCCTCCTCCCTGGGGCCCCACCCCATTACCTATAACCCTTGGCAACCTTGTAACTGTTTGTAACTTTAACCCATTGTGTGATATAAAGGTTGTTGAGACGCCCTCTTTACTACAGAGGACCACCTTGGAGCGCAGTCATTTTCCTCCCTCCAGCATTCAGTTTTCATACCTTTTACTTTCCACCTGATAACGCAAATGCCTCTCCAGCCGTCTGGGTTTTCTATGGAGTTATTCTCCTGCAGCTGTTCTGGTGTCATGGGTGTCTTATGAGGTTATGGTCTGTTCATTCACATGTATTTCCTACCCGTTTGTCCTCTTTTCCTCCTCTGCGGGCCTGGTGTAGGTCTTGGGTTTTCCCTGCTTGTGGTTGGTCCTTCGGGGCCCCTCAGTTCAACCTCCATGTCTGCGGTGAGGTGACACAGGACTTGCTCCACTTAATCCCCTGAGGTTATACGGTAGTCTACTGCCTCTACTTCGAGTTACAGTGAAAATGGGTAGCCCCATCTGTACCTGATGCCTTTTTCTTGTAGCCACTTTGTGAGGGGCCTGCAGTCTCTACACCTGGAGAGTGTGAGGTTGGACCAATCTTGATCAATCGTAACTTTAGAGCCTTCAAAGTCCATTTCTCTTGGTTGCTTCGCTCTGTTCAAGACTTCTGTTTTGTCCTTGTAGCTCAGAAATGTCACCACTAGGGAGCGGGGGCTGCTCCCGTATGGTTTCCCTCTGTGCGCTCTCAAGTTGCACCGGTTTCCCTCCTTCAGCTTCGAAGAGGTGGTGCACTAGGGCTTCTACGCTCTCCTCCACTTGCCTTCGGGTCTCCCTTGCCATCTCTTTCAGGACCAGTATCCTTATGTTATTCCTTCTCTCTCTATTTTCGCAATCGTCCATTTTCAGCATCACTTTCTCGTCTCGAAGCTCCAGCTCTGTCATCCTGGCGTTGAGCCTCATTTCCAACAAATACGCGTTGAGCTGATTGTGTTCTAGGCCCTCTACCTCCCTCCCGAGAGGATAGCTCAGCAGCAACGTGCTTGCCTTGGAACAAAGACGACACAAAGCCACACAGGTTCGATCCTCGGGTTCGAGCTTAGATACCTAAAGTCTAAGTATCAAGCGTGTTATAAATACGCAACTAAGAGACATATTCCTGTAACAGCACCTCGATGCCCCCGGGCTGTGTGAGCGCTTTACATTTGTAAATAAATAAATCAAAAAAGAAATACCTTGCTCTCTACAGCGACCATCATGCTAGTTCAGTCAGTCAGCGAGACCTGTACGTCTCCCCTGAGGGCCTTAATTTCTGCCAGGATATGTCCTGAATCTTCCTTCGTGGAGAAGAGGGGTATGTCCATCTCGGTCGCCATTTTCCCCTGCAGGGCCTTTCTTGTTGACCCTCCTTGCTGTCATTGTGTCCATCTTTCTCTTGCTGCCAACCTAGGTGCCTCCTTTGCTCTCATCTGGTTCCTTTCTTTTCTTCCTAATTTCCCCCTGTCTGAATCTTTTCCCCCTTCTTCTGTATGCTCAGCCTCCGCTGTTGACTCTGCCCCTGATTCCTCTGCACAGACGCCTGACCCAGAGTTCCTCTCCTCAGCACCACTTCTACTAGCGTTCCTTCTATGCCTGTGGTGTCTGTGTCTTCTGCCATTCTCTTGTCTATGTTCTGCTCTCTGCACTTATTGTTATTCAGTTGGGTGTTGCCCCAGGTTTCGAGTTTGGCCGTTGGGTGGCAGTGCTTTGTACTTCTCATCCCACTTTATATCTGTCCTGGCCAGGCCCCAGTTCCTCCTATATATTCTGCAACGTTTGTGGAAGAGCTTTCAGTGCTTGGTGTGTTGCTTCTCCTCACTGCGGTATTCACACCCTTCTTATCCCGTGTGTGATGGTGCTCTTGGGGTTGTTTCAACTTCACTGCTGTTTGTTGCCCCAATATTCTTTCTCGAAACTACGTTTAAGTTTCAAAATGGGCTGTAGGCCCCTCTCGTCTTGTTCCCCAGGAGCCTGTCACTTACTGCACCTTCTGGCCACTTCTCAGGACTCCTCTGGTGCCTTGCCACTCTTTCTTTTGTCAGACATCCACTATGGGGCTGGGGGGGCAGCAGGGGGACGGTTACTCCACATTTGCCCTCCTGTGACCTTTTCCCGTCCCCCTGGCCGCTTGGGTTCCTCTGGTGGCACTGGATCCTGTGGCATATACTCTTTTCAACCCATGTGTGATGGTGCCCTTGGGAGTGTGTCAACTCTGCTGCTCTGCTGCCGTTTGTTGCCCAAGTATTGTTCTTGAGCCTGTGTCTAAGACTCCTGGGGCGATTGATGACCCCTTATGCCTTGCTTCCCAGGGCCCAGTCACTCTCTGCGCCTTTCAACTTCTCCCCCGGACCGCTCTACTGCCTGCTGCACTTTCGTATATCAAAACCCCCACTCCAGGGCTGGGGGGTGGTGGTGGGCCAACTAAGCTGATGTTTCCCTTCAGTGCCTTTCTCCTGCCCTTCTGGCCTCTTCGTTCCTCACACGCCCTCTCCCGGGCCTCCTCCTCTCCTTGCTGTTCCGGGGGCTTCTCTTACCTCTGCTTCAGCCACGTCTGCCCACCTGGGTCTCTCTTGCGGCACTGGTTTCTCTCCGCTCCAGGCTACTGTGCCACAGGGACGTTTCCTCTTTTCACCACTTTGAGGCCAGTCCACCTGGATCTCGTCTCGGGCACCCGCCCTTCGTTTCAGTGTATGCGAGACTCACCTACGTTCCTCTGCTCTTCTACTGGGAATACCATTTCCTTTGTTTCTCTGCTGAAGCCTCGCAGAGCTCCTGGGCTATTCCTCTGCTTCTGCGCACTCCTACCCGTTCTGAGACGCAGGCCGTCTCATCTCTCCTTCTGTTGGAAGGCCCCACCTTCGCCTTCTGTCCCGCTAGCTGCTTCCGATCGCTATTCCCTCTTCGGTATGCAGCTTTCTGGGATCATTCCTTCTTCCTCCACTTCTGCTCAGCTTTTTTGGATGTCTTTTCGGGGTGGAAATGCTCTCATCTCGTTCATACTGGGGGGAGCAGGAGCTTTGCGCTTATGCAGCCATTTTCTCCCACGCCCCCTGGTGGATTCTCCCCTAGTAGAGCAGTTTAATCAGACCATAAATAAAATCTGACAGAAGTCGGTGGAAACTGATGGGGGGAAAAATTGGGATATAATATTACCCTGGTCCCTTTTCACTGTCCGAAAGACCCCACAGACTTCCCTGGGATATTCCTCCTTTGAGTCCCTCTGTAGGAGGGAGTCTCAGGATGTTTTGGACATGTTAAAGGAATCCTTGGAAGAGCGAGAGGAAGCCATTTTACCATTTTCCCAAATGGCCCAAAAATTGAAAGCCCATCTGGCAGCAGTAAGGGAAAGTATAAAAACACACCTAGGCCAAGCCCAAGAGCAGCAAAAGGCAGCATATAATCACGCTGTGACCAGGTTCTTTTCTATCGGCGAATCACTTTTAGTTCTCCTTTGAACATCTGATAAGGTGATTTCCAGGTGACACGGACCCCTATGAAGTCCTAGAGAAAAAGGGTCCCCTGAACTATCTCATATCCCAACCTGATGGATGTCAGAAAACCCAGGTTTTATGTTAACCTACTGAAAGAATGGAAAGTAAATTGATTGATTGGTTATTCATAATGTGCTATACGCATGTGTTTCAAGGCGCAACCAGGCAGGAAGGGGGAGAAAACAGGGCAGAACAAGACAAACAGCCTTACTAGGCCTAGTATCATTTAGATTGTGCAAGTGCGCAGTCAAGAAGTGCAGGGGAGGACAAAAGGGAGAAGTGCACCCAGTGGAACAGTGCTCTGGGTTAAGTGCAGGAAGACATGGCCTCCAAGGGGAACATGCCCACGAAGTGCAAGTAAGGCCAGATGGCAGTGCAGGTGGGCCTGAAGGTAAATGCTAGGGACTGGGCGGGGGAGTGTGGGCAGCAGGTGTCCTATATGGCTCCGTGGTGGAGCACCAGGCAGCCACTCAATGCAACAGCAGGATGACGGGAGGGGTATCAGAGGAAAAAGAAAGGTGGGGGAAGGTTAGCAGGTGAGAGGCAGAGAGAAGGAAGTGGAGAAAAGGAAGGTCTTGAGCTTCTCGAACTTAAGGAGGTCCGGCTCAAGGCAGAGAGTGATAGGGAGGCCATTCCAGAAGGAGGCACCTGCAGAGAAAAGAGATCTACAACCCAGTCTCTGCATGGAGAAGCGACTCGCCCATAGAGAATTGGAGGTAGACGAGCAGAGGGCTCTGGAAGGAAGCTACTTCGGCAGAGCGATGGAGGTTGTGCACGGCGCAGCCCCAGAAGGCCTTGTGGCAATGCAGACAGTCTTGAACTAGATCCTTGCAGCCACCGGGAGCCAGTGTAGTGATTTCAGAGCCAGACGGATGCTTTCCATGGGCTTGAAGCCAAGGATAAATATTGCGGCCCTGTTTTGGCTGAGTTGCAGAGGGCAAAGGGTAGAGTTGTGTAAATTGAGAAAGAGACTGTTGCAATAGTCAAGCCTGGAGAGAACCAGGGCTCTAGAGACAGTGAGCTTCAGGGGGAAGGTGAAAAATGGTAGAATACCTCAGAGGAGGTGCAGTTGCAAATTGGACTTTGTGATGTGTGGAGAGAAGGAGAGAGTGGAGTTGAAGGTGACCACACCGCTTTTTGCCTCACAAGTGGGTGAGGGCTCAAGGCCAAGGGAGGCCGGCCAGATCGAAAGGGGAAAAGCAGGAGCAGGGGTCCCAATGAGAAGGATCTCTGTCTTACTGGCATTAAGGCAGAGATCATTAGCGGCACACCATGTCTGAATAGCAAAAAGACAGTCCGGGATGAGCGAGTAGGCTGCTGAGGGTAGCCTGAAAGAGAGCTGCGTATCATCCACATAACACTGAAAGTTAGAGGAAAAGGTAGATATCAGTCGGGCCAATTGAGCCAGATAGAAACTGAAGAACCAGGGCAAGAGGATAGATCCGTGGGGAACACCACATGTAGAGAGTGTGATGCAGGAGAGAAAGGACCAGAGTTCTACCTGGGAAGGTCAGTCCAAGAGGAAAGAGGATTGCCACGCCTGAGCCTGATATGTGATGCCCGGGGTCTCTCGGAGACAAGTGATCAGGATGTTGTGGTTCACTGTGTCAAAGGCAGAAGAAAGGTCAAGGAGAATGAGGACAGACAGAGTTAGAGTCAAGGTTGGAGAGCAAGATCCCAGGGAGACTACTACAATCATAATTAGCTGGTCAAGTGGCACAGCGAGTAGAGCGCTCGCTTTGACATCCGTGCAGAGCCTGCTAGCACAGGTTCGAATCCCAGCAGGGCCAAACTCAGCCTTTCATCCTTCCGAGGTCGATAAATGAGCACCACACACCGTGGGTAATAATAAGCAGCGCTCAGATACCTGAGGGTTCGTAGCGCTATATAAATGCCAAATTATTATTATTATTATTATAATGGCCGTGCTCCTTTCTGACCCCAAAATACAGACCCAATTTCACCTAAATTTCCATTATCCCACCAAGAAGACCTGGCTGACTTATTGACTCAATTGTGTTTTCAGTATAACCCGTAGTCACTAATTTTATTCATTACATCCGAACGCCGGCAGTGAAAACTATTAACCTAAAACCTTATAGGAACCCTGAGGCCAGAAGAAAAATCATTGAACACGAGATGGAGGTGATGCTCAAGGCTGATATCATCGAGCCCTCTTTTGCTCTCCTATTGGCTTAGTACCAAACCTGATAATTCCTGGCGATTCTATATAGATTTTAGGATGCTGAACTCACTTTCCATCTTTGACAATTATCCAATACTGCGGATTGATGACCTAATCGAGAAGTTAGGGACAGCCAAATACATTTGTACACTCGATTTAACATGGATATTGGCAGGTTCATTTAAATCTGGCAGATGGGGTCAAAAACGCCTTTCCAACAACACAAGGCTTCTTTCGATTCAAGGTCTTACCCGAGTTCCTGTCACTTTTCAACAGCTCATGGATAAAGAATTGAACCATACACTGCTTTCTGTGGGGCTTATCTGGATGACATTGTGGTCCATAGTAACAGCTGGCCAGAGCATTTACACCATCTTTACACCATCTTTGCTAGATCGCCCGTGCTCTTAGGAGAGCCAATCTGCAGTAAAATATCTTGGCTATTTGCAGGGAATAGCCTAATACAGTCTGTTGCACTGCCTCAAGTTACTCAGTTTCAAACACCCGCCCGTAAAACAAAGTGGGATCTTTGAGCATTCCTGGGTCTAACTAGATAGTACAGAAGGTTTATCACCAACTTTTTCCACCCAGGTGGTGAATCCTACAGACAAACTAAAAACTCACAACCTCAGAAATTAGTTTGGGATAAACAATACCAAGTGTACCTAGACGGCCTGAAATCGATCCGGTGTCCGGAACCTGTTCTTAAAATGCCAGAATTTAATAAAGAATTCCTTCTACAAACACTTGCAACGAAAGTGGGCTTGGATGCTGTGCTCTCAAGAGTACAACAGGGTTGAACATCTGGTTCTATATACTAGCCGGAACCTCTTCCCCTGTGAACAGTCCTATGCTACAATAGAGCTTGGAGCCCTAGCAATCAAGTGGGCCGTCGTACATCTGACCTACTACGTAACAGGAAGAAAATTCAGGTTGATTGCTGACCATTCTCCGTTAACATAGATGAGTCTGAGAAAAGGCACTAACTGAAGAGTAATCAGGTGGTTCCTGGACCTACAACCGTTTTGCCTCACCGTAGAACACCATAAGGGGAAAGTACAAGGAAATGTGGATTTACTTGGCAGATTCCCTCTCAACTGGGATGGGAAAGCCACCATCGTAAGGGGAAGGGTAGGTATTCCTCGCCCACCCCTCCCCTCATATGAATCTAGGGAGGTGAGCCCACTCTGCAAAACCCTCGCTAGTTGAGTTAAGTGTGACATCAGTGGGAGAGACTCCCCATTTAGCAAAAAGATCTCTCGTTTGTATGAGGAACTCCCTAGACCACTTTCCATAGCCACATGCCCGGGACGGTCTGCTATAAAGAATAGTGTGGCATCTTTATATTTGTCTGAAGGCAATGCATGAAGAAACCCATATGGGCAAAGAAAGGAAGATGTCCCTTCAGCAAGAGACATGTATTTAACTTGGACGAGTCAGAGAAGAGGAGGAGGGTATTATGCACTGGGGAAGCCCCCTGACATCATCGCTCCTTGTGGAGGTGGACCTGTGACAAGTTGCAGTGCCTGTGACTTTCAACAAGATGCAGAACACCAGTGCAGGATGCCGAAGGCCTGGCGGATGCAATCGCAAAGAGTGTTCACCGAAGGAGGAGAGGATTAAGGAACCCAGTGGTGGAGTGACCACACTTGCATTGTGGTGGGCAGGATGCCAGAATGACGATGCAGATATCACCATTGCTGGAAGCTGCAATACCTTCCCATTAGCAGCCCCCGTCTACGGCAGTAACCTGATGAGGAACATAGAATGGGAAGCCGACGAGCGGGAGAAGAGAGACACCATACCCGAGCAAGACCCGAACCCTGCAACTTTCTGCTGCTTACAGAGAGATACCCAGGAGAAGCAGGAAGCTGCCACGGCACCATTATATGTATGAAGAAACTAGTCCCTGTACTACCGATAACAGTTTCAAAGTAAGACTGTATAATTGGAAGTATAAAAACCAGAGAAAGCAAGTAACGAATTACCTTTTCTGGGAAGACGGGTATTATATGAAGAGAGAAACTTGTCCCAGTGCAGAGGCAGAGATATCACTAGAAAGACCAGTTTACAAGAAAGCTGAGAAACCTATAAAAGAAGAATATAAACAACCCAGGTGGGGAACAAACAGACTGGAAACAAATCCCCTGGAAGGAAGGGAATATACTCTATGCCAAAAGAATTGAAGACTGGAGAAAGTCCAACATGAGATCACGTAATAAGAGACAAAAACAGAACGGTCACGTGAACCAAATAAGAGGAGAGAGCCTAAGAAAGAGAATCCATGACAAGAAAAGCCTAAAAAGGGTTCAAGAAAACTCCAAATTAGGAAAGCCTTAATTAAGACTGGACATAATCTGCAAGTGATGAGTGTGAGGAAGTTTCTGAAGCAAGGATATTCCAAGTATAGTACCACAGAAAGCACAAAACTCAAGATTGTTTTTGAAGAACTACCAGAATTGATCAAAGAGGCCGTCAGACGAGGACAAGAGACCATGGGAAGAAAAGACATTCTCTTGGCCTTGGGGGACGTAGTTGCTTTGAACTGCCTGACAACTGACAGGTACCTTTAGATACTTAGGATATGCCTTCTAGCAATAGGGAAAGAAAGGCCTTATATTTTCATTAAATCTAACCCAAAATGTCCTCTGTGTGTCCGACCCCTTCTTCTGATCCGCCACAGTGGCCTTTGTGATGTTGTGGAGGTCATCAAGCATGTGAAGTGTAGCTGTCTCAGTGCTGTGTCCAGGTCAAAAGCCAGATTGGAAGGGGTTGAGGAGGTTGTTTGTGGTGATGTGTTTTTGCAGTTGGGTTGCGACATGATTCTGGCAAAGAATGGCAGGAAGTAATGGGGCCATAGTTTTCTGGGAGAATGGAGCCTAAAGATGTTTTTATGGAGGTGGGAGATTTGTCCAGTTTTGTAGGGATAGTGAGATCATACCATGTGAGAGACGGGAGTTGATGTTGAGCCAGTCCAGAGCGAGGGTGCTGATGCAGTTGGATGCCACTTGAGGCTGGCATGGCTCATCCAGGAAGTGTGCAGGTTTTGTTTTGGTAGTAAAGGTGACAGTGACTTATTTATTTATAACAAGCCATAGCCCCAGGGCATCAGGGCACACATATATACATTGACATTTAGCAGGTACAGGATTGAAGGAGGGAGAGTCCTAATGGGGGTCTATTTAAACAATAGTGTGTTGAAATTTTTCCTAAACACATTTAAGTTTTTCTTCCGTGCGTAGGCTCAGTGGAAGAGAGTTCCATGCTTTGGCAGCTCTAAAAGGGAAGGATCTACGCTTTCCTCTTGTGCGTTTAACACAGGGACTAGTAACGCGTTGAGTGGAGCAAGATTGCAACGTCCAGCTGGGGTTTTGTTGCGTCAGAGATAGCTTCAGATAGTCAGGGGCATTACCATATAGGCATTTGTGAGTCAGTGACATGATCTTAAATTGGATCCCCTTCTCCACTGACAACCAGTGAAGCTCTGTCCCGGAACTTAGTGACATGTTCTTTTCTAGAGATCTTACAAACTATCCTCAGAGCTTTGTTTTGGACGACCTTTAGCTTGTGTACACCTTCCTTGTTGGCTTTCCTAAATAGGGCATTACAGTAGTCCAGCCTAGGCATTATTGTAGCTCTGACCAGGGTGTCTCAGTTCTTGCGTGAGACAAGAGGGCTACATTTACGTAATACTCTGAGATGATTGTGCGAGTTGCTGACTACATGGTTGACATGCGCTTCGGAGCTAAGCAAGGCCTCAAATATGGTGCATAGAGTTTTTACTTTTTTGGCCACTGGGATAAGACCGTCATTCACTTTGACGCTTGCGTAAGCCTCGTTTAAACTGTTTCTTGCTACATTGGAGCCAAATATCATGAGCTTGGTTTTTGAGCTACTGAGACGCATCCAGTTGGTAATCCTCCATTCCCTGATGGATGAATAGATGTGGTTGAGATTGGCCAAGTCAGCACATACATACTCACTGCTTAGGTCCATTTATGAGCTGGAAGCCATCCACATAGTTGGTGAAATGGAGACCCTTTGACTCTAGTAGCTCACATGGGGGTTTAATATAGATATATTAAAGAGTGCTGGTGAAATGATGCAGGCTCCCTGCAGAACTCTGCATTCGATAAGGACCGAGTCGGAGCATGCATTACCCCAGCAAGTCTTAGAACTACTCTGCTCATGAAAGAGTGTATCCACTCAATGGTACGATCTGAGCAGTTCTCTGTGGTGGCTAGTGTTTTGAGGAGGCGCGAGTGGTCTAGCAAGTCAAAGGCTTCTGAGAGGTCCAATAAAATCAGTAGCCCCGTCTTGCTTTTGTCCAGCCCGACAGCATTTGGGACTGTAAATCCAACCGCGCACTTTCTGTCCCATAATTGCATCTAAACCCCGATTGCTTTGGGTGGAAGGCCATGGTCACCTAAAAGTGGGTCTATAGCTGTAATGGTGCCACCTTATCTAAGATCTGTATCAGGAAAGGAGCGTTGGTGATTGGTCTGAAATTTGTTGGGTTCTTAGGACTAAGGCCAGCCATTTTTAGAAGGTGGGGGGTGGGGGGTTACTACTACTTCCACAATGGCAGATGGCACATCTCTATGCTTGAAGGATGTGTTGGCAAATCTAGAAAGAAATGGGGCGAAGATCTTGCTGTTTTTTAGTATTATTATTTTAGCTGGTAACAGATCGCTTGGGCATGACGTGGGCCTGCTATTAACTAATATTTGAACAATTTCTTTAATGGAGATGGGTTTAAAAGAAAAGCCTTGTGATAAGATGGGTTCCCCCTGATCATTCTCCTGTTAATGTTTACATATCTCCCCTAAATCAGACTGCCAGCTTAGAATTTTTTCACGGGCCAATGCCACTTTGTCTTGAAATGCTTTTTGTACATTTTCAGTCTATTTTTTATGGTATAAATGTATGGGATAAGGCGGTAGGTTTTTCCCATTTCCTATATATTTCGAACAGTTTTGTAGAACTATTTCCTGTGTTCTCAATTTGTTCATTACAAAAGTGGTTCTTTATGGTAGGGATTTTTTCCTTACATATTTTTTCCAATGATTTCCACTTATTTCTATTATGGGCATTCTGGTTTGGCCCATACTCGTTTGGCCTGTCTTTTTTCTTTCTTCAAGATACATAACTGAGCTGTGACCCAGTCCTGTTGGTTTGGACGGTCATGCACTGTCTTGGATCTTAAAGGTACTTCTTTGCAAAGCAAATTGGTCAGGTGTGATTTATAGATTCCAGCCAGGTTGCATGGGGAATCAAGGTCGGATGAGGTATTAATGACAGACTGCATACATAGTTCCATGTCTGCAGGAGTAAGATTCTTGCAGTTCCTGTTTAGGATTTTTTTTGGGGGGAGCTTGAAGGGGCTCAGTGACCTCAGGTAAGTATACGGTGGTGGTAATAGTCTGACCAAATAAATGCTTTAGTTATGATGGGACCTGTGTCAATATTACGTGTCCACACCCAGTCCAGTATGTGACCACCCTTGTGAGTAGGTTTGTGATTTTGTACTTAAAGTCCATGTTGGCGAGGAGTTTTTCAAGGTCAGCGGCAACCTTATTTTTTATATCTCCTTTCCATCGGTCCAGGTCCCCCAAAAAAATGGTTGTGGAGTTGGGTCGACCCAGAGGGCGTTATCTCTTCATTAAAGGAGGGCATCTCAGCCGGGGGTTAGTAAACCAATAGAACGTTTATAGTTATAGTTAGTAGTGGTTATTTTACTGCAAAATTTAGCATCCTGAACATTTAATGTGCGACTCATAAATCCTAGGTCTCCTCTACTTATTATTGATACTCCACCCCCGCTGGCCCTTTACGCAATTCTTACAAAATATGTCATAGCCTGGAGGGGTAGCTAGGTTAATACTTGGGCTGCTTCCTTCCTGTAACCACGTTTCTGTAATGCACATCATATCCACGTTATTCACAAAAATGTAGTGTATTTCTAGGGCATATTTAGGCACAGAGTGGGTGTTAAGTAGGGATAACGTTAAAGCGTTTTGCAAGGACCTTCGGTGTTTGTTCCTTGTTTTCCTAGGGTTTGTTGCAACGTCAGTGTTATGAGATTACTGTTTTCCAACATTGTGGTTTGGACTGTTTTGCACGCTTATAAGCGGCTGAGTTTCTTCATGGGGTGTGCATTGTATTACCTTGTGCCTTTAGTAGGTGGGCTAATATTTGTGGTAGAGGGGGCTTAGGAAGAGGTGGAATGACGGTGTCTGTGCGCAAGTTAAGACATTTTTTCACCATCGCTCGCCATATTTTTCGGTGCTGCGAGTAAGAGCACCATGTCAGGGTGCAGCCTCATGATGACATGTGTGGAATACTCTGAGTAGGGGGAAAGGCTTACCTGGGTTGTCAGGGTAGTGCTACCCTCAGGGGCTTCCACTCCCTCCACGTCCAAATGTGGACCAGCACAGACAGGCCAAACGCTCCGACAACAAGGTCTAAGAGCCCTTTGATTGCAGAGAATTGTAGTTAATGAGAACTACCAATGTAAACCATGTGACTGGCAGGAGTAGATTGCAAGTCACGTTGGTTTCAAGATTAAGTATTTTCAGGGCACGTTACGAGATTCAAACCTAGGAGGCTTTTTCAAATGAACAGGAATTGGTCCTGCAAAATTTGCTGAGTGTGTTGTCCGCTTTCACCACAAGTTTTAAAAAGAAAAATCGCTCCTGCACACACAAAGTCCATAGTTCGATTGCTGATGCCCTTGTCAATAGGATGGAAGGTGTCCCATGTGTTGAAATGTTTGGAAGATGGTTGTGGGAGAGAAGATGGGAGGGCTCTCCTGATGGGCATTTTAGAGTTGAAGTAAGGGAGTTCCATACTGAAGATGATAGGGCTGTGGGTGGTGGTTTGGAGAGGGGCTTGACGATGTTGAAAAGTGTATGCTTGGTGTTTGATTTAATTTCTTGGGTGACTTTGGCATGCTGTATTGCTGCTTTTTATTTATTGCATGAGTGTTTGAGGGTTGCCCTGGTGGTGGGGCATGGGTTCTTTAGCAAGATCCTTTCTACTCATCTGGTTTCTGTCTTGATAGAGTGGAGGAAGCTACAGAACCATATTTTATAGCGGTTGATGCAGGGATTTTGAAATTAGTATGGGGGTGGTATTCAGCAGTGCTAAGGCTGTCTGTGATGGGTTTGGTATGTCTGGCTGGCAGTTGAGGGGAGATGTGTGGCAGGTGGGTGCGGGATGTTGTGTGTTACAGTGAGCATGAAGGAGATTGCAAAGTGGTCATACCATGATACCCAAATTTGATTTTCCACAGAATGGATATTTGCTCAAAATCAAAAGGTCCAGGCTGTTGTCAGCTATGTCAGTGGGGTGAGTGATTAGTTGTGTGAGCTCATATCGAGTGAGTGGAGCGGGGATAGTGTGTGCTATAGGGTTGCTGTCTGGATGGGATATAACAGGTTTGAAATAGTCAAGGCTAATATTGGTGCAGGGGGGAGCTCTAGTTGGTGTGAGGTCAGTTCACACACTGGAAGTTTGGGTTGTGTTTTCGGGGTGGTAAATGTGGTGGATAAAGTTGTGGTGTGATGGGGAGAGAGTGAGTGCTTCAAAGGGATTGCATGGAGGTAGTAGGGTTGCCAAGTGTGTGTGAATCTTTGTAAATTTTGGCAATGCCACCACCATTTTTATGTGCGCAGTCTTTGAGGTCGATGATAGTGTGGCATAAGCATTTCAGGGACAATAGGTGTGTGGTAAGGTTTGAGTCCTGTTCTGTAAAAGTGTGTATCTGGGGGGTGTGTGCTTATTAGCTCACTGGTTTTGTGCGTGCAGGTGCCAGTGATAGTTGCTTGAGTGGCGTGCTATGTTGGAGTCTGATTTGGATGTTTTGTGTGCTTTCTTTGCATGTTTTGGGCACCCAGTGGCAATCTGGGGCAACAGGGAAAGCGTGTTCTAATCAATGCACCCAAAGGCACTTCAAGAGCATGAAGCTAAACATTTCACCTTCCTCAAGGTGATAAGCAGACCCATTTGAGGTTGCGGGCATGTACTGCAGCACTGTCCCCAGTTCGAAAGGACAAAGAAAACACTGCAAAAGGTGTAGATCCCCTGGCAGTACTTTGCGGCATCATTCTTCTTAAGTCTTCGAAAAATAGGAGCCACCAGGAGGCCCCGCAGGTACCTTTTCCCATCCAGTGCTCTACCCCAGAGGAATGGGAGACGTTCAGGCTGAAGATGCTTGCCATCTTTGCTAAGGCGCCGGCGGCTCTGGCCAGACTACAGAGGCCACAGCATTGGCCAATCTGGTGGATCACACCTGCTTGGACGAGCCGGTAGGCACCCCGCAATGAGACGCGTCAAGAGCGTGGCAAAAAGGGTACACCGTTTGGTCTCCAGATACCTGACTTCTGGTCCCTCTCTAGCAGTGCTAATGGACGCTGGAGTCCCGAAAGAGTTAGTCTCGCTCCCCAGAAGGCCGTACATTTGCAATTTAATGTTTATGATGAGGAAGTTGAGCATTTCCACCCCTGAGTGGTGAGAGTCATCCCAGAGGAGTTTCACAGGGAACAAGGTGATTTTTCGGACCTGGCAGCCATCTTGCAGGAGGCATGTGGCCTGGACACCTCACCAGAGGTAGACTTACTCACTGCTGCCACCCTTGACAAAGCCACAGGCAGCTTTTCAGCAGCTCATGGCAAAAATGGATACCTTAGAGCTTTTGGCTCCTTCATGTCCAAAGGTGCAGTACATCCTGGACAAGAGTCCTAAAAAGGAGACTTTATTGCCTTTCAACCAGGCAGTGGAGGAGCGAGTGATGTAACTATGGGCCAAACTGGCTTCATTTCTCACGGTGGACTGCAACCTACCCGTGTTTTTCTGCCCATGCTTCCTGGAAGTGATGCAGGCCGCTACCATGAACCTTACGACCACCCCTTTTCTGTCCCTTCCACCCCTCAAAAGGGAGAGAAGGAGACTAGACGCATGAGGTAGAAAGGTTTTCAACTCTTCGAGCCTTGGTCCTCAGCGTGTCAATGCCTCTTGCACTAAGGCCATGTTTCGTTTGGCCTGTGGACGGTCATGGTTGAGGCTTCGGAGCACATTCCCAAAGGGGAGATGCCAGATGTTTTTGAGGCCCCCCATAAAGGATGGCAAAGAAGCGTCCCATCGGATACTTCAATCTGGTCAGGTCATCGTTGACTGCATCGCAAGGATGATGGACACGAGCTTGGTCTTGCAAAGGTTCTCTTGGCTAAGGACATCAGGGTTTGCTACTTCCAAGAGCTTGCATGAACTTGTTAGGCACAAAGGCTGATGAGTCGCTTCAGATGTCCTCAGCCTGTAAGTCTACTGCAGAGTCACTGGGGCTGGCAGTACAGTGACCTGTGAACAAGGCTGGCAGAGGAAGGGGTTTTTGCCCCTTCACCACTTATGCCCAAAGTGGTAGAGGTCAAGCACCATTGAGCAATGGCAGCACTGTCTCTACAGCGTTGTAGAGGAGGGGTGTGCTTACAGGAGGCGCCTTCATTGTGCCCTCCGCAACCCCAGCGCATACCCTCTCTGAAGTGGATTTCCACCACCAGTCTCCTGAGGGTAGAAGGCTATCCCTGTTTCGAGAGCAATGGAAAACTATCACCTTGGATGCCTGGGCGTAAACAGGGATACTGACTCATTTGCCTGTCGTCCAGACCCACCCCCATACCATCAACCCTTGCCTCCGGAACTTCTCCTAGTGGAAGAGATCTGTCTTCTACCAAAGGAGGCCCTAGAGCTTGTACGCCTCTCGGAACAAGGCAGGTGTTGGTACTCAACATACTTTCTGATGCTGAAGGAGGACAGAAGTCTGAAACACCTCCTTGATCTGCAGCTTCTGAACTTCTACTTGCGCTAGGACAAGTTCAAGCTGGTCACTGTAGCCAAGATTATCCAGGCCCTAGACGTGAGCGATTGGCTAGTCTCCCTGGATCTCCAGGATGCTTATTTCCATGTGGCTATGCACCAGAGACACAGGAAGTAGCTGTGATTGAAAGTGGGTTAACTGTTAGTAACAATTCAAAGTCCTTCCTTTCGGTCTCTTTTTGGCACCAAGGGTTTTGACCAAGCTGACAGTATCGGTGGCTCGCCTCAGAAGGGAATGCATTTGTCTTTCCCTATCGTTCCCAGGCTTTTCCGAGCCGTTCACCAGATTCCGCATCGGCCCACCTGTACCCAACATGCAGACTATTGCGCAGCTTGCGCTTCCCCCTGAACTTCAAGCAGTCTCAGGTTTCCCACTCCCTCTGATTCATTGGTGTGGTCTTATACACTCAATTAGGATGGGGTTTCCCACCCGAGGACAGAGTTGTGAACATCTACAAGATGGTCCACTTTTTCCAGCCACAGACTAGTTCCACCCTCTGCTTTTTTGCACTTGCTGGGTCTCATGGCCTCCTGCATCCTTGTGGTGCCAGAGGCCCGTCTGCGCATGAGGTTGCTACAATGTCTTCTGAGCTCACAAAAGTCACAGTTTCAGAGACAAACTTCTGTCCTCCTACTGGTCTCAAAGAGAGTATCCAGAGACCTACAATGGTGGTCCATGAAGGGCAACCTCTTGAAAGGGTAATTGTTTCATCAACCATGGCCGCAAGTGATTCTAGTCACAAATGCGTACCATCAGAGTGCAGGGAGCCCAGCAATCTGGAAGACAGCGTGTCACTGACTGTGGCCCATCTTGCTGGCAAGGAGAATGTGCTAGCAGATGATTTCAGTAGATAGTAGTCAACCTCCCACCAGTGGGTGCTCTCTGGCATGAAGCTCTGGAGGAGATTATTCACCCACTGTGGGGAAGGAGGGGGGGACACTCAAGTGGACATCACTTCCCGCGCAAACAAGAAGTGCAAGTGGTTCAACTCCAGGGAATTTCCTCATCAGGGAGCTCTTGAGACACTGTGACGGTTGAATGAGACTTCAACCTGCTCTATGCGTTCCTGCCGATCCCTGTCATTCCAATTGTTCTCAGGAGACTACATCTGGAGTGTTGCTGGACATGACCTTCTGCCCTCCCTGGCGTCTACACCGGAGGAAAGACCTCCTCTCCAACTCTGAGAGGAGGTGCAGGGGGCAGTCCTCTAGCTGAACTCCCACAGCCTGAACTTTCATGCTTGACTGCTGAAAGGTTAAGGTATAGGGAGTGGGATATGTCAGAGGATGTTCTGGATGTGCTTCTCTCTACTAGGAGACCAGCCACCAAATCCTAATATATACCTGTAGGTGCATACTTTTTCGGCTTGGTGCTGGGAGAGGGATCTGGATTCTTTTACTTTCTTCACATCCTCTGTGTTGGAATTACTTCTGTCCTTGTCCCAGACAGGCATGCAGATTGGTACAGTGAAGCAATATCTGTGGACATTTCGGTATTCAAGGGGACCCCTGAGCAATGCTCCTTTTTCACAATCCTCACAATCATGCAATTTATGAGCAGTCATTATCTTTTCGCCCACACCAGTTTGTTGACCCAGTATGGGATTAAAATGTAGTGTTGACATTTTTAATGGACGCTCCATTGGAGCCCCTTCATTCTTGTTCTTTAAGGTTGCTCATCCTTCAGGTGATATTGATGGTTATCACTTCCGCTAGATGGGGGAGTGAATTTCAGGCATTGTGTGTTAATCCACCCTTCTTGGTTTTCTCCAAGGAGAAGTCAATGTTGAGTTAGACCTTTTTTCCAAAGGTGGTCTCACAGTTCCATCTCTCTCAACAGATCCATCTGCATGTCTTTTTTCCTCCTCCTCATCCTTCCAAAGCAGATGAGCATTTCCAGCGGCTGGAACTGGTGTGGGCATCAAGTTCTACAACTTTCAGATGAGGGGGGGAACAGATCAGATGACCTGCCTTTGGTTGGTTACACTGGTGCCTGAGCTGGCAGTTTTGTCACCAAGCAGATCCTGTCTCAGTGGATCATTTTCTCCATCTCGAAATGTTATGATCTGGCTGTCAGAGGTCCGAGGGTTGGCCGCTACTTCAGTTCTGCAACATGGAGTCCCTGTTCTGGATATTTGGCAAAAAGCTATGTGGGGTTCGTTGCACACATTTCTTAAATATTACTGCTTGGATTCTATGTCTGGCCATTTTGGGATAGATGCTGTCCTCCCTATTTGCCATCTACAAGGTAATTGTACTGCTTTGGGATTATATCAAAGATGAGGAATCCAAGGGGGCGAACGTCCATCAGAAAGAACAGTACTGAGAAGTAAGTCATTTTTTCTAAGATTCTAAGACGACCTGACCACTGGGATTGACCACTTTCAACATCCCCTTTGAGAAGTAAACTGTTGGAAAGCCATGTTTTATCTTAAAAATGTCAGATGCACTACAATGTTATTTTGTCTTCTAATGCCCATTAAGTGGTCTTGAAGCACCAACCCTTAATCGAATTAAGGCAAACTGTGGTCCACACAGGGTGGCAACCAGTCCATGGTCTGTGCAGTGAAATGGAAACTGGGCCAAAAGAAGTGGAAAAGGTCAGGGGAACAAAAATGTACAGGCTTAACTTGCATGTCTGGGGTGGGGGGGGCAGAAGGCTGAGTAATAGTTTAAATTAATGTTAAGTTTTCAGTGTTTTGACCAGGGAAAATAATGTAATCCGAAGAAGGTACAAGAACAGCTATTTCGGCCAGCAGAACTTTCATGGAGGCCATTACTAGTGTGGTGGTATTACGTTATGTCACTTAAGAGTTCCTTTGAGTTGTGGGATTCTCTGTGAAATGTTAGTTTCAAATGGATTGTGTCCTCCAACGTATTCCTCATCTTGGATGTATTCGCCCAGCTTTAGCTGCTTGGTAAATTTCTCGGCAGAGGGCGCTGTGCGTCGATGTCGTCGAGTCGAAGTCCCTCGAAGGCCTCTGTCGAGGGTGACGTCATCGGTTATACAAGTAGCACGCGCGTCGCCCTTTGACCTCAGTTCCGTTTTTCCGCAGCACGTGTCGGCACACCTCGATAGTTCTGTGACGCAGTTATTGTGAAAGAAGGTATTCGAGATGTCCTCATCGGCGACCCAAACTACCCCACGTTCGGGGTTCAACAAATGTAAAACCTGTGGTTCCAAAATGTCTATCACGGATCCGCACCAAGAAAGTCTGTGGTGCCTCGGTGAAAACCACGACATAGAGGCCTGTATGAAGTGTCAGGCAATGACTGGCAAGGCCTTGCGAGAGAGGAAGGGAAAACTACAGGTAGGTCAAAAACCCGACCGAAAAGCCTCAACCTGACTCAAGCTCTCATGAGGAGAAATCTCCTTGACGCAAAAGGTGAAAACGCAGGTCTAGATCCCGAAGTGTATTTACCTTAGAAAAAGCACTTATACTGGTTGCGCTCCTGGTATACACGGTTTGATCACACATTTATTGTTTTTCAAAAATGTATTTGTTTGTATACATTTTCGATCTCACAATTTCATTAATTTTCATGCAGTTTTCTTTCCATGTATTTACATTTTCTCCAGCATTGGATCTTTCATGAATTGACATGCTTAGAATATTCCCCATCGTCAGGCTGGGAACCCAGCCTGACAACGGGGAATATTCTAAGCATGTGAATCCATAAAAGATATCAATGCTGGAAAAATGGAGTTACAGGTAAGAAACTATTCCCTTCTCCAGCATTGGTATCTTTCATGGATTCACATGCTTAGCATATTCCCCATCGTCCGGCTGAACCCTGGGTTCCCAGCCTGACGACGGGGAATATTCTAAGCATGTGAATCCATGAAAGATACCAATGCTGGAGAAATGGAGTTATAGGTAAGAAACTATTTGCTTCTCTCAGCGCGTGTTTCCCCACAGTGCTTAACCATGGTTCTTCAGCAGAGTTAACTTTTTGTTCTGTAGTTTTTTTCCTCCTAATGTAACATATTGGTATTCATCTTAATTTCTGGCTTCATATATGTCCTGCATAAAAATTGGTTAGGAGTTTCTTGCTTTTTGTGACTAGTCTTAAGGATCCTTCTGCTGCTTGGTGCGATTGCCGAAGGTTCCTACGCCAGGATCCACGCTGGGTCCCGAAGTGGTTCACGCCAATCTTCGTCTTCGTCTTCGCTTCGTCTTCGATGAAAAAGTCCAAACAGACACCCCACCGGTCCCCTTCCACCTAGTCTATGGACGAATCCTGCAAGAAAATGAAATGCCCCACAAAACATTCTTCCTTCGAAGAATGGGAAGCATTTACAGTCAAAATGGTGGAGGTTTTTGAAAAAGGTTAAGCCTTGGTCCGCGCCTTCCTCGGATGCCGGCCGAGAGCGTTACCATTCCGACACTCACGCTCCCTCGAGTCCGGGTGATCGAAGGAGGAAGGATCGGGAACCTTCCAGGACCCAGAGTGATAAAGATCGTTCAAGTCGACCGCTCGAGGTCATCGATGCCGTCCGGAACCCGACACACCTCGAAGGACGAGCCTTCGAAGAGCGAATCGACGCCCTCAAAGCAAGCTCCGTCGGCGACTGCTATCTCGTCAACGCCTTTGTCGACATTGACCCCAAAGCCTTCGCTGTCTTCTGTGCCAAAAGTTTCAAAGGCTCCAGTTCAGCCAGAAACTGACAAAACAGCAAAAGAAAAAGCTGTAAAGACTATAAATCTTCAACCTCCACTGTAGCAGCTCCTCCAGAAAAAATGTATAAACCTCTACCAAGGAAGGAATATTTTAAATCCTTGACTTCAATTTTTGAAGAACAAGAAAGGTCAGAGGGGAGGATGTTCCATTTGGCCTAGAGTATGGCACCCCTAATGTCCCAGAATGTCTGATTTCTGAGGAAAGCAGAATGAGGGATTTGGTGGAAACCTTGCACAACGCAAGTGGAATTGACACATCACCTGAAACAGATTTTGGCAGGCCAGAACCAGGGGAACATGCCAGTCCCTCATACAGGCAGCTGATGACAAAGGTGGTGGATTATTTAGGGTGGGCTAGACCACCAACTCAGTTCATCCAAGATGACGTGACTGGTATATTGGATCATGGGCCCACCGAAGATCCGATTTTACCCTTTCATGTAGCCTTACAAAATAGGGTGGCCAAAAATTGGGAGACTCCGGACTCAGTTCCTCCTGTGAATAAGTCCCTCACTTCAAAATACCGCCCTTCCAGTAGCGACCCCGGCTATCTGTCCAAACACCCTACTCCTGAGAGTCTGGTGGTACAGGCAGCCACAGCTTCTAATAAGGTGGCGTACCCTTCCATCCCTCCGGATAGGGATGACAAGCGTGTGGATGGTTGGGCACGCAAGGTATTTTCAGCCCGAAGTATGGCATTAAAATCGGCCAACTCCACATGTGCCTTGGCAAACTTTTCGTACATTCTTTGGTAGTGCATTGCAATGGCGGCGGAGTACATACCAGAAGGGGAAGAAAGGGAAAGATTCCTAGCCACCGTTGGAGATGGAAAGGAAGCTATGCAAGAATCCCTTCATTCTCGATTGGACACTGCAGATAGCGTGAGCATGTCCATTGCTACTATCACAGTGATACGCAGATTTGCATGGTTGCGAAAGTCTTGTTTCGCACCAGACGTGCAAAACCGTCTTTTGAACATGCCTTTTGACGGGTCTCACTTTTTCGTCAACAAGGGTGACAAGAGCCTTAAGAGGTTGCAGACCTCAAAAGCAGCAGCCTAATCTTTGAGCTATTAGGCAACCTCAGCCTTTTCATACATCGGGACAATCTTGGAGGGGACGATCCTATCGTTATTACTCCTCATATGGAAAGGCGAGAGGAATGGCCAGTCAAAGAGGCCAGAGAAAAACCACTTGAGGTGGACGAGGTAAACGTGCTGAGCCAGCCCCAGCGGCAGCCTCTTTGCCATCAGCAGCTGCAGCAACCGCCACAAAACCACTTTGAGGACTTGCATCACAAGACACCTGTAGGAGGCAGGCTGTCACAGCATCTGCAAGAATGGTGAGCCATTACTTCAGATGTTTGGGCTCTAGAAATAATAGCCCAAGGTTACTGCCTTCCTTTTCTAACGCAACCTCAAAGCAATCCACTGGGGAGATTCTCTTTGAAGCTTCCAGACCCGCTCCTACAGCAGGAAGTCTTAACCCTGCTAGAAAAAGGTGCTATAGAACAAGTACCTGTAGCGGAATGGAACAAGGGATGGTGGTACTCATATTTTTTGATCCCCAAAAAGGACGGGGGACTGAGATCCATCTTAGACTTTAGAGGCTTGAATCAAGCTCCTCAGGAAGGACAAGTTCAAGATGGTTATTCTTTCTCAGATCTTTTTGCCCTTCAGCTTCAGGGTTGGTTGGTGTCATTGGACCTTCAGGATGCTTATTTATATGTGCCAATCAATCTCAAGCACAGAAAATACCTGAGGTTTGTGGTTGGTGGCTCGCATTACCAGTTTCAAGTCCTACCATTCGGGTTGACCTCAGCCTGAGGGTCTTCACCAAGTTATTGGCAGTGGTGGCAGCGCACCGCAAAAGATGGGGGATTCACGCCTACCCCTAACTGTAAGATTGGTTGATTAGGGCGCGTTCTGCCGAGCAAGCCCTGAATCATCTGAAAGTCACCTGCCACTTCCTCCACAGACGGGGCTTCTCCCTCAATTTCAAGAAGTCACAAATGACACCTTCGGAACAGCTCCAGTATATAGGGGCTGTACTAGACACATTCTTGGGAAAGAGCTTGCCTCCCAAGTCGAGGGCTTAAGACATTCTTCAGATGGTTTCCAAATTCCAAAATGCCCAAAATCTCCAGGCCTACGACTTCTTGAGGTTACTTGGCCTCATGGCATCGTACATTTTCCTAGTGCCAGAACCACACCTGAGGATGAAATCCCTTCAGTGGGCTCTAAAGACTCAATGGTCCCAGTTTTCAGGACAAATGACGGATCTCCTTCAGATTCCGAATAAGGTTCGGCAGGATCTTCTGTGGTGGACTTACACAGAGAACATCCTAAAAGGAGAACATTTTTGGCAACCATGGCCGGAGACTACAGTAGTGACGTACGCCTCACTCATGGGGTGGGAGGAGCTCATGCTAACGATCTGACAATCAGCGGTCGTTGGTCTCCATCAGAGTCCAAACTACACAACCTTTTAGAGCTGAGAGCAATCAGACTAGCGCTGATGGCTTTTCTGCCATCTGTCAGAGGTAAAAATGTCCTGATAATGACGGACAACACAGTGTCCATGCATTACCTAAACAAGAGGAGGTGTAGGGTCACTACCTCTGTGCAGAGAGGCAATGCGGCTCTGGTATTGGGCAATTCAAGAAGGACTCTCCTTATCGGCAGTTCATCTAGCCGGGAGAAAATATGACGGTGGATGCTCTGAGCAGGCAGAGTACTGTGTCCCAGGAGTGGGAACTGGCTCAGGAAGCCCTTCAGAAGATCTTCACCCTTTGGGGAACCCCTCAAGTAGACCTGTTTGCGACCAGAATCAACCGGAAGTGTGAAAGGTTTTGCTCAATGGAATTTCCCCCGAGAGGAGCCCTAGGGGATGCGTTCGTGGTGGAGTGGAACATCCCACTGCTATATGCGTTCCCTCCGATCCCCGTCATTCCTCAAGTCATCAGGAGGTTAAGACGGTTCAAAAACCACATGATACTAATTGTCCCGGATTGGGCCAGGAGGATGTGGTACCCGGACCTTCTAGATATGTCCATCTGCCATCCGTTAAGTCTTCCTCAGAGAAAAGACCTTCTCTCATAAATGGAGGGCCAGGTTCTCGATCCAGAGGTCAGGACTCTCAACCTTCATTCTTGGTATCTGAAAGGCTGAGATACAAGGATTGGGACCTTCCGGTTGACATCATGGAGGTGTTTTCGGCGAGAAGGCCAGCGACAAAGAAGCTTTGCAACTGGTGCAGGGAAAATAATGTTGATCCTTTTCTGTGTCCTATTCCAGAAGTATTATCTTTCCTCTTCTCATTGGCACATAGAGGTCTCATTGTTGGGACCACAAAAGGTTATCTTGCAGCGCTTTCCATCTTCAAGCGCTCTTCGGAAGAATGTTCCTTTTTTTAAATTCCTTCAGTAGTGCAATTCTTAAAGGGACTCACTAATGTGTTTCCTCCCTCTTCTTTTCAAGTCCCAGTTTGGGACCTTAATCTGGTTCTAAAGTTTTTGATGTGTGCCCCTTTTGAACCTTTGCACACATGCCATTTAAGACTACTAACGTTGAAAACCGTTTTCTTGGTTACTTTAACATTGGCACGATGAGTGAGCGAGTTGCAGGCACTGTCTTTTTGGCCACCCTATACTGTGTTCCAAAAGGACAGAGTTGTATTGAGGGTTAAACCCTTGTTCTTACCTAAAGTTGTCCGATTTCCATTTAAATCGGAAATCATTCTGCCTGCGTTCTATCCTCCACCTCATCTCAATAAGGAGGAGGAAAGATTGCACAGGCTGGACCCGAGAAGAGCTCTAAACTTTTACATTTCCAGGCTCTCCAAGCTTAGAGTGAATAATCAACTTTTCATTGGCTAGACCGGAAGGAAGTTGGGTCAATGAGTGTCAAAACAAACCCTATCACATTGGATTGTGCTTTGAATTTCAGAATGCTACAGATTGGCGGGAAAAGATCCACCAGAAGGCTTGAGGGCCCATTCAACCAGAGGCATTGCCTCTTTGACGGCCCTTCAAAGAGGTGTTCCCTTAAAGTCTATTTGTGAAGCAGCAACTTGGTCTTCGCTGCACACTTTTACTAAATTCTATAATCTGGATGCTTCCCAGTCTAAAGAGATTTCTTTTGGTGAAGCAGTGCTGTATTCAGCTATATAATTTTAGAAATCTACTCCCTCCTCCAAAGATCTTTTTACACTGCGGTGGGAGTCTATCTAAGATGAGGAATACGTTGGAGGACACAATCCATTCCCAAGAACAAGTTACTTACCAACTGATAACGTTCTTTCGACTGAATGTTCCTCCAACGTATTCCTCATCACCCTGCCATCCTACCCCTCTGTAGATTTTCCGGTGTTTTAACCACTTCAACTCTCGCAAGGCTGAAACCTGGCTACCTACACTATCTTTACAGCAGAGCAAGAGGGGAAAAGCAGACCTGAGGCCAACGGGCCCCACGCGTGCTACTTGTATAACCGATGACGTCCCCCTAGACGGAGGCCTTCGAGGGACTTCAACTCGAGGACATCGACACATGGCGTCCTCTGCTGAGAACATTTTTTCGAAGCAGCTAAAGCTGGCGAATACATCTAAGATGAGGAATACGTTGGAGGAACATCCAGTCGAAAGAATGTTACCATTTGGTAAGTAACTTGTTCTTCTCAGACATATTTTGGATATCTGTCATCAACCAAACATTGGCACAGGTTTGTACTTGTATGCTTTTTAAAAATATTTTCTGGCAGAAGTATCAAAATGATTCCCATATTAAAACTAGTTTTAATGGGGGGCGCTGTTGAGCAGCCAGAAAATGTCTGCTTAGCCTCTGAGCTCCGTGTACCTCTGACACGAATTACGACTTCAATGGCAAATTTCTTATTTATTCACTGGCAAATTTTATCACCTTGTGTAGCTGCTTACTTGGGCTACGACCTCCTGCAACCCCGGGTGAAATTGGAGTTGGGATGCCCTAGAACCACTGGCTGCTGGCCTGGAGGCCCACGCGGCCTTATCTCCACCCAAGTCTGGACCGAGCGGTGCTGCGTGGAGAGCCGCTGGCCCTGGTCTGGTCAGCGACTGACAACCTCCGTGACCTGGGCGATTGGCAGCGGTGAGAGGTCCCGCCCCCTTGTGCTGTTGGCGGAGGAAGTTTCTACTGCGACAAGATCTCCAGTGCTGCCCCGGACCGCTTTTTGCCTGCGGCCGCTGAATCGGCGGGGAGGACCGTCGGCCGCTCTGACGCTGGGGGCAAGCCGAGTGTTGTCTGCGCCTGGAGCGCGATGAGATGGCCGCGAAGTGAGAGTGCCACCATCTGCCTGATACTCCTCCTCTCAAGACTGCTGGGCCGGTTGGCTCTGTGTTCTGTGGGTCCCTTCCCTCTCGGGCAGTTGCTCTGCCGGTCACTGGAGATGCGGCTGGCCTCATCCGTCCAGATACGTCTCGGGCACAATACAGTCCCCCTTATCACGGCGCAGACTGCGGGAGCTGGCTGTCCAGCCCGCCATTGTTTCCTGTTGCCTTGTGACCTGCCGGGAGGCGGTGAAAGTCCTCCTGCGCCCTGGGTACTGATCGGGCACGGGAAGATGCAGGTACCGGATTGTGTGTGCCCTGCATATGGGGTCTGGGTGGCCCTTGCCTGAGCTAACCTCTGCTCCCTTGTACTGTTCAGCTGCCCCCCTTCGGCGCTGCATTCCTCTGCGCCACACTGTGCCTCCTACTACTGTTGGTGCCCGGCCATAACATTAATGCGGCGCGGTATGGCCCACCCTGACTTCCTCTGCCAACTGGGGGCCCCACGTCGTGGCCGTGGTGTCATCCCCGCGGTGCCGTCTGGCTTGCACTAGTCAGCCCCATATTGACTTGGAAGGTGTGTTCCCCATTGCACTCAATGCCCAGTATAGACTCTTTGCCATGGCTGACTGATTCTTGGGACCTGTGAACACTGGTAATGCGTGCATCCACTTCCATCGCCTCTTCCAACCATACTTTTGGGTCCTGCACCACTCTGTACGCGGCTCATTGCGGGAACTGCGCTCGCATACGGGAACCTCTGCTGCGTCTGCTTGGCCCCAGCTAGCTGTACCTGCAAATATACCCTCCTGCTCAGCTGTTCTGTCACCCTGCTGCCTATAAATCTCATATTTGGCCGCTGCTCCATCCGCCAAGACCACACCCCTTATATACTGGGACTACAGGGAACCACTGCTATACTACGATGTCGAACAGGGCCTGCGGCTACAATAAAGTGGGAGCAATGGACAAATTCGCAAAGGCTACTCCTCGGTCAGAGCCGGAGCACACATCTGATAATCAGGAAGAGTCTGACTCGCACCCTTGCACGCCAACCCTTGACCTTGCCACATTGATGGAATCCATGACCAAAAATGTTGCCTCTCATTCCCGAGAAACTGGACGTCATCAATGCCAATGTTGCATCACTTAAAACTCTGCTTGACCAGGCCTTTGTCAGGATCACTGAGGCGGAATCTAGAATTGGAACAATTGAGGATGCTCTACACATGCTCCAGGACACTGTCGCTACACACACACGTGACATGAAAATGGTCAGAGCAAAGTGCGACGATTTGGAGTCCAGGTCGCGCCGTAACAATGTTCGAATTATCGGGGTCCCTGAAAACGCCCTTAAGGGGGGCGCATGGAATTAGCGATCGAAAAGCTACTCAAGGAACTACTCGATGGCCCTGACTTGTCTCCCTTCTTCACGATTGAACGCGCCCACCGTGCCCTTTCGCTGCGATCTAGCCCTGGCGACTTTCCCAGGCCCATCATAGCCAGAATCCTTAACTATCGGGGTAGAGATCACGTCCTTCGCCTGGCATGAGAAAAGGGGGAGCATCGCCTCGGCTCGCAGATCATACGTATTTTTCCAGACTTCTCTGTAGGCATCCAACAGGAGCAGTGCCACTTTCTGGGTGTGAAAAAGCTCTTGAGAGAGTGCAACATCCCATATGCTATGCTGTTCGCAGCCCGTCTCAAATTCACTTTCAGGCAGAAGCTATGCTTCTTCACGGTCCCGGATGAGGCCGTGAAATTCATCGAATCACAGATTCCTCTTCACAAGCCATCTGAAGACCTCATGGACAATGACTGAACCGAGCCCTGACCCCCTATGTGGCATTTATGGCCTGAACATTGATGTTTGTTTTCTGAATCTGTGGGGGTTTGATATACTGGCAAGATGGGGTTCATGATCAAGGTGAGAGCAATTTTACAACTATATCTTGAATGTGGGTGGGGTTCTATCATCTGACCACCCCCAGACTCTCAGAGGTCACGCACTCTGAATCCCCTGAATTTTGTGAGAGCAGTAGAGGTTGAGACAACACTTTCCTCCCACATACATTGATTATGCCTCGATTGCTTCTTGCTCTGACACCTGTACTGTTACTATAGCCTTCACCCCATCATATACCCGCCATAGTATTGCTCCAACCCTGCTCTTATACATGGTCATCCTTTTCTACACCCGCAGAGCCAGCGCATGCCGGCTTATTTCTGCAACTCCTCTGAGTCTACTTTGTGGTCATCGCTCATTCAGTGCATGGGTGAAACGTGCTCTTGTTTATACTGCGTATCTCTAGTACCACTCTTGGTGCTTCAATGCCATTAATATGGTCAGATGCACGGCAACAGCACTCCCTGCTGCGGTTGCAATGATCACTGGATGGGAAGTTCTAGTTTTTGGCCTCCGTTGGGCCCACAGCAGTGTACCCCACTGCAGTTGCAAAGCTGCATTGGAGGTTTTGTATGGTATGATCCCCTGTTGGGCCAAAAGTACGGGTGGTCCACGTTGGGATCGATCCGCTGACGCCCATCTCAAGGCGGCTGTTATTGGTGGGTGGAAGAGGGAGTGCAACGGTGCCGCTGGACGTTACTGGGCGGCGAGGGTGGGGGGAGTTAATGTTTTGGGAAGTTGTATTAAAAAAGGCAAGGGCGGACCGGCAAGTTGCGCTATGTTGGAGTGTCTTAAAAGTGACAACACGAAGTGCATGTGCACACCACGATGGGTGAGCTGGGATGTTCCTTAGACGAGTGAAATGCCTACTACCATAATGTCCTGGAATGTCTGGGGATTGAGTAACCATACTAAGGCCTGCAAAATCATGGCCTATGCCAATAGACACAGTTGTAAAATCCTGCTGCTGCAAGAAACGCACTCCACGGGCCGCCTGGCAGGGAGCATGGCACCATCTTGGGGTCCTAAATGATACTTCACCTCTTATTCCACACAGGCCAGAGGTGTGCTGACACTCATCCTTAAATCCATTAAATTTGTTATACATAAAAGCTACATAGATCCCAATGGTTGGTAGGTATGTCATATTACACAGTACCATAGTTAACAAGGAGTACATTCTTGTGAACACCTACGGTCCCAATGTGGCTACCCCTGAATTTGTGGACCCTGTAGCGGCCATACTGCTGGGTTACATGGGAATTCAGATAATATGGGGCGGGGGGACATGAACGTTATACTGGACATTATTCTGGACGGGACCGCACTTGGGCCCCTGTCTTTCACTGCACGCAGACTACATAATCACTGCACAACACTTAACATCCGAGAAGCCTGGAGAATACTGCACCCTCTACAGCGTGAATATACTTACTATTACTCCGTCCACGATAGTTCCTCCAGGATTCATTTATTTCTAGTGTCAAGTGGGATGTTGGACAAGGTGGACGAAGCACAGATACTAACCCGCACTTTATCTAACCATGCCCCAATTACCCTTTTGGTGGAACTGGGAATACCTATCCCGACACACAGCATGTGGCGCTTTAAGTCCGCGGCTCTTAGGGACATCGTGTTTAAGGCTGACATGTTAGCTGACATGGAGTCCTTTTTTGACCACAACACCCCCCAGACGACTTCTTTTAGTGTCCGGTGGGATGCCTTCAAACCATATATCAGGGGGATGTCCATGTCCAGAGAAGTGGGAGTGTTAAAAACTATAAGAGCTGCCCTCGATCGTTCTGAAAACAAGTTGCGCAGTGTAGAGGAGATACCTGACATGGCTTGCGCCCCTGCCCTCCAGTTCGAGGTACCAGGAGCGTACTCGCCAAGGTATGTGACATATGAGGAGCAAATGAACCAACAGAGAGCTGTACTGGGACTCTGCCCAGTGTACATCAGAAGAGCCATACCTGTTGAAGCGCCCATAACCAGACAGCCCTGGGCAGCACGGTACCCTATCAGACAGCCGTACCAGCCGCTGAGACGAAATGAAGAGTACCTACAGGCAGTCCATGAAGAGACCCAAAGAGCCTTAATGGAAAGCCAGTGGAAATGACACAAGGGCCTGGACAGACTCGCAAATGAACGAAAGCACTTATCGAAGATAGCACGCCAGTGCGAGTAGCTATGAAAATAGATTTAATGGACACAGGAAAGAGACGATGTTAAAACGTAAGGAAACGTTGCTATGAGACAAGATGGAAGTAACCAACCAGTTAAACATGTGTAAATGGGCTTGGAACGCAAGAAGCTAAGAAAACGATACTGCTTGCAATGCTTAGTAGAAGAATAGAACGGCAAGTGCCAACTATATCTACCTCAATAAGGCACGCTATACAAGTGCGACTCCATTTTGTAAAAGCAGAAGTATGCCCAGGCGGCCAGAGGGCTAACAGGCCTGGTTTCATATCCCAGCCAAAGCCAGGAGAAGGAGCAGAATCGGAACTCAACAAAGAGCAGCTCATGCCTGGGAAATCGAGGTCAACCAGAGAAAGGGAGGAGAGCGTCAGCTAATAAGTATCGTAACTTCAGAGCATACCACCCTGCCCCGTGAAGGTCAAGATAAGGGAGGCCCATGCAGGTGGCGTGGCCGAAACAGAATTAAATACACTAAAAGCTGGAAATTGAAGCAGATTCACAGTGAACAGACATGTGACCAAGACAGGCGCAAAGAATTACCAACGTCTGATGTCATCCAGATCCAATGGTGCCATAACTTCTCCAGATAAGAGGCTACAGTTTTGAGGCCATGCCCAGCCAACTAATTGACACATAGAACCAAGATACTGATTGATGTAAGGGAGGTAGGGCGAATCTTGGGACACTAGGCAGTTGGGTGTCCAGTCTGCATGCTGCTAATTAGAGTGGAGATTTATGGCTAGGGCTGTAACCTGCCCAATCACAATGGACCAAGTTATCTAGGGTCCTATAGATAGTAGAACCAATAGGACGTCGTACTAGTAGTGACGTCTATCACGTGTGAAGTAGAGGGAGGGGCATAGACGACCACCCGATAAGTTATCCAATCTGCATGCTCCGTTACAATATACAGTTAAAGCACCTATACTTAAGTTACCTTTCCTAACCAATTATAGTGCATGATGATTTTTTGTGGAGTAAGACGTCAATGATGACGAGTTTTATGCATAAAAGTTGCTGTTCAACCGAAGTTCGAGGAAGTTGGAGCGAGACAGGTGATTGCTACAATGCTGATTTCCTATTATATCTCTGTTTGATGTACATGTCATTAAACTGACTTCCCTTTGCCAAATTACTGAGTCCTTTTTATTGAGTCGTGTTGGAGTAAGTGATTCCTGCACCCCCATCCCCCACCTGGTGCAGCTATCTTGTCTTAAACGTACTAGAGGGTGAGCACTGACCTATGGGCCCGTCAGTGAATATCCCGCCCTCCTGTACACTTGGTAGCGTGAGGATGGTTTCGGCCATCGATTATTGATTATATAATTTTAAGACACCTATAGACCGACGGCACAAAGTAACTCTAGGCCTTCGGCAATATCACAAGTCCTTTCGCCATTCCGGCTGAGTAGACTGAGAAGCTTCCCGTAGACAATGACAGTGTAAATCCATAAAAAATCTGCAGTAGGTCTGAAGGAACCTGCCTTTCCAAGCATAACCTTTCTCATTCCCACGGGCATCCAATCGGACGAAAAGACCGAAAGAGGCTGGAGAGGAAGGGGCAGTGATCCCAAAGCTCCAGAGAGAAAAAAGATGCGAGCGGTGAGTGAAACGATAAATTCGTTACTTTGGCAAATGTCTTGTAGGCATTAGAACAAGTAAGGGAAAAGTAACGGAGGGTGGCGGAGAAAAAATAAAATAGAAGTAGAGAAGACTGTGTGTATGTATATATGTGTGTATGTATAAAGCTGCGGAGTATTACAGTTTGTTTTTCGAAAGTCGAAAATGGGGCGTCGACACAGGCGTGCCAGTAATACTATCCCTAGTGTGACGTCCACTGTACCCAAGATCCCTCACGCGTGTAGGATACTCAGATTGTATTTTTTCTGACATGAGGAAGCATGAGGAGTAGCATGAGTACAGATAATCCAAGCAGATAGACAGAAAGGTAAGACTACAAGCAATCATGCGCCTTCTCTCGGAGGGGAGGAAGGGTGGGTCGCATGTGAATCTAAGCAGATACAAGCATCAGAAATACGATTACGGTGAGTAATGTATCCCTTCTGAGGCTTGTGGAATCTGCTTAGATCACATGCTGTGCATAGGCCGACATCTAGTGGAAGCTCGACACAGGCGTGCAAGTAATACTATCCCTAGTGTGACGTCCACTGTACCCAAGATCCCTCACGCGTGTAGGATACTCAGATTGTTTTTTTCCGCCATACTGGTCGGAAGCATCTTGCGGAGTTCCCTGGCCTTAGCCATACTTTTGCTGTTATTATAATTATTCTTATTCTTTCCCTTCCCCACGTCGACCCTCAACCTCGACGACGGCTGGAGAAGTCATCGGCCGTCGACTGCTGCACGACGGATCTGGGCCTCGGAAGGCCGCTGGCCTCGGCCCGGGCCTAGTAGGCCGCTGGCCTCGGCCCTTACAAGTAGGGAGAGTGGGGGGTGGTACATACTCTTCACTCTTGATATATAGTTACATTTTATATATTCCTACACTTAGCAGCCCGCTGCCTTAAGGTGCGTATGGAGGGTACCCCTTTTCAATTCTGCCCCAAGTGCAATCGCAAATACCCTTGGGTCGACAGGCACGCCACGTGCAATCTCTGCTTGCCGAGGGATCACCCCGAAGCGAACTGCAGAGCGTGTAGTAGGTTTAAACCTAAGACACTTAAGGACCGTTCGACAAAGCGTTGGGCCCACCACGCCAGGCAGGAGGCCATGGCAGCGGAGGGCGCCTTCAGCGATGGCAGCGACGCCGCACTTTCGGACGGCGAGGGCATTACGGCGTCGAAAGACAGCCGACGAGCGCAGGTCCCCGACCTCGGAAGGTCGTCCGGCAGGGCGGCTATGGGGAAGACCCCCGGCGACGCAAGCGCTACACACCTAACACACACTAAACACACTAAGACCAACCGGACCTCGACGACGTCGACTTCCCGGAAAGAGGCACAAAAAGAACGGTCCGACTCGGTGTCCTCTGGGCGCTCTCGATCGAGATCGCCTCACGACGCAAGGCAATCATCCACTCTTGCCAAGAGTGCCTCGCTACACACATTAACAGAAGTTCGATCGTCGGGAGACGAAGACGACTTCCACCCCCAGGCCGCGCTCCAAGATACCGAGACCGCGGTTAACACCAGTGAGGCCCCACGCCCGAAGCACACAGATACCTCTCCAGACCCTCGGCGCCAGGCGTCGAAAGTCTCTGGGGCCTCCAAGGGACAGGGAAAACATTTTTCCACGCACGGGGAGGGGGGGAAACAGCGGAAAGCACAGCCTTCAACCCCTGTAAAGCCATCCTCTCACCCTAGGCAGACAAGCAAACACAAGTCTACCCTTGAAAAGTCCCATAAATCATCACCTGCTAAAGTAATACCCTGTTCCAGGGAATGGTCCAGTGAAGACATAGACAGGGTTATGTCTAGGATGTCTTCCTTGGCTGATTTTTATGATAAGAACCCAGAACACTTTCTTTCATATAACCCTCAAGGGGCCACACCCTCAGGCTCCTCCGATCCTATCCCGCTAAGTAAAAAGCCCCGGTTCGAAAGACCCGAACCCTTCGAGGTTCAACCTTACTCCACTCCATATTCTACTCCACTCCCCAGTTACCAGGGACAAGTTTTCCCTGAAGAGGACCAGGAGTTTGAAATTATGGAAGAACAAACCGGGACAGATTACTATGCAGAGGATGAGGACCTGGAGGAGGGAGAAGATGAGCAGGAAATTTACAGAGTAGATTCCCCAGTACAAAGCGAAGCCCCAGTTACCGACTCTCCAGTTGATAACCAGCCCCTCCTTAACGAGGTTCTCGCTCGAGCAGCGGAACATTTCCACATCGACACCCACGGTGTACAGGAGGAAAGGGACTTCGCGGAGGAGTTTGTAGGAGAGAGAAGACCGGTCGCTCAGACCATCCCTATCCTCAAATCCATCCAACGAAGAATAGATCCTTCCCTGGTGAATCCTAACCTCACCAGAGCTGTCAACCCCAGAATTGAAAAGATTTTCCGGGCAGCCCAGTCTGACCCTCTGTATATAAGGGGACATCTTAAACCAGATTCCCTAGTGGTTACCAACACTAGGAAAAGGGCTGGCACGCCCTTATCTTCATCAGAAGCTCCTCCCGACAAGGAGAGCAAAAAACTTTACGGGTTTGGCAGGAAGGTAGCCTCAACGTCCGCCTACCAAGCAAGGATTGCGAATTCCACCACCCTGTTGGCTAGTTACAATTGCCATCAATGGGAAGAAGTCGCGGCGCTCATGGCCTCTGCTCCAGAACCGTTAAAGGGCCAACTGGCTCGGATCTCGGCAGAGGGGAGAGCCGTGTCTGGTTGCATTTTAAAAGCAACTTTCGACGCCGCTGACAACGCAGGGAGATTGATAGCAGAAGGTACTGTTATCAAGAGACATGCGTGGTTACGGCAGTCGGGATTCAAGACAGAAACCCAGGCTTCTTTAATAGACAAGCCAGTGGAACCCGACCTATTGTTTGGGAAAGCGGTCGAAGACGCACTTAAAAATGCCAAAGATGAATATGAGACTCTCAAATCCCTTGGCCAGCTTACCAACAAACCCCCTAACCAGAGGGGGAACAGTAATTTTCGTCGCCCACGCGGCCAAAATTCACAAAGAGGCAACTATGCCCAGGGACAGGGTACACAATGGAATAACAACCAGCAGTCTACCCAGAGTTACGGCAGGGGTAACAAGAGAGGTCGTGGAAGAGGCAGAGGCAGCCCCAACAAGGGAGGTGGCACGCCTCCACCAAAACAGTGACGCTCAGCTCAGGGTCCCTTGCCACGCAACCCCAGTAGGGGGACGCATTTCCACCTTCACCCAAGCTTGGGAAGGGATCACCTCAGACAGATGGGTGCTGTCAACAGTATCCGCTGGATATTGTATAGAACTACTGCAGCGTCCCCGGAACCATCCTCCACGACAAAGAGTGCACTCCCTAGAGCATCAAAGGATCCTTCTCGAGGAGATCGCCATTCTGCTAGAAAAGGACGCGATAGAACTCGTCCCAGGACACCAGGTAAACAAGGGTATCTATTCAACTTACTTCCTTGTGCCAAAGAAAGATTTGACAATGCGCCCAGTATTGGATTTACGGCCTGCCAACAAGTATGTCAAGCCCCAAAAATTCCGTATGACCACGCTACAAGAGGTAATCCCCCTCCTAAAAAAGGGGGATTACATGGCAACCTTGGATATGAAAGATGCTTATTTTCATATTTCCATGCTCCCAGCGCACAGGAAGTACTTGCGCTTCAAGGTGGACAGCCGCCACTACCAATTCAAGGTACTGCCCTTCGGGATAGCCTCAGCACCAAGGGTATTCACCAAGGTACTGGCGGTGGCGGCTGCACACCTACGCAGGGAAGCAATCCCGGTGTACCCTTATCTGGACGACTGGCTCATAACGGGGGAAACCCCGGGAATTTGCAGGTCAAACATTCAGAGGACTATCGACCTCCTCCACGAATTAGGCTTCTCCATCAACGAGAAAAAGTCAAGTCTGGTGCCAAGCACCTCAAAACAGTTTCTAGGAGCTATCCTAGATACTCAGAAAGGATTGACCTTCCCTTCGGAAGAGAGAATTCGGAATATACTTCTGCAAATTCCGTATTATCAGTCAGGTCAACAGATAACAGTACGCAAAGCTATGCGGTTACTGGGCATGATGGCGTCATGCATTTACCTGGTCCCCCACGCGCGTCTGCGCATGCGTCCCATGCAGGAATGGTTGGCGAAACAGTGGTCTCAGGCAAGTGGTCATTGGGACGATCTAGTGGTCGTTTCGCCAACACTCGTACAGAGCCTACACTGGTGGACAAGAGAGAATCTCGCAAAGGGGAAACCCTTTTACGATCCCGAAGTACAAGCCGTGGTGACTACAGATGCATGCCTGACTGGGTGGGGAGCTCACCATCTCCACCACACAGCTCAGGGTCTCTGGTCTCACTCAGTAGCCAAGAACCACATCAATCTGCTAGAGCTTCTGGCAGTATTCCGAGCGCTAAAGGCGTTCGAGCCCCATCTACTGAATTTGTCGGAGCAGGTCAGGACGGACAGCACGACAGCCATGTTCTATCTGAACAAGCAAGGGGGGACTCGTTCGCCAAATCTGTCCAAGCTTGCCCAGAAAATATGGATATGGGCACTCAGACGGAACATCTTCCTGTCATCGCAACATGTTCCAGGGGAGCTCAATTCCCTAGCGGATACTCTAAGCAGAGACTCCCTCCCAGAAGAACACGAATGGGTCCTTCACAGAGACGTAGTAGAAGATCTCTTCTCTCAGTGGGGTTTCCCCACTATAGACCTATTCGCCACAAGCGAAAACAAACAATGCCCAGGATTTGCATCCAGGTTCCCCCAGCCAGACTCCCAAGGGAATGCCCTGTGGATGAACTGGTCAGGGATGTTTGCGTACGCTTTTCCACCAACTCCTCTCATCAGGAAGGTGGTGTACAAGATGAACAAGGAATCTATGACGCTCATCCTAGTTGCTCCCATGTGGGCGAGACAACCATGGTTTCCACACCTACGCAGGATGGCGGTGTGCGAACCCATCAGACTTCCAGCCTGGTACAACCTACTGTCCCAGCAACAGGGTCAAACAGTGCATCAGAAACCCAACTCTATGAACCTAGCAGCATGGCTCCTGAAGTCATAGAGTTTGGACATCTCAAATTACCACAGAGATGTATGGACATTCTAAAGGAGTCCAGGAAACCTAATACAAGGCACTGTTACTTTGATAAGTGGAAAAGATTCGTTATCTGGTGCCAGAATAAACAAATCAACCCGGTTGATTGCACTCCTTCCAACGTTGTAACATACATGCTCCACCTGCTAGATGCAGGGTTGGTTTTTAACTCGCTGAAAGTACACCTGGCAGCCCTCTCGGCTTACACCACATCCCATAACAAGGTCTTGTGGTGGAAAGTACCAGTGGTTAAAGCCTTCATGGAAGGAGTAAAGAGACTTCACCCTCCTATTTCGAACCCACCGCCAGGATGGGACCTCAACGTGGTGCTAGCTAAGCTCATGGGACCCCCATTCGAACCCATGCATAAAAGTAGTCTCAAACACCTGACTTATAAAACGGCCTTCTTAGTAGCCATTACCTCCATAAGAAGGGTCAGTGAAATTCAGGCTCTGTCAGTGCAGGATCCTTTCTTTACTATCCACAAGGACAAACTGGTTTTACGCACACACCCTAGGTTCTCACCTAAATTCATATCCAAATTCCATGTAAACCAGTCCATCGAGCTTCCGGCTTTCTTCCAAAACCCGCAAAGCTCGGCTGAGGTGAAACTACACACCCTAGATGTGCGTAGGGCGGTCCTATACTATGTAAATAAAACCAGACCGCTAAGGAAAACAGATCAACTGTTTGTCTCCGTAGCTACAGGCAGAGAGGGGGATCGCGTCTCTAAGGGCGCTATCTCGAAGTGGATTATCAACTGTATACAGCTGTGTTACTCTCTTTCTAAAAAGACTCTGCCTTTTACGCCAAGGGCCCACTCTACTAGAGGCATTGGTGCCACTCTGGCTTTCATTGCAAATGTTCCCCTCGACACCATTTGCAAAGCGGCTACTTGGAGCTCTATTCACACCTTTACTCAGCATTACTGCATTGACACTCATTCCAAGACAGATACACAAGTGGGACAAGCGGTTCTAAGACACCTGTTTGCTCATGACCCTTCTCACATCCCACCTCCTTCTTCTGGTACTGCTCGCTAATCTATGCACAGCATGTGATCTAAGCAGATTCCACAAGCCTCAGAAGGGATACATTACTCACCGTAATCGTATTTCTGATGCTTGTATCTGCTTAGATTCACATGCGACCCACCCTTCCTCCCCTCCGAGAGAAGGCGCATGATTGCTTGTAGTCTTACCTTTCTGTCTATCTGCTTGGATTATCTGTACTCACGCTACTCCTCATGCTTCCTCATGTCAGAAAAAATACAATCTGAGTATCCTACACGCGTGAGGGATCTTGGGTACAGTGGACGTCACACTAGGGATAGTATTACTGGCACGCCTTTGTCGACGCCCCATTTTCGACTTTCGAAAAACAAACTGTAATACTCCGCAGCTTCCACTAGATGTCGGCCTATGCACAGCATGTGAATCTAAGCAGATACAAGCATCAGAAATACGATTACGGTGAGTAATGTATCCCATATGTGTATATATATATATATATATATATATATATATATATATATATATTTATATTCAGTGAAAAACTTTGTTAAAGGGACATTATGGTTAAGTTGCGTTACTAAAAACCTATGAAATTCAGTGAAAAAACTGTCAAAGGGACGTTATGGTTCCAAGTAAAACTGAAAAACTCTTGAAATTCGCCAGTTATGGTAAGCTAAGCAACCATAACTCGCGCCACCACCGTGCACTGCTAAGACTAAATCCAGGACATCAAAGATGACATCACAAATGTCATTGATGACATAACTGATGACATCACATGTGTATGTACTTTTCATGAAATATGTGTACAAGGGATTCTTATTATAATGTTGCGAAACAAGTGTCAAGGATCATTGCAATAAATATCATACCCCAATTAGTGCATTGAAAGATGCATTGATATAAATAGCATTCTATTATGGGGTTCTATCTAGTATACTAAGCTACTCATACAGAAACATAACATTGTGTGCAGTGTACAAGATGAAGGTATAATATTCGTAATGTTAATATGTTGAATAATGAAATAATTGTTTTCTTAATAGATTTTTGTGTACTGTGAAATATGTAATAGGTAGCTAATAAAACACATGTATTACATAATTGCATTACTATAGACAAAACACAAAGACACAAGAACACATACCATTATGGGTATATACAGGGAAAGTGAAGTTAGCAAAAAAGCACAAGTAGTAGCAGAAACAATTCATAATTTAACTGATTATTTTCATGCAAATAAATGATTGCTCTGTTTCAAAGCTGCTATTTAACCTAGGTATATGTATCGCTTGATGTGATTGGACCCTAAGGAAAGTAGTGAGAGTACAATGTATACAAATATGACCATATACAGGGAAAATACAGCCATAAAAAAAACAGAACTATCAGAAAGTGCTCATAAGTCTATTGATTATCTTTATGCACAAAAAGGATTGCTGTCTTTCCAGCTTGTCTTCCCGTATGTATATGTTTCATATGATGTGACTGGACTCTTAAGGGAATTACTGTAAGAACCTACTTGAAGGATACGTCTACAAATAAAATACATTTTTTAGTTTCTGACTGTTACTGAAGAAAACCATGTGGCCTAGATATGTCAGCAAAAGAAAAGAGTGAGCCAGACATGTGATGTCATCAGTGATGTCATCAATGACATTTGTGATGTCATCTTTGATGTCGTGGGTGTTAGTCTTAGCAGTGCACGGTGGTAGCGCGAGTTATGGTTGCTTAGCTTACCATAACTGGCGAATTTCAAGGGTTTTTCGGTTTTACTTGCAACCATAACGTCCCTTTGACAACGTTTTTTCACTGAATTTCATAGGTTTTTAGTAGAGCAACTTAACCATAACGTCCCTTTAACATTTTTTTTTTTTTTACTAAATTTTAAAGGTTTTTATTAGTGCAACGTCACCATAACATCCTTTTCAATAGATGAAGACCACTAACATCTTATGTCCTCAAAGTGGGAATGCCGGGTGGTAAAAAAAAAAAAAAAGATTTTCCTTCCTATAGGAAGGAAAATCTTTTACCAAGATGGCCACCATGGAAAGGGAAGGCGGGGTGTATAAAGAACACAACAGGACATGGGTGGGGGGGAACAGGGGAGACACATGGGCATGAGCAGGGGGTGGGGGAACACGAGAGAGACATGGGGCATGAGCAGCGGGTGGGGAGGAACATGAGGGAGACACAGGGTATGAGCGGGGGGTGGGGAGGAACACGGGGCATGAGCGGGGGTGTACAGGGCACACACAGAACATGAGCGGGGGTGGGGGGAAAGGAGAGAGACAAGGGGCATGAGCGGGGGGGTGGGGGGAACACGAGGGAGCCATGGGGCATGAGCTGGGGGGTGGGGGGAAACACGGGGCATGAGCGGGGGGTAGGGGGAACAGAAGACAGACACGGGGCATGAGCGGGGAGGTGGGGGGTACAGGAGACAGACACGGGGCATGAGCAGGGGTTGGGGGGCAACAGGAGAGAGAGACACGGGGCATGAGCGGGGGGTACAGGAGAGAGACACGGGGCATGAGCGGGTGGTGGGGGGCAACAGGAGAGAGACTCGGGGCATGAGCGGGGGAGTACAGGAGACGGACACGGGGCATGAGCGGGGGGTGGGGGAACAGGAGACAAACACGGGGCATGAGCGGGGGGGTAGGGGGTACAGGAGAGAGACACGGGGCATGAGCGAGGGGTGGGGGGCAACAGGAGAGAGACACGGGGCATGAGTGGGGGGTGAGGGGGTACAGGAGAGAGACACGGGGCATGAGAGGGGGTGGGGGGTACAGGAGACGGACACGGGGCATGAGCGGGGGTGGGGGTACAGGAGACGGACACGGAGCATGAGGGGCAACAGGAGACCGACACGGGGCATGAGCGGGGCGTGGGGGGTACAGGAGAGACACAGGGCATGAGCGGGGGTGGGGGGAACAGGAGACAGAAACTGTGCATGAGCGGGAGGTGGGGGGAACAGGCACGGGGCATGAGCGGGGGGTGGGTGGGAAGGGGAGACAGACACAGGGCAGGAGACAGACACGGGGCATGAGCAGGGGTAGGGAGAACAGGAGACAGACACGGGGCATGAGCGGGGGTGGGGGGAAGGGGAGAAAAAGACACTGGGCATGAGCGGGGAGTGGGCGGTTCGGGAGAGACACACACGGGGCATGAGCTGGGGGTGGGCGGGAGGGAGAGACACACGGGGCATGAGCGGGGGGGTGGGCGGGAGGGAGAGAGACACACGGGCATGAGTGGGGGAAAGGGGAGAGAGACACACGGGGCATGAGCGGGGGTGGGGGGGAAGAGAGACACACAGCGTTCATGTGCAGGCTGCAGATCCCACTCCTCGGCCCTCCGCTGGCCACTGTGTGACGATGGCGTGATCGGGGGGCTGGAGGAACAGGGGAGACACGGAGCATGAGTGGGGGTGGGGGGGACAAGGACACACGGGGCATGAGCGGGGGTGGGAGGAACAGGAGACAGACACAAGACTTGCTGTGCAGGCGGCGAGGAACAAAGATGGCGGTCGTCTCTGAAGCCAGATGCACTGCACGCTTTCACCTCGTCCAATGAGAGAGCACGTCAGATGTCCGCGGGCATCACGCAAGCTGCTTGCTCAATCACCATCCTGTCCGCGGAGCGAACAGGGAAGTGTGTCCGCGAAGCGAACACAGATATCGCTAATTTTTTTCACTTACATTTTTGTCATTTTTTTTAAAACTACTGGACGGATTTACACCAAATAAAGCAAAGCACGCTTTTGGGACCAAGCCGCCGCTCCTGCCGCATATTTGGTGTAAATCCGTCCAGCGGTTTGGGCTGTAGGCATGAGCAAAGTTTTTTCCCATTATGTCTATGGGGAAAAAAAAGTTTTGGGACCCCCCCCCCTGGACGAATCCTCACCAAACTTTGCAAAACAATTTAGAGTGACCCAAATACTTTTTTTTTTTTTAATGTAATATATATATATATTTCTGAGGCTTGTGGAATCTGCTTGGATCACATGCTGTGCATAGGCCGACATCTAGATGAAGCTGCCGAGTATTAGTTTGTTTTTCGAAACTCAAAAATGGGCGTCGACACAGGGCGTGCCAGTAATACTATCCCTAGTGTGACGTCCACTGTACCCGAGATCCCTCACGCGTCTAGGATCCTCGGATTGTTTTTATTCCGCCATACTGGTCGGAAGCATTTTGCGGAGTCCCCTGGCCTTAGCCATACTTTTGCTAAAATATTAATTTATTTACATCCTTCCCCATCCCAACGTCGGACTTGGACACTCGACGCCGGCTGGAGAAGAAATCGACCGTCGGCTGCTGCACGACGGATTTGGGCCTCGGAAGGCCTCTGGCCTCGGCCCGGGCCTTGGAAGGCCTCTGGCCTCGGCCCTGCAAGTAGGGAGAGTGGGGGGTTGTACATACTCTACACTCTTGGTATATAGATACACCTTATACATTTCCTACACTTAAAGGATAGTTCCGGGACTTTTTTTTTTATTGTCCCTACGGTTCGGCCATGTGTTTTTAAGCATAAATCGGTAGATCGTAGAAAACTTTCCTATGGACCATACCCGACTTTTCGTCCATTAACGCACTCGAAATCAGCCGCCATTTTCTGATAATCCTCTCACTTGCCGCATCGCCCTGGCTCACCTGCTTTTGCGGCACTAAATCAAATCCCCCGCCCCTGAGCCTGACATCAGCAGACGCGTACCGCCCATTTCCCAACGCCAAAGCACGTTTCGTGTCAACAATCGCTGCGCCTCAGCTAATGACGTGTCGCCATGGAAATGGCAGGACGCCTCTTTCCTCAATAAGTATAAACACACCGTTTCACAACACACAGCAGCAGATTTTCGATTCCATTATTCTCTCTGTGTTACTTTGAGTATTCTGTGACTCGTTTCTGTGCTCTGGTCAGCTACCTTTGCCACTTCTAGGCCTTGTGAACACCTGTACCATCTCTGTAAATTATTTTACTTTCTTTACCACACAATGGCTACAATAATGCCGTATATGTACGAGCCCGAGTACACCGAGGAAGAACTACTGGAAAGGCAAGCACGCGAAAACGATGGGGATTCGGACGGCAGTTGGGAGGACCAGTCAACGGATGAAGAGCCTGGACCATGTCGCATGGACGTCGTCTCGACCTGGTGCACGTGCAGTCGGTGCGAGCTAATGCCAACTGAGGAGGAGAACTGCTGCTGCCGTGAAAATTCCGGGTGCTTGGCCTATATTTCGGAAGGCGAGCCAAGTCCGCAATGCATCACCGAGCTGCCAGAGTTCAGGGAAGCCTGCCTCTCACGGACCGTGTTGAGGATGATGATGGTGCTTATGCACGAACTTCGCGGCACTGTTCGTCCGCGTAATCCGAGTAACGAGTAAGTATACTCTGGTTGTGATGTCAGTGATGCCACTACTATGTCATGGTCGTCTCCCACATATAAAATTACATCTACATATCATTCGAATGCATGTAAATTGGGTCCATATTGTGCATTTTCTAGATAGAATTTTTTTCAAAGCAGAATGATAAGAAAGTTTTGTCATTTTAATACAGTTTGCATCTTTCATTTTCACAGGTGGTACAGGCTGGTGGCCTATCGTTGCTTCACTTGGTGGCTTCACGGGAGGCTCGGACACCGCGTTCGGAGAGTAATACCTGCCTGTGCGGTACTTGCCATTAGACAACATTTCCCAAGCGACAGTGGACAATACCGTGGATTTTCCCTGGATGTGCTGCAACCGGAACTTTACAATGTGTAATGTTTATTATTTATGTTCAATTGAAATTAAGATCTAAAATAAAACCCAACATATATTTTAACAATGGTTGTTTTCATTTTTTAAATGAATCTAGTGTGTCTCCATTGAATAGTCTTCCTGTGCCTTGTCTTGTCACACCACATGTCTCCGGCCAGCATCCTCCCTCACGCTGGCCGCCCACCTTCAATCCACATAACCTTTGCACCCATATATTCTCCTGGGAGGGTTCGGTATTTATAAAGTCACCCCCCTGCCTTCCATGTACTAGATCCTGCAGCCTGCCTCTTACATGCAGTTAGATGGCCTCTCCTTGGTGAGGCCCTGCGGCAAACGAGTCTTGTCTGCACGACCAGCGCCCCAATCCACCCCCCCGCCCTATCAAAGGCAGTTCGCACCGGGGTACTTGTGCTGCCAAGTGGAGCTGTCAGGGAGCGATAAAGGCCAAGAGGTGCCACAGACCATGTACACTTCAAAGTGGTCTATAGAGCATGGGTTGTTGTTCCCATGTCTACCTCCAGACCCTGTGTCTCCTGCCAAGCATCCCCCCTCACGCTGGACGGCCCCCTGCAATCCACATAAGTGTGTCTCCATTCACGAGTCTTCCTGTGTCTTGTCTGCACGACCAGCGCCCCAATCCACCCCCCCGCCCTATCAAAGGCAGTTCGCACCGGGGTACTTGTGCTGCCAAGTGGAGCTGTCAGGGAGCGATAAAGGCCAAGAGGTGCCAAAGACCATGTACACTTCAAAGTGGTCTATAGAGCATGGGTTGTTGTTCCCATGTCTACCTCCAGACCCCGTGTCTCCTGCCAAGCATCCCCCCTCACGCTGGACGGCCCCCTGCAATCCGCATAATGCCACGACATATAGACGTCATTCATTCACAAACACACCCCTGTTTCGAATTCTTTATAACCCACTTCATATTTCTAATGAGCACTTCTTTGCGCTTTGCTAGTCAACCCGTGAAGGTGCTGGTTATCTGCTCTTCGTCTCTGTGAACTTCCGTGACCACTCCGAGGAAACTCCTCAGTTTGCAACCGGTGAACTGCTCCCTGTTGTACGACAAGAAAGTACTCTGATCCCTGCATCTAACTGTTTGTTCGTCAAGGTAAGGCCATGTACCGTAATCATTTTGCGTCCAATTTCTTTTTGTTCAAGACAGTACATGCAAGGAACTAGTCACATGTTCTGAGTTTACATTGGTATTCATAGAGAATTGTTGATCTTTACTTTTCAGAACTTTCCACAATGCCTGCCTGTTCCATTGGCGGTTGCCCTTCGAAGACCCATAATAAATCTGAAGGTACTATAATGCATGTTTTCCCTAAGACAATAGATCAGATAAGAGAATGGGTCCGATATTGCGGATATCCACCGTCTGAGCTTGAAAGTAGAGTCCTAGAAGTCTTTGCGGACAAGAGGGGTGATCGATACCGCATCTGCAGCAGGCACTTTAGCTCAGACATGTACTCCACATCATTGCTAATAAAGAAGAACACACCGCGAGCGAGGCGAAAATTGCTCTCAAACGCTATTCCCACTCTATTCGTCCACATCCCTCCACTGGTGAGTCAAGTTTACGTATTTATCTCTCGGCCTTGCGGTAGTGTGTAGCATTAGCTAACAATAATTTCCCCATTTATGTATCCACTCAATATGAAGGCGGAAGATTCTCCATCCGTGTCGTTATTGCAGTCATCAGCCACTTCAAGCGCCTATCGGGTAATCTTACTTGGCTATTCTGCCACTGACTTTTTTTAGGCATGTAAATCAATAGTTTTAATTTATCGTGTAATTATTTTACCTAATGGTACACCCTTGTACTCATCCTCTAGTCTTTGTTTTCAGTTATAATTATTGTTATCCAAAATAATGCAAGTACTGTCTTTCAGGGAGATGCTGAGGAGTCCAACATATTGACGACAACCGTTGATGTCACTCAGATGCTCGAGGTACGTTTCCGGACAGTTCCATCGATGGAGATCATCAGATCTTGCATTCTTGTAGCGTGATTGTTACACACAATGTTTCTTTCGTTTTTAGCCATTGATATGTCCTTCTGTCGTCGCCCTCCTATGTGTCGTCTTTTTCAATATTGTGTTCATTACTAATGAAAGTCCTACGTTTCAGGGAGTCGATGGAGCATTAGTCCAAGAAGAAGGGGGAGCATGCAGTTACGGGTCGGCGCAACAGCTTGCAGAAGTGTGCACCGCAGTTACATCGTCCCTTGATGTTCTTATGCATTTCGAGGTATGGATACTGACAGTTCGATCAAGCGAAATCATATGACGTGATTACATCCGCTATACTTCCATCTTTATTAACGCAAGTACTATGTTTCAGGGAGATGACGGAGCTTCTTCTACAAGGACATCACCCCTAGTAGTTGATGCAGATCTCTGGGTGGTGACACTTCCAACGATCGAGCAAATCGAATCATATTTACATATCCATTATTTATTTTAGACAACTGATCATTTGTGCAGGTCTATTTAGATGAGCCGTTGACGCCTGCACAAAGTTTGTTCTTTTTAACAAAATAGAAAACCATACTAATGCAATTACTGTGTTTCAGGGAGTTACTGAAGCATCATCTTCAATAATATTATCAATGGAAGTCTATGAGGAGCCCGAGGTATGGATCTTGACAGTTCCATCTAACTAGATCAACAATGCGTGAATAATTGTCGTTTGAAGGTTCTACACAAAGCGTTCATTCGTGTTTTGCTATTGAGATGTACGTGGGTATTGGTACCCAAGTACATTTTGTGTTTTCGATATTATTATACATATTAATGAAAGTTCTATGTTTCAGGGAGTCGATGGAGCGTCAGTGCGTGAAGGATGTGCTTATCATGAAAATATAGTCGTTGCAGCGCAAGAGGAAGTGGAGACATGCACACACGAGTCGGAGCAACAGCGTCCTGATGTTGAAGTTCGAGGCAAGAAAGTTTCAAAGAAAAGAAAGCAAAAGAAGGTTAGTGTCCTGGTCACTATATTATGTTGTTTTTCACTGTTAATAGTTCAATACTGTAAATTGTGTTTAAACTGAACATCCCTTTTCCAATCTGTCCTCTAGTTGCGAGTGGGTGTACAAACTAGATCTACACAGACAGTGAAGCGAACGAGAGATGTTGCTTGTCAAACCTTTTGGCAGGGACTTGAGACTGGAGATGCATCGTGCCAATGGGAAGAATATGAAGTGATTGACAACGGAGCTATACCACATCCAGCCATTGATAGTGAATGTCCTCCTGGTAGTTCGGATGCAGTCGGAGATCAGTTCACAGAATCCACACCCGCAAAAACTAAGACCGCGAGAAAGTTGAAGAAATTGTCTTATTCACCCATCGCCGGAGAAGGAACAGATGTTGCAATGGAAGAGAATGAAGTGGACGACAATGAAACACGATCAATATCACTGAACATAGTGGAAGACGATATCATAGATTCTACCTTTCATGTGAGTGACATGTCCTCCACGTTACAGGCCGAACCAGCTGGGATGCAGAGTGACAGTATAAGGAAAGAGGCCAAATTCATTGTATTCAATAGTTGTTTGATTGATATTATTATTCGGATGAAATGTGGGCATTCGGTTGGTGGGGAAGTATGTGGGGAGCCATTGATCAATGTGACTCGTGCAATTCGAGGCACTAACCTTAAAATACATGCCACCTGTACAAAATATCATCCTTTCTCATGGTCTGCACAACCCATGCTGGGGCAACTGGCAGCAGGCAATCTACTTTGTGCAGCGGCTGCACTTTTTAGTGGTTCAAGTTTTAAAAAGTTAGAGTCTTTCTTTCAGTTTGTGGGAATCCATTTCATTGCGAAAACTCAGTTCTACAAATACCAAACCGATTATCTATTTCCAGCCATTAGCGAAGCTTGGAGAATGGAAAAAATGTCTATTGATAGTACATTCGCGGGCAAACAGTTCAGGCTAGCCAGTGATGGACAGTGCGACAGCCCAGGATTTTCAGCCAAGTACTGCACCTACCACTTTCAGGACATGGAAAGTAAGAAAATTGTGAGTTCGGTGGTCGTGCAGGTGTCACAAAGTACATCCTCAGTGGCCATGGAGAAAGTTGGCTTTGTAGCATCATTGCAAGAACTACAATTGCGGGGAATGGTGATCGACCTGATAGCCACGGACAGACACGTTTCAATTGCCAAGACAATGAGAGAAGAGTACAAAAATATAAATCACCAATTTGACGTTTGGCATCTTGCAAAAACAATCAATAAAAAAATGTCTGCTGCAGGTAAAAAAAAAGAAACGCAAGGTATTTCACAGTGGTCCAAGTCAATCAGCAACCATCTTTGGTGGAGCTCAAAAACATGTGGAGGGTCGTTGTAAATTCTACTGGAAAAATGGCGGTCAGTAATGCTACACTGCACAAACGTTCACCGTTGGAACACAAACCAACATTTCCACAATTGTGAACATGGCCATTTGTCCACAGAGGAGGCACGGAAGAAGAAGTGGTTGATTCCTTCATCACCCACTCACAAAGCCATTGAAAAGATTATATTTGATAAAACTATAACAAGAGATTTGAGGGGACTCACGGAATTCTGCCACACAGGAGATTTGGAGGTGTTCCACAATATGTGCCTAAAGTACAGGCCAAAACGATTGCATTTTGGCATGGAGGGCATGATAAATCGGACTCTTCTAGCGGTCTTGGCACATAACCATAATGTTGGACGTCAACAAAGTAGGACGACCGGAACTTTAGGGACGCTTCGCTACAATAAGGCCTTCACTAAAAGAAGTAAACAATGGGTGATCAAACCAGTGTTTGAGGATATGCAATATGAGTTTATTGAGAGACTTATTGTTGACGTCCTAGATAGGCACATAAATGGAGTTGTGAACGAACCTGTGCAGGGGACAACTGCATTGCCACCCAACATTGCCTCTGTTCCATGTCCACCTAAAGAAGAGCTCATTGAGAAATACACATCACGGTTTAAATGATTGTAATTCGATTGTCTGTTCTCTCGAGTCTCCTCATGTCGCAGGCCCATTGAATATGTGTATCTATGTAATGTGTAAATTAAAGTGATTGCTCAGTGTACATGCAATGTGTCTATCCAACCTTGTTCATCTGCGCATTAAATTAAACCAAACAGTACTATAAATCATTTTTCAAAAAATATAGAATGTCTCCGTATTTATGGTTCTCTGGGGCTGCAAAGCACGCAGACAAAATGCAAAAATGGAGTGTAAATTTCAAGTCCTGTGAGATGGCCTTACACTGAATGTTGCTAAATAGGAATGTGCGCTCGTTCGAAGTGAAGGTCAGCTGCTTTGATTTTTTGCTCGGGTGCCGGAATGGCCCACGACTCAGTATAAGGTTGTATTGTTATTTGACCTTGACAGGCCGGGACCATCCCGAAAGACTTCTTTTTGGGGGTGTGGGGCAATAACGTAAGAAACGATAATGAAGCCATTTCATGTTCGTTCATTAGAAGAAATAACGTCGGCATAGAAGGAGTGGTATTTCGGGGCTGCCCTGCGCACAGACACAATGGAAAATGCAAATATAATGTAAGTAACTCTTTAGATGAGTTTATACCGCAATTTAATTACTATACAGTAGCTTTAAAGACGGGTTAAGTTGTACTTGTTCGTTCTATGTGGCATATTGTTTTGTACCGCCACTATCTTGAGGAGAACCATCTCCTTTTACGGAAGCACCTCAAAACCTTCCTCTTTGCTTCTGCTTTCTCTCTCCCTCTCCCCTGCTACAACTGGTCCACTGTCTGCGACCTCGGTCCTGGGCCCTTCCACTCTCCACCTGCACTGCCTCCCTGTCAACCCCTGCACTGGGGGACTGTCTCAGTATCCTACAGCCACCCCTTGATGTATAATACCCAATTGCACTGTCCTAGCTATGAAATAATTTCCCGACCTAATATATAAAATGAAGAATTTTAATAAAGATCTGATGGTGAGACTAATTTCATTTTTTATGTTTTTCAAACAGGTACATCATGCATTACTGCATGTGTCACGAGTACCAGACACCGGCGGATGGGTTTTTTAACCGCCAGTTGCTTCTCCGCGTGAACAACGTTACCACCCTGACCATTTTATGGGACGATCGCCAAGTACAAGTATGCCCTTACGCGGTACTAACGGCTAGATGCAACATACAGACCGTTGTGGTGGCCTAGTGCCTCGTTGTTGGAACAGCCATGCGATTATCAGTGCGACCGAAGAGCTTATTTTATCGTAAACCAACACCCTGTGTACTGCACACGAACATCGCTTGCCTCAAGACAAACTATTTTGGATCGAGAGCAAAGAAAAATGCAAATCCCAGAATATTCTCTAAACATTTGATGTCGAATAAATGTACTTTGCCAAATGTACAATCTTGCCGTTTGCTTTTAAACCACAGTTTCATATTCCGAATTGTGGCGCTGTATTGTGAGATGATCTAAGACCCTGTGTACAGCAAAGGAACATCGCGTGCCTCAAAACGAACTTTTTGGAACGTGAGCAAATAAAAATGAAAATCGCTGAATATTCTCAAAACATTTGATGTCAAATAAATGTACTTTACCAAATTTACAATCTTGAAGTTTAATTTAAAAGTACAGTTTCATATTCCCGATTGTGGCGCGCTGTGTTGTGTGAGCTCATCTGTGTTGATTTCCGGGTTCTGTGTGGAGTCGCGTAGAAGACGCCTGGGCGCGTTTGCCTACGCAGCTCAGTCACGTCACGGATAGAGGCGGGGAATATGAATGTTTTGATAAAGTCTGTTTCAGGGGCGGGGGATTTGATTTAGTGCCGCAAAAGCAGGTGAGCCAGGGCGATGCGGCAAGTGAGAGGATTATCAGAAAATGGCGGCTGATTTCGAGTGCGTTAATGGACGAAAAGTCGGGTATGGTCCATAGGAAAGTTTTCTACGATCTACCGATTTATGCTTAAAAACACATGGCCGAACCGTAGGGACAATAAAATAAAAAGTCCCGGAACTATCCTTTGACAGCCCACTGCCTCAAGGTGCATATGGAGGGTACCCCTTTTCAATTCTGCCCCAAGTGCAATCGCAAATACCCTTGGGTCGACAGGCACGCCACGTGTAATCTCTGCTTGCCGAGGGACCAGCCCGAAGCGAACTGCGGAGCGTGTAGTAGGTTTAAACCTAAGACACTTAAGGACCGTTCGACAAAGCGTTGGGCCCACCACGCCAGGCAGGCGGCCATGGCAGCGGAGGGCGCCTTCAGCGACGCCGTACTTTCGGACGGCGAGGGCATTACGGTGTCGAAAGACAGCCGAGCGCAAGTCCCCGACCTCGGAAGGTCGTCCGGCAGGGCGGCTTTGGGGAAGACCCCCAGCGACACAAGCGCTTCACACACCACACACACTAAACACATGAAGTCCAAGCGAGACTCGACGACGTCGAGTTCTCGGAAAGAGGCACAAAAAGAACGGTCCGACTCGGTGTCCTCTGGGCGTTCTCGATCGAGATCGCCGCATGACTCCAGGCAATCATCCACTCTTGCCAAGAGTGCCTCGCTCCCTAGGCTAACAGAAGTTCGATCGTCGGAGGACGAAGACGACTTCCACCCCCAGGCCGCGCTCCAGGAGTCGGAGCCCGCAGACAAAATCAGCGAGGCCCCACGCTCGAAGGACAGGGACCCTACCCCCGATCCTCGACGCCAGGCATCGAAAACCTCCGGAGCCACAAAAGGACAGGGAAAACATTTTTCCACTCACGGGGAGGGGGGAAAACAGCAGAAGCAGCAGCCTTTGCACTCTTCCACACCTGTGAAACACACCTGTGAAACACACCACTCCCCCTAAACAGACAGACAAGACCAGGTCTGCTGATATGTCTAAAACCAGCAAATCTACTCAAGATAAATCCCCGAGACTTGCTGAGAGAGTCATTCCCAGTTCCAAAAAATGGTTGAGTGAAGACATAGATAGGGTCATGTCAAGGATGTCTTCGCTGGCTGATTTTTACGATAAAAATCCAGACCATTTCCTTTCATATGATCCACAAGGGGCGACACCCTCAGGCTCTAATGATCCTATCCCCCCTGAGTAAGAAGCCCCGGTTTGAAACACCGATGAGGTCTACAGACCCCTTCGAGGTACAACCATACTCGAGACCATACTCACTGTATCAAGGAGAGGCTTCCTTTGGGGAGGACCAAGAATTTGGCATGGTAGAAGAGCAAACCGGGACGCGCTACTATGGGGATGATGAGGACTAAGAAGAGGAAGAGGAAGACCCTGAAACCTACAGAGTAGATTCCCCGGTAGAAAACGAAGCCCCGGTTACCGACTCCCCTGTCGATAACCAACCCCTCCTAAACGAGGTTCTCGCACGTGCAGCAGAACATTTCCATATTGACACCCACGGTGTCCAGGAGGAGAGGGACTTTGCAGAGGAGTTAGTGGGAGAAAGGAGGCCTTTTGCCCAGACCATCCCTATCCTTAAGTCCATTCAGCGAAGAATAGACCCGTCCCTGTTGAACCCGAACCTCACCAGAGCAGTCAATCCCAGGGTTGAAAAACTTTTCAGGGCAGCCCAGTCTGTCCCTCTCTATATAAGAGGACATCTGAAGCCCGACTCCCTAGTTGTCACTAACACTCGTAAGAGGGCTGGAACACCCTTGTCATCGTCTGAAGCTCCTCCCGACAAGGAGAGCAAAAAACTATATGGTTTCGGCAGGAAAGTAGCCTCAGCGTCCGCCTATCAAGCAAGGATTGCAAACTCCACCACCCTGTTGGCCAGCTACAACTGCCATCAGTGGGAAGAAGTCGCGGCACTCATAGCCTCTGCTCCGGAACCTTTAAAGGGCCAGTTAGCTCGAATTTCCGCAGAGGGTAGAGCCGTGTCTGGTTGCATTTTGAAAGCAACCTTTGACGCCGTGGACAACGCAGGCAGATTGATAGCAGAAGGCACTGTTATCAAGAGACATGCACGGTTACGACAGTCTGGTTTTAAGCAGAAACCCAGACCTCATTGTTGGACAAACCGGTGGAAGCCGATCTGCTGTTTGGTAAGGCGGTCGAAGACGCACTGAAGAATGCCAAGGACGAATACGAGACACTCAAGTCCCTTGGCCAGTTAACCAATAAACCCCCTAACCAGAGAGGGAATAGTAATTTTCGTCGCCCACGTGGCCAAAATTCCCAGAGAGGATCTAACTATTCCCAGGGGCAGGGTATACAGTGGAACAACAGCCAACAGTCTACCCAGGGTTACGGCAGGGGTAATAGGAGAGGTTGGGGTAAAGGCAGAGGCAGCCCCAGCAAGGGAAGCGGCACGCCTCCACCAAAGCAGTGACGCTCAGTTCAGGGTCCCTTCTCACGCAACCCCAGTAGGGGGGACGCATTTCCAACTTCACCCAGGCTTGGGACGGGATCACATCAGACAGATGGGTGCTGTCAACCGTATCCACAGGGTACTGTATAGAACTACTGCCGCGTCACCGGAACCATCCTCCACGACAGAGTACACTCTTTAGAACATCAGAAGATTCTCCTCGAGGAGATCGCCATTCTGCTAGAAAAGGACGCGATAGAACTCGTCCCGGGACACCAGGTAAACAAGGGTATTTATTCAACTTACTTCCTTGTGCCAAAGAAAGATTTCACAATGCGCCCAGTATTGGACTTACGGCCTGCCAACAAGTATGTCAAGCCCCAAAAGTTTCGTATGACTACGCTACAAGAGGTAATCCCCCTCCTAAAAAAGGGGGATTACATGGCAACCTTGGATATGAAAGATGCTTATTTTCATATTTCCATGTTCCCAGCGCACAGAAGGTACTTGCGCTTCAAGGTGGACAGTCGGCACTACCAATTCAAGGTACTTCCCTGCGGGATAGCTTCGGCACCAAGGGTATTCACCAAGGTACTGGCGGTGGCGGCTGCACACCTACGCAGGGAGGCAATCCCCTTGTACCCTTATCTGGACGACTGGCTCATAACGGGGGAAACCCCAGTAATTTGCAGGACAAACATTCAAAGGACTATCGACCTCCTCCACGAGTTAGGCTTCTCAATCAACGAGAAAAAGTCAAGCCTGGTGCCAAGCACCTCAAAACAGTTCCTAGGAGCAATCCTAGATACTCAAGAGGGGTTGACCTTTCTGTCAGAGGAAAGAATTCGGAATATACTACTGCAAATTCCGCATTATCAGTCCGGTCACCAAATAACGGTACGCAAAGCAATGCGTTTACTGGGCATGATGGCGTCATGTATTTACCTGGTCCCCCACGCGCGCCTGCGCATGCGTCCCATGCAGGAATGGTTGGCGAAACAGTGGTCTCAGGCAAGTGGTCAGTGGGACGATCTAGTGGTCGTTTCGCCAATACTAGTACAACGCCTTCACTGGTGGACAAGAGAGAATCTTGCACAGGGGAAACCCTTTTAAGATCCCGAAGTACAGGCAGTAGTCACTACCGATGCATGTCTGACGGGGTGGGGAGCTCACCATCTCCACCACACAGCTCAGGGTCTCTGGTCTCCCTAAGTGGCCAAGAACCACATCAACCTGCTAGAGCTTCTGGCAGTATTCAGAGCGCTTCAAGCGTTCGAGCCCCACCTACTAAACCTGTCAGTGCAAATCCGGACGGACAGCACAACAGCCATGTTCTACCTGAACAAGCAAGGAGGGACTTGGCGCCAAATCTGTCCAAGCTTGCCCAGAAAATCTGGATATGGGCACTCAGACGGAACATCTTCCTGTCATCACAACATGTTCCAGGGGAGCTCAATTCCCTAGCGGATGCTCTGAGCAGAGACTCCCTCCCAGAGGAACACGAATGGGTTCTACACAGAGAGGTCGTAGAAGATATCTTCTCTCAGTGGGGTTTCCCCACTATAGACTTATTCGCCACAAGCGAAAACAGACAATGCCCAGGATTTGCATCCAGGTTCCCCCAACCAGACTCCCAGGGGAACGCCCTGTGGATGAACTGGTCAGGGATGTTTGCGTACGCTTTTCCATCAACTCCTCATCAGCAAAGTGGTGAACAAGATGAACAGAGAGTCTATGACGCTCGTCCTAGTTGCTCCCATGTGGGCAAGACAACCGTGGTTCCCACACCTACGCAGGATGGCGGTGTACGAGCCCATCAAACTTCCAGCCTGGTACAACCTACTGTCCCAGCACCAAGGTCAAACAGTGCACCAGCAACCCAACTCAATGAACCTGGCAGCATGGCTCCTGAGGTCATAGAGTTTGGACATCTCAATTTACCACAGAGGTGTATGGACATCCTAAAGGAATCTAGGAAACCAAACACAAGGCACTGTTACTTTGACAAGTGGAAGAGGTACGTTATCTGGTGCCAGAGTAGACAAATCATCCCTGTTGATTGTACTCCTTCCACTATTGTTACATACATGCTCCACCTGCTAGATGCAGGATTGGTTTTTAACTCACTGAAAGTACACCTGGCAGCCCTGTCGGCATACACCACTTCCCATAGCAAGGTCTCGTGGTGGAAAGTACCAGTAGTTAAAGCCTTCATGGAAGGAGTAAAGAGACTTCACCCTCCTATTTCAAACCCACCACCAGGGTGGGACCTTAATGTGGTGCTAGCCAAGCTCATGGGACCCCTTTTCGAGCCCATGCATAAAAGCAGTCTCAAACACCTGACTTATAAAACGGCCTTCTTTGTAGCTATTACTTCTATAAGAAGGGTCAGTGAAATTCAGGCTCTGTCAGTGCAGGATCCCTTCTTTACTGTCCATAAAGACAAACTGGTTTTACGCACACACCCTAGGTTCTCACCTTTATATCAAAATTCCATGTAAACCAGTCCATCAAGCTTCCGGCTTTCTTCCAGGACCCTCAAAGCTCGGCTGAGGTGAAACTACACACCCTAGATGTGCGTAGGGCAGTCCTCTACTATGTAAATAAGACCAGACCGCTAAGAAAAACAGATCAACTGTTTGTCTCCGTAGCTACAGGCAGAGAGGGGGTCGCGTCTCTAAAGGTGCCATCTCGAAGTGGATTATTAACTGTATCCAGCTGTTACTCACTCTCTGAAAGAACTCTGCCTTTCACGCCAAGAGCCCACTCTACTAGAGGCATTGGGGCCACTCTGACTTTCATTGCAAATGTTCCCCTTGACACCATTTGCAAAGCAGCTACTTGGAGCTCTATTCACACTTTTTTACTCAGTATTACTGCATTGACACCCATTCCAAGGCAGATACACAAGTGGGACAAGCGGTTCTAAGACACTTATTTGCTCATGACCCTTCTCACAGCCCACCTCCTTCAGGTACTGCTCGCTAATCTATGCACAGCATGTGATCTAAGCAGATTCCACAAGCCTCAGAAGGGATACATTACTCACCGTAATCGTATTTCTGATGCTTGTTTCTGCTTAGATTCACATGCGACCCACCCTTTCTCCCCTCTGAGAGAAGGCGCATGGTTGCTTGTAGTCTTACCTTTCTATCTATCTGCTTGGATTATCTGTACTCGCGCTACTCCTCATGCTACCTCATGTCAGGAAAAATACAATCTGAGGATCCTAGACGCGTGAGGGATCTTGGGTACAGTGGACGTCACACTAGGGATAGTATTACTGGCACGCCCTGTGTCGATGCCCATTTTCGAGTTTCGAAAAACAAACTGTAATACTCTGCAGCTTCCACTAGATGTCAGCCTATGCACAGCATGTGAATCTAAGCAGATACAAGCATCAGAAATACGATTACGGTGATTAATGTATCACATATACACAGTCATATATATGGTTAATGACTCAAGTATACGAAAAAACAAATGGTTACCGGGGGGACACCCGAAAGAAAAACATAAGGTTACCGGGGGGAGAGGGGCACCCGAGAGAAAAAAAGTAAGGAATCGCCTTGTTCCTGCGCTTTAATACAGCGGTCAGAAGAAACGTGAACTCATAGCCCACATAATGAGGGACAATTAGACTACGGTGACGTTTAAAGGCGCATCAAAGATGTTTGTTTAAACTCCATGACGGGGTATTGATTAGAAGGCAGGTATATGTATGACCAGCTGGTGTCCGTCTAGTCTGTCAAGTGTCTGTCATATGTGTTCTGTTGTACGTCAAATGTAAAAGAACTGTATCGTTGATTGTTTTAAATGAAATTCGGTTTAATGCGATTCCGTATCTAAGAGGGAATCGCCAATGAATAGATAGTATACATTTTGGCAGGAAAAGATTGGATTGGAGCTTGCGTATATGTTGCTCGCTCATACTAGTAGAAGGATAACAAACTGTATAAATATTGTTGGTGACAGAATTGAAAATGGAGGAGGTTAACCCATTTGCGCATCTGTGCAAGCAACTACCTAAACATGCACATAAACTAAAAAAGAGCAGCACAGAGTGGGTTAAGGGTACCGCCCACAAGATGTTTAGGCGTTGGCCACAGAATGGGTCCCTATCTAAAGCCGTCTTACAATATATGATGACTTTTCTACATGCCACATACACAGGCAAAAAATTAGAGAAACGCCTCGCTGTTCTGGAACTGTGGAAAATGTTTGAACAGGCGAAGGAGGAAGAACTACCTGTAGACTGGATATTAAATGTATGTACAGAGGGGGGGTGAGACGCTACAGTCCCGAGGGACAAGGAGAGACGCGAAGATGAAAGGAAGGACCAGGCGCAGATTCGCGCACCTCCTGATAAGGAGGGAGAGGGAAAGAAACGAAAGGGAAACAAAGGTAGAACTGATGAGATAACATTCGCGAAAGACGAATGGATAGGAGGCCAGATATTGCTGAAACTAGATGGAAAAGGAAGTGAGGATGTGATACCGAGAGAGAGGTCTGATGAGATGCCAAGGAGGGAGAGAGAAAAAGAGATGGAAATAAGGCATGAAAAGATGAGAAGGAAGGATAGGCTGAGGCGAAAACAACTATATTGCGAAGAGCAATTGAGACAGCTCGATCGCAAACAGAAGGCAGCCTATGACCAGTACAAACAGAACAAGCAAAAGTTGGAAGAAGAGCAAAGGGTACGTGAGAAGAGAGTGAAGAGATGAGGAAATTAGAAGGGCAAAGGAACGTAGAAACGAAAAGGATGAGGGAAGTAGACAAGGCTAGAGAAGAAGCGAGGAAGCACAAGGAAGTAGACGAGGAAGCAGAACGTAAGCGCAGACAGAGGGCACGGGATCTTGAATATTTGGAGCGGGAAGTTAAAAAACCAATCCTGTTGTAGAATGGGAAGACGTAGAAGATTTATTTCCTGCAAACGACTCGGTGCAAGTTATAAGTGGGACAAATATTGAAGAGGACTTTGACACCAGAAGCATCAGGGAAACGATTGATAAAATATACGATGAGATGGGGCTAGAACAGATATCCTATGGTGGAAGGGAAGATGAGCGCTTGGAGAGCACTCAACTGTATGAGGAGGTCACTCTAAGTAGTGGGAACAGGGGGACTGTCCCTAGACAGACTGGAGATTGGGCAGAACGAAGAAGATGCAAGGAGTTGTGTAAACTGGTAGTATTCAGAATCTGACTCCGGTGGGGAAACGGAGGATGAGGCACACGAGGAAGGGCGACGGTGCGAAAAGCGGCTCCCAAGGGACCGAGGGGTACGATGGTCAGACGCTAGCGAGTCTGCAACTAGGACACCGAAGTCTGCCGCGCAGTCCGGCCGACATGAAGGAACACCCCACGGTCAGAGTGGGGCGTCAGCACCCGCCTATGCAGACAGATTAAGGGCATTGCCATGGAGATGGCAAGGAGGGAATGACACCCCAGCGGTAGACAAGAGAGCTATGGGGAAAGAAAAGGAAGACTGCACATTCCGATTCCTGCTGCTAGAAAAAGGGGGAGCAAGACCACAATATATTCCATGGCCACACATGGATCGAGAGGACCTGAAAAATAAGCTTCCATTGCTGACATCGGGAGCTGGGACGTGGATACATGAGTTGGAGAAAATGACAGGGGGTGTCACCTTAGCTATAGGGGACATTAAGGGCCTCCTGATCGCCATACTTGGTGAAAGGGCAGACAATGTATGGAAACGAGCTGGATACCCTAGGGTAACCATAATTAACACCTCCCATGAAGGATCGCCATTTAATAATTGTAGAGCAGCACTGTGGAAAGTGCTACGAACGCTATATCCAGACACTTCAGATATGGGAGCTATAATGACTCGGAAAATGAAAGAGTAAGAGGATCCGTTGATTTATATCCAGAATTTTCAAGACGCGTGGGAGCTCAAAACGCATGAGTCTTGGACGAAATCTATCCCTGTATTCTACCACATATTATGCCAGGGGTTGCCTGAACCGGTGCAGAAGCAGCTTAAGAAATTGGTAGGAGTAGAAGCTAAACCATGGGCCGAAATACAGTTGACAATTGCACACTACTGTAGATTGTTGCAAGAAAAGAACCGGAAAAAAGGAGGCAACTCGTAAGGGTGAGGAGGCAAAGCTGGTGCAAAAGAAACTCTCAAAGTATGCTCTCGAGGGAGTCATGTTGACAAGCCTAGCTGAACCAAGCGCACAGCAAGCGACTAACCCATCGCAGAACAATCAGGGTAGCATGGGATTTTACCCGAGGGGGAAGGGGTTTTGGAGGAAGAGGATGGCAGAGTAATCGGGGAGGTTTTCAGACCAACCAAGGTGAATTTCAAAGTGCACAGATGGGCAGTCCAGCTACGCCAGATGGACAGATGGCCCGACCACCGCCAGTGTGCTGGCTGTGTGGAATGACAGGACATGTGGCGCGCATGTGCAGAAGCCAAGGCATGTGGCAAAATAGCCAAGGAATGGGGCAGGCATGGTGAATCAGCCTGCCGTCCTGCAACAGGGCTATGCACAGAATCACTTGGTGCAGCAGCAGACGTCTGGTTTGCAGCAAGGTGCACAACAAGGGGTTCAACCCACAAACATGGGGAACTTGACACAGGGACAATCCCAGCAGGCACCGCCACAAATGTCTCAGGGCGCTAACTCCGGAGGCGGAGTCAACCCTGGAAATGGAGGAAATCCACAGGTATACAGTGGGCCAAACTTATATGAAATAGGACAGCTCACGGGGGACTCTGAGGTGCTCTATCCTATCAGTGACACCAGACCCTAATAGGGAACCTAGGGTGAATGTCGTCATAGGGGGTAAAGAATATTCCTTCTTAGTTGACACGGGTGAAACGCGCTCATTCATACGAGAAGGCAAGTTTTCCTTGTCCGCCGATGCCATAGACACTCAGTTTCACAGGAGCTCACAGTAGAGTTCCCTTCACAGACGCAATCCCTGTCTCTGTAGGAGAGCGCGAAATGAATGTACCCTTATTGTATTCACGTCAGACCCCTGTAAACATCTTGGGTCGGGACTTGATGACAAAGTTGAATATGACAATCTCGTTTACCGAGGATGGTATAGTGTGCTCCACTCCAGGAATGCATTATTCAAACGTGTGCGAAATGATCAGAGCATACTCAGGATGCATAGCCATGAGGGCTATACCGTCAGAGCCAGAAGTCTTCGCGTATGGTGTGCGTGTGCTCATAGCAGGATTGCCACGCCGGCCAGGCCTCGCAGATAGAACTATGAGGACAACTGATGAGTTCCTATTCAGACCAAGAATACCTATGCATGAAGAAGAGGGACAAGTATTTCCCTTAATGATACAATCTGCCGCGGTGCGAGGGAAAGTGGTATTGGTCGAAGGATACGATGACGAAGGTAGACAATGGTGCGCAGTTATCGCCATCGAAGAAGAGTATCGAGTGACTGATGTCACCGATGACAATCTGTTCGAAGAACACCATGACCTAGAAGAGACAAGGGTGGAAGTGAGTCTCATATTTTGGGTCAAAATGATTAAACGGGAGGTGTCACAGAGAATGATGTCGGCACTGATACGTCCAGAATACTTTGAAGATGACATGGCCCAAGTACCTGTCACAGTATGGACTACAGGGCCCTATGACGTAGGCCTCCTTAAGGGGGCAGGTGAGGTGAAAATTAAATTGAAACCAGGAGCAATGTTACTGAGAGCGCAACAATATCCCATGTCCAGAGAAGCAGATGAAGGGATCGCGAAGACAATTTCCGCCATGATGGATCATGGCATCCCAGTGACGTCAGAATCACCCTGTAATACGGTGATTTACCCCATCAAGAAATCAAAGGGAGGGTCGTGGCGTTTAATCTAAGATTTAAGAGCACTAAATGATATTGTTGAAGCAGAGTTCCCTCTAGTCCCAAATACATCTACAATCCTATGTAACATACCCACTAAGGCAAAATATTTCACGGTGATTGACTTGAAAAATGCATTTTTCTCAATCCCATTGCACCGTGACTCACAAGATCTGATGTCATTCACGAGTCCTGCAAATGGACCTGAGCAATATTGCGGTAGACAGTGTCGTATTGCAGCATGTGGATGACATTCTGATCTGCAGCGTCACTGAGGAACAATGCAGGCGCGACTCTGCCAGCTACTGACTATCTTGGCTGAGAAGGGATATAAGGTTGATAAGGAAAAGTTACAATACTGTCAACAAGAGGTGCTGTACATAGGCCAGCTAATCTCACACGAGGGGAAAAAGGTAACCCCGGAAAGGGCTGAAGCTTTCATGAACACGGCTAAGCCGCTCACGATCAAACAAATGCAAAGCTTCTTAGGCCTGTGCAATTATGTCAGAGCATGGGTCTTCGACTACAGCTTGTATACCAAGCCCTTGCTTCAGGCCCTAAAGAAGGCCCAGGCGACAAGAGAAAATCAAATGGACTGAGGCAATGGAAAAGGGGTTTACAGAACTTAAAAGAGCGATTTGTAAGGCCCCAGTTTTAGGGATTTCTAATTATGCAGAGGAATTCTACCTGTTCTCACATACCGATGGCAATTTTACGACGGCAGTGCTCGCTCAGCGAACCTCGCTGGGGTACAAGCCCCTAGCGTATTACAGCGGAAGGTTGGACCCGGTCATGAGAGGCCACTTACCATGCGAATAAAATCTAGCTGCCGCCACGTCCGCCATCGAGAAGGCATCATTCATTGTAATGGGGTGCTCCATGACTTTTTACGTCGAGCACTCATTCGCCATACTAGAAAAGCCAAAGGGCACGCTGATATCTCAGAGAGCATCTGCATATGAGGTGATCATCTCTAACCCATCGATCAAAATAATTGGATGTAAAACAGTAAATCCAGCTACGTTCGTAGCTGAGCCAGTCACAGAGGGAGAACCTGTACATGACTGTGCCAATTATGAGGAATTCTGTGATGAAATCCACAGGGTAAAGGAAAATGCCCTGGCAGGTGGTGAGATCGTGTTCATTGACGGTTCATCAAGAAGATGGACAAAGATACACAGGCGTGGCCATAATAAAACGCATGATAAATAGAGAATTTCAAGTACTCGTTAGTGCACGAATACCATCTCATTATTCAGCACAAGCTGCAGAATTATTGGCGTTGATACTCGCCATTGAGAATCATGCAGACCAGGAGGTAACGATGTACAGTGACTCCGCCTATTGGACGTCCACAGTGCACGCAGGACTAGCACGTTGGAAAAGGAGGGGCTACCTCCGAGCGGACGGCATGCCAGTGCAACATGCAGCCTTATTGGACAGGCTGATAAAAGCACTATAGCTCCCAGTGGGCATAGCGGTCGTGAAATGCGCCGCCCACACCAAAGGGACAGATTTTGTGTCACGAGGAAACCATGAAGCGGACACAGAAGCCAATCGTTTGGCTTCCAAGAGTGAAACAATCATGGACGTGGAGGTGGCACGTACCCATGAAAGGATGATGGTAGCGCGAGCCACACCAGAGGCCTATAGCAACATGGGACAGACTCAGCTAATGGAACTCTAAGGGGAGGCACCTCAGGAGGAGAATAATTTGTGAAAGTGTCGAGGGTGTTCCTTAAACCCCTCTGACGGTTTGTGGAGGCAAGACGGCACTGGTAAACCAGTGATGCCTGTCGCCCTACTGAAGATAGCATTGGAGCAATTATACTACCCTATGCATATGACAAAAGAAAATCTTGCTGCAATGCTCACAGAAGACTGGTTAACACCGAATTTAGCGGAGCATGTTGCATTCTTCATGGTGAACTGCATAATCTACCAGCAATTCACCGTTGGGCACACATTAAAAGTAGTGAGAGGAGTTATGCCCCGGCCAAATGGGCCATTCCAGCACTTGCATATCGACTACGTCGACATGATTCAAGTGTGCAATGGGTAAAGGTATTTAATTGTGGTGGTGTCCATTCTCAAGATGGATAGAAGCAGGTCCCTGTACATACCCAGACTCTACCTGTGCTGCCAGATTTCTGGTGAGGGAAGTGTTCCCTAGATGGAGGTTGTGCAAGGTAATGAGGTCAGATGATGGGGCCCACTTTGTCAATTCAGTGTTCGAGCAAATCAGCTTGTTGCTTGTTATAAAGCACAAGTTCTCGTCTGGGTATCATCCGGGGGGGAATGGCATATGTGAGAGGCTCAACGGCTTGCTAAAGGAGAGGATAGCCAAGTTGAAGCTCACATTAAAAAAGGGATGGTTGCACTGTCTACCTCTGGCATTGTATGCACTTCGGAACCAACCCGGTTCCGACCATCATCTTAAGCCGCACGAGATAGTCACAGGCAGAAGAATGAGGACCCCTCTTACCCCCCAAGATAGAGCTAGATGTGATGCCCAGCCAACAAAAGAGGTCTTGGGGGCAGAGATGCAGGATTACGTGAACTGTATGACATCCAATATCTGTCATTTTAGGCCAGCTGCAGCGACGAAGAAAAGGGTTCTGCCCAGCACAAAACACAACAGGAAGTGCTGAAGCAGACACTGCGCAAACTCTGTGTGCCTCTCGTCTTCCCTGATGATGCTGTGCTTATAAGGAACTTTACAAGGAAGAAGTGGGATGAGCCACGATTCAATGGCCCTTTCATCGTGGAGGACTGCACTCCTTCAGCCGTCAAAGTCCAGGGCAGAAGGGCCTGGCTCTTCCTAAATGACATTAAACCTTTTATAGGAGAGAGCTCTCCAGCTGCATCCAACTGTGAAGAAGCAACAGACAACGGGGAAGAACCTCTGCACGTGCAGACAAGATCTGTGGCGAGGAAGGACGACGCATGAGCAGCAAAATAAAGACAAAGGAACTCTGTTTTAAATTGTGACTTTTAAACAAGACATTTCCTCAAACCAGAGAAAGGTGATAAAGAACTTTAATACGGACACTCTGTGCACCACAGTTGCAGGGTGAAGAAGAGAACTACACATACAAAGCCACAACAACGTTGATAAAACAAACTTTTGAAATTGCGTCACGCTCAAGTATTATAAAGAATCAAGACTTTGCTAGATGGCAAATAAGACATTTTCTGAGAGCGTAACACAGCATCCTGAAGCAACCAGTGTCGAGAATTTGTTCACAGAACCTATGGTATCTCCCAGCAGAAATCTGAAGTGGGATGTGCTCACATATTTTCAGTTGGTGGTGATAACATATCCGTCGCTCGTAGGGAGAGAAACCAGTGTCACAGACTTTATTCGAGAACCTGCCAACAAGAAAGTAATCTCCCAACTGCTGACTGTCATCGCGGAAGCCTTCGCCGAGCTACCTGAGCACAGCGAAAAGGACAAATGCTTCCATCGCCGGTAGACCTTGATGAACTCCCCTTTACTGTGTTCTTTCAAATAATCGAGAAATGCTCAGGACTCGTCGGGAGAACAACTGATAACACAAACTTTCATCAGAGACCCAAGAAACCTTGCACAATTGAACCAGCTGTGGACTAAATTAAATTGCCTAGTGGCAATCCACGCAACAGGGAAGTGCAGAGACTTTTCGAATCAAAAGAAAAGCTTGTGACCAGGACCCAGCCAAACCGGACAAATGTCCCTATCACCCGAGGACACCCAGCTGGCGCACAACGTCTTGGTCAGACTAGTCACAGATTATCCAGAATTGGTGGGAAGGCCTGCAGATGTTAACGTCATCATATTCCTCAGAGATCCAGCCAATATCTCACACATGGGAACACTCCTCCACGGCATAATGGTCCAGGTGGAGCTATCTAACTTCCAGCTAGAATACCTAAGGAAGTTCCAGTGAGACTTTCCGCCGTGGGACAGATCGAAGGGACAGAGACAGTTCTTCAATTTTCCGCCATGGAACAGACCGAGAGAAAGAGACACAGTGCCATATTTTCCGCTGAAGGACAGATCAAGAAGAGCAGAAACAAGAAAGTTCACCATCTTATTTTTCTTTTTACTTTTCCTATTTTTCCTATTTTTATTCTTATTTTTCCATGTTTTCTGTTATTTTTATTTTTTTACGACATTTTATTTTGTGTGATTTTTAGCAGCTCCATCTTTTCATTATTTCGCATTGAACAGGTTCCAGCAAGTCCTCGGGACCAAGGCAAATTCGAGGAGTGCACTGGTACTTTACCTACTATAGATATGCATTATGAATGTGATGTACCTGTTGATGCTAGCATAACCCTTTTTCCATAGTCTAGCAAAAGGAAATGTACTGAATACCCTGAGATTAGTCATCACCCGCAAGATGGGGGACACTTGAAAAGCACTCGTCACTTTAGTAGTAATGAACTCTTGAGCTACGAGATCAGAGCAAAAGAAGGAATAAATAACTAACTATGGACTTGTTCGAAATGGGGGCCCAGAACAGTAACTTAGTTTTACCACCAGCAGAGGGGCGCCCCCGCTTCCCTGGGAGGAGATGCTGCCAGATGTCCTACACGTCTATCATGTGTATATGCTTAGTAATTATCATTGTCTTTCTGTCGTTGACTATCAGAACTGCTTTCTTTATTGGTGCACGAAGCGTCCCAATTTCAGTGCATCCACCAGATAACGAACGTCTGGGGCCTAAGAAAGCACCCAGACCCTATATAGTGATCCCAGTCCCCAGAAATGCTGATGGTAAAACAAACGAGATAAAACTACATGTAATTAGCAGTGATTCATACACACTTCAGGTAATGAATGAAGAAAAAGGCTAAAGAAAGGTTCAGCACGCAGTGAATGAAAATGTAGCACTGACCACTGCAAACACACGCACACTAAACACACACAAACAAGGGCATGGCAACAGGGCCTCAAACAAGGGCAACAGAGAAGGGGAAACTGCCTACAGAACGAACAGCTCCAGAAAATAGTGGAAGTAACCAGGAGGAGCCAAGCGAGAAACCAAAGAGAGGGCATAGCAAAATCCCTCAAAAGAACCGAAGTAACCACAAAGGAACTCGCAGAGAAAACCGACGCTGATAGATCATTTGTTCCCGTTCATAGAGCAAAGAAGCTGCATGAGGAGCTGAAAATTAGAACTCCAGAGACTATAGTAGCAAGCATTCCAGCTCCAACGCAAGGATCAAGCAACAGGCCTACAACACAGCCACGCGTCAGGAGGTTGGTGAGTCAATGGTGGTTAGAGGAAGTCTATGACCGACTACAAAAGGGAAGGAAAAGAAACACAAACCCTTCCCCTACCACAGCGATACAGCCAAGGCAACCTGCTCCACCGAGACACCCAGAGTGGAAAAGCAGCACAGACGCATTCAAGGACATAGTTCTAGCAAATTACAGGAGAGCGCTCAGAATCGAGAGGAGCCCGCATGAAGATAACAATGAACTTAACGATTACCTGGACAGCACAGCTCATCTCGGAAATAACATATGGTATCAGCACATGAAGGAAGTAGGACGAAGGCAGTCAGAAGGAGAATGCTTTGTCTGTGCACTTCTACCGTACAGCATGGGAAAATACAAGATCTTCGTAGCTGTAGAAATTGATGTCCCCACAGCACACTGTATGCCACACGTAGCAATGTGCAACACCAGAGGACGGTTTATGGGAAGAGACGCCTCGCTGATATGGGCCAATGAAAAGGACTACCCCGATGAAGATGGCTACATCCAGGACATTAAAACAAGAAACAGGGCGCACACCAGGAATCACGTGATCAGATAAGAGAATCCTGACGTCAAAGGATCAGGAACACGATGGGAAACAAACCCGAGACTGAACGTTGAAGGAAAAACTGCATATGAGGCACAAATCTGGAAGAATAGAGGCCAAATGCAGATCTGGGGAACAGTTGTTTCTCAAATGGATGGGAAGGAATAGTAGTGATCTGCCGAGCTTGGGTGGTCCTTGGAGCCTGCCGAGAAGCAATAGAGAATTTGCAGAGGTTATGCAAACCTCTATGGCCAAAGTTGGTAAAGCTACTGACATGGGACGAGGACAGAGGAGGACCCCTGCAAATAGTACCACTGGAAAGTCCGAAACTATGCTTCAGAAGCTTTGGCACGAGGAAGATGGGAGAGAATGTAAACTGCGGTCAAATCTTTGAATCCCTAGGAATGACACAAGGAACTGCAGTCGTCATGGACCATTACTTGCCGTGTGGATCCAAGGCATACATAAGACTGCCGAAAAACTGGGGAGGCATATGCACACTGGTGAACGTCCACGTTCCTGCACTAGTGATCAAATTCAAGTCGTTTTTTGGGGACAGTTTCCCGAAAGTAGATGCTCATCTAAGCAGGAGGAGATCTGTGGAACTGGTATCCAGAATGAAGAGAGAAAACTACTTTTCTGCCGAATCAGAAAAGGCATTCCATGCAATCCCATACGAACACAGGCTGTTCAGCCTCACCTCAACAGTATTCACAACACTACTCCTGCCACACATCCAAGTTGGAGTGAATGCGAAATGGCTGCAGATAACCAGATGGGAGTTAATGCAGACAATCAACACCACCATTAAAGGATTTAACGCAATCAAAGAAGAACTGAGAGCAATCAGACTGCTGACCCTCCAGAATAGATGTGTACTAGACATGTTTCACAGCGATGGATGTAGGTGTTTGTGCAAAAATCGGAGAATCATGTTGCACATTTGTACCATGACACGATGAAGAAAATGGAACCTTGACAGAAGCCATAAGTATGTTGACAAAACTGAAAAACCAGATGATCGAAGAAAGTGATGAAGTGGATGATGACAGCTGGTTTGGAGCTCTGTTCTCATGGGTCCCACAATGGATGGCAGACATATTCAAGTTTCTGGGAGCCCTACTAGCAATGGTACTACTAGGATTCTGTGTTATTAAAATAATAATCACACAGTGCCAGAAAACGGCGAAGAAAGCCATTGGGATGAAAATAATGGTCGATATCGAGCCAGGATGGAAGCCCAGAGGTCTGACTGATGAAGAAATAAGAGACTTTGTGAAGGCCAGTGAATTTGCGCCAGAAGGAACAAAGTTTACATACCCCAGGAAACGAAGAAAGTATGAAGGAAAATGGATCTATTGCAGTCCAAATGGACAATGTCAGCTAATGAAATGGAACAAAGACAAACATGTAGAAACAGCAGGAAGTTTGAAGGGGGTGATAAAAATATGGACTCCAAAGACTCTCACATTCACACTGTCATGTACAAACCCTGAAGACGATGAACAAGACACCAAAGGAGATAAATGCAAAAGAGGACACAGAAGTGGTTGATGAACCGACCAGAGGTGGGGTGTAGAGGAGGTCCCAGACATGGCCTGCACCCCTGCCCCCCATTTCGAGGTACCAGGAGCGTACTCACCAAGGTATGTGATGTATGAGGAGCAAATGAACCAACGGAGAGCTGCACTGGGACTCTGCCCAGTGTACATCAGAAGAGCCATACCTGTTGAAGCGCCCATAACCAGACAGCCCTGGGCAGCATGGTACCCTATCAGACAGCCGTACCAGCCGCTCAGACGAAATGAAGAGTACCTACAGGCGGTCCATGAAGAGACCCAAACAGCCTTAATGAAAAGCCAGTGGAAATGACACAAGGGCCTGGACAGACTTGCGAATGAACGAAAGCAGCTATCGAAGATAGCACGCCAGTGCGAGTAGCTATGAAAATAGATATAATGGACACAGGAAAGAGAAAATGTTAAAACGTAAGGAAACATTGCTATGAGACAAGATGGAAGTAACCAACCAGTTAAACGCGTGTAAATAGGCTTGGAACGCAAGAAGCTAAGAAAACGATACTGCTTGCAATGCTTAGTAGAAGAATAGAGCGGCAAGCGCCAACTATATCTACCTCAATAAGGCACGCTATACAAGTGCGACTCCATTTTGTAAAAGCAGAAGTATGCCCAGGCGGCCAGAGGCCTAACAGGCCTGGTTTCATATCCCATCCAAAGCCAGGAGAAGGAGGGAAATCGAAACTGAACAAAGAGCAGCTCATGCCTGGGAAATCGACATCAACCAGAGAAAGGGAGGAGAGCGTCGGCTAACAGGAATCGTAACTTCAGAGCATACCAGACTGCCCGTGAAGGTCAAGAAAAGGGAGGCCCATGCAGGTGGTGAGGCCGAAACAGAATTAAATGCACTAAAAGCTGGAAACTGAAGCAGATTCACAGTGAAAAGGCATGTGACCAAGACAGGCGCAAAGAATTACCAACATCTGATGTCACCCAGCTCCAAGGGTGCCATAACTTCTCCAGATAAGAGGCTACAGTTTCGAGGCCATGCCCAGCCAACTAATTGACACATAGCCCCAAGGTAATGATTGATGGAAGGGAGGCAGGGTGAATCTTGGGACACTAGACACTTGGGTGTCCAGTCTGCATGCCGCTAATTAAAGTGGAGATTTGGTGTAACCTGCCTAATCACAATGGAACAAGTTATCTAGGGTCCTATAGATAGTAGAACCAATAGGACATCGTACTAGTAGTGACATCTATCACATGTGAAGTAGAGGGAGGGGCATAGACGCCCACCCGATAAGTTACCCAATACGCATGCTCCTTTACCATATACAGTTATAGCACCTATACTTAAATTACCTTTCCTAACCAATTATAGTGCATGATGATTTTTTGTGGAGTTAAACGTCAATGATGACGAGTTTTATGCATAAAAGTTGCTGTTCAACTGAAGTTCGAGGAAGTTGGAGCGAGACAGGTGATCGCAACAATGCTGAGTTCCTGTTGTTTCTCTGTTTGATGTACATGTCATTAAACAGACTTCCCTTTTCCAAATCACTGAGTCCTTTTTATTGAGTCGTGTTGGAGTAAGTGAATCCTGCACCCCCCTCCCTCACATGGTGCAGCTATCTTGTCTTAAAGGTACTAGAGAGTGAGCACTGACCTATGGGCCCGTCGGTGAATATCCCGCCCTCCAGTACAGTGAGTTTGAACGGGAATGTGCCACCGCGGCTGATCCCGCTAAACTTGCTCTAATTAGTGAGGAACTCTAGACATTCAACACAAATGCCATCAGAGAGGTCCAGTACTTTAGCCGCCCACAGGCTGCTCGAAGATATGGAGAGGGTGCTAGGCCCAGGAAAACACTGGCTATTTTATTGAGAGGAGATTGGGGTCAGTCCAAGATTACTTCTATTAGGGATGACCAAGGTATCGTACAGCGGTAGGACCAACAGATACTGGATTTATTCACAGAATTCTATACAACCGTATATTCCCAACCCCCTGAACACACTGAACAACATACGCGAGACTTCCTTCATCAAATACCCACAACATGAATCTCCCCTTCGACTAGAGATCAACTGGACTTCCCGATTACCCTGGACGAGATAGTCGGGGCCATCTCGGACCTGCCCAAAGGTAAAGCACCCAGTCCTGATGACTTGCGACTGAATTCTACCAGGAACACATAACCATACTAGCCCCCAAGTTATGGGAAGTTTGGTATGAATCACTCTGTGTGTCTGTCCTCCCCCCAACATCTCTCTGCGGGAAGCTGTTATAACAGTGTTGCTCAAGCCTGGCAAGCCCAGCAATGAGTGTGGTTCATATAAGCCCCTTTCCCTTATGAATTTAGACACTAAAATCTTCACCAAGGTGATGGCGAACAGTTTTCTCCCGATCATGTCGCATCTAGTCCACGAAGATTAGGCAGGCTTTGTACCGGGGAGATCCACTTCTCATATCATCAGGCAGCTGTTCAATGTAATGGCTCGGATTGACCAGGACGCGCACGCAGTCGCGGTCACACTTGATGCTCAGAAAGTGTTTGATATGGTGTCATGGAAGTATATATACTGGAGACAATGGGCATCAGCCCCAATATGATTGGTTACATCAAGCTGCTATACGCCTCTGTGGCTAGGGTCCGGGTTAACTCTGACATCCACTCTATTCACGCTCTTCAGGGGTACCAGTCAGGGCTGCCCATTCTCCCTGATCCTTTTTGCTCTGGCGATAGAGCCTATGGCGGATCACATCAGAGAGCGCCATTCCCACAAAGGAATTAGGCCAAAAGACACCCCGGAAGTCGTATCCCTGTATGCAGATGATGTGCTCATATACATCCAGGACCCGGCCACCCATCTTGACCCCATTCTAGGTGACATCACACGCATAGGCACCCTTTCGGGATTCACAATCAATTATTCCAAATCCGAGGTCTTTTCCCTTACTAACTCTACACAACAACCTATCACCGAATACCCACTCCGCTGGTCCCCTGGCGGAATCAAATACCTGGGAGTCCAGGTGTCGTTGACTAGGACCACCTTGCTCGCAGATAATTACCTGACTTACCCACTCCGCTGGTCCCCTGGCGGAATCAAATACCTGGGAGTCCAGGTGTCGTTGACTAGGACCACCTTGCTCGCAGATAATTACCTGACTGCATCGCAGATGGCCAAGTCGAAAATGGCGCTCTCTCCCACTGTCGTTTGCCGGGAGACTCCCTCTCTCATTAAGATGGTCCTACTGCCCAAACTGTTATACATATTCAGTAACGTACCCATATGGCCCGGGGGGAAATACTTTACGCGCCTCCATAAATTATGCGTACAGTTTTTATGGCACTCTGGTGCGGTCCGCAAGAAGTGGGCCGATATAACGCTCCCATATGAGAAAGGGGGTTTCACTGCCCCAAACCTCATATCCTATTGGACTGCGACGCATGCACAATACGCCACTCACTGGTATCCTGGCTCCCCAACCCTCTTGCATGTCAAGCTGGAGACCCTCGCAGCAACTGGTGTTAATATAATGTCCCTCATTGTACACCAGCACTATGCATCCGATTCTCCCATTGACCCAATTGGAGCCACCTTGCTCGCCTGGAAACGACTGCTGTATCAAACAGCGGAATCCCCCTCCCCCCCATATACTATAAATGGCTCCCCGTGTGGGTCTTCCCTTGGCTGCAGCCTACACACGACATTGCTCTTGCTCGACACTGGGGGATGCTAGGCTACCAGGCACTAACAGACTTCTACCCTGAGAGCAGGTTCATCGACCCACAGATATGGAAGTCGGGTCATTCCGGGTCCGCGCTTGAGACCCTGCAATACTATAGGCTCCGGGTGGCATTCCGCACTGCATGGCCCACTTTTCCCGACACTCCGGCGATAGCATTCATTGCCAGCTCGGGCGGTGTCGTTTCCTCTCTATGTAAGATATTACTAGAGGGCGCCCCAATCCAGAATTCCAGGGCACGCGACGAATGGGCAGAGGAACTAGGCTTTGAGATCTCCAATCAACTGTGGGGGAAGATGTGTTTGCATACAAAAATGTCTCCCTTAACTTCTGCTACAGAGCTACGCAGTACAAACTACTGAACAGATTGTACAAAACCCCTCTCAGGATATCTGAGTTTGCCCGCACTACCACGCATTCCTGTCCCTGCTGCAAGGCAGAGAAACCTGATCACTTCTGACTTGCTGTGAATTGGGACATTTTTGGGGTAGTATCCTAAAGACACTTACAGGTAATTGACACTGCAATTGACCCTGACCCACTCGGGCTCTTGTTCGGGGTATGGAAAACTGATGATGATAGACGTATGGCTAAATTACTTAACATTAGTTGCATAGTGGCCAAAAAATGTATACTCCAAAGCTGGACGAGCCCCTCTCCCCCTACGTTTCGGAAGTGGCTTTGCATGCTTACATGATCTCGAAATTGTGAAGAAGAATACATTACTATGCTCCCTGCCCATTCCCGCCCCAAGAACATATGGAAGGCATTTAACAGCTACCTTAATAACCAAGACTCGAACATCTGAGAGCGGCTCATCTCCGCCCCCTTCGGAAAGTACATGATCACCATGTAACACTGTGTTCTATTGATTACCCATGTGCTGTGCTATTGCCTTTGTGGTTACTGTAATACTATTCATCTATATATTGATGCACCTTTCGCTTCAACATGCGTGTTTGTTGTAAACCTCTGCCAACAAAAATAAAAGTTTTTAAAAAACTAGTTTTAATACGCCAATTTTGATTTTGTTAATTTTATTATATAATTCACTGATATTGTGATCATTTTGCTCCCCCATAACTATCATCTTGTATAGTGTAATCGGGGCATTACCTTTCAATTTGCAGGCTAATAGCCACGCATAAAAAGTAACAATACTCCATCACACAGCAAAACATTTCTTACTTGCCAATATTCAATGATCACTTGTCATTGGTTAGTGGCAAGCCCTGTATTTTGAGCCCTGGACTTTTGTGCCATTATTGGAAAACCCATAACCATATTTCTGCAATTTTGAACGTCCTTGATCGTTCCAGTGTGCCTTTTGTGATTTGATATTCAACCATTAAACTTCTGGCAGGTTGAAAACACTTTACTTAATCTGGATGCTTGTAGAATTCTAAAAATGTACTTGGAACAAGATATTTGTAAAATCTAATTTATTTGTGACTTGTGATGAATTTGCCCATGGTGAGAAGATTTGTCAGATGGATTTTGGCCTGTATTTATTAATCTCAACACATTTGAGGCCTTTAGGTCCAGAGATTAAATGCTCATTGCATAAGCACTAAGGTAACATTGTTGGCTTGCCAAGGGGGCAGATGCACATTTCAGACATCCATAAGCCAACAACATGGCCCGATTCAAATGCAATCGGTAAGGGTTGTATACTAATTGACCTTTTCACAATTGACCTCAGGAGAATTGACCTAATTTAGAAGGTCCATTACGACATATATGCGGGGGGTAACCCCCCGCAACCCACCACCCAATCCAAAACCCCCTGCAACTCCCTCACTCAATCCCCTTATATTATTTATAATCCAAAACCAACCCAATACATATATAAAATAACTAAAATAATATAAAGGTCAGTTGTGCAAAAGGTCAATTGTAAAAGGTCAATTTGGGTAATACCTCGGTAAGCACTGTTCTATTAATATATCTTCCAGGAAAGATGCAGCATTTGGCTACAAAGTCTTCATCTTTTTTTCTTCCTGCAACATGGTGAGGCACATGCTGTCTTTTCAACCCAGCGTCTTGATTTTGTTAAATTAAAATACCAATCGGGTAGCAAAGATGGGACACCCTAGTAAAAAAATAAATGACTACCTTGGTGACTGATACGTTTGGGCCTTGCTCTTCCTTTTTCACAGCATCCTCCCTGGTCATATGCTGTGCTGTGTACGGCCTTGTATGCCCGTTGACACTGGATGAGCTGGGAGAGGAAGGTGTGGACACACAGGTCATTTGGCTAAGGGGATAGTCGATTTGTCTAAAGATTGGCGTGTACAACTAAAAAGGGACACTTAACACTGTTTTGCTGAAAAAGAAATGTCTCCTTACCGAGAAGTACTGTTTTTCACAAAAAGGCTGAAAACATTTTAATGACACCATATGTTTACAAGCAGATGTCAGAAGCCTGGCTAAATTATTTGTAAACGTTTCCAATCAAGGCCACCTTGTTTTATGCCCAAAGGAATACATTTTAGAAATCCTAAGCAAAAGTATATATTCTTTGTAGGTTTGAGGCACTTTTGAAATCCAGCTTGGTACATTCTAGTAATGCTTCAGGTGTAATTTATACTGAGAAAATAAGCATGTGCAAAGTCCTTTGAAGTTGTCTTTTTAATTGTTCTCATGCTTCATTTTTCAGATGGAACAAGAATAGCCTCCTCAACGGGCATAGACATTCTTCTCCTAGATGACTTCAAATTATCCATTAATGACTCCACGTACCACGTGCGTCCACCAATGAGAGGTACATCAAGATCTAGTAAAACGCATTTAAAATCTGCATTGTTAATATTTGGGCAAGTTACATATATGCTAGGGCTCTCTGAGTAGGCATCATGAAACGCGACAGCCGTGTTAAGCTCAGTAGATATGGTAATAACTGTTCTCCAGCATGGGGTCTGTATGCTCATGAATATTCCCCATCGTCAGGCCGGGAATCCTCGGTATAGAAAAATATCAGTATCAGTTTCGTTTCTGATCTGTCTTTCTTAGTAGTAACCAATCACTGGTCTCTGGGTCATACTGCCCCCAGCCAATGACTGCCCTCTCCCTAAGCCCCGCCTCTGGCAGCCATCCTCAGATTTTTACCGCACGTTCAAGTGTTGGGAGTCCTCGTGCTGTAGCTCTCGAGCTTTTGCTGCGCGTTCGCGCTTTTTCAGGAGATTTTTCTAATTTTTCGGTTAAATAGAGCCTCAAGCTCCACCGTTTCTACATCCGATCAACGGGGATCCGTTTCGGAGTTTTCTACGCCCCTCAAGGGTGAAGATTTCGTCGAGTTGCGCTTTTGGAGGATTCCAGAAGTTCCGAGGCCTACCCCGGACATGGCCCAGGAGAAAGGAAGCTCGACGCCCGGGAAGCTGTTCAGGACCTGCCCTGGATGCCAGCTTCAGAATGTTTTCAAGGAGGACGAGCATTCGTTATGCCTCTACTGTCTCCATGAGGACAAGACGCACACGGAGAAGGACTGTGCGTTTTGTGGGAACATGTCGGAGTGGACCATGAAGGATCGCCACCTCCGTCTCGCCAACTGGCTGGAAGGGAAGAGCCCGTCAGGCGAGAAGAAGAAAAAGAAGTCTGAGCGGTCTTCTAAGTCCTGTGAGGGTGCCCCGGCGATGGGGGCCCAACAAAAGGCCAAGCACCGCGAGTCCGCGGGCACCGGGAGCGCCGAACGGTCGGGCTCCTTGGCTGCCAGGCAGGGCGCATCCTCCCCGGCGCCATCGACCACGAGCCAACGCTCTGGCTCGGGTAAGAGGAAGTCTGAGAACCTGGCGAAGCTTCTGGAGAGGCCCCGGTCGATCTCGAAGATTCCGGCAGAGGGGGAGCGAGGCTCGGACCCTCCCCCCAGGGTGAAGGCCCCAGGCGTACAGAAGGTGACGATGGCCTTAATTCACCCTGCTAAAACCTCGATTGAGGATGTCGCAGCGGCCCTGGCTCAGCCTGTGGAGGCTACGCCAGTGGAGGCGACCTCAGGACCCAGAGTCTCCCTGCCACTGCGGAAGGAGTCTTCTTTCAGTCCCATTGAGAAGACCCCCACGAAGTCCTCGTTAGAAAAGGTGTGGGAGGGGCAGGTGGCCATTGTGGATACAGACACGACCTCTGAAGAAGAGCTCATCGAAGTTGTGGAAGAGGCCCAGCCCATCGGGAGGGATCCCGACGAGGGCGACGACGAGAGCGACGGTGTCGCCGACGAGGTTCCTCAATAGCCCTCGCGCCCGTCGTTTCTGGCGCCGCAGGACACTGCAGCGGCCATTTTGTCAGCCATCCAGTCCTTATTCTCGGAGATAAGGACAAGGTTGCCCCTCCCCCCCCGACGGAGGTACCTGAGCCAGACCTGACTGGGGAACTGGAGCCGGGACCTTCGGAAAGTCCACTGCATAAGAGGAGGACGACGCATCCTACGCCACCTCTCCCACCTCTGCAGCCTGCTCTGCCTTCCCCCCGGTCTACTACCCATGGGGATGATACAGGCACGGACATGGCTACTACAGGTACAAATGACGACGGAGGCGACGACGGGACGTGTCCCCCGTCCCCCTCTGCTCGGGCGTCCCCGCCAGACGAGATTGGATCCTTTCATGCCATGATTTCCAGGGCATCCGAGCTCTTCCAGCTTTGCCCAGAAGAGAAGAAGGAAGGGTTCCTTTACCAACGGCGCAAGGCTAAAAGGAAGACGGTCCTCGCCGTACCACTTCTTGATGACATCTGGGATGAGGGGCTCGCCCTCCTCAAGAACCCTGCCACGGCGCCGGCAAAGAGGGACCGGTACGAGAAGAAGTACCGGGTCCCCGATGCTGCCCCCTTGTGCCTTCGGGCGCAACCTACCCCGGATTTGGTCGTCTCGGCGGCAGCAAAGAAGAAAGCTGGGGGGCCATCGGCCTCAACATCAACTTCCCCGCCAGACGGTGAGGGCAGGAAGCTGGACACGATGGGACAACGGATCATCTTATCCGCAGCGACGACTATCAAGGCGGCCAACGCCCTGGCTATCGTAGCCCGCTACGACAGGGAGTTGTGGTTCAAAATCGCCCCTCTGTTGGACTTCCTTCCGGACGCCAAAAGGGCTGAGGCCCTTCAAATCCTACAGGAAGGTGAGATTGCTTCGGACCACGCCATCACAGTGGCAACGGACATCGCCGACACCAGTTTCCGTCATTTGGGCAACAGCGTTTGCCTGAGGCGACGAGGATGGCTCAAGGCGACGGATTTCCGCCAGGACGTACAAACCAAGGTTTTGGACATGCCCTTCGACGGGAACAACTTGTTTGGGAAGGCGGTTGATGAGTCCCTTCAGGCCATCAAGACAGACAGAGACTGCCCGGGCACTGGGAGTGCTCCAACAACGACGGCCGTCCTTTCGGAGCTCCGGAGGCAGACAAGGTGCCTCCAAGGGATCCGGCAGTGGCTCCTCCACGTACCGCCAAGCGGCAAGATCTTCGTCCCAGGAAGCCTACAGGGGACGCGGCAAGTCAGGTGGTGCCCGTCGTCGTCGACAGGGAGGTCAAGGAGGCAAGGCGACCTCCAAACAAGATTGAACCGACCGTGGGGTCGGGCCCCCGCCGAAGCACCCCGGTGGGAGGCCGGCTGGCGAGGTTCGTCAGCATGTGGGAGTCCATCTCCACCGACCGTTGGGTGCTGGACGCCCTGGCCCAAGGGCACGCCCTCGAGTTTCAGAAGAAGTGCCCTCGCGTTCCACCCGTGGCCAGCAAGGAAAATCACGTCCCTCAACTACTGTTGGAAGTAAGGGCGATGCTCAAGAAGGGTGCCATCGAGCTCGTCCCAAAGAGACTTCGGGGCTCGGGAGTTTACTCAAGGTACTTCCTCGTAAAAAAGGAGACAGGAGGGTGGCGCCCCATCCTGGACCTGCGACGACTGAACAGGTACATCAAGGCACAGAAGTTCCGGATGGTCACCCTCCAGCACGTGCTGGGACAGCTGGAGGAGGGCGACTTCCTGTCGTCGTTGGAATTGGAGGATGCATACTTCCACATCCCCATTCTAAATAGACATCGAAAGTTCCTCAGGTTCGTGGTCCAAGGGCGGCACTACCAGTTCAAGGCCCTCCCGTTCGGATTGAAGTCGGCACCCAGGGTGTTCACCAAGTGCCTCGCACCGGTGGCAGCGCGGCTGCGCCTACAGGGGATCCACGTCTACCCCTACCTGGACGACTGGCTCATCCAGGCAAGGACAAGGGAGCACACTGCGAAGACAGTCCAGCTGCTCACGGACCTGGGATTCTCCATCAACTTTCCAAAATCCCACATGGTTCCGTCGCAAGTCGCCCTGTTTCTGGGAGCCAAGCTCGACACAGTGGCGCGGCTGGCCTCAGTCGGAGGAAAGGACCAGGACCATTCTGGGCAAGGTGCAGCGTCTGCTGGCCACGGACATGGCCAGGGTAAGATCTATCAAGTCCCTCCTTGGGATGATGTCCTCCTGCATTTATCTGGTGCGCCTTTGCAGGCTTCGGAAGCACCACTTACAAGAGTTGCTCGACGCCCGTTGGGTCCAGTCGACGGGCAGCTTCGAGGACAGGATCCCTCTCAACGAGACGTTCCGTCAGGCGATCCGGTGGTGGGGTACCAGCTCTAATCTGTCGGCGGGCACGGACTTTCAGACCCCAGCTCACAAGGTGACGACGGATGCCTCCCTGGAAGGTTGGAGAGCGCACTCCGGAGATCTTCACGCGAGAGGCCTTTGGCTACCGGAGGAGAAGTCACTCCACATCAACATCTTGGAGCTCCGCGCAGTGTTCTGGGCCCTCAGGTCTTTTCTTCCGTCCCTCAAGGGCAAGGTGGTGAGGATCTTCACCGACAACCACCACCACGATGTTCTACATCCGGAAGCAGGGCGGAACCAGATCCCCTGCCCTATCCAAGGAAGCCCAGGATCTGTGGCATTGGGCCGTCGCCCAAGGGATGTTTCTGGTGCCTCTTCATCTGGCAGGAATAAAAAACACGATCGCCGACTCACTCAGCAGAGATCTGCGCTTGTGCCACGAGTGGGAACTATGCCGGGATCAAGTGGATCGACTCTTCCGACGATGGAGCGAACCCCAAATCGATCTCTCCCCGACGGCGACGAATTCCAAGTGCCGGAGGTTCGCCAGCATGTTCCCCCAGCCGAGGAGCATGGGTGATGCTTTCTCGTTCCCCTGGGACGGCCTATTTCTTTATGCGTTCCCTCCGCTGCCGTTGCTGCTCCGGCTCATCAACCAGCTCAAGAGCTCCCGGTGCAGGATGATCCTCATCGCACCGGCGTGGCCGAGACAGATCTGGTTCCCGGACCTTCTAGACTTGTCAACGTCCACACCAGTCAAGCTGCCGACGGACGCAGATCTTCTCTCCAGAGAAGGAGGCGCCATTCTTCACCACAACCCGGAGTCGCTGACCTTGCAGGCCTGGCTCCTGCAGCACTAGAGTTTGGAGGGTACGACATCTCGGCCGACTGCAGAGAGGTTCTTGCAAAGGCCAGGGCGTCCTCAACTCTCAAGTGCTACGGACATAAATGGAAGAGGTTCTCTGTCTGGTGCCGTGCACAGAAGATTAACCCTCCGCGGATTACGGCCCCTCAAGTATTGCCGTACCTACTGTCATTGGCCAAGCCTGGACTAGCTCACGCTTTCATCAAGATACATCTGGCCGCCATGTCACGATACACCAGAACTACGGGACGGGCGTCCTTGTGGTCTCATCGACTGGTGAAGGAATTTATGAAAGGATTGTTCCGATCATTCCCGCCGGTGAAGGCCCCTGCCCCGGCGTGGGAGCTCAACGTGGTGCTGACCAGGCTCATGGGGGGCACCTTTGGAGCCTATGCATTCGGCACCGTTGAAATTTCTGTCGTGGAAGACAGCGTTTCTCGTGGCCATCACCTCCGCATGACAAGTGGGAGAGATCCAGGCCCTATCTTGCAAGCCGCCATACTTGACGTTTCACGACACGAGGGTGGTGCTGAGGACGCACCCCTCCTTAATGCCCAAGGTGCCGTCGGACTTCCACCTCAACGAACCCTTGGTGTTGCCAGTTCTCTTCCCATCTCCTTCATTGCCGGCTGAAAGGGCTCTGCACTCGCTGGACGTAGCTAGAGCGCTGAAGTTCTACGTGGACCGCACGAAGAGTTTCCGGAAGACATCACAGCTGTTTGTGAACTTTGAGACTGTGAATCAAGGGAAGGCTCTCTCGAAGACTTCCATTTCCAGATGGCTCTCCGGCTGCATCATGCACTGTCACCGGTTGGCAAACCGACCGCTGCCCGGCCGTCCGAGAGCCCATTCGACCAGAGCAATCGCTGCTACCACAGCGTTCCTGTCTGGTGTGCCCCTGCTGGACATCTGTCGGGCTGCGACGTGGAGTTCGACTCACACCTTCACAAGATTCTACTGCGTCGATCGGGACTCCAGGGAGGAGTCGTCCAGGGTCGGCCAAGCAGTGCTGCGCAACCTGTTAGCTTAAGGTGAGCCTGGTGAGGAGGTAAGAGATGCTTAATGTTGAGTTGTTGTATTGCTTAATGTTGAGCCTGTTGCAACCTCCCGTGGTTGTGCATGTGTGTACTACTATGTATTCTCTTATTCATGAGCATGTGAATCCATGCCAGAACCCATGCTGGAGAAGGAACAAGTTACTTACCTGTAACTGTTGTTCTCCAGCATGGGTCTGGCATGGATTCACATGCGAACCCTCCCGCCTACCCCTCTGCGGCTCTTCACTTGGTCATACTGCCACTTTACGTGGTACCAAATCTGAGGATGGCTGCCAGAGGCGGGGCTTAGGGAGAGGGCAGTCATTGGCTGGGGGCAGTATGACCCAGAGACCAGTGATTGGTTACTACTAAGAAAGACAGATCAGAAACGAAACTGATACTGATTTTTTTTCTATACCGAGGATTCCCGGCCTGACGACGGGGAATATTCCTGAGCATGTGAATCCATGCCAGACCCATGCTGGAGAACAAAAGTTACAGGTAAGTAACTTGTTCCTTCCCTCTTCAATAGTCAAAATATTAATGGATTGACCCTAACCTTTCCCAAGAAGCACATTATTATGCAAGTTAATTTGTAAACGTATTCCCAGTTGAATGATGGGGACTTCTATCGAATCTCCATGAGAATAGACTAGCCACGTAAATGCAAAGATCAACGCAAATCTATATCTGGTTTGCCGAACTGACCAAAAGTAGTACTAGGCCAGAATGAACCCTGTATGAAATTAAAAGTGTAAAAAAGTTGGCCGAATAAAGACCTTTGTATTATCAGTTGCACTGAAACACAGTTATCATTATGATGCATGATTGTAATGTTTGAATGGATCCTTTGAAAATGTTCTATGTTTTTGTGCAGCCAAACATGTGTATGAGGAGAACCTGCCAATGCTTGTTGGGCCTGGAACATATAGCCACTTAATAACATAATGCCCAGCATGTTATTACCTTTTAATTGGTGGATTTCTCAAGGTTATATTTGGCAATTCATGTTCATGAATTCAGTATTTTCTCTGGCGCTATACAAGTAAGTTTGTCTGTTAGATCTTGCCCAACTATTCCTTTTCATGTGTGATGTGCTGTTAGCAGATCCACGCTTCATTCTTTGTTCCGGTAAGCTGTCAATCTACAAAATGTTGCCGCCTCTTGTTGGTATACTTTGAGGTTTGCCTTGCCCACATAACCTAGTGATAGTAGCCAGAATTCTATGAGGTTGCATGGGTGTGCATGACCTGGCACTCTTCACTTAACCTGTTCCCCTGATCTTTTCCAATTGGAGTTTGCTCTTGCCAACTTAAATGAGCAGTTCCGTTTTGGTTGCCTCATCGTTGTCAGGCTTGCCATATAGAAGTAAAGTGTGGTTAGTTGTGCTATTGGATTATTGGAGTACAACACATGTACTGCAGTAGAGCTGAATATCGTGATGAATTACTGTTTTAGGGTACACTTTAAATATCTTGGGTAATGGATGCACAGTTGCTACATTCACCCCCTTCACTGTAATTTGACACATGTACAGATGCATAGTTTTGTTGGCTTGGGCAGTATGCATAAATCTTATCGGTTGACCTCATATTTTGCCCCCTGCGTAGGCTGGATGTGCATGCTGTCAACCTGCGGCTCGTAGTCCTCATTTCTTCCTCCCTGTTTTACATTGGGGGGAATGTTGTCTTTTTGTAATGCAAAAATAAAAACTTAATTTGATTAATATTATTATTAAAATATTTATTTCGGCGACTTCACACCATAAAAGATCACAAACAACAAACACAGAGATAACCTAACATCATAAATAATTTGAACACTTTGAAGCACACAAAACCGTGTCCTAAAATCATAATTTAAAAAAGCTACAATGGCTTTAATCTAATGGAGTATTGCATTTCAATTAATCAAGCGCGGCAGAAGAGGATTTTACATCTAGGCGCAACCAGATCGGTTTAAGCCAATGGTTTCTTTCCTTTACATAGGCAGGGCAAAAGCAGAAGAAATGCATCTTATTCCCCTGGAGCAAGGCAGCACCGATAGACAGAAGACAAATACTCACCCACCCTCCCCCCATTTACAGTGTAGCACGCAAATGGCAAAAGGCAAAGTTAAGTTTCGAAAAGGTGCTCTTTTCTTTCGCATTCAAGTGTAGGTCCGGATACTGCTCAAAGCCCCAGATTTCTTTAATCGACAAATATTTAGCCAAGTGCTTGCTCTCAAGGCAAAAGTCAATCATCCTGCCCCATGCCAAATGAGTAAAAGAAGACTTCACGTGGCTTTTATAAGCAGAACCAAATTTTGTGGGGTTTGACGATAGGTCAGCAAGTCCAATATTATTAAGCATAGTTTGCACATGGATGAACCATGGCAACAATCTGCCTCCAGCTGAGGGAAGCTGCTCCTCCAGGACTTCCCTATATGACTTTAATACCATATGGACAGGATACATTTATTAAAAAGATTATACCTGCGGTCTAAGTCCCTAGAGTTCGCTAAATGTCCCTATATTGTCTAGTCTTTCCCTCTCTTCAGGGTATATACTTCCCCTTTGGTATCTCTGTTGGTGACGACTATCAAGGGGACAGATAATCTGAGGGACCTTTCCCTATCCTTGCTCACTGCTTTCCTATCTACTAAAACGTTGCACATTTACTCAAGGTCGATAACTGACTTTATTCTCATCGCCTTGAGTCTGTGTCTTACAAAACTTAAGACCATGATCACAATGTTCAAGGAGTTTCTAAAAACAACTCTGTTTCCTATTGAGCTGTTTACCTTAAAAGGATGCTGTTATGTCTAAACCGGGTCTTCTGATACTCAGGGTTCGGGTTATCACACCTGAACCTATTGTCAACCGGTTTCAGCAGTATCTCTTTAATTCCCGCTTTCCTCAGGACATATATTGGCTTTCCATTTACTGGTCAACATTGTTATTAGCAAAACAGTAAAGAGTAGCAATCAAAAACCGTAACAAGAGTGGCTATTCTCCTCACTTCTGTCCACATCATGGATTAGTGGATCGGTTTTCCACAATTTCTCCTGGGTTGTGGTTTCTTGATCACGTATCTTAAATAGGAAGAGACAAAGAAAGGGGTCTCTTCAGTCTTCTGTGTGCACATTCATTCCGTTCATACAATGCCTATTCAATAGACAGGGGGGCGGGGGTCTCTCACCTGTCTTCTCTTTTTGTGAATCTGCTGTTATTGCCAGTGTTTTTCAAACTGAACTATACTTTGCATGTTCTGGCATCTGCAACAAAATCATATTTCCTGTATTAGTTGTTGCATAATAGTAGTGTATCTCTATTCGGTACCACTGTCTTGGTCTTTTACCATATACCTGTAAGGTCCATAGTCAGTGGTCTCTGTTCAGCAGTCCTGCCACGCCCCTGCCGTTGGATATTCTCAGGTTTTCTTCTCCTTAAATTGTTGTACGTGATCTAAAGGCAAAAATGGGATGTTATTCCCAGGAAGTACAGCAGCCTTGTTAACTAGTTCTTTCTGAACCACTACTAGCACCCCCAGTTACTTTCCACTACCAATGGTTCATCCCATTAATGATCACTCTCTAATCCACGCAAGTCTGCTCCTCTTACCTTCTTTTGTAGCTTCAATGGTGCAGCTCTGTTTTCTTTGTCGTGTGTCGTGGTCGGCATTTTTGTTTGTTCCGTATTTATATCTACAGTGGTCACGTCATGGCATTCCGATCTGTAGTTTGTGTGGCTCTTAGACTGCCTCAGATATTATGGCCAGTCATACCTATGGTTCTTCATAGTTCATATTCACTGTTGTTCGTAATTTTGCTCTTTTTTAACCTCTGTGTTAACATTTTTAGCTCAAACTACCCAGTACGCTGGAGGTGTTGGGAAATATAGTTCTATGTTCTACCTGCCGTGTTTTCAATGAATTCATTACAGTCAGTGATTCGTATTGTTTAGGTGATTCCTTTATTCTTTTTACACATCCTCCCACAAATTTCTCTTGCCTATTAATCATTCTTATTCATGGTCGTCCTGTATGTTACCCCCCATTTCAACATTTTTACTCTAACTACCCGGAGCTCAAGGAATATTGGGAACTGTAGTTGTTTTGTAAAATCGGCATTTGTTTTGCTCAACGTCTGGATTTTATGGTCATGTGATCATGTTCGACTTGAGACTCAAGCTACCATGAGCTCCCGGGATCATGGGAAATGTGGTTTATCACCAAGGCCGTGTTATGAGGCGAATCCCCTTTGTGAAGTGCTTATATTCATATATTAATATAGCCATCCATACAAATAGGCACTGTGGGGAATTGTACTTATACTTATAGTAGTTTGTTCTTTTATTTCCTCTCAGCCCATGCATTTGATGCTCTTTGGGTCCCATGGTGGTTTTGCTGCTTTGGGAAGTATGTGTTATGTTTTTAGGCCTTGTTCCCTTTTCCGTGTCCAGGATATTTTTGCCTGTCCCTCTACCTCCTGCAGGTGTCTATTGCGATTTTATAGAATTGCCAAGGCTTGCCAACATATTTCTTCATTGAGGCCTTCTGTGTGACTTTTTAATCTATAAATCTACATTTCTCCAGCATGGGGTCTGGCATGGATTCACATGCTCATGAATATTCCCCGTCGTCAGGCTGGGAATCCTCGGTAAAGAAAAAACCAGTATCAGTTTCGTTTCTGATCTGTCTTTCGTAGTAATAACCAATCACTGGTCTCTGCGTCATACTGACCACAGCCAATGACTGCCCTCTACCTAAGCACCGCCTCTGGCAGCCATCTTCAGATTTTTACCGCACGTTCATTTTTTTTTTTTGAAAAATTTTTATTGGTTTTTCAAAACATATAACAAACAGTGCGTGGTATGGCGGTGTAATATGTGTAACACCCACACAAAAAAAAAAAAAAAAAAAAAAAAAAAAAAACCCCCAACAACCTCAACAATCCCTCCCCACCCGTTCCGCCCCCCTCCCCCCGAGACCACAGGTCAGTCCCCAATCATTCAATATGCTCATGTGTCGAGCAGGGACTACCAGGACTGTTTGGAGTGCTGGCCGATGTCGCTGAACGGAGGAGCGGCTCAGTCAGTTCTACCCAGCGGAGAAGATCTGCACTGGAGTCAAGTTTTTGTACCTGGATGGCCATTTCCCAAGCCGCCGTCTCCGCGGCGACCCATCTCTTGAGATCGTACCACCAAAGGGCCTCACCAGGTCCTCGTGCGCTCTTCCAGCTCATGGCTATGCGCCTTTTCGCCGTTATGTAAATCAAGTCCAGGAGTCTATTTAGGGGCTTGTTCTTGGTGCTTCGCTTGTAAGCCCCCAGTATGCAAGCTGCTGGTTCGTGAATTTCGACTTCTATCCCGGCCAGCGCCACCCTATCTCGTACCTGGGTCCAGAACCTCAGGACCATGGGGCAGCTCCAGAACATATGGGTCATTCCTGCTTGTGGCGCATGGCACTTGGGGCATGATTGTGGCGAGGCCCCCTTGAACTTAGATATGGCGTCAGGTGTGAGGTAGGCTCGGTTCGTGATGTATAGCTGTATTAATTGGAGGCGTGCATTTCTGGAGGTCTTTTTGTGGTAGTGGGTAATCTTTTCCCATGCGTTGTCCTCGAATACAAGGCCCATTTCGCTCTCCCATCTCTTTTTGCATTTCAGTTCATTCGTTGTTGTTGCCTGTAACAGGGCCTCGTATATTCTGGAGGTTTCGTGGCCTCCCTCGGCTGTGTCCAGCAAGGTTTCGATGGTTTCATTCTCTGTAAATCGATTGTCTGCCTCAGGCCATCTCTTCCTTAAGGCCCGAGTTATTGCCCCGTGGAGCAAGAACTGCCCGATGGGCAGGCCCGTCGACTCGCAGAGGTCGGAGAATGTAGAAAGTTCGTGTTCGTGCATGAGGTCGCCCAGCGTCGCTACTCCGTGGGGCTCCCATACCGAGCGAGCCTCGGTGTGCCCCCATGAGGGTGTCGCCATGACTGCAGCGATGGGGATCTGTGGGGAGTACGGATCTCGCAGCCCCACAGCCTTACAGGCCCTCTTCCAGAGCTGGGTTCCCAACATGGCCAGGTATGGGTGACGTTGTGGAGCCCCCTTCCCGACCCACAACAAGTCTCTAAGTAGCAGTAGTGGCAGGGCCGGCTGGAGAAGTCTGGTGTCAGTGGTGGTTTCATCCGCCATCCAGTGCGTTACGTGTTTCAATTGGCTGGCCAGATAATATAGTTCGAAATTAGGGACTTTCAGTCCGCCCCTCTCGTAGGGTCTCTGGAGGATGTCAAGCCCCACCCTGTGCCTGCCTCCCTGCCACAGGAATTCTCTGCAGAGTTTGTTCAATTCTCTGAAAAAGGCTGAGGGGATGTTGTAGGGGACATTGGTGAAGCAATGCAGTAGGCGTGGGAGCGCTACCATTTTGAGGAGACCCGCCCTCCCCGCCACAGAAAGGGGAAGTTTGCCCCAGAAGGCCATGGAGTTGGTGAGTGCGTCCTTTGATCTGGCTGTGTTGAGGATGTGTTCTGTGTACGGGCTACGGTGTATGACAATGCCCAAGTATTTAAAGGACGTTACCTGCCACTGGAGAGCCAGTGGGGGCAGGGGTCCGCCCTCATTGCTGTGTAGCGCTGCGAGGGGGTAGAGACACGACTTGTCTTTGTTTATCTGGATGCCTGTGTGTTTTTGGAAGCAGTCCAGAGTCTCCAAGATGTAGGGCAGGAGATGCTCAGGGTTATTGAGGTAGAGGAGGGTGTCGTCCGCGTACATGGAGATGATGTGAGTCACTCCATCAAGTATAATGCCTCCCCCACCGTATTCCTGCCGGATGTACGCGGCCACTGGCTCAGCAGCAATGATATAGAGCATGGGAGATAAGGGACATCCCTGTCGTGTGCCTCTGTGGAGGGGCCATTTGTCAGAGTACGTCTTGTTGGTACGCACTCTAGCCTCGGGGTGTGTGTAAAGCAAATGGGTCCATTTAAGAAAGGCGGGTCCAATGCCCATCCTGGCCATGGTGGCGTACAACCATTCCCAATTAACCGAATCAAAGGCCTTGGTGGCGTCTAGTGATGCCACCGCGTATTTCTGGGTGTCATGCTCAGTGCGGTATATGATGTGGTGCAACCTGCGTAAATTTTCAGTGATAGAGCGCCCAGGTACATAGCCAGTTTGGTCGTGGTGAATCAACAGGGGGATCACCTTGCGTAGCCTGTTGGCGAGGAGTGCCGAAAGTATTTTGCAGTCGACATTGAGCATGGAGAGAGGTCTATAGGAACCGCAATCTGTTCCATCTTTGCCGGGCTTCAGCAAGGGGATGATTACAGCTTCCCTCATGGAGTCAGGGAGTATGCCGCGTTCGAAAGCCTCATTGTACACTTGTGCCAGCAGCGGGGCGAGGGTCTCCTCATATGTCTTATAGAATTCCCCCGGGAGACCATCCATACCTGGGGCTTTCCCAGAGGGTAAAGATCTAATGGTTGCCTTGACCTCGTCTGGGGTGATTGGGTCTTCCAGGGTTGCGGCCAACTGTGGGTCTAGTTTGGGTAACTCTATGCAGTCTAGGGCGTCCTCGATCCCGGTGTCTAACGGGGGCGGGGCTTGAGAATATAAGTCCTGGTAGTATTCGGAGAAGACCATATTAATATCAGCCTGGGTGTGCACCGCAGTGCCATCTGGTCTGAGGATGTGGCAGATGGGGGTCCTAGGGGATTCCCTTTTGTACAGCCAGGCCAGGAGTTTGCCGGGCTTGTCTCCCAGGGCGTGTGTCCTTTCCGTGTGCTTGGCGTAGCTTAGTTTCCCCAGGGACTCCCAGTGTGACAGACAGGCTTGTCTCTGCGCTATTATTTCCCGTACCTGCTCGGGGGTCGGGTTCGCTCTATTCTCCAGCTCCCCCAGCTTACTTTCTGCTTTTGCCAGGGCGTTCGTGATGGCCTTTTGGGTTCCCCCTACCGCTGCCAGCATGTCCCCTCTCATGACCACCTTATACGCCTCCCAAGCGGTGCTGATGCGATCTACGCTGCCTAGATTGTGTAGCCAATATTCGTCTGTGCTGTCTTGTACGTGGTCCCTGAAGGCCGCGTCAAGCAATGCTTCTGCTCGCAGTCTCCATGTAGGGATAGGGGGTCTGGGCGGGTGTACCTCCCAAGTGACCGACAGGGGTGAGTGGTCTGATAATACTCTGGGTAAGTATTGTGCCTCGCTGAAAGTGGCTTGCTGCTCCAGGCTGACTAGCATGTAGTCCAGCCTAGTGTGGACGTTATGTGGCGGGGAGAAGAAGGAGTATTCCCGTCTCTCCGGGTTCAGTTCCCTCCACAGGTCGCTAAGGGACAGATTGGAAATCAGTTTGGATAGTATCTTGGCGGGGGGGGACGGGCGGGAGTGTTTGGTGTCTGACCTATCTTTGAGGGGGTCTAAAGTGCAGTTGTGGTCCCCGCCCCAGATCATGGTGCTGTTTGCGTGGGGGCATAGTCTAGGGCTCAAGGAGCGGAAAAAAGCTGTGGCGTCATGGTTGGGTGCGTATGTGCTAATCAGGCATAGGTCTCTTCCCTCCATGGTACCCTGCACCAGCGCCATCCTACCCTCGTTATCCGTTTTTGTGTCCGTGACTTTAAAAGGGACTGACGGGTTAATCCACACCAGGACCCCCCTAGCATATGAGGAGTAGGAGGATCCCACCAAGGTCCCCCGCCAGGTTTTGGCTAGCGCAGTCAGTTTAGCCTCCGTTAGGTGTGTCTCCTGAAGCATGGCGATCCCTACCTTGCATCGTCGCAGGTATGCTTGAATTCTTCGCTGTTTCACGTAGCTATTCATGCCTCTGACGTTCCATGTCATCACTTTCACTCTCTCAGCCATAGTCAAGGTGGTGTACTCTCACTAGTCCAGGTCCCGGTCGAGGCCTCATTGGAGGTGCTGTGGTATTGGAGGAGTCCTGTGGTCTCGGTGTGTCAACTTTAGGGATCCCAACTAGGGTGCGGATATCCGGCACCCCTTCCCTAAGAAAGAACTTCCCCAACAAATAACTGGTCTAACAAGGTGCTCCTCGTCGTGACTGTCCCGTTTCCGCTCCCTAGGACCTGGCATGGTCTTCGGGTGCCCTACGGGTGGGTAAACGTACCCTGAAAAAACAGAAAAACACAAGCTCCTGGGGGGTTGAGGGAGCTAAAACCTCGGTGTTCCGCGTGGTAGGATCCCTTCAGCTGCTCCTGGGGTTGGATTGCAGTGTTCTTATGGTGCGGTATAATACAGTAGTCTTAGGTAGGTGTATCAGCGCGGCCTGCGCCTCTTGTCGTCTATGTCTGGTAGTTGCTGCTCGTCCATCCAGTCCCGGGCTTGTTCCGGTGTGTCGAATAGGTGGGCTCTGTTCTTGTGTATTACTTTCAACCTAGCAGGGTAAAGGAGCATGTATTTCAAACCAGCGGCCTTCAACCTGGCTTTGGTGTAGATGAACTGGGCCCTGCTCATCTGCACTTGAAAAGTGTAGTCGGGGTAGATGGCGATCCTGGCCGAATTTCTCAATATCTGGCCCCCTGACCGAGAGTACGCCAGGACGACCTCGCGGTCTCTGTAGTTTAACACTTTAGCAATCATGGGCCTGGGTGGGCCACCTGGCGGGGGCCTCTTGGCAAGCGACCTATGGGCCCTTTCGATGGAGAACCCCTGCGATAGTTTCTCTGCGCCGATTTCCTGCAGCAGGAGGTTTTCCACGTAGTTGGTGGGGTCTGGGCCTTCGATGCCCTCAGGCAGTCCGAGCAGCCGGATGTTATTCCGGCGGGCCCTCCCTTCGGCCTCTTCCACCTTGTTCTCGAGGTTTTTGACCGTTTGCTGGAGGCCTTCCATGTCATGGAGAAGTTGGGTGTTCGCTTCGGAATTCTCGCGTACTTGAGTCTCGAGTGCCTCCGTTCGATTAGCCAGGGAGCGGACGTCTTGGCGGAGGAGTCCCAGATCTATGGCCACTGCGTCGATTTTATTCACCATAGTCGTTTGGATTAGCTTGATGGCCTCCAAGAGTTGCAAGTTAGTGGGTTCAGGCGTCGCTGGAGTAGCGCTCGTGTCCCCTGCGGCAGTCGCCATGGTCGGGCACTCAGGGCTGGGGGGTTCGGGGGCTGTGTAGGCATCCAGGGTGGTCTGCCGCTGTTTAGACCTGGTCCCCCTCCCCGCTGACTTATCCGGGCAGGACATCCCCTCACCTCGCTGTGGAAGTTGCCCGCTTGATGTCCTCCGGCGCTCGGAGGGTTATGGTCCACGCTTCGGGCCCTCCCGCGGGGCGTCAAGCGCTCCGGCGCCGGTTCTCAAGGGCCTCCAGGCACCGCGGGGTGCGATACGGCCTGGCTAGGCCTGATATGGTAGTTCGTGGAAAGTCTTCGCGTTTCGGCCCGCGCTGCTTTTCTCGGTGCCCGGTGGGGGGGGGAACTCCTTTCTGTAGCTGCCCGTTCCGAATGCCGCGGTTCCAGCACTCCGCCCCCCGTGGCGCAATTCGGGCAGGGGTGCGCAGCTCCGGTGGTATCGCCAACCGGGGCAGCGCGAGGTGGCCGGTGCACTCGCACTCGGTGTAGTGCGCGATCTCTGGGCCTCGGTTCCAGCCGGGCCTCCGTCCCCTGCGGTTCCGACAGCGGGGCCAGCAGGCGCCCTCGTCCGCCTCAGTCGATCACTCGTTTTCGGGCTTGGGGCTCCCGAGCCTACCGCAGGGGTGGCCACCGGGGGGTCAGCAGGGGCACCCCCTCGCCGTTCCGCTCGGCGGCGCAGGGCGGCCCTCTCTCGGATGGCTCAGCAGATGTGAGCCGCCATCTTGGCTGTCCGCGTCGTGGGGTGTGCGATCCTCTCAGCTCGGCTCCCGGGCTTCCACCCTCGCGTGTGAAGGGTCCAGGAGGTTCTCGTCGCCGCCGGCGGCTCTCGGGATGATTTGTAGGCGCTGAGGCCGGCTTAAATACAGGAAAAACAGCTTATCGATGGCTCATCTTGCGGAGCTTGCCGAAGTCGCGTCCGCTCTACATGGCGGTTGGCCACGCCCCCTTTTACCGCACGTTCATGTGTTGGGATCCTCGTGCTATTGCTCTCGAGCGTTAGTGCTATTTTTTCGCGCTTTTTCACAAAAACTTCGATTCTTTCGGTCAAAAGAGCCTCAAGCTCCACCGATCCTACATCCGATCAACGGGGACCCGTGTCGGATTCATCTGTGCCCCTCAAGGGTGAAGATTTCGTCGAGCTACGCTTCGGAGGACTCCAGAAGCTTCTCAGGCCCGGTCTCGGAGATGGCCCAGGAGAAGGGAAGCTCGACGCCCGGAAAGCTGTTCAGGGCCTGCCCTGGATGCCAGCTGCAGAACGTCTTCAAGGAGGACGAACACTCTTTCTGCCTTTACTGCCTTCATGGGGACAAGACGCACGTGGAGAAGGACTGTGCGTTTTGCGGCAACATGTCGGAACGGACCATGAAGGACCGCCATCAACGTCTCGCCAGCTGGCTGGAGGGTAAGAGCCCGTCTGGCGAGAAGAAGAAGAAATCTGAGCGGTCTTCTAAGACCTTTGAGGGCGCCCCGGCGACGGGGGCCCAACATAAGGCCAAGCACCGCGAGTCCGCTGGCACCGGGAGCGCCGAACGGTCGGGCTCTACGGGCGCCAGGCAGGGCGCACCCTCCCCGGCACCATCAACCACGAGCCAACGCTCTGGGTCGGGTAAGAGGAAGGCCGAGCACCCGGCGAAGCTCCTGGAGAGACCCCGGTCGAGCTCTAAGGCAGAGGAGGAGCGTGGCAGTGCCCCCTCCCTCAAGGATAAGGCGGTGAGCGCACCTAAGGTGGTGAAGGCCTTGATCCATTCGACCAAGCCCTCTATCGAAACGGTCGCGGCGGCCCTGGCCCAGCCTGTGGAGGCTGCACCAGTGGTGGCGGCCTCGGGGCCCAGAATCTCCCTGCCTCCTCGGAGGGAGTCTTCTTTCGTGCCCATCGATAGGACCCCCGTGAAACCCTCCGTGGTGAAGAAGGGGGGGCAGGGCGTCGTCGTAGATTCGGCATCAACCTCAGAAGAGGAACTGATCGAGGTCTTAAGCCACGGCCTAGGCGTGGAACAAGACCAGCCCGTCGGAATGGGCCCCGACGCAGGTGACGACGACGACATCGTCGAGGATACCGACGGGGCCCCTGCTCGCCCGTCGGATTCCCCTCTGCCAGCGCCGCAAGACAACTCAGCGGCCATTTTGTTGGCTATACAGTCCTTATGCTCCGAGATAAGGACGAGACTACCGTTACCGACGGAGGAACCTCTCCCGTCGGGGGATCCAGAACCGGGACCTTCTGGTGTTCCCCCTACCAAGAAAAGAAGGATTCATCCACCGCCTCCTTTTCAACCGTCGCGCCCCGTCCAGCCCTCCTCCCCGTCCACCCGAGGGGATGATACGGGGACTGACACGGCAGCGACGGGTACGGACGACGAGGCATACGACGAGGATTTTCCGTCGTCGCCTCCCACCAGGGCTTCTCCGCCCGACGAGATTGGATCGTTCCACTCAATGATCGCCAGGGCATCCGAGCTTTTCCAACTCTGCCCTGAGGAGAAGAAAAAGGAAGGCTTCCTTTACCAACGGCGCGAGACCAAGAGGAAGACGGTCCTCGCAGTGCCTCTGTTGGACGACATTTGGGATGAGGGCCTTTCCCTCCTCAAGAACCCTTCCACGACACCAGCGAAAAGAGACCGGTACGAGAAAAAGTACCGGGTCCCGGACTCGGCCCCCCTATGCCTCCGGGCGCAGCCTACCCCGGACTCCGTCGTCTCCGCGGCAGCCAGGAAGAAAGCGGGGGGGGGTGCGGCCTCCACGTCGACTTCCCCGCCGGACGGCGAGGGAAAGAAATTGGATGCCATGGGACGCAGAGTCATCTCGTCGGCGGCGACGACGATTAAAGCGGCCAACGCCTTGGCTATCGTGGCCCGCTACGACAGGGAACTCTGGTACAAGATAGCTCCCCTGCTGGATTTTCTGCCGGACGACAAGAGGGCGGAGGCCCTTGAGATCCTGCAGGAAGGTGAGGTGGCCTCGGACCACGCCATCACCGTGGCGACGGACATCGCCGACACTGGGTTCCGCCAGATGGGCAACGGCGTTTGCCTTCGACGTCGCGGATGGCTCAAGGCTACGGACTTTCGGCAGGACGTCCAGACCAGGGTCCTGGACATGCCCTTCGACGGGAACAACCTGTTTGGGAAGACAGTGGACGATTCCCTTCAGGCCATCAAGGCGGATACTGAGACGGCCCGGGCCCTTGGAGTACTGCAGCAACGGCGGACGCCCTTTCGGAGCGGCGGAGGCAAGGGCGCCTCCAAAGGTTCCGGCGGCGGTTTCGCTTCCTACCGTCAAGCGGCCCGCTCGTCGTCGCAAGAGGCCTACAGAGGACGAGGCAAGTCTGGCGGACCCCGCCGTCGTCGCCAAGGAGGCCAAGGCGGCAAGGCCGCGTCCAAGCAGGATTGAACCGGCCGTGGGGTCGGGCCCCCACCGAAGCACCCCGGTGGGAGGCCGGCTGGCGGGCTTCGTCAGCGTGTGGGAGTCCATCTCCACCGACCGTTGGGTGCTGGACGCCCTGGCCCGGGGCCACGCGCTCGAGTTTCAAAGAAGGTGCCCGCGCGTCCCCCCCGTGGCCAGGAAAGAACTTCACGTCCCTCAACTTCTCCTGGAGGTAAAGGCGATGCTCAGAAAGGGCGCCATCGAACTCGTCCCAAAGAGGCTTCGGGGCTCCGGAGTCTACTCGCGTTACTTCCTCGTGAAGAAGAAGACGGGAGGATGGCGCCCCATCCTGGACCTGCGACGCCTGAACAAGTTCATCAAGGCGCAGAAGTTCCGGATGGTCACCCTCCAGCACGTCCTGGGTCAGCTGGAGGAAGGAGACTTCCTATCGTCGTTGGATTTGGAGGATGCCTACTTCCACATTCCCATCCTAAAGGGGCACCGAAAATTCCTCAGATTCGTGGTCCAAGGGCGTCATTACCAGTTCAAAGCCCTTCCCTTCGGACTGCGGTCGGCACCCAGGGTTTTCACCAAGTGCCTCGCACCGGTGGCGGCGCAGCTGCGCCGCGAGGGGATTCACGTCTACCCCTACCTGGACGACTGGCTCATCCGCGCCAAGACGAGGGAGCTCGCCGTGGTCCACACGGCAAGGACCGTCCAACTCCTCACGGACCTGGGATTCTCCGTGAACTACGCCAAATCCCACCTGGTGCCCGCGCAAGTCGCACTGTTTCTGGGAGCGAGGCTCGACACAGTGTCCCTTCTGGCCTCCCCGTCGGAGGAGAGGACCAGGACCATCCTGGGCAAGGTGCAACGGATGTTGGTGGCCGACGCGGCCAAGGTGAGGTCCATCAAGTCCCTCCTCGGGATGATGTCTTCCTGCATCTACCTCATTCCCATGTGCAGGCTCCGGATGCGCCCGTTGCAAGAGTTCCTGGATGCGCGCTGGATCCAGACGACGGGCAGCTTCGAGGAAAGGATCAAGCTCGACGAGAGTTTCCGACGAGCGATACGGTGGTGGGGCACCCGCGCGCATCTGACGGCGGGCATGGACTTCCAGACCCCAGCCCACCAGGTGACTGTGACCACGGATGCCTCCCTAGAAGGGTGGGGAGCGCACACCGAAAATCTGCACGCAAGGGGACTCTGGCTCCCGACGGAGAAGTCCCTGCATATCAACGTCCTGGAGCTCCGTGCAGTGTTTTGGGCCCTCAGGTCCTTCCTTCCGTCCCTCAAGGGCAAGGTGGTGAGGATCTTCACCGACAACACCACCACCATGTTTTACATCAGGAAACAGGGCGGAACCAGGTCCCCAGCGCTGTCCAAGGAGGCGCAGGATCTGTGGCATTGGGCCGTCGCCCAAGGGATTCTTCTGGTGCCGTTTCATCTGGCAGGGATAAAGAACACCATCGCCGACTCACTCAGCAGGGAGCTGCGCTCGTGCCACGAGTGGGAACTACGGCAGGATCTGGTGGATCGCCTCTTCCGACGGTGGGGCACACCCCAGATCGACCTGTTCGCGACGGCGACGAACACCAAGTGCCGGAGGTTCGCCAGCAGGTTTCCCCAGACGAGGAGCATGGGCGATGCTTTCTCGTTCCCCTGGGAGGGCCTGTTCCTCTACGCGTTCCCTCCCTTGCCTCTGCTAATCCGGCTCGTCAACCAGCTCAAGAGGTCACGGTGCAGGATGATCCTCGTCGCACCTGCGTGGCCGAGGCAGATATGGTTCCCGGACCTTCTGGACTTGTCGGCGTCCCCGCCAATCAAGCTGCCGGCGGACGCGGATCTACTCTCCAGGGAAGGAGGCGCCATCCTCCACCACGACCCGAAGTCGCTGAACTTGCAGGCCTGGCTCCTGCAGCGCTAGAGTTTGGAGGATACGACATACCGGCCGATTGCAGAGAGGTTCTTGCAAAGGCCAGGGCGTCCTCGACTCTTAAATGCTACGGACACAAATGGAAGAGGTTTTCTGTCTGGTGCCACGCACAGAAGATTAACCCTCTACGGATTACGGCTCCCCAAGTGCTGCCGTACCTGCTGACGCTGGCCAAAGCTGGTCTGGCACACGCGTCCATCAAGATTCATCTTGCTGCGATCTCCCGATACACCAGAACCACGGGCCGGACGTCCTTGTGGTCTCATCGTCTGGTGAAAGAGTTCATGAAGGGACTGTTCAGATCGTTCCCGCCGGTGAAGGCTCCGGCCCCGGCGTGGGAGCTCAACGTGGTGCTGACCAAACTCATGGGACCTCCGTTCGAGCCTCTGCACTCGGCCCCGTTGAAGTTTCTATCGTGGAAAACAGCTTTTCTCGTGGCCATCACCTCCGCACGACGAGTGGGAGAGATCCAGGCCCTTTCCTGCAAGGCCCCGTACTTGACTTTCCACGACACGAGGGTAGTGCTCAGGACGCACCCCTCCTTCATGCCCAAGGTACCGTCGGACTTTCATCTCAACGAACCCTTGGTGTTACCTGTGTTCTTCCCGTCGCCTTCGTCGCCGGCTGAGAGGACTTTGCACTCGCTGGATGTAGCTAGAGCGCTGAAGTTCTACGTGGACCGCACGAAAGGTTTTCGGAAGACGTCACAACTCTTTGTGAACTTTGGACCTGTCAATCAGGGGAAGGCTCTCTCGAAGGCTTCCATCTCCAGATGGCTCTCCGGCTGTATCATGTACTGTCACCGGTTGGCAAACCGACCGCTGCCTGGCCGTCCGAGAGCCCATTCCACCAGAGCGATCGCAGCTACCACGGCGTTCCTATCTGGTGTGCCCCTGCTGGACATATGCAGGGCTGCTACGTGGAGGTCGACGCACACCTTCACGAAATTCTACTGCGTCGACCGGGATTCCAGGGAGGAGTCCAGGGTCGGCCAAGCAGTGCTGCGCAACCTGTTCGCCTGAGGTGAGCCTGGTGAGGAGGTAAGATGCTTAATGTTGAGTTGAGGTGATGCTTAATGTTGAGCCTTTGCCACCTCCCGTGGTTGTGCATGTGTGTACTTTTATGTATTCTTTATTCATGAGCATGTGAATCCATGCCAGACCCCATGCTGGAGAAGGAACAAGTTACTTACCTGTAACTGTTGTTCTCCAGCATGGGTCTGGCATGGATTCACATGCGAACCCTCCCGCCTACCCCTCTGCGGCTCTTCACTTGGTCATACTGCCACTTCACGTGCTTCCAAATCTGAAGATGGCTGCCAGAGGCGGTGCTTAGGTAGAGGGCAGTCATTGGCTGTGGTCAGTATGACGCAGAGACCAGTGATTGGTTATTACTACGAAAGACAGATCAGAAACGAAACTGATACTGGTTTTTTCTTTACCGAGGATTCCCAGCCTGACGACGGGGAATATTCATGAGCATGTGAATCCATGCCAGACCCATGCTGGAGAACAACAGTTACAGGTAAGTAACTTGTTCCTTATTCACGTTTCAAAAGTAGAGCCGCTATGTTTTTGCCTCTCTTTGGTACCAAAACCTTTTCTAGAATAGTCCACTGTAGTTAATTTTCCAAGTGGTTATTTTGTATAAAGTGTTCAGCTAGCGGTGCTGTACTTCGTTTGGTTCTGATATTCGACCTGTGGTCGCAGATGCAAGTTTTTACTGCCCTTGTTGTCATCCCAACATATCTCGTTGCACATGGACACTGCATTAGATACACTACATTGGTGGTATTGCAAATAGTCATGATCTCTGTTCCCATGGCTTTTCCCAGCCAATATCAATGGATGTACTACATTTGGTATATTGGCAGACAGTACAGTTTCCGCGAGGGGTATGTCCAGTGGCCTTCGGCGCATTCCACAGCCTGGTTTATTCTGTTTTTCTTTGTTTCCTTCTAGGTGTATACCAGAAGGTCCCGAATGTTCTTCTTTTTATTGCAAAAAGGGGAGTCTTTAACTGGTTTTCTCCTGTATTCAGTATATACCAGGCTTTCTTGATCTCTTTTTTGAGTCGGTTGAATACTGGTGAAAAGCCGGATACCGCTGTTATTGTGTTTTCTTCCTTCCATGTTGCATCAAGGTGACTTCTCTCGGGATATTTCTTGCCCTCTTATGGGCATATTTTATAGTCTTTTCGGGATAGTTCCTCTCTCTTAGGTTGCCTGAGTCTTTCTGCTTGTTTGTCGTATTCAACCCTCGTGGAGCAGTTCCTCCAGAATCGGAGGAACTGTCCCAACGGTAAGTTCTCTTTAAGTGATTTTTGGTGAAAGCTGTTATATTTGAGTAGAGAGTTTTTGTCTGTAATTTTCTGATACACCGCGGTTTCCAGAACTGGTCCATTTCTGCTGATCCTTAGGTCTAGAAAGGTTGCTTCTTTCGTACTGGCTTCATGGGTGAATCTTAAAAATGGGTTAAAATTGTTAAGCCAGGTGATGAACTCTGCGAGCTCAATTTCAGTACCTTGGAACAGCATAAGGACGTTGTCAATATACCAACACCAACTGACAATCTTCTTTGTGAAAGGATTGGTCTGTGGGTATATATGTTTTTCTTCAAAGTTAGTCACGTATACATTTGCCAATGTGGGGGCAAAGGTTGCCCCCATGGCAGTCCCTGATATTTGCTCATAATTTTCCTCGACCAAAAAATAATTCTTGGTTAATGCAATTTCTGCAAGTTGCATTATAAAAGAAGTTGGCATCACCATTGCTTGTGGTTTATTAAGGAGTAAGGACTCAATGACTTTCAAAGTTGCTATCTGGGGTATTTTTGAATAAAGTGACTCAATGTCCATTGTGACTCTCACTCTCCAGTGTCACACTATCCAGGTAAAGAAGTACTAGCATGGTGTCTTTTATGTATGATTTCATGTTTGGTACTTCATCCTTTAGAAAAAAATGCACACATTGTGAAAGCGGTTCCAGTATCGACCCTATCCCCGATACAATGGGACGTCCTGGTAGAGGAGTAACCCTCTTATGTATTTTATGGAGGGAGTAGAATGCCGGACATCGCAGATATTTTGGACATAGAAACTGCTTCTTTTTCACTGATATAGCCTTCTATTTCAGCCTCTTCAATGATGGGGTTAATGAGGTTTTTTAGTTATTCTGTTGGATCCCTTCCCAGTCTTTGATATGTGTTTCTGTCTTGTATTAGGGTGTTCACCATATTCTGGTAGTACTTGATATTCATAAGGACTATCGCCCCACCCTTGTCTGCCGGTTTTATGACTAATCCTTCATTGTTTTGTAACTCTTTTAGAGCTATAGATTCTCTTCGGTTCATATTCGAGAAGGTGTTTCTTTCTTCTTTCTCAATTTCAGCAATTTTTTTAAGCATTTGTTTTTCAAATGTTATTGATTCCGCCGAAACTGCCTGGGGGGGGTGGGGTGGATAATAGGATGATTTGTCATGCAAGTTAGTGACATCCTGGACCGCTTTGTCTATGTTTGCAAAATGTTGTTTCAACCAGTTTTTTCGCATGAGTTGTGTTAGTTCAATTCTAGTTTGGAAAGGATCATGTTTTGCTGTTGGGACAAAGGACAGGCCTTTTTGTAGCACACTCAGATGGTCTTGTGTCAGTACCATGTCTGATAAATGAACCACTAATGATTGTCCTGTGTCATATTTTTACTTTCTTTGTCTTGGTTTCCTCATTATTTTTGAGCGTTACATTCGGACCACCCCCTCCCTCGATTCCTGGTCACTCTCGGTGACTGGTCTTGCCACATACCTCTTGGTCTGCCACAGCCTCTTGGTGCCTGAACACCTCGTCCATTGCCGCTCCTGCTTTGGTCTGTCTCCTCAAAGCGTAGGTTCTTATTTGTTCTTCCGGCGTCTTCATCAGAGCTGCCGCTTGAAAAAGTCCAGCAGTTTGGCTTTGGTCTGCTTCTTTGTTGATATTGCCTGCCTCTCTGTGGGCCATTGCCAATTAATTGATTATTGAACTTTTCTAGTTCTTCATAGTATTCATTGGTAGTGTACAGGTATTTCTTTTTGTGCGGAAATGCTGCTATATCTTTTTTTAATGTAATTTTCTTGTTTGAGTTAAACTCTTTAAACTCTTTCATAGTGGCGTCCAGCGTGGCCATGCTTTTCAAATAATTGCCCACTATGGTTTTTGTAGCGAAGGCAACTTGTTTGGTAATTATTTCGTTCATGAGTTTTTCAGAGACCGTTTTCGCTGTGCTGATTACTAAAATTATCCAATCCTTCATATATTTGCTACGAAGCTCCAGTCTTTCCTGAATTGTATGTTGTCAAGGAACATTCTGGGCTCTATTTTGATGATCAGCCCATTGGATGCAATATGAGACCTTAGGGACTCTGTCATTATTGCTCCATGTAGCTCAGTTCTTATAAGTTTCTTCCGTAGCGCCTCCAGTTCGTTCCACTCGTCACCTTTGGTTTCTAAAGCTGACTGTTGTTCAGCTCCCAGGATTGAGGGATTTGCTAGTATCGCCTCTACTAGTTCTTCTGCAAAGGCTAGATATGTCGCCTCTGCCATGATTCTTGTATGTCCCTCACCAGCATTCACACTCGTTCTAATTCCTAGACAATATAGGGACATTTAGCGAACCCTAGGGACTTAGACCGCAGGTATAATCTTTTTAATAAATGTATCCTGTCCATATGGTGTTAAAATGTATTGTGCGAAGACAGGATAGGAAAGCCTCAGACTCCAAGTCGTCTATATATACCTTCCCTATATGATGCAAGAGCCTCTGAGTTCTAAATCCTGTGCCAGTGCAGCATGGGAGCAAGATGAATGATGTCGTTGATCCGAACTCCCTCTACTTCAAGCGCAGCTGGTACAGAAGGAGCATTAGTGAATAAGCCTTTTAAAGAATGTATTCTCAGACACTTGAATAGACAACCAATCCGCCCATAACTCTGCTCCATAAGACATTGCCAGGACCACTTGCATCGAATACACTTTGTGATATCAAAATTATCTCCACCCTCACGCAGGAGACCATGCTAGCAATAAGGCCACATTGGTGTGCACCCGTCACGGTGCTCCTTGCTGACTGAAGCAAACATTTTAGATTGTGCGGAAAAGCCATACCCTAATAGCTCAGTCCACCAACTCCAATAAGTGAGCATTTAAATAGAATTTAGATGTTAAGCAAGCTTAACGGCCACATGGGGCACAAACCACTGTCTTAGTCTTTGCCTGGTTGATATACATTTCCTTGGCAGCACATACATTCCCAAAGACATCAAGCTTATTTTGGAACCCCACCAGGGTTTTACTCAAAAGAACGGCATCATCTGCAAAGAAAAGTATACTTCATGTAAAGGAACCCAAACTGGAGCATCCTTGGCCACTTCATGCAAGTCAGAAGTAATATCATTAATATATAACACAAACAAAACGGGAGCCAAAATACTTCCCTCTCTGACTCTAATGCCAATAGGAACTGGCTCAGTCACTTAGCCATTAGCCCCCCAGCAAATGCGAGCAGTGTTACCAGAATGCAATGACCTAATGGCATGTCCTAGCTTTGGGGGAATCTGCAACTTCTCCAAGGTTGCCCACATAAGGTCTCTAGCAACAGTGTCAAAGGCCATCTGCAGGTCAACAAATGCTAAATATACTGGTTGCAGATTTAAAGAAACGTGTCTGCACAATATCTAACCTCATGGCCAGATCAAGCATAAATAGCCCTGGTTGAAAGCCTGTTTGTACACGGGCGGGGGGGTGGGGGGGGTAGCTGAATCATCAACCCATTCCTCCAAACGATGTCAGATGACCCTTGCGTAGATCTTAGAGAGTCAGAGAGATGAGCCTAAAAGTTGATGGTAACTTTGGGTCCCCTTTTTTAAAAATAAGCAGTACAACAGCTTCTTGCCAGCTATTTGGAGTATTTGTGAAAAAAACACTATTGAAAAACTTAGTAAGAAAGGGCACCCACATACCAGGTTCACTCATGAAGATATCCGCTGGCAGGGAGTCGGGCCAGAGGCTCTACCACTTCTCTGTTCAAACACTGCCTGTAATGGCATCTAGACTGGACCTCATGCCTTGAGAGTCAGTCCATGGCTTACTTACGGCTGCACCCATATCCTCCCCATTTACTAAGGGCCTGGATCAGAGTGAATACACCGAGCAGAAGTGGCTAAATCATTCACCTGGGTTAATATTATGCGATGTTGACACCGGCTATGGGTTAATACTGCACTTGGCTAAGGGCTAAAAATAAAATGTTACTGTTTTTTTTCCCTTGCTGCTAACTCCAACGCACGACAAATACTTATAACATATTCATTCTTTTTCCAAATCAGGTGGGGCTTATAGGCAGATCTTAAACTTTTCCTGAACTCTACCCCATCCCCCGATTTTGGAGTGCTTTTAAAGGAACAGCTTTAGCTGATCTGCACTCCTCATGAAATGATCAGCACAACTTTGCACCAGAGGTGAAGTCCCTCTAACCCTTCTTATCATCAAAGGAAATAACCTTAGCAACCACTATCATAAAATTCGATATGGGAAAGTAAAGCATTTTGCTGCTGGAAAGCCACAAGCACGGGGAGCAAAATCTTATAAATTAGGGAGAGTGGGTTCCTTTGGATCACAGATCAACAGCAGCAAGGGTTGACAATAGTTGAATCGGAAGGAGGATTGCCCATGCCATCCATATAGTTCTCACCTGCAGCAAACATTTCAGGCGAGAAACATGCGACTACAGGGTCATGGTCGCTCTCGGCACGTTCCACAACACTGTAGGCCACCAAGACCTCCCAGTGGAGCATTAATATCCAGATATAATCAATATGGCTACTCCTCTCTTGGATACGAAAAGTCACGCATGCAGGGACATAGTCCGGGAACCTCCCATTACATGCTTGCATCCCATAAGAGTATAGAATGGAACTAACTTTTATTTGCTTGAGGATAGAAAGACATAGGCACAGCCACCACTGGTACCGGAATACCCCAAAATTCATCTTCCTCAATTAGATCATTTAGGCTTTAGCCTAGAGCCTCTATCTAACAATTTTAAATAACTGACCAGTAGACCACACAAATCCTCATACCCTGCAACTGGGACACTTGCACTACTTGGTACACTCACCAGGTATGCAACAGCTTGCTGATTCTGTCTTACATACTGATTTAGAAGAGCCACATTAAGATTGCCCCTTCTTTTCAATATCACACCAAGCATATCCGGTGAATCCAGTTCAATCTGGCTAGACTCAAACTTAAGACTTTCCTGGACCCAAATTATGAGGCTGCCCTTGAGACAGCCCCCTTTCGATAGAACTGCTTACTAGCCAAGCCATTCACATTCCACTATAACAAAGAGCAGGAGGAGTGAAACTTAGACCCATCAGTCGCACCACAGCCCCCTACTCCCAAGAGAATACGGGGGTACCAGGCCCTTGCTTGTTCTAGGGCCAGCACCGGCAAACCAGCTTTACCTCAGCCCCCACACTCGATTGAGCTATCCCTTTGGGCCATATCAGGCACAGGACGGAGGGTGCACATTTACACAGCTGTAAACACTATCCTTCTCTCCCCTCGAGATAGAGGGCGAAATCTTCCCAGAAGGGGCTTTTAGCTCTGAGATTAAGGATGCATTGGGGCAATTCAGAATTGAATTCCTATCCCAAAATTGATGACCAGAGCCTTCACGACTAGCCCGGTCATGCTCCACTACTCTCCAAGGCTGACCCAAAATATAACTATGCCAGGAATCCTAAAATGGCAGGTTTTAAACGCTGCATCAAGACAAACCATAATTCCTTTGCTGGCCAAAGCCTCCTTAAAATTCAGAAAGCAGCTTCTCACATAGGGGTTAGTAAAACTAAACCTAACATTACACCCCTGCAGAACATGCAATCCGAAAGGATCTTGCAGGTCGAAAAGATTGAACATGTAATATCATTGAACAACAGGACCTCAGATGGAGCCTTGACCAGAGCACGCTTATACCCACTTTCAATCAATACACAACTTTGGTGTAGCCCACTATGGTTGCGCACCAGTGGCTTGTTTATCTCAGAAGTAGAAGCTGTTAATTTGCCAGCAGCTTGGCTGGTTGCAGGTACTATATCAACAATTTGAGGGCAACCAGTAGACTGCCCCTTGGGCTTGCCTTACTCTTCCAATGATAGTAACTTCCTCTTGCACTCCCACTGGAGCTACCGTGAAAGCTGGGTCCCCATTCCAGATCCCTATAGTCTGGGATGCTTGATCCACCATCTGCTGCCTTACATTAACCAAGCCCCTAGCACTAGATGCTGCAGGACATCTGTTGTTAGGCAAATTGGAGTCATTTAGGAGACTGGATATAATGCTCAGGCACTTCTCACCACAATCCTATATACCAAATATACACTTTAACGGTTTACTTGACAAAAAGCACAAATCGGGGAAATGTGCATTTTTTTTTTTTTTAGTAGTTGAATTCTCTACATGGTGCCCTGAAGTGATTTGTTTGCATGTAGCAAAGTATTACTAATTAATAAATAGTATGGAAAATAATCGCTCCTAAATTCTTCCATTTTATGTCATTATTTCAATGTAATATTGGCTTATACATTGGGTTGTCTGTTCAAGGGTGATGCCTGAAGCATGTTGTACCACTGAATGCTTTTTTACTTGACCTGACCTGGTAATGTAAACCTATAGTTTGGTGTATTAGTCCAACTGTAAAAACTTCTTCAAATGTTGCCTTTCAAATCGAATCTTACAATCCGTTTTTGTTTACAGCTAGTTGACAACTTTGCAGTACCAGACTCAATTACCTGCAATTTGATGCTGCTACTTTTCCTTTCGGTCCTGTCCCCAATAAAATAAAATAAAAATAGTTTGACCATTTTTGACAACTGCAAACCAGCTAAAATGGATGTGCTGCAGTCCTTTAATAGTGAACTTGGAGATGTTTCCATTGCATGAATGAGTGTGCTAACTACTGATACTTTTGCAATGCCTGTCACATTTTTTAAAACTTCAATAAAATCTCATACATTCCAAAGATTTCCCTTTAACTGCAATGGCATCTTCAATGTGACATCTCCGCCTGAGGGGAAATTGGGGCTGTAACGGGTGTGAGGGTAAGGGACGATTAAACGCTTTTACATCCCTCCTCCATGGAAGTAATGCCATTGTAACATGGCAAAATCATGAAACATTCGAAAATGACAAGATAACAGTTGAAGGTGCTTGGAAGTTCAGAGTTGGCATTGTCGGTGTGTTGCAATGGACTTTTAGCATTTGTGCAGAATGTTGGGAGAGAAAAACAGGCCTTGTAAGAGTGGTTATGGCCAACTGCTGTGCCATTGTTCATAATTTCCCGCATTTCATAGTTATGAGGATGGGGCCCGAACACCGGTGGGACTCGTGCTTCTTTTTGCGATTTCCCTCTCCGTCCGGGCACTCCAGCGTCGGCTTGTTAGGTGGCAGATGATGTTCCAGCGGATTCCTCCTCCACATTTACAGGAGTTCATTCAAGAGAAATGGAAGCTGACAGTAAGTTTGTTAATTTTTAAAGTACCACGGCTAGGGCACTCCTGGGTCTGGCAGGGGCCCAAGTAGCTATGGTACCAGGGATCGCCGAGGTGTCCCGAAAAGGATTTATAAAGTAGTTCCTTTGAGGTTTCCTGCAAAGAGGCTGCCAGGACCGGATCTTCATCCGAGGTTCCCCTTTTGGGGGCTAAAGTTAAGCCACCGGGGGAATTCCTGAGGTTTCCACATCTGGAACTAAGTGAACCGATTCTCGTCTCGAGGTACCGTTTAAGGTGACTAAAAGTACCGCGTTACCCCAAGGATCCCCTTCTCGGGGCTATATCTAAGGCGAGCAAGATTAAGGGGCCTGCTTCAAGGGTTCTGGCTTCAGGGGGTGACCCTAAGCCTTCCCACACTCAGGCCTGTGGTCGAACAGATTTTGCTGAGGGGGCAAAGAAGCTGGTTAAACTTAAGTCTTTCAGTACCGGATCCGGTGAGGTTCACTCACTGGGGGCTAATTCATCAGCAGTCTCTAAGGGGGTCGCAAAAGCACTCTAGGTGTGCTAGCATCGGGTCTGCCGAGGTTCTGTGTCACAAGGCTAAAATGGAAAGAAATCCACTGATACCCCTGTGGTAACCACGGCCTGACTGACAACTGTGACGCCGTTCACCTCCGGTGTTAACAAAATGGCGTTCCAACCCCTGCGGTCCACTGTGGCCATTTTGTCTACCATTTTGTCTTTGTCCTCTTACACCGATGTTCACCGGCTGGTACTGAGGGGCCTGTTTTTGGGACTGAACACTTTTCCACGTTTTGTGGACAATAAGAACCTGTTCCGCCCTCCAATGGATTTGTGTGCTTGGTCTCTGCTGCTGCACACAGTTTCGTTCCCTCCTGCGTCTGCTCCCTTGGTTTACGTGGACCCAGTTGGTGGAGGACCATCCTGGCAACCATCCTTTTTGCGATGCTGGGGATATTCCCCTTCAAAGCGTCCTCTGCCCACTCCAGCGCCTAGGCCTTCTTCTGAGGATGCATCTTTTGGCAAGTTTCAGACGCTTATGTACTCTGATCCAATGATGGCATAATTTAACGATTTATTCAAGGAAATATATCCTAAGCCACCTGAACCGCCCCCTGCTCCGGCAATTCCTCTGAAGGTTCTGATAGTGCCACCTCTTCCACCACTGCCAGTGGAACTGCCTTTGCCTCCACTATCACCTGTGCTAAAGACTCCAGTGGCACAGTCAACCTTGCCCTCTGGGCCTGAGGTGCCACGTGCTGCAGATCACGATTCTGTTCACGCCACACTGGATGAGGATCAAGTGGACCAGGACAGCGACGACCCGCCCCGCTCTATTAGAGCTTTCAAAGACCAGGTGGTGGATATGATGGTTCTGGCTCCACAAGGTGGTGTGCTTTCTGGAGCTTTTACTCTGTCGACACAGGAGCGCACTTGCCTGTTCCTTCATCCTGGCCGAAGCCTGCAAGGTCTTGGAAAAACCTCATTCCAGGCAACACCTAAACAAGAAAATTGACGCACGCTACAAGCTACATGCGTCTGGGGCATATCCTTGACTGCATGCCCACTCCCTTCATCGACGATGGTGGCAGCAGCTACGCTCGAGTCTAAACCGTCCTCTACATCCTCCACAGCAGCGTCTCAAATGCTTTCCAGGGAGGACAAGCTTCTTGACGCCATTGGGGAAAAAGGTATTTTCCAATTCGGCTCTTCAGCTGCATCGGACTAATACTGAGCTCATCCTGGCAGCTGCTAATGTCAAGCTGTGGAAGGAGTTTGCAGAGTTTCAGGAATGTATTCCTCCCGATGGGCTTGAAGACTTTAAGGACAGCTTATCCGATGCCAGAGTTCTGGCGTAGGACCTGCTGGAGGCCGCAGCCCATCATGTAGACACTTCTACTGGGGGCCTTATGGTTGGAGTAGACATATCCCGCCAAGTGTGGGGACATGCTATGAAGTTCTCGAAGGAGGTTCAAGACAAAGTACTTGATCTTCCCTTTGAAGGTAAAGAACTATTCCACTCCCCTACTGATGAGCAACTCGCCAAAATCAAGGCAAGTACGCAAGCTGCTAAGTAATTGTCGGTCCTTGTCAAAACCCCAGCTAAGGCAGCTTATACTCAGAGGTCGGGGTCTCAGACGAGGTTCTTCTCTGGTTTCAGAGGTTTTCAGGACCACGGTGCGCACGGGGCAGATTCTCCATCCGGTGGCCCTCGCCGCAAGCTGCAAAGGCAAGGTGGCCGGTTCTTCTCTCGGTCAACAGCCTCCTCTTCAGCGACGGGTGGCCTCCCTGCCGATAAACCCTCTCAATGATGTTTTTCATTGGTCGCACGAGACTCCTGTGGGAGGAAGAATTCCACTGGAGGTGTGAAAGACCATCACAGAAGACCAAATGGGTTTTTTCGGTTGCCCGGGCAGGCTTTCGCTTACCCCTACCCCACCCTCTGACCCTCCTCTCCAGCAGACTGGGTCGCCCTCCCTCAGAGCCGAGGTCCAGAAACTTCTAGACATCTGAGCAGTGGCGCATGTTTGATTATGGGAGTAAGAGGAGGGATATTACTCCCGTCTGTGTATAGTGCCCAAACTCAACCAGGCTGGCCTATGCACTATCCGTGACCTCTCAATTTCAATCTTTCTACCCCAAGTGAAATTCAAGATGATTACGCCCAGCTAGATAAAGTCCTCTCTCCGGAAGGGTGATTGGCTCAGCATGGTAGGCCTTCAGGATGCCTACATGTATATCTTGATCTGGAGCCTGCATTGAAAATGTGCTTTTCTTCGTGGGAACGGAACACTTCAGTATCGAGTGCTACCGTTTCGTCTCAGCTCGGTACTGCGTGTCTTTACAAAGATGTCGGTTATCGCAGCATTCCTCAGACTGCAGGAAGTTTATGTATATCCATACTTGGATGGTTGGCTCCTGCACAGTCCTTGCCCACAGGCCGCAACGGCTAATCTTCAGTCACTCCTTCAGCTCCTGTTCCATCTTGGGCTGTCGGTGAACTGGCGGAAATCGTCTGCCGGTTGCTGAAGACCTGATCTTTCTGGGTTTCCGCAGGGAGATCGTCAGCACCAGAGTGCTCCTGATGAAGGTCAGGATTGCAGACCTTTCAACCACGTGTCAGCTCTTCCTACAGTCCTCCCACGTTTCGGCCTGGTGGTTCCAGAGACTCCTGGGCCTCATGGCTTCTTGCATGTTAGCTTTACCTCTTGCACGACTGAAAATGAGGCGCACGCAGCTTGCTCTTAGGAGCTGCTGGTCCCAGGCTATAGATCCGGACTCAAAGATGATTCCAGTCCCATACTGCATGACGGCGGATCTTCAATGGTGGTTGTTTGCCAGCAACCTTTCAGTGGGGACCTCTTTGCAGGAGCCCTGCCCACAAGTAATGGTTACCACAGACTCCTCCCTTTTGGGGTGGGGCGTGCCACTGCGTCACCTCGAGGTGTACGCTTTCTGACCGCCCCTAGACAGGCGGTCCCATGTCCAGTTCCTAGAGCTTCTGGCAGTTGTTCTAGCGCTCAAGGCTTTTCTACCTTCGATCACCAAAAGTGTGGTTCGAATTTGCACTGACAATTCCATAGCGATGTTCTACATCAACAAACAGGGGGCACCAAGTCTCCTCCTCTGGTGGACCTTACGATCGAAATTTGGAATTGGGCTACCCAACACAATGTTTGGCTTCAAGCTGTGCACATTTCAGGTCACATCAATGAGGCTGCAGGCTCCCTCAGCCGCCAATCTGTGGCGAGTTACGACTGGGAGATGAACACTGTTGTTCTCACCAAGATCTTCCAGCAATGGGGTTCTCCAGCGGTGGACCTCTTTGCAACCTCAACAAAGAGGAAACCTTCTCTTTATGCGTCCAGGGGCTCCCTCGGATTGTCTTACTTGGGGGACGCCCTCCGATTGCCTTCCTTGGGGGATGCTGTCGAGACCCCACACTTTTCCTCCTTTGCCGTTGATTCATCTGTCACTCTGGAAACTGTGGCTTGCTTCCAACTGCACTCTTCTCTTCATAGCTCCTTGGTGGCCAGCCAGGTTCTGGTTTTGGAACTGCAGCACCTGTCGGGGTGCTCCCTGATCAGGTTGCCACAGATTCCCGACCTTCTTTACCAAAGCAATCGCCAGTTGTGGCACCCCTCCCTGCAATGCTTCAGCTTGGCGGCCTGGTACCCGAGTTCCAATCATTAGCGCAGTTCAATCTCGGAGGGTAACGTGTACAATTCAAGAGGCACGTAAGCCCTCTACTAGAGCTCAATACATGAGCAAATGGCTCCAATTTTGTCATTGCTGTGTAGCTAAGCAGCTTTACCCCAGACAGGCTTCTATTGACTCTGTCCTGTCTTTTTATCTGATCTTGCAGCCTCTGGCATTCATGTCTTGTCATGCAAAACATACTTATCCGCCATTGCGGCTTATCTGTCCACATACAGTTGCTCTTTTTCACTAGCCAACCCAGTCATCAAGCGACATTTTGCAGGTCTTCATCTGTGTTCACCAGTTCGGGCCCCTTATCCCAAATTGGATCTGAATGTTTTCCAGACCGCCTTATGTCATAGCCTTTTGAACATATGGCCATTACCGAGCTCGAGTACCTTTCTTGGAAGGTGGCCTTTTTGATCGCGGTAACATCTGCAAGACGAGTAAGTGAGCTCAAAGCTCTCTCTGTAGAACATCCGTTCCTAACTTTTCACAAGGATGCGGTTGTGCTTCGCACTCACCCTTTTTTCCTTCCCGAAGTTGTCTCTAAATTCCATTTGAACCAAACAATAGCTTTACTGGTTTTCTTCCTGAACCCGGTCTCTGATGCTGAGAGGGTTTTACACAACCTAGACGTCAGATGTGCTGTGAACTTTTACCTCGACAGAATGAATGAAGGAACGTAGAAGTTCCTCACAACTGTTACGTTTGGTGACCCAAAAGGGAAGCATACATCTCTCGTTGGATAGCTGTATGTATTTTTCCGAGGCCTACAAAACTCAAGGCCTTCAGCTCCCAAAGGGCCTTCATGTACATCTGGTCCGTGGCAAAGCGGCTGCTGTTGCCTTCCAAAAATACGTCTCTTGGGAGTCCATCGCCAAGGCTGCTACATGGGCTTCCCATTATGCTTTTTGCAGTCATTGTCTTGATCGGAACTCCCGGACTGATGCCCAATTTGGCCAGTTAGTTCTTACATTTTTTTTTCCAATAAGGGAAATTTCCATCCGTTTCTTCTGGTAAGTGCTTGGGAATCTACCACAAGTATGGAGGGAAGGGGACGGCACGTAGGAGTATGACAAAGTTACTCACCGTAGTGACTAACTTACTCCTAGTCCCCTTTCCTCCATACGCCCGCCTGCCATCCCTTCTAATAAGTATCTTCTATTGTTACTAAATGGTCCTAGACCTGGTGATAGAAAAGGACTGAAGGGCGATGGGCGGGGCGGAGTTCAGGAAGGCGGGATGCAGTCACATATGGTGGCCCTGTGTAAAAATAAAAGGATAACAAAAGTTACTTTTTTTGATGCTTTAAAAGTTCATCTGGTCCCGTCCTGATGGACTTTCCCACAAGTATGGAAGAAAGGGGACTATGGACTAGGAGTTAAGGTAGTCATTATGGTGAGTAACGTTGTCATTTTATTAAATTGTAAGTTTCAGTAAAAGCCTCACTATCCCTACCCTGACAAGGATTTGCCTGCCTATCGTAAACTAAAGAAATATCTGGCCCTCACACTTGTACATAAATTACACAAGAAAATATATGGCACTTCACAACATCAACAGTTGCATTTAGAATATATTCATTGTCTCTCTTTATAACCTAGGTGAACTCCCCTTTCCCAGGTTTTAAGTTTGATTCAGTTCCAATGTTCAACAAAATGAAACTAGGAAATCTGGGTTTGCAACACATTTCCAACACAGTTCTTGGCTCCTTTACTTTGTCAAAGGAAAGTTCTGTTAAACAAGTGTTCAACCAAAAGAACTATTCGTCATCCTTGAATAAGTATTTCTACTTCATCAAATAGCACCAATGATAACGAAGACGCTTTGCCACAATTTATGAATGTTAATGAAAACACAACTCCTTGTCGGATTCAAAGAAACACACAAGCTTATAAGCTCTTCTCGATTTTCTTTATAGCACCATACATTATAGTGTATATCTTTGTCAGGATGACTTCACAGCACTTCTTTCACCTGGTTGGCTCTCATACCAGGTCCACTTCTACAAAAAGTCACCATGCGGGTCTATTCACCTGCCTGATAGTGTTCCTCACTCCATAGTGCTTCTGAAGCTTTAAATCTACTGGCAACCAGATCTTGAGCAGTGTGCAACTTTTTTACTTTAAATACATTTTTAGAAAAGACAATATTCACATTAATGCTTCTCAACACCTTCATGTTGGCAAAGCCCTCTTCTGAACATTCACCTCCTAGAAGGGCAGCCTCTTTGCCACTCTTGTCTTTCTGCAACACCAACAACCAAAAATACTTTTAAGGATTTAATATTACCTTTCCTCTTTTTGGCTTTGGCAATGTGAGTTTTTATACCAGCTTTTAGGAAACAATCAACAAGCTTCACCTTTTCACAACCTTTCTTTCGCCCCTTTTCTTTCTGCCAACCAGAGCAGCTTAATTGTATGCCTTGTTCTTAGTCTCTTTTGGCTTTAGACAATGCTTGTACAAGATTGAACTTTGATAATTATGAGTTCCAGGTGCAGTCACTTATGTTCAGTGATACATTAATTTCAGTTGCTTCATGAATGATTCTTCAGTTAACCTTCACCTCAGAATCTCTTTTAAGCACACGCAATCGGTCTTTCATTTGTTTTCTTCAGTTTAGTATTCAATTTGTGAGACTGCTACGCAAGTGCTATTAAAGATGTTTACTCCTATGCAAGTGCTACTTTTGTGGCATTCTGTTATCTTACAATTCTCTGCTCGGCTTAATAATGCTCTAACTTGCATTAGAGTGATTCTCTTTGGCTACAGTTGCCTGCCTTTGTTCACGCAAGGGAACAGAATGCCCAGTAACACTCACCAGCTTCTGTCTTCGCTTGCTGGAGGGCTTTATCTGCTTATGTCTTCTTTTGAACCAACCCACTTCCTCAGTGAAGGTATCTTCGTTCCTGCCATGCAGCCACAAAGCTCGCCTTGCTTCTGAGACCGTCGGCTGCACACCAACTGTGCAGTCTCTTTATTCAGGCTCACATGGGGGAAGCAGTCTTCCTTCATGCTTTCTGCTGCGCAACCTGTGCACTTTAGATTCAGGGGGGAAAGGACCCTCTCAGGAACGGCATCTGAAATCTGCTTCACAGTGGTAACGGCCGCCCTCTCTTTCCACCAACTTTTGTTTGGACTGCCAGCAGTGGGGTCCCCTTCTGTTGCTCCTACCGCTGCTACTACATCAGCTCCACCTCCATTTAATGGCCTGCACCTGATAGTGTATTCTAAGCCTCTCTGCCTCGGCGTAGGTCATTATGCTTAACATGCTGACTACTCCTGCAACATTGCTCTTAAGACCTCTTCCTCATCCCAGTACTTAGGGAATTATGGGACTTGTAGTCCCCAACAACTGAATTAGGCTTTTTAGTCAGCTTTCTATGTTTAAATGCAGGTTTTTTCTGTTTAATGTATTTAAGGAAATATCACAAGAGTTAACTTGAAAAGGGGAAGACAGTTCATGTAAACCATTATTTACAGGTTTCCTTTCACTGTACCTCTGGGAGTTACTATTGTGTCTAACTTTATAGTCTCAGGTGGGCTTTCCTTTCTTATGATGAATCGTGATTTCATATGAACTTTACCCACATCAGGAGGCTCAGTGTGTGGATTAGACACATCATAACGACAATAAGCCATGCTCCTACATGCCGTCCTCTTTCCTCCATCCAGTATGGGCAGTCCTCGCGAGAGATGGGAACCTCTTTTCCACCCAAAAAAAAAAATGTCCCCTTTACATTTACTGTCGCGCAGGGGTGCGGCACGGGGAGCATGGGTCCCCCTAACCACACCCACCGGTGCCACACCTCAGTCCCCTTTTCCTTGCCGACGGTAACAGACCACTACACCAGCACTCCTACGCGAGGCCTTGCCTCGTAATTCAACGCGCTTCCCCAGTATTTTATCTAATTTGTGTTTCTTTTTTCTTTTTATTGTAGCCTCTGGAACACCGTACACCGGTGCCCTAGCTCTGTTCCCGACGTATGTCTGCTTTAGCAAGTGTCAGTGTACGGCGGTTCCTTCCAACAGTAGATCCTCATGCTCGGTCTTCGATGTCTTGGTTAGGACCACGGATGGGACGGATGCTCCGCATGTAGTCAGTGACCAACTCGAGCGTTGGAGGGAACTCTTCAACAAGACTACTCTTCAGAACATCAAGGACTACATCCAGAGGAAGACACGGAAGACGGTTGCATTGTTCTCTAAGGCACCCCGCAGAGGCGAATCCTTCCTGGGGAAGCCCTGTGGCAGGAGGGCTCAGTCTGGCCCTCACACAGGCTCAGGGAGCACCAAGGCTCAAGAAACTACCAGCCTAACGGCTGAGGGAGTTCAAGGACCCTCCTGGTCCTTCAGCCGAGGGGGCCTGTGAACTCTGACCACTGGAACCAATCCGAGGGGCATTGCACCAGATACCATATACTTACCCGAGGGGGTGCCTTCACGCAGGGCCAGCACTACCTGCCGGGAGGCCGAAGGCTTACTGCCTACTGGGTTTACACCTGAGGTGCAGGGCGGGGCAGAGCCCGTGTAGTCGAGCATGCAGGCCGAGCCCAGGAACCCACCTGCTCGATATCTGCCACTCCTGAGCAACAAAAGCGGGAAGCATTGCTGGCGGGCGCTGAGGCCCGCCAAGCCAGCGATCGACAAAGGCGAAGGTTTATCTCCTTGGAAAGACTGGGCACCACCAACATATGTCGCCCGGTCCATGTCTTATACCAACATCCCGGGGGCTGGGTACAATATCCCCATGTACGTACAAGGGCTTGGCAGACAACTGGCATATTCACCCCCCCCCCACCCATGCAAGACCGATAACAGCCACCGCCCCCCTCATATGGGCACAATCCTCTGGGGCATTATTAAAAATATGTTGCTGCGGGCTTCGCCGGCGCAGCCCACGGTAACTCACGTCATGCCTCCTCCGGCCCCGCAGCAGCCCGGGACAGAGCCTCCAGCAACATTGCTGCGGTCGCAGATGCCCACCATGGAGGAACCCCTGAGGCTCGCTGGTGCCACCTCCCCTTCTCAGGGACCTTGGACCAGCAGGACACATACTAGGAGGAGCAGGATCCGCCCTCCTTAGCAAAAGTCTTTCATGGCAGGATTGCAGGCTTGTCGGAATACCTGGGTATCCCCCAGCCATAACAGGATCTCCCTGAAGCTGGAGTTCTGGCAGGAGGTCCTGAGCATCGATGCAGAGGCTCGGTCAGTCATCCCCCCTACAAAAGGACGTGGAAGCTTTGGCCAAAAAGGGCTGGCTCAAGCCCCACTCCACGCAAAGCTTGATGGTAGGTTCAGGCAAACTGTGGGAGACGGCATACTACTCTCTACACACCCGCAGCCCTTGTCATCAGTAAACGCTGCTGCGTCCATGTATCCTAAACCCCAGGCTGCCTCGGAGGAAGAGAAGACCCTGGATTCATATCACAAGAAGGTCTATTCAAATGCCGGGCTACACCTCAGGCAGGCCAACTCAGGCACTATCCTCGCTGTGGCTAATCAACGCCTGTGGAGCGAGCTCACCGACTTTCTGCTGATATCACTAAGGACAAGCAAGCCTCATTCAAGGCGGGTCTGGCGGAGGTGAAAATCGTGGCCCAGGACATGGAGTCCTATGTGGGCCACATCGACACGGCTAATAGAGCAATCTGTCTGGCAACAGACATGAGGTGCACTGCCTGGTTGAAGGCCACAAGGTTCAACCAGGATGTGCAGGATAGAATCCTTGATCTTCCGTTTTTGGGGGGGGTGGGGGGAGTGGTGGATCTCTTTCATGTGTCAGCTGACGAGCAGCTTGATTTTAAAAAAAAAAAGACCAGCTCCCAGATGACAAAGTTTCTGGCCATACTTACCAAAATGACGACTAAACAGTTTGTTCAACCACAGTCCCGCTCAAAATCAAGGGGCGCTCATTTGGCGACTTCCGTGGGTTCCAGGACTACAGTCCGACTGGTCTCCCAGTCAACACAGGAGAAAGCGCCATAAAACAGCTCTGAAGGGGTTCTTTCAGTCCCCCTTCTCTGCCTCAGCCTCTCACCAGAAGAAACAATGACATCCCGCTTCAGGTCCACAGCACTCCAGTCTGGTGCAGGGTGGCCCTGCACAGTCAGGCCTGGTGGGTAAAGTTCACGGACGCCTGGGTCCTCTCAATAGTGTCTTGGGGCTTCCTGTTACCTCTGCTTTCTCCCCCCCACAACCCCACCAGACCCCCTGAGTTCCCCTCCCCTTTTTCGAGAGCGAAGCAATAGTGCAGCCCTCCCCTCCCCCCGTCCCAGCAGGGGCAGCGCTTTTACTCGGGCATCTTCGCTATCCAGAAGAACAACCAGGCGGGCCTGCCAGTGGTGTTGGATCTATCTTCCCTCAATCTTTACCTACCCTTGTAGAAGTTGAAGATGATGACGCTAGCGCTTATTGCTGAGACACTGTATGGGGGAGACTGGACGTGTTCCCTGGACCTGAAGGACGCGTATCTCCATATTCCCACTGTGCAGTCTCACAGGGCGTGCATCAGGTTCTGGATCATGGGTATGCACTTCCAGTACAGGGTTCTACCCTTGGGTTAAATTCAGCACCAAGAGCCTTCACAAGGCTTATGAATGCGGTAGCGGCTCTTCTCAGATCGGAGGGGTTGCATGTCTACCCGTACCTCGACAACTGGCTAGTCAGGGGTACCTCTCCGGAGCAGGTTTGAGACTCAACAGACAGACTCGCCTATACCTATTTGAACTGGGGTTTTCAATCAACTACCAGAAATCTCAGCTCACCTCTGCTCAGATGCTGGTGTTTCTGGGCCTGTTGTGGGACACACAGCAGCAGAGTGTCTTCCCCCTGGGGACAAGGTGACGGGGGGGGGGGGGGAAATCCGCTCGGCAGTCACCCATTTCCACCGCAGAAATTCAGAAAGAGTTCACAAAAGCAGTACCAATCGTTTCATATATACTTTCAGGTGGTCCATTTTTTTATTTTTATTATTGTGCTTATACAACAAGTAAATGGTGCTTCAAAGCTCCCACAGGGCAATAGGGAAGGAACATGGGAATGAAAATCAATTAAAACAATGCATGATAGAGGCGGACCTACTAGACCATGTGCGCCTTCAGAATGTGCAATTGCAGGGAGAAGGGATGGGGGAGAGGGTGGGGGGGGAGTGCTAGGTGTGCCAGGAGGGAAGTTCTAGGGAGTGGTCAGCTGCCAATAAATAAGTGCAGCCCTGCTGTGGTATTGGCAAATGGTGTCAAGGCAAGTGCTGGGAGCAGGCAAAGGCTGAAGATTAGGTGTGGCAGGCCAGGGCCCAGAAGGACATAAAGGGCACTGGTCACCAATCTCAGCAACTGTGGGATTAGCAGGTGAGAGAGGAAGGGAAGAGGTGAAAACGAATGTCTTGAGGAGCTGCCGGAATTTGAGGCAATCCGACTCAAGACGGAGAGGCAGGAGGAGGCTGTTCCATAGGAGGGAGCCTGATAAGGAAAGAGATTGGCCATCATCTCTCTGTTTAGAAAAGCGCTTGACACACACAGAGTTAAGCGTTTTGTTTGGACCCCTCCCATCCTACCAGGACATTGTGCTTTCAGAGTGGAGTGATTAGGGATTTGAGCATTAATTCCAACAAATGTAAATACTGGGATAATGTTCATGTATTTTTCTATTTATATTCTTTTCCCAAGTTGCCCCCCTAAGGATTTAGCACTATATTACGATGATGTGCTTTGTGTGAGCCAGACATGTTTTGCTTTCGTAAGCACTCTAGTCTGGTTTAGGTTCCCACACTTTCCATATTCCATTGCCCTTTGCAGAAGGAAATCCTACTCCCCAATTTTAAGTTTTCTTTGGACATTTGTCTAATGACATACTGATTTTAACCCATTGCTTTCTCAATGACGAGTCCCAGTCTCCTGAGAATCAGCATTTCAAGGGCAACTTGGGCCCTTAATTTGGCATTTGAGTCTAAGGTGCTATGCCTCTTTGTTGATCACCATACTGAGGATGATAGAATGCATGATTCAGCAGGTACTACTGGCCATCATTTTTCTATGTTAAACTACCTTGTCGATTAGAAACCTTTGGTGGTGGTTTTAAAGATGAGGTGTCTGGGGTCAAGATTGAATGTGTCTTGGTTAGTGAGCCCCTCTGATACCTATAGTAAACTAGTCTTCCTTTCGTAATGTACAGCACAAGTCCACACCAGAACCACACCAGTTTCTTGATTTCATTGATTTTTGGGCAGCAGACCTCTCCAACACGTCTCTTCAATAGAACTGCCATTTTACATTGACGTGGTGCTTGGGAGCTTTTTGTAAAGTCGTTTTTTATTTCCTGGGCTCTATTCCGGTCCCCTGCCCTAATTGTTTTTCTATAGTTGCAGTGTAACCTCATCCCACAAGCAAAAGGACCTGCTGGGAAGTATATTGGAGAAAAATGCAACAGTGCTGGTCATGAAGCCATAGTGCTGCTGCTCTGGTGATGACCAAGGTTTGGCTAAAGGAACATCTGGGATGAAGGGCTCAGGGCAGGCAAGGAACCTGTTGAGCCCTTTGATGCCCCGGGCAGTAAGGACCACCTTAGGAGGTGCTGACTCACTGGTAATGTTTTCCCAGGAAATGTTGATTGGGGGAGAATGATGCTCCTGTAAGTAGTTATGTTTGGTTTTTGTTATGTCAATCAGCGTCTGCTCCTGGTCTTTTATATTTCTGCAAGATGACTGTGTGATCTGGTGCTGTGTTGAGAAGCAGGCGTTTATTTTGGTCACGACTGAACATTCTAGGTGCAGTCAACATCATATAGTATCCCTCCAAGGTGCTACTTTAGGGAAGGGATGCGCTGCTCAACATTGGTTTAGCAGGGGTAAACCTTTCAAGTGGCAAGCTATTAGTCAGGTAGAAGTGTCACTCCCACAATGCTGTAATGCCACTCCTTTGTGGTGATCTCTTTGCAGTGTTTCCTTCTCTACTTCTCCTTTCGTCTGCCCTTCTCCCTCTATCACACCCACTATGGTGCTCTCAATTTCCCCCATCTTCTCTAACTGCTTTTCTATCTCGTATCAATCTCTTCTCACTAAGAGTGGAAGGAGGAAGCTCAAGGAGGGCCAGGCCTCCAATACAGGCCTTCCCATCGCCGACACCCCATGTCAGTGCCTCGTCCATTCAAGCTCTCGCCGACATCCTCTGTGGTTCCTTTACCCCTCCTACGGACCTTTCATATGATTGCCCTTCTTTCGCCTTCTTCCTCCTCTCCCATTAATGGTGGCACCTGGTGGGAGGTCTTCATGGCCCCCTTCCAGTCTTCCAGAGTCATCATTAATGTATATCTAAATGGCACTGTCATGGTCCAGGGTCCTCAGCCCAATCTTCTGCTATTTAAAAGTTGTTTCCCCCCACCTCTTCAACTGCCTTCCTTCTCCTGCTATTCCTTCTACCACGCCAGCTCCTCTACCCCCTCCTTCTACCGCTCTGGCTCCTTTGTCATCCAATTAATCTCTGGCTCCTTGGCCACCTCTCTACTCCACCGCTCAAGCTCCCTTGCCTTCCACTACTTCTCTGGATCCTTGTCAGCCTCCTCCCTCCACCACTTCCATTGGGAATCGCCCCTTGCACTGCCTACCCCGCAGATGTCCTTCAAAAGTGACAAACTGATCCATGTGGCTACTCTCAACTCTCGCTCTGCTGTCAAACACTCCTCTGACATCTGCCACCTGCTTGAACTCCTGGACCTGGTTGTTCTCCCCCTTACCGAGGCATGGTTCAGGCCAGCTCTGTCACAAGTTTTGACACACTCCTCCCTGAGGGATACACATTCCTCTACTAGCCCAGGCCATTGGCAGAGGCGGAGTGGCCCTGATCTTTCCTGAGTGAGTCCCTGCTTCCATCATCCCCATTCCTCCTTTGAATGCCTGTTCTGCAGGCTCTGTATCTCTCCTGGCCTCTTTGACCTTGGCCACCATCTACAGGCCACTTGGCCTGGTCACCCTCTTCCTCTCTGAATGGGCTGACCTCACCTAATCACTCCTACCCTCTACCTCCCAGCTTCTTCTCCTTGGGGGATCTCATCCACCTAAACTCCCCAGACTCCTCTGGGCTATTTCGCAACCTATGCAAGACTCCTTTCCCTCTCCAGTCTACCCTCTTGGCCAACTCACTCTGCCAGCCAACCTTGGATGCTCTCATCTCTTTTGGCATCCCCCTCTCTAATCCTCACTACTCCTCTCTTCTGAACTGACCACTTTCTTCTCTCTTCTCACTTGAAGCTTCCAGTCCCTATGTCAAAGGCCCACCCAGCACGGCCACCTTCTTTTGCAGTCAATTGACCTTTGAAGAGAGTGTCAGTGGCTGCCTTTGCCTCCACTTTCTCCCCTCCACTTACCCCTGTGGCTGACTCACATCCTGACACAGCCCTTTCCGACCTTCACCTCTCCATCTGCAACCCTATGGATATCATTCCCCCTGTTATGAGGATCCACCTGAAGCCTACCACCAAGTGCAACTCTTGGTACGACTCTGATTTGGCTGCTCTGAAACACAAGTGCAGAATAGCTGAATGGAAGTGGGGAGCTTTGGGGGCACCCTCTGACAAACTGGCCTGCCGCCTGCTTGAAAGGCAATACAGACTCCATCTTCTCCAAGAAAAGGGTCCACATCTCTGCGGCCTCTAACAATACAGCCACACTTTTTAAAATGTCCAAGGCTTTCACCAATCCAACTGCAGTATCCTCCTCTACACCCACCCAGGCCCTGTGCACAGCTCTGGCTTCTCATTTCACCACTAAAACCCAGGACAATCCTGTCTGCACTCTCCACCACTTCTCCTCCCCCCACCCCAAGCCTGCCTTACCCCCCACCCCAATTGCCTTCTCTCCTCCACTCCTGTGACACCTGAAGATGTTTCCAGACAAGTCCGGTCTATGAAAGTGTAATCTAAACGGATGACTCCCTGCTCCTCCAGAACCATCAAGCACAACATTGGTTCGCTCGCTCCAACCTTAGCCGATTTCTGCAATCACTCCTGCGCCACTGGCTCTTCCCCTCTTTTCTCAAGCACTCCTTTGTACAACCCTTGGTAAAAAAAAATCCTTCTGCCGAGCCCTCCATTCCGGCAAACTATCGCCCGATCTCTTATCACCCCTTTCCTGGGCATACTCCTGGAGAAGTTTGCTATCTCGCAGCTAAATCTCTACACTGAATCTGTTGGTTGTCTCCATGACCATCAGTCTTGCTTCAGAACTGCCAGACGCACGGAAACTGCACTCCTGAGCACCCGTGAAGACCTGTTCTCTAATCTCCATTCCAGTTCCCCATCTGTCCACATTCTCCTAAACCTTTTCTCTTCTTTTGAGACATTCAACCACAACATCCTGATTACTCCTCCCTGCGAATCCCTTGGCAACACGGATCAGGCTCTGGCTTGGCTGACCTCCTTCCTCGCAGACAGACCCTCCCAGGTTCAGCTTGGTTCCTTTCTGTCCCATCTCTCTCTCCACATGTGGTGTTCCCCAGGGCTTTATCCTCTCCCCATGTCTCTTCAATGTCGATCTGGTCCCTTTGGCCCTCCTGATCTCTACCTTCACCTCTAACTTTCAATGTTATGCGGATGACATGCAGCTCTCTTTTAGGCTACCCTCGGCGGCCTCCTCCTCCTCCTCGCTCATCCCCGACTGTCTATCTGCTATTCAGTCTCTGCCTTAATGCCAGCAAGACTGAAATCCTTCTCATCGGGACCCCTGCTCCCGCTGTCCCTCTTTCACTCTCGCCGCCCTCCTTGGGCCCCCTCTGTCCTCACCCTCTTGTGAGGCAAAAATCTTGGGGCAATCTTCAACTCCAGTCTCTACTTCTCCCCTACATAACAGACCTTGCCAAGAAGGGCCATTTCCAGCTGTACCTCCTCCAAGGGATTCTTTCTTTTCTCACCTTCCCCCAGAAGCTATGGGTCTCCAGCGCCCTGGCTCTCTAGGCTGGACTCCTGCAACATTGTCTTTCTCAATCTGCCTATCTCTACTCTTTGCCCTCTGCAACTCATCCAGAACAAGACCGCAAGACTTATGCTTTTCCTCAAGCCCAGGGACCACATCTCTCTGGTCCTGAAAGCCCTCCACTGGCTCCCGGTGGCTGCAAGGATCACATTTAAGACCCTCTGCATCCCCCACAAGGCTTTTTGGGGACACAGTCCTTACTACCTTCAACTCTCTCTTCCTAAGTACCTTCCTCCTAGTGCCCTTTGCTCATCTACCTGTAACTCTCTGCTGGTGAGGCTCTTCTCCAAGCAGAGAGTGGGGGAGGGGGTAGAACTATCTCCTCTGCAAGTGCCTGCCTCTGGAATTGCTTCCCTGCCTCTCTCCGCCTTGAGCCGGACCTCCTTAAATTCCAGAAACTCCTCAGGACCTACCTTTTTCTCCTCTTATTTCTCGCTCCCTCTATCCTGCTAACCTTCCCTTGCTCATGCTCTGCCTGCACAGTAGTCCTCTGAGACTTACAGGACACCAGCCCCCCTCCTAAACTCCCCCCTGCTGAGGAGTCCCCCTGTACTTGCCCCTTGGCCCTACTAGCACTGCTGGGCTGGGATTGCCCCCGGTAGTCCCAGGCCTCCCAGCACTTTACTCAGGACCCTGCTGCTCAAGGTGCATTTCTCTCCCCTGCACTTCTTGTGGCGCACTTGCACGATCTCAGTGGCACAAGACCTAGTAAGATCGTTTGTCTTGTTCTCTGTTTCCCCCTCCCTTGCCTTGTGCCTTGAAACACTTGTGTATAGGCGCATAATAAATAACCAATCAATCGATCACTGATCACACACTTTTGTATTTGCCAATCCTGAATTATTAGTAGCCTGGATTTACACATGTCCCATTAATTGTTGTATTGTGAATTTTGCCTTAAATGAACCGTGTGCCCCAATTACTGAATGCAAGTATATGAATGTATTCAAAATGAAGGTGCAAGGGAGACTGTTCAGTTAAGTGCTAAATTCCACCTTAGAGACACCCAGCTCTTTTGCTGAGCTTTGGGACTTTGTACTTTTAATTCTTTGTGTTTTCTGTGTTTCTTTTGACTTTGGAGTCTGACAAACTCCATAGGCATCATCTTTACATTGTGAGACACAGCACCTTCAGTGCAGTGGCACAGGGAAGTCTTATTTCCCAAAGGTTTAAAAACCTTCTCTGGGTGAAACTACTGTTTCCAAGAGCAGTGAAGGGAAATTGATTTTACTTACATTGTGTAACTTTCTAGACCCAGCACACACTATCTTGCCCTAGGGTGATGTAGGGGTTACTTAGTATCTCTGTGTCTAATTTCTTATGTAACATTTTTGTTATCCTTTCTACAATTAATCGTTGGTGGCAGTGGTTTACTTTTTCCTACCATTATGTGTTTTTACTGCAGGCTGAATTTGCAGTAATGCACCCACGGGTGCCCATTTCGTCAAAATGGCCCTGGTCTTCTTTTTTTCACCATTTCTAGTTGGAAAGGTCCTTTCATGAGATTTTACTCTGCATGCCAAACCAGGTTTGGTCCTTTTGTCCATTTTGTCTTTGGCGGGATTCACGAGTGAAGCCTGCGTCTGTCTCCAGTATGTCTGACAGGGGCAGGAAGTGAGGGAGGTGCCGCAACTCCCTGTGCCTTAATCCCCTTGGTTACAGGAATGCACTCAGATGATTGGCCGCCTGGCTGTCCGGCAAGTCCAGCCTCCCTGCTGTGTGATTAACAGCTAGGCTGGAATGAATGGGAGAAACCTGCATAAAAGGCAAGGCTTTTTGGTTTAGAAGGCAGAGTCGACCACTGGACGAAGGAATCCGAAGAACTTGGAAGAGACGCCTGCTGCAACTCCTGGACCTTTGCTTTGCCCGGTGAAGCCCTGCTGCTGTGCTGAAGCTCTGAATTCGCCTCAGCTAGAGAAGTCCTGCAAAGACAACTTCTCCCTTTGAGTTGGTGGGACCAATGAACTCCAAAGTAAGTCCGTCTGGACATCCTCTCAAAGCTGATTTTATTTCCACTGCTGCTGCTGGAACCGAAGTGCCAGGGAGAGAAACACCAGATTGTGTGTGTTGCTTTTAAGTCGGACCCGAGTGCTAGGAAGATCCTCTGTACTTCCCTAATGCAGGACTGATCAAGCCTGAGCCACCTCAACAGAGTGCTGGACCCCAGAAGCAAGGAAAGTATGAAGTGGTATCCGAGAACCACAGTGTTGCTATTTGCTGTCAGAAGCGAGGAGTTGAAAGACCAAAGGACCGCTGAATTAAAGTTTGCCCATTGCTGCTGCTGACCTTCCCATTGCAGAGTAGGAGTCCCCAGACATTGTCCCTCTTGTCCCCACGACTGAGGCTCGGGAACAACGGGATCTGCAGAGCTGTACCCGAACAGAAGCCAGCTGAAACCATTTCTTCTAACCAGAGGTACTGTAAAGTCTAGGAGAACTTACCTCTTGTTGTGTAGCCTTACTTGCTCTCAGTTGAGACCTGTCTTGGTTACCTTGCAGACTTGCTAAAGCTTTGCCCCTCACAAGCCTCTCAGCTTGTGGCCCCTCAAGTGTTCTATTTACTACAAACATTTCTAAAAACATTGTGCAAGACTTTTTACATACCTGCAAAGAAGATCTTCAGCTCCCCTTTACATTGTGCAATTAACATTGGCTGTCCTGGCTCCCTGGGAGACTCTTCTTAACTTTGACTCTGTGCTTTATCTTTTCCCCCAGGAAAGGGCTAAACGTACTTGACATTGGAAGGTTTTTGAAAGTACTTACCTGTTTGTGAACTATTTGTTAACCTTTGTTTCATTCATCTATTCTATCTTTTACACCAAGATCAGTATTGCTCTAAATGTACCAGTGATAAATCAATGTCCACAGTGTCCTAGCTATTTAAGTAACCTGAGGGGGTGTGGGAAGTGTCTGTGTGCCATCCCCAATGGGTATCATCTGATTTAGAGAAAGTGTGTTTTGAATTGTATTTTAATTGCTATATACTGCTCCCTTCTGAAGAAGGCTTCTACAACTGACTGTGAAATAAATTAATAATTGTTTTATCAAGAAACCTTGAGTGTAAGTGTTTATCTGAGTAACTGCTACTGTGAAACTCTGTGTCACAACATTACTGCTCACATTGACCCCTCTTGAGATAAGCCTGGCTGCTCAGCCACACTACCAACCTGGGTAGTTCAGACTTGTACCAAAGGTTGGCTCCCTATTGCCAGGAGGTCAAGGTTATTGTAGTGCACCCAAAGGGTACTTTATACAATCTTGCCTAACAGAAGGCTCTCTTGCTCAGATGAGTACAAACTAAGCCCCTGCCTTCGATGCTTCTTTTTGAATAACACATTCATCTAGTGTACTGAGTCTTTTGTAGTTTGGTGTAGTGTCTGAATCTAATTACTTGTAGGTGAGTTACAACCTTGTGACAATAAGTCTGTAGAACTGCTATTACTTCGGCCGTTTTTCTGTTGTTCTGTCTCACCTTTGCTTGGCCAGGCCCCCCATGTGTATGTTATGCTTATTCTTCTGTCACACAGCACCTTGGCACGCTTGGTATTCTTAGTGGGTGCTACATTTGTTTTATATAATGTGGGCTTTGGGGAGTTCTAATCCTCTGCGTGGCTTCACCTCGCTTCCAGTAGCCGGACGATCATCTCTGCGTGCTACAGACAACCTCCCCAGTACCACAAGGGTCCTGTGTGAATCGGTTCGAGAAGCCATCATACTCTTACGTCCTGTCTCCTTTCCTCCATACTGCATGGGCGTCCCTTCCAAGGCACGGCAGATGGAACCTTTTTCTCCAGAAAAAAAAAACTTTCTTCCCCTTATTTAGAGGCGCACGGGGGTGCAGCCCTGGGAGCATGCACTGCCCCAACTCCGTCCTCTGGCGCCACACCCCAGTCCTCTTTTACGCGTCGACGGGAACAGGCCAAATTCACCAGCGCACCTGGGTTTGGCTTGGACCTTGTTATTCCACGCGCGGATAACTTATCTTTGTTTATTTTTGTCTTTCTCATCATTCAGGCACTCGGTTCTCGGGCGTCATGCTGCTCCCCGGCACATGTTGACTTCCACAGTCTTTAGCAGGTGTCCATCCTGCGACAGGCTCTTCCCAACTTCAGACCCCTATGCCCTCTGCCTACGTTGCCTGGGACCAGACCACAATTGGCAAGCTTGTACAGCGTGCAACGCCCTGTCATCGAAATCGCTGAAGAACAGACTAGCCAGGTGGAGGGAGCTCTTCCAGAAGTCTCCTCCAGAGGACCTGAAGAACTTTGTGAAACATCGAGCCAGGCCCAAGATAGGGCCTCTATTTTCCATTGCACCCTGCAAGGGAGACTCCTTCCCAAGGATTTGCCCGCGTGGGAGGGACTGCTCAGGTCCTTGTACCAGCACGTGCACCGAGGCTGCTCCAGCTACCGGCCTACTGGATTCTCGGATGCTCCCGCTGACGGCGCTGAAGGACTGAGGGGCTCCGCCCTTTTACCAGCAATACTAAACGCTGCTTTACCGGGCCATTGGTGTCTCACCTACCGGGCCTAGGCACGAGGAGCAGGGTAGGCCTCGCGATGGAGTCTTGGAGGAGGCTGGGCCCAGCGAGCCGAGCAACACTACGCAGGCATTTGGCAGGCAGCTTGACCAAATTGCTGCCGAGCCAGACATCGTCACCCGTCCAATGCCATTCCAGGAGTTCAGCGAAGAACGAGTGTCAAGGTGGGACTGGCCTCAACCAGGGACATGGCCTACAGCCCAGTCTTAATTTGCGCAAGCCAGGTTCCTACTGCGTCCATACGGGCAGGGTATGCAGCGGCTCCAGCAGCCTCCCGCTACCCCGTTGTTATCCTCTAGCACCTCTCCGGCCTGTGAAGAAGGGTTCTTTGAGAAGTTCCTCTGGCTTATGAAGTCACCTCGGATGGGGGTTATCCTCAGGGACGCCATCAGGGACGTGCTCCCTACGATGCTACCAGCACCACAGGTGGCTCCTCCGGTGCCCCCGGCCCAGCCTCTGCCTCTGGCTCCCCAGCCGATACCTCAGGCGGTTCTGTTCAAGCCTCCGCCTCAGCCTCCGCCGCCGTACCCCAGCCTCTGGCTCCCGCTACTCCTCTACTTACGCAGGATCCTCCTGACCCACAGGATACGATGAGGAGGATGATCCCAACACACCATCCTCAACCAGGGCCTTCCACGAGCGTCTTGCAGGGCTGGTGGAGTACCTGGGCCTATCCCAACCTGAGGTTGAACAGCCGGCAGAGGGGGTTCTGGCTGAAGTCCTCACACAACGCCCCGCTGCCAAAGCGGGAATTCCACTGAAGACCCATGTAGTCTCCCTGGCCAAAAAGGGTTGGCTCAAGCTCCACTCTGTCCAACCGGTCAACAGACGCCTGGACGCCAAGTACAGGCAGATGAAGGGGGATACTCTCTTGCTATTGGCTCATCCTCAACCACACTCCTCGCTGATCGCTGCGGCATCACTATACTCCAAAACTTGGTCGGCCTCAGTCCCCCCCACAGCGATTATATTCGGCAAGGAGGAGAAAATCTTGGAGGCGTACGGCAGGGAGCTGTATTCCAATGCGTACTTGCATCTTTGTCAGGCCAGCGCCAATGCCATGCTGGCGGCCGCTAACCAAAGGTTATGGCGGGTAATTGCGAGCTTCCTCCCAGAACTCCCTACGCAGAGCCAATCACGTTTCAAGGTGGGACTGGCTGAGGCCAAGCTGGTGGCGCAGAACCTCATAGAACCCACCGGGGTCCATATTGACACCTCTGGGCGTGCCATCTGTTTCGCCATGGACATAAGGACAGCCTGCCTCCGGGCAATAAAATTCAACCCGCACATCCAGGAACGCATATTAGATCTGCCGTTCGAGGGGGCGGGGGGGGGGCCCCTCTTCCACTCCACCACAGACGAGGAGCTGGACAAAAAGAAAAACAGTTCACAAACGGCCAAGACTTTATCCATCTTGTCAAAGACGACGGCCAAGTCGTACACCCAGTCACAGCAGTGCTCCGACAAGGGGCATACGTACAGAGGAGTCCGCGGCTTCCAGGAACAGAGATCCAGGAAGTCTTGACTGCTCGCCATCTCAAAATCGGTGCAAGCAACAAAAAGGGGGAGGAGGGAGTAAGGGCTTTTTCCAGTCCCCCTACTCCGTGACAGCCTCAGAGGGAAAGAAGGCATGACACGCCCCTCCGGGTCCACATGTCTCCAGTGGGGGGCATGCTTGCTCGTCATGCACGTTTCTGGTGCCAGAATTCTGCGGGCCCATGGATCCTCTGTAGTATCCACGGGATACCGCCTACCCATCCCAGCCTCACCTGCCTCCTCCCCTCCCTCAAGTTGGGACAGCAACTCTTCTGGCGGAGAACCGGTCGCTCATAGAGAGCCAGGCAGTGGAGGAAGTCCCAGCCTCCCAGCTTGACTTTGGCTTCTACTCCAGGATTTTTGCCATTCAGAAGAAGAACCAGGTGGGCCTAAGAGTTGTGCTGGACCTTTCCACCCTCAACACCTCCTTACCTCTACAAAAATTCAAGATGATTACGCCAGCTTTTATAGCAGAGACATTGTTCAAGGGAAACTGGATATGCTCCCTGGAACTGAAGGGCGCGTACCTACACGTCCCGATTTGGCAGCCCCATCGTTCTTTCCTACAGTTCAGGATCATGGGCTACCATTTCCAATTCAAGGTCCTCCCTTTTGGCCTCAACTCGGCCCCCCAAGGTCTTTACCAGGTTCATGAATACGGTGGCTGCCATCCTCAGAGCGCAGGGCCTCCACATCTACCCATACCTCGGCGACTGGCTCGTCAGGGCTACATCTCCGGAAGCGGTTCGCCATTCTTCCCATGCCCTTAAGAACACACTGCACGATCTGGGCTTCTCGCTCAAGCTCAAGAAGTCGCAGCTGCAGCCCATGCAGACTCAGACATTCTTGGGCCTCATCTGGGACACGTGCTCCGAGAAGATATTTCCATCGGAGAACACAATCACGGTCATCAAGAGGGCCACCACTCACTTCCTCAGCAGAGAGGTGACTTCGGCATGGTGGTGCCAGCATCTCCTGGGTCTCTTGGCGGCGGTCCCATTAGCCGTCCCACACACGAGATTGAAGATGAAGAGGATTCAGCTACACTTTGCTGCCTCATGGAACCAGGAGCGGGGCTCTCAATCCGAGATTATCAACGTTCCTCCATCTCTCCACCCAGACCTAACATGATGGTCCAGGGACTGCAACCTACGGACGGGCAAGCCCTTTCGGACGCCCACCCACCCCTCAGGCCACCATCACCACAGACTCCTCGCTCGAGGGCTGGGGAGCCACCCTGGACGATCTTTCAGTCCACAGCACATGGACTCGACAGGAGCAGGAATACCACATCTATTGGTTATAGCTGAATGCCATCTGGCTAGCGCTCAGAGCATTCCTACCACTTCTCAGACTGGCAATCAGCATGTGGGAGTGGGCCCTGGAAAACGGCATCTACCTCATGGCAGTCCACCTCCCGGGGGAATCAAACCTGGAGGCAGACAGGCTCAGCAGGTTGGGAGTGGACAATTATGAGTGGCAGCTAAACGACCTCGTCGTTCAGGAGATCTTCAACAGGTGGGGTCATCCCCAGGTGGATCAAGAAGTGCCCTCAGTTCGCCTCGTGGCAGGGACAGGACCTCGGCTCTCTGGGAGACGCATTTTGGCGTCAGTGGAACGGCATGAATGCCTACGCCTACCGGCCCACTCCTCTGATTCACGGAATGATTTGCAAGATCAAGGAGTCTCACAAGCTCAACATCATTCTAATAGCTCCATGGTGGCCGGCCAGGCCATGGTTTTGGGAGCTCCTCAGCCTCTCGGAAATGCCTCCGATTCACCTCCCGACGGGCCCAGCAAATCTTCTGGCACAGCAGGAGGGCAGGGTCATCCACCCTGCGCCTCAGAAACTAGCCCTCACAGCGTGGTGGCTGAGTAGGTAACGTTGCGGCACCTCATCCTCTCCCAGGCTAATCTGGAAATCATACAGGGTGCAAGGAGCAAGGCTACCAGGGCCCAGTATAAAAGTAAATGGACCAGGTTTTGCCACTGGACAGGCTCCAAGGAAATCGACCGCTGGCATGTACTTTGGACGACGACGACGGTCTCTCCTTCTCGGCGCACCTTGCCCACTCTGGTGTGCAGGTGGACACCTGCCGTACATACCTCACAGCCATTGGGGCTTACAGGAACTCCGAGAAGGGGGGGGGGGATCTTCTTCTTCTTCTTCTCCTCCTCCTCCAATCCTATCGTTAAACATTTGACGGGGATCACAAAGCTATACCCGCCCATCAGGAGGCCGCACCACGTGTGGGACCTTAACATAGTCTTGGGCGCCCTCGTGCACAAAAAGTTTGAGCCAATGGCGTCTGCGGACATCAGGCTGGTCACCATCAAGACGGCCTTACTAGTAGGCCGCACCTCGGCTCGTAGAGCCATCGAAATCCAGGCGCTGGTCGCCTCAGAACCATATACTACCTTTCACAGGGACAAAGTAGTCCTGCGGACACACCCAGCATTTCTGCTCAATGTGCCGTCTGCTTTCCTCTTGAACGAGTAAATAGTCCTTCCTACGTTCTTTGCCGATCCTAAGGATGAGGCACAGAGAGTGATGCACTGCCTGGATGTTAGGCGTGCCCTGAAATTTTACTTGGACAGGACCAAGGGCTTCCGCAAATCGGACACCCTTTTTGTCACTTTTGGAGGCTCAAGACCAGGCTATCAAGCCTCCAAGGCCTCCTTATCCTGATCGATGGTCTTGGCCATCAAAGAGGCATACGAGGGCCAGCACAAGCCGCTTCCGGCCAACATGCACGCCCACGCAGTCAGGCCTAAGGCAACGGCCATCGCATTCCAGCGCCATGTCCCTTGGCAAGGCATAGGCAGGGCAGCCACTTGGGCCACACCCTCAGCTTTCTGCAAGCATTACTGTTTGGATGCTGGCTTTAGATCTAATGCGGCTTTCGGACAGGGGGTTCTCACTAACCTATTTGCTTAAGGAGGGTCTCCTCTCTACAACTGAATGTAGCCCCAGGGTGATCGCCCATGCAGTATGGAGGAAAGGGGACGGGGACGTAAGAGTAACTATAAGTTACTCACCGTACTGACCAACATACTCTTAGTCCTTAGTTCCCTTTCCTCCATGCATCCCACCATCCTCCCCCCTAATAATACTGGTATCATTAGGCATGTTAAATCTATTGTTGATGCGTCCATCCGGACTGAGGTGTGGCAGAGTCAGGGCAGCCCTTGCTCCCAGGGCCGGTTTTTTTCGGGTGAAAAAGGTTGTCTCGCGTCCCTTGGAAGGGACGCCCATGCAGTATGGAGGAAAGGGGACTAAGGACTAAGAGTATGTTAGTCACTACGGTGAGTAACGTATAATGTATTCAGCAGGAAGGCCCCACTCGAGCAACAAAGCTCGTGGGCGCTTTAATTTGTTGGATTCAGAGCGCTCATTGCATCTTCCAATTGTTCTCTTCTACACTTAAACAGTGAGAGTGTCCTGCTTTATCATTTCTTTACTCGACTGGGCCATAGAACATCTTTTGAATTTTGGACCTTTCAAAATGGCCACCTGATTTAGGAGCAGAACACCCCTACCTGATGCAGCCCGATGCTGCTTTTGATTGGCCTGTGCCACCATCAAGTTGGCCAATGAAAAAGCCAGTAGGCGAACGCCAGCCCCCCTCACCAAGGCCGGACACCTAAGGCTCCTGCTTGAGCCTGTCTGGTCCTGGAGGGGCTCGAAAGGGCCCTTTCCTTCGTACCCCTCCACAAACAATGCTGCAGCCACCTGTGCACATCTTGTTCCTGCACGGACTAGGTCCACAGTACCTTTCAGACTCCTTTGCAGCTCAATTGTGAGTAATGGCTGAACTGTCCTATTGCCGCCTCCACCCATCTCCTTAATCATATCTGGGCCTATCCTATTCTGTGATTTGCTCCCTCGACAGCTTTTTCTTCACTGCACTCTGTTACAAAAGTTCATTCATCTCAAGTTGTGCCTCCTCCTTTTTCCATCCTGCATCCATTTTGAGCACTGCATTCATTTGTACCCATTTTTAAAAATATTAGCTAAGTGGGTGTGCTTTTCATCCTGAATCCATTTTGTGCACTGTATTTTGATCCTTTTAAAACTGAATCCTGCGGGGGTGTGGCCAGCCGAGGACCTGTACGGATGGCTCTTCGGCGAGCTCCGTGATTCCACGCAGCCCCGGAACCCCTTTTTACCCTCACAATAGCCCGAAAACTATGCTGACACTTCCAAGCATTTATGAAGGCGGTGGGCACCAATGGAGTGACAAACTGGTTGGCATTAAGCAATTTAGCCGTAGTTGGAGGTGAAGCTGGAAGATCTGCGTAGTGACCTACCCAGCAAGCTGGTGGCCGCCGCAGACCCCGCACGGAATAAGAGGCTGTGGAACCCTGAAACCGCATAAATATGGGTGAGAGACGGACCGCAGATCTGGGGACCCCTCTCCACTCACTGGCGCTTTGACTGCTGCTGGCAGAGCTAAAAAAAAGGAAGGTCTGTTCTCCCCCTCCCTCCTGAAGCATGGAGGAAGAAACACAAACTGTTGCCGGCGAAAGGGCAGGGACGGCGTACTCTGTGGCCTGAGGTGTGGGTCCCCCAGAAGGCGCCGTCCAGCAGCTGCAACTGGCAGAGGAGCCTGTAAGAAAGGAAGAAAGGGCCGCCGTGGAACTGCAACTAGCAGGGGAGCCAGAAAAGAAGAAGCTCCATCGTCTGGCCCCGGCTTGCAGGACTTGCAGGCTTGAGCCCCGAGGTGAGCGGTCCAGCTAGGGGGAGACAATAGCTGCAACGGGAGATACCCCATAACGGTGGATGGCAGATTCGGGATGCAGCGCTCGACAGCCGTGTATTAACACTGTCTGGCATACGGAAGGGCTGCGTGGAGAGCAGCTCCTTGCAGCCGCCACCGTGTCCTTATAAAACTTGAAGTCACAGACTCAAAGGAAACAGACACTGAAGCAGAAAAAAAAGGAATAAACGGCTAGACAATAACAACTTGGGCGACGGGGGCTCAGCGGCCATACAACAGCGTCCCTTCAAGGAATAATAGCTCTGGCTACTCTCCCCGTGACCCAAAATGGAGTATACGGCCACTTGTAAAGGTGCATGTGACCCAGTCAGAATGAGCAAGGATGGAGCCCACCATGGTAAAGAGTGATGAATGCAACTAAGCTGCATGACAGCAATTAGGGGCCTCACATAGCGCTAAAATGATCATCACCAATTTCACATAACATAAGGTGTGGAATTAAACCGATCTACTGACCTGTGTTAAATGGTACCAGGTCCCACAAAAGATACGGGAAGATAACAAACTCCTCTGGGGCCATAACTGACCGGGTATAAGCAGAGTCATATACAGAAGTACGTGCCCCTCCCAATGGGCAAAACGCACCAGAAGGGCAGCAGCAACGGACAGCTTGGACCCCAACATGGCAGACCCAACCTAGGAGGTCAAACAAGATCACCACTACTAGATCAAGATGTCCAAACAAGCCCTGAAATCTAAAAACGAAGGCTCTGGAGACATTAAGGCTATGCTGCAGACAGCGGAACCTCAGAAGGGTACCAAGTTTCAGGCCCAGGTGCATTCCGCTCCTCCGGAGAGGACAGAGAAACCTGAAGACCCACCTATTCGAAAATTAGGTCTGCTGGAAATGCTGCTAGAACCCAAAAAAGACATCAAAGAAAGTGCAAACAACTTTGGTTAAATTCATCTCTGATCTCAATAAAGGAGTTGTAGCAATTGAGAAAAGGATTGATGAAGTGGTAACAGAGCAAAGTCATGAGCATGACATTTTGGCAAACAGAGTCCTTGAGCTGGAACAACAAATGGAACGGGTGCACAATAAACAGGATGACGCTGAAAATAGGTCTAGGCGAAAAAACATTCGCATCCGTGGAGTTCCGAAATCTATAACAGACTCTGACTTGCAACTGTATGTTACAGACCTGTTCCGACACATCTTGAACGAAGAGGAGACCAAGGAGATTGTGTTGGATCGGATGCACAGGGTCTACTCTACATACCAACTTAATAAGAACTTGACTCCTGATATCTTAACCCGGATACATATGTTTCAGCTGAAAGAGGACATCATGCAGGTCGCCTGTAAAAATTAGCCTATCAGGTTCCGTTCCACCTCAATTCAACTATTTCAGGACCTATCCCAAGCTACACTCGCCAGGAGGAAAAAAATTGAGAGTGGTCACTGATTGTCTAAGAACGAGAGATGTGCGATACTGGTGAGGATATCTGACGTGTCTAGGCTTCGAATGGAAAGGCAAGAGATTTTCAGTCTCCAAATAGGAAGACATGGCGGAACTTATGCAAGAAGATGACGAAGGCACTCTCACTGACAAAGAAGGATCTCCACCCCGAAGCGGAGAGACAACAGAGGGACACAGAAGAGGTCAAGGGAGACAATGACGTCCTCGACCACGAGGGCATAACAAGGAGCCTAAGCCCTCAGATCCCACCTGAGCGACCGCTAATAGCTAGGAGAGCGGGGCAGACATCTATAAATGTGTAAATAGGGATACCAATATAGGAAAGAGTGAGATGACTCCCTCAAATGCGATAATGGGGATGCCAATATGAAAAAGAGGGAGACTTGCATCTGGATCGTGGTTCCAAGCTAAACTAGATGCATGGGAAGCGAGCATGCCAAATACTAAACCAAAAGGGGAACGGGGGTTGGGGGGGAGGGGGAGGAATCCGGAACCCAAACTTCCCGGGTGAGTATAAAACTCAGGGATATACTTTGAATATAGCATGATTGAAACACTTTTGAGAAGTTCTACTTTACAAGTTGGGAAGGGGGGAAAACATTTTGTTTTTGATGATTTTTGTGATAAAGTACAAAAGCAATGCACAATACGAATGAAAGCTGTATGTTGGATCGCAAAGAAAGGGACCAATGGTTAAATCATAATACTGTCTGAGTTGACATTCGTTTCACTAAATGTTCAGGGGCTTAACTCTCAGATCAAGCGGAAATCTATATTATCTAGCCTAAGAGACATGCATGCTTCAGTGGTATGGCTACAAGAGACACATCTACTAGCAGGGGATGAATACAGGCTGAGACACAGAGCCTTCCCCATACAATATCTAGCCTCCAGTGGGACCAAAAAAAACGGGGAGTAGGCATATTAATGCAAAAGGTATCAATTTTGAGAAACGTTTTATTAAAAAAGACCCGGAAAGCCGTTATCTGTTGCTGGGGGGAAACCTATGGGCCAATTGGTTACTTTGATCGCCATATATGCTCCCAATACGAAACAAGACCTCTTTCTACTGGGCCAACTACCTAAAATTGCACAATGGGGAATTGGGAAAATTCTAATTGGAGGCAATTTTAACAGGGTGATGGACGCAACACTCGACAAAACCCTCCCAGCCACTTCCAACGATCACACATTTCGACGAGCCCTGGCCACATATCTGAGAGAACTACACCTCCTGGAGTCCTGGCGATTTTTTTTAACCCACAAGACAGATCCTACACTCACTACTCAGCGGTACACAGGGGCTATTCCCGTATTGATATGATTCTCATCTCCGAAACGGTGATCCCACAAGTCACAGGATTGGAAATCGGAGTGCGGTGTCTATCAGACGACGCTCCCATATTACTTAAAATAGAGCCAGACTACCTGCAACAGCAGCCCCATAAAACCTGGCGAATAAACGAAGTCTTACTGAAGGATCCAACGGTCCGAATAGGTATAGAACAAACCTTGCAGAACTATTTTCGGGAAAACATAACACATGGGATGAACTGGCTGACCATTTGGGATGCCAGTAAAGCGGTAATACAGGAGGAGTTCATTGCACAAACATCAAACTATATTAAGAGTCGAGAAAGGGTGAGACGCAAGATGGAAGACTACACACATCAGGCGTAGAGGGAATATAAGGATAGGGGCTCACAGAAGGCATGGCGGGAATTAAAGAAAGCCAGAACAACCCTAGAATCACACCTAGCAGACGACGCAGCACGCCTCCTGGTACAAAGAAAACAATTTTATTACATACATGGTGGGGTAAAGCTAACCGACTCCTTGCCGCCAAGCTGCGACATCAAAGGCTCCGGAACCGAATAACCCAACTTCGTGATGGGAACGGGTATGTGGTGAGAGCGGAGAAGGAGATAGAGGAGGTAATGCTCTCGTATTACACCAACAATCTTAAAAAGGAACACTTAAAGGGAGAAGAGCAGGTCACATTTCTAAATCAGGTGGGGTTACTAAAAATCAATGAGGCAGACAGGCAACAACTGGAAAGTCCTATAACGGAGGAAGAAGTGGGGGTGGCAATAGGAGCATTGAAGGGACACAAAAACCCCGGGTCAAGATGGGCTAAGTAACGCATACTATAAAACTTTTAAGACCACTTTAATAGGCCCCTTAACACAACTATTTAACCTCATTAGAGACAAAGGGTTTACTTCCCAAGACATGTGTCCAGCGACCACAATACTACTACTGAAACCAGATAGGGACCCGGCGGACTGTGCAAGCTATCGCCCGATCTATTTATTTAATGTGGATGCAAAAATGTACTCCATGGTTTTAGCCCGGAGATTAGCAATGGTACTTCCAGAGATAATCCACTGACATCAAGCAGGTTTTGTGAAGGGGCGGCATACATATGATAATATTCATAGGGCCATAGACACGATTGAGTGGGGACGGAGGACTAGTCAGAAATTTTCTGTGGCAGCTCTGGATGCCTCCAGAGCTTTTGATAGCCTGACTGGGGATTCTTACGGCTGGTCCTTGAGAAATTCGGCTGCGGACCAATCTTCACTCGCATGGTAATGGCCAATTTCATAACCCCATCAACAAGACTAATGGTCAATGGGAAATTGACAGAGAGTATCCCCATTCAGAAATGCACACGACAGGGGTGTCCACTGTCACCTCTGATCTTTGCCATGGCTATGGAGCCTTTTCCCATCCGGGAATTCAGGGGGTGGAGGTAGGCACTGCTGGTCCACAAAAAGTACCACTTTATGCAGATGACATCCTCCTATTCCTGAAAGACACCAAACACTCTTTACCGATGGTCCTACAACTGCTGGGGGACTTTGCGAGGGTCTCAGGATTCAACATTAACTACCCTAGATCCAAGGTTCCAGAATGCGAGAATCAATACCCACTGAAATCGGAACATAAAACAGTAAAATACCTGGGGATACAATTGACCACCAGCTATAATAAATAGACTGTATGGAGCCAATATTCCAGACCTCCTGAAAACATTAATTGGGGATCTAAAACGCTGGCAGTTGTAGGAATTATCCTGGCTGGCACGCATTATTGCGATTAAAATGACTCTACTTCCCAAATTTTTATACGTAGTGGGTGCCCTCCCAATCAGAATCCCGGGCCCAGCTATCTAAAATCTCCAAAGAGAGGTAATGAACTTTATCTAGGGGGGGGGGGGCTGCGTATTCCCAGAAAAGTACTTTTCTATGGGCAGCACAGATAACCCCAATGCTACAGTGGACAGCGGAGGAAGATCGAAATCATTGGGTCACACTAGAAAAAACAGCGACCAAGACACCCCTTAAGAACTTGGGCTTAGGGGTCCATTCACACCGATTGCTGGTAACCCGGACTTTACCCCAGGAACACATGCCAACTTCTGGACACATAGGGGGGGTGGGGGGGCACAGGGAAAACAACATAGTCCTAAAATACCTCTACTTAGATTGGTCACCCCTGCAATTTGAAGACTATAAAGCCAAGTTTGGTATACCAGAAAGAGAACGTTTTCATTATGTCCAGTTCAGGCATTGGGTCTCAAACACAAGAGTGAAAGAAGGGGCAACTAGAATCCCAACAAGAGTGGAACTAACAATACAAGATGGCCCACCAGATGACGGGATAACCAGATTATACCGCCTGATCGGAAGAATGGACCAAGAGGAGAACCTAACCTATATGCAAAAGTGGGAAACCGACCTAAAGAAAACAATTTCTGGGGATACCTGGGGCCGCATCTGGCAGAGAGCTGCCAAAAGTTCTAAGTGCACCACAATTAAAGAAGCTGCATATAAACTATGCCTTGGTTGGTATATCACACCCGTACGCATACACCATCAATTCAGAATACCCTGCAATCTGCTGAAGAAACTGTGGCCTCCCAGGAGATTTTATTCATATGTGGTGGTCCTGCCCACTAGCCGAAACCTACTGGAAGGAGATTTTGAGTCATATTAAAGAAATAACTGGCGTGCAACTCCCATTCGACCCACTGGTGGTTCTCTTGGGGGAGGCGGTTGAGGGATGTTATGCAAGCTCGGGGCCCACAGCTACACTCATCACTCATATGCTCAGTGCGGCCAGAAGTACAGTCGCACAGGCATGGAAAACTAAGGAAGGACCAATAATAGCTATGTGGTGGGTGAGACTATGGGGTGTGATGGCTATGGAAAAAGTGACCGCAATAGCCCTTGGTTCATACTCGAAATATTTAAACATGTGGCTACCACTACATGTCGAATTCATGGACGACAAAGAGCAGATTTTCTTTAAGCCTAGATTGCTTCGTGCAATACCTATTATTCGACAAATATGAACTTTAAATCAGGAGAGCGATCCAACCAGCTGAACTTTTAAAACAAAGCAGAACACTTTCTCACCCATAGGTTGGATATGTTAGGGGGTGGAGGGGATAGTTTAATGGTTGATATTCACGGTTTTCTTTTAATATGAGCAATGGACTTTAACTGCACTGAAACCTCAAACTTGGGGTCGACTGAGCTGGCAATGAAAATAATGTATGTTTAATAATTCTTAATTGTTAATAATCGCATGTCTATAATGCTCTTAAAAACTTAAATAAAGTTGGTAAAAAAAAAACTGAATCCTGCACCCCACCTATTGCTCTGCATTTGTACTTGTGCCTTCTTTAACTACTACGCCACCTTTCAGTAAGTGCCAGGACTGTGCAGTGTAGCCCCCACTTTCTCATCAGTCCTCTCCCTCTGAGATGGCACTCACCATCTCTCGTATCTACTCGAATTGCTACACCATCACCTTTCCTTCCTCTCTCACAAAGTCTGGACGAAAAAAGCACAAAAAAGACATACTGGGTGCAAATCCTGGCCTTTCCATCACAGACACCTACATCAGCGCATCTTCCACAGAGATCTTTACTGATATCCTTTTCTCTGTCCCCTATCCAGATGTATGGACTTCTCATCTCTACTCTCTCCCCTTTCACATCCTCCCCATTATTTGTGGCACCAAGTGGGAAGTTCTCTTGGCAGGTTTCTTCTCATCACTCTGCATCATTAATGTCTACCACACTGGCACTATCCTGGTTCAGGGTCCTCAAGCCAACCTTCTTCTCTGTGACTGGATTCAGTCGTCCCTCATTAACTTTCTTCCTTCTCCTGCCTCTCCCCCTATCACTCTCTCTGTCGCCCCCACTGACTGGAGTACCACTCGCCTGTACTCCCATCTCAGAAAACATTCAAATGCAGAGACCTTGCAACTCTTAACGCCCGTTCAGCCAACACACACTCTGCTGACATCTGCCGCCTCCTCAATGACACTGACCTAGACATTCTTGCTCTTACCGAGACATGGTTCAATGCCAGCTCAGTCACTGCTTTTGACTCCCTCCTACCAAAAGGTTTGAAGATCATGTCCAAGCCTCAACTTAGAGGTGGGGTTGACTTAATCTTCCTGAGTGGGATCTTTTTTGCATCTTACCTACCCAGCTCCACTCTTCCTTTGAGTGCCTGGTTTGCAAGTTGGTCATCTCTCTCTCCTCCACCTTGACCAATGCTACCATTTACCGGCTTCCAGGCACTACCTCCGTGTTCCTGTCTGAATTGGCTGATTTCTGCTCCTCCTTACTTTCAACATTGGACTCTCCTGGCACAGCATCCACTCTTTTCATTGACCTCTGCACCTATCTATCACTCTACATTCTCCCTTCTGGTCCAACCCACTACTCTGGACATACACTGAACATCCTCATCCACTCTGACCACCTTCTCTCATCTCCTCTGGTCACCCCTCTCTCTTGGTCAGATCACTCTCTTCTCTCCTCTCACCTGGGTCCCTTTGGCCCGCTGACCGCACCCTCTAAAGCCCTGCCAACCTTATTCACTAACATCCGTCCAATGAAACTAGTGTCAGCTGCGGCCTTCAATTCCACCTTTATCCCCTCCTTTCACCTTTAACTCAGACTCCACCATTGAACTGCTCTCAGCAACTTCCACCTATCCATTACCAACACTCTTGACATACTTGCCCCAGTCATGAGGATCTACCTGAAACCTGCCTCTAAGCGTAACCCCTGGTACGACTTTGAGTTTGCAGCCCTGAAACGAAAGTGGCAAACCTCAGGCTCACCCTCTGACAAACTGCCTGCCGCCTGCTCCAAAGGCAATACAGACTCTCCATCCGTGCTAAGAAAAGAGCCCACATTCAGGCACGGTTATCTGGCATTTCCAACAACTTAGCTGAACTAGCCAACCCTTACGCAGTCTCATCCTCCTTTCTTCCTTCCCAGGCCCTCTGCGATGCACTGGCCCCTCACTTCGCCACCAAAACTCTGGATATCCTGAACAGCCTTGTTAATCGCCCTCGCTTCCCTTAGCCCCTCGCCCGCCTCCTTTGCCCGTCACACCTGAAGAAGTCACCAGAGTTGTCCGCTCCATGAATGTCTCCTCCAAACAGGTCTCCCCCTGCTTATCCAGAACCATCAAGGACACCATTGGCTCTCTTGCCCCTGCACTTGCTGACGCCTGCAGCCACTCTTGCCACTGGTTCTTTCCCCTCCTCCCTCAAGCACTCCCTTGTGTGCCCCATCCTTAAAAAACCCTCAGCAGACCCTACCTGTCCAGCCAACTACCACCCTATCTCCATCACCCCCTTCCTGGGGAGACTGCTGGAGTTGACCTTGCCGCAACTCGGTGTTCACACTGAATTTGTTGGTCTTCACAACCATCAATCTGGCTTCCAAAGGCACGGAAACTGTTCTTCTGAACACCTGTGAAGAACTGCTTGCATCCCTCAATTCCAACTCCCCAGCTGTCCTCATCCTACTTGATCTCGTTTCTTGCTTTGACACGGTCAACCACTCTATCCTCATACAAAGGCTCCATGACACCCTTGGTATCTCGGATCGGGCACTGGACTGGCTGACCTCCTTCCTCAGTAGCAGCTCTTCCCAAGTCATCCTGGGCACCTTCTCCTCTCCTACTTCCTTCTCCTCATGTGGTGTTCCCAAGGGCTCTATCCTCTCCCCCTGGCTCTTTAGCATCTACCTTACTCAGCTTGCATCTTCTCCTCCCCCAACTTCCAGTGTTATGCAGACAAGACCCAACTCTTTTTCAAACTTCCTGCTGACCCTCTAGCACCTTCCTTCATCCTTAATTGCCTGTCTGCCGCCCAGTCCTGGTGCGCTTCCAATTATCTCTGCCTTAATGCCAGCACAACAGAGATCCTTCCCATTGGGATCCCTGCTCCCGCCTTCTTCCCTTCTCTGTCCTTCCTCCATGGGGTCACCCCCCTTCTCTGTCCTCTGAATCCAGAAACCTTGGAGTCATCTTCGACTCCTCTCTCTCCTTCCTCCCTCACACTCAGGAAATTGCCAAGAAGTCTCACTTTCAGCTCTTCCTTCTCAAAGGAATTCTGCCCTTTCTCACCTTCCCCCAGAAGCTTAATGTTACCCGAACCATGGTCTCTCTAGGCTCGACTATTGCAATAGCCTTCTCCTGAATCTACCTTCTTCCACTCTGCGACCCCACCAGCTAATCCAGAATTGGGCAGCAAGGCTTATCATTGGCCCCGAGCCCAGGGACCGCATCTCTGCTGCCCTAAAAAGCCTCCACTGGCTCCTGGTTGCTTCACTGATTAAATTCAAATCCCTCTGTATCATCCACAAGGCTGTCTGTCTGGGGCCAGGGACCACAGTATCTGCAACTCTTAGTAAATATTCTCCCTCTAGACGTCTGTGTTCCTCTGGCACCAACTCTGTGTGTAAAGCATTTCGCTAAACACAGGGCAGGAAGTTGATCGCTTTCCTCAGCTGGCTCCCTTCTATGAAACAGCCTACCCCACCCTCTGCATCTTGAGCACAATTTTCTTAAATTCCAGAAGATCATCTAGACTTTCCTCTTTACTTCCTCCTTCCCCCTTCTCTCTGCTAATTTCACAGTTGCTTTTGATTGGTGTCTAGGGCCCTTATGCATCCTCGGGCCCTGACCTCCCACATTGAATCGCTCCCCAGCTTCTGTCTATCCTCAGAACTTGCCTCAGCACACCCTCCATCCTGGAGGCTTGCACTTAACATAACTTGCACTTCATCTGTTGCTCACCCAAGAGCATGTGCACCCCAGCACTTACCCCCACTGCCCCCCTTCCTTCTGCCCTTGCAAGTTCTGAATACTCACAAGGTGTAGTAGGTTCATCCTTTGTTTCCTCTGTACTGTATGTAACAGCTCTATGTATTTAATGTGTCTTATTCCCATGTCCCCTCCCTGATGCCCTGTGGGCACTTTGAAACGGAATTTACTTACTATATAAGCGCCTAACCTAGCGAACAATAGATAAATAACTTGAACATTTAATCTACATATTGCTTCTTAGCCGCATATTGTAAAAGAACAAGTTACTTACCTCTGGTAAAGTTCTTTTCGATTGGATGTTCCTCCCACGTATTCCTCATCTTATGATAATTACCCTTCCAGCTTTAGCTGCGTCCGAATTTGTTTTTCAACAGGGTACGCTGTGTGCTGTCTCGTCGAGTCGATGTCCCTCGAGGGCCTCCATTTGAATGTTGACATCATCAGTATAAATAGCGCACGCATCGCCCGTTGGCTTCAGTTCTGTTTTTACCCTCCTTTAGAGGAATTACCAGGCGTACCATAGACAGTAGGCTCCAAGAAAGCGTAAAGTATAAGAACACGTAAATTCTGTGGCGGCGTAGGCTGGGAAGGGCGATGAGGAATATGGAGTAGGAACATCCAATTGATAGAATGCTACCAGGGCTAAGTAACTTGTTCTTCGAATGGATTGTGTCCTCCCACGTATTCCTCATCTTATGATCGACTCCCAAAGCAGTAATGATTTGTTGGTGGGAGTACGAATTATATTTAGTTTTAACTGTTGTCATTGACTGAATGAAGGATCGCTTTTCCAAATTGTCCGTGACTGGAATATGAATCCAGGCAGTGATGTTTCACAAACGTGTGAATAGATGACCAAGTGGCCACTGAACCCATTTCTTTAACTGGGACACCTCTCTGAAGAGCAGTAGAGGTTGCCATGCCCCTTGTGGAATGTTCTCTGAAGCCTTCCGGCGGGTCTTTGCCCGCTAACCTGTAACATTCCCCAATAGCCAGGATGATCCATCTGGATAGGGTCTGTAACGGCTAAACCCAATTTAGGGCCTGTACAGCCAATTAATAATTGATCATTTTGACGAAATTTAGCCATTTTTGATAAATAATAACTGATGGCCCTTTTTGGGTCCAGCCTATGTAATCTTTCCTCCTCCTTTAAAGGATGAGGAGATGGATAGAAAGTTGGCAAAATTATCTTTTTGCGACAAGTGGAAGTCGGAGACTACTATAGGTAGAAAAGGTTTTACCCTGAGAATAACCTTGTCTTTATAGAAAACAATAAGTCAGGGTTTACAAGAAAGTGCCTGCAACTCGTTTACCCTGCGGGCTGACGTTATTACAATTAGAAAAACAGTTTTCAAGGTTAAGTCTTAACGGGCATGAGTGTATAGGCTCAAAAGAAATGCATGTTAGAAATGTTACCACCAGGTTAAGATCCCACACAGGGACTTTGAATTGGACTGGTGGAAATACATTAGTAAGACCCTTTAGGAATTGAACAATCGGAGGGATTGTAAAATATGAATCATCCTCTGAAGAGCATTTGAAAATAGATGGCGCCGCCAGGTAACCTTTAATTGTTCCAATCTGGAGCTCCAGATTTGCCAAATTTCAGAAAAACGAAAGCACCATAGGTGTGTCACATAGAAAGGGATCCATATTCCTATCCCTGCACCAACTGCTGAACTTGTTCCAATGGCAGCGGAACAAAGATTTGATTTCTGGCCGAAAGTAAGATCTCCATTACGTCATCTGGGAGGTCCCAATCCTTGTATCTCAACATCTCAGAAACCATACGTGAAGGTTGAGAGTCTTGACCTTTGAATGGTGAACCCAGCCCTCCTCTCACGAGAGAAGGTCCTCTTTGTGGAAGACCTATGAGAGGGCAGATGGAGATGTCCAGAAGGTCCGGGTACGACGTCTTCCTGGCCTAATCCGTAGCAATTAGGATCATGGATTGCCCAACTTTCTCAACCTCCTGATCACATGAGGAATGACGGGGACTTGAGGAAACGCGTACAGTAGTGAAAACTCCCATTCCACTACGAACACGTCTCCTAGAGCTCCTGTTGTGGGAATTTCCCTGGAGCAAAACAGTTTGCATTTCCAGGTTGACACTAATCACGAACAGATCCACTTGAGGGATTCCCCAAAGGTTGAAGATCACTTGAAAGACTTCCTGAGCTAGTTCCCACTTGTGGGAGACTGTGCTCTGCCTGCTCAGAGCATCCGGTGCTGTCTTCTCCTCGCCGGCTAGGTGAACTGCTGATGGAGAGATTCCTTCTTGAATTGCCCAGAACCAGAGCTGCATTGCTTCTCTGCACAGTGGTAGTGACCCTACGCCTCCTTTCTTGTTGAGGTAGTACATGGCCACTGTGTTGTCGGTTATTATCAGGACGTTCTTTTCCCCGTACAGAGGGCAGAAAGGCCTTCAGTGCTAGTCTGATTGCCTTCAGCTCCAAAAGGTTGATGTGTAGTTTGGACTCTGATGGAGACCAACGACTACTGATTGTCAGCTCGTTGGCGTGGGTTCCCCACTCCGTGAGTGAGGCATCCGTCACTACAGTGATCTCCGGCCATAGTTGCCAAAAGATTCTCCCTTGAGAATGTTGTCCTTGCAAGCCCACCACAGAAGGTCCTGAGAGACTCTGCTCGGAACCTTCAAGTGTTCTGACATTCTGCCTGAGAATTGGGACCATTGAGTCCTGAGAGCCCATTGGATGGATCTCATTCTGAGGTGAGCCTCTGGCATCGGAGAAATGCAGGATGCCATGAGACCAAGCACCCTAAAATAAATTGAAGGTCGCAAGATGCTGGGCACTCTGGAATTTGGTGACCATCTGCAGAATATGTTAAGCTCTCACCTTGGGTGGCGAGGCTTTCCTCAAGGGATTTTCCAGGACTGCTCCAATAAATTAGTCTTTGAGATGGTATCATGTGGGACTTCTTGTAATTGAGGGAGAAGCCCAGTTTGTGGAGAGACTGGCAGGTTACGCTGAGATGTTCCCGGGCTTGTTCACGTTAACGTGCCCATATCAGACAATCGTCCAGGTAGGGATAGACATGAATTTCCCCTGGCCAACCGCCCCCACCCCCTCAACCCCCTCCGAGACTCGCTGCCACCACCGCCATTAACTTGGTGAAAACACTTGGGCGAAGCTCAGCCCGAATGGCAGAACTCAAAACTGATGATGAAAACCGCGAACCTCAGGTACTTTATGTGCTTGTGATGGATAGGCTCATGAAAGTAAGCATCCTGAAGGTCCAATGACACCATCCAGTCTTGGAGCTGGAGAGCCTGAAGGATTTGGGAAAGGGTAACCATCTTGAACTTGTCCTTCCTGAGGAACTTGTTCAAGTTTCTTAAGTCCAGGATGAGTCTCAATCCTCTGTCCTTTTTGGGAATTAGAAATTATGGGGAGTACCAACTCTTGCATCTTTCCACCACAGGTACTGGTTCTATAGCACCTTTCTCTAGCAGGGTCAAAATTTCCTGCACAAGGAGGAGATCCAGAACTTTGAGTTGTTCCCCAATGGATGATCCTTAGGCCTTTTGTGAAAAGGAAGGCAGTAACCTTGGGCTACAGTTTACAGTGCCCAAGCATCTGAAGTAATGCCCAGCATTCTTTCAGATGCATAGTAAGTCTGCCTCCCACAAGGGTCTTGTGAGTCAATGCCTCAGAGTGGTTTTGAAGCGGCTGAAGCAGCGGCTGTGGGTAAAACTGCTGCTGATTTGGCTGGTTTAGCACCTCTCCCTCATCCACCACGAGGGAATCTTCTCTTGCCCCTTTGACTGACTTGTCCTCTTCGAATTGAGGCGTAGAATCGAAAGGACTTAACCCCTCCAAGAAGATGAAACGGAGTAGGGGTGTTGAGGCCATCTAATGGCAGCGCTAAGGGATTTAGCCACCGCTTTCGAGGTCTGCAGCTTTTCCAAACTCCCATCAGCCTTGCTGCCAAACAACTTTGAGCCATCGAAGGGCATATTGAGAAGACTAGACTGCACATCTGGTGCAACTCTGGACTTACTCAACCACGCACATCTGCACAACACTGTGCTAGTTGCCATGGATCTGCTGATGCTGTCTGCAGTATCCAGACCTGACTGGAGGCATTCACCCATCACCTCCTTACCATCCTTGATGATAGGCAGGAAGTACTCTTTCTTCACCTTCTGGGATGTAGTCAGCCCCATAGCTACGGAGTCTTACAGGGTAAATGTGAACCTTGACAAGGTACAAGTTGCGTTATTTGACTTTAACACCATACTACCAGCAGTAAATATTTTTCTCACCCAGGCATCCACTCTTTTATCATCGGTATCAAGAGGGATAGAGGGGAATGCTGATTGCTTAGTAGATGTAACAGCTTCAACCACCAACCTTTCTGGTGTTGGATGTTTTGTTAAGTACTGTGGGTCACTGCTGGATAGCCTACATAGATTAGCAAAATTTGTATTCACTGCAGCCGGAGACTCTGGTGTCTCCCAATTTGCTGAGACCCTTTTTTGTAATGCAATGTGAAAAGGCAAAATTGTATCTTTTTGGGGTCCCTGATACAAAATATCTGTCAGGTCATCATGCTTGAAAGAAGGTGTAGGCCTGCTCCAACCCAAAACCTCTATCACCTTTCTCATAAGCTTCCTATATGAGGAGTCTGCGTGGTCCGTAGGATATGCTTTTCTAAATTCCAGTTCGGGAGTGTGATCTAAACCACTGGCTGTTTGAAGGTTATCATACAAGTCTTTTAATCTTGACTCTTCTGAGATGAATTTCTCTGACACATGCGGGGTGCCATATTGTAACCCAAATGGTGGTGTGTTATCATCTGAAGGTTCAATGTCTTCAAAGATGGAGGTTAAAGACGTTATAAAGTATTTATTTGGCAAGTGTTTGAAAACCTTTTCATAGGTTACTGTTGGCTTTGACAACTTCAAAGTAATCATCGATAACGACTTCGAAGTCAGTCGATTGTGTCGGAGTCTACTTAGACACTGGCGCCGATGGTGTTTATTTATTTTATTTATTTTTGGATTTGTAAAGCGCACTACAACCCTTAGGCACAAGGCGCTGTAAGAAGACTGAAAGTAGGCTTGCTTCAGGGTTACATGTGAGCAACCCCAGTTACAGTACAGTAAATGGTATGAAAGCGAGAGAGTGCATGGAACACAAAACGGGGTAGAATGAGAAGATGTCATACAAAGAGTTTGTTTTTTATTGCCTTACGGAAGGCTGTATGAGATTCGATCATTCTGATTTGGGCTGAGAGGGTGTTCCAATATGTTGCTGCCATGGTTGGGAAGCTGGAGCAGCCAGCTCGGACTTGGCGTGTGGTAGGGACAATGATGCGATTGGTGTAAGCAGATCTGGACGGTCTAGAGGAAGTTTGTCTGATCCTTTGGGCTAGATAGGGGGGAGCTAATCCATGCAGACATTTGTGTGTGAGTGCCAGTGTTTTAAAGACAATCCTTTCTTTGACCGAAAGCCAGTGCACTTGTTTTTCTGACACCAGAGATATGTTCCCTGCGTGAGATTCCAGTTGCGGCTCTAGTTGCGTTATTTTGAACCAGCTGAAGTTTAGCCAGGTTTTTTTTGGGATGTTCCAACAAAAAGGGCATTGCAATAGTCAAGCCTAGAGCCAATTATGGCCCTAGCAATAGTGAGGCAGTTTTCTTGTGATAGGAATGGCTTGACTGCGTTGATTAGTTTTGAGTAATAGGCTGCTGACGACGCGATGGCATTGACCTGCCTCTCCATGGTCAGGCTGGTTTGAAGGCATACGCCCAGAGTTTTGATAACTTGTGACACAGTGATGGGTATGTTGTCTATAGTGAATGAGCAGTACTGCTTGTCCAATTTGCCCAACGTTGTGGATCCAATTAGCAAGAGTTCCGTTTTTTCACTGTTAAAACAGAGCCACTTTTCAGTCATCCAAGTTTGAATAGTGGAGTAGATGAGGTTGAGGGTGTTCATATCCGATGGATAGTCACCGGTCAGAGGTATGAGCACCTCGGTGTCATCTGCATAGTTGGTATATGAGATGCCCATGGCGTCGAGGATTTGAAATAGGGGCCTGGTAAAGAGGTTGTAGAGAGTGGGGGCTATGCAGGATCCTTGAGGGACACCACAATTGATTGGACTGGGAGTAGCGCTCGAGGAATCGGAGAACACCTTCATGACTCTACCTTTGAGAAAGGATGATATCTATTGACAGGCCTTTGGGGAGAAATTGGCTGTGGAAGATAGGCAATGACAAAGTGTTTTATGGTCGACCAGTTCAAAGGCCGCTGAGAGATCTAGAAGGAGGAGGAGAGCTGGCTTGCCTATGTCTCTCCGGTCATCCATTTGGTTTTTTAGATCAAGTAATGCTGATTTAGTGCAATGACGTGGACAGAATCCAGACTGGCGTAGTCCCAAAGGTTGGTGGTCTTCCAAGAATTTATGCACTTGCAGGTAAGCTGCTTTGTCCAGTATCTTTAGCAGGAAGGGAACTGTGGTAATGAGTCTGTAATTCACCGGGACCAGGGGGGTCAAGAGATGTTTTTTTTAGGAGTGGCCGGACCCACGCATCCTTCAGTGATGTTGGTACTTGGGCGGCGCGGAAGGATTTATTAATGAATGTGGTGATGAGAGGGGCGAGGGCAGGAGCACAATCCTTAATGATATGTGCAGGTCAGGCATCTCCTTTGCAGTTGGAGGGTTTGATGGACTTAGTAAGGGCAATGACTTCCGATTCGCTAATGTCTGAGAATTCAAATGTTGGTATCTCCTTACCTACAGGGCTGAGCGGGGTGGACTGGCACCAGAGTCTAGAAGAGCGGATATGGCTTTTTGATGAGCTAGAATTTTGGATTGCAAGGTGTCAAGTTTGTCTAGCATGGCATTTTGAATGGGGTTACACCATGACTCGTCCTTTATGAGGGTTGATGGGGGGGGGGCTAGTGGGCGTCTCTAGTTCCCTGAAAATGGCAAAGATTTCCTTTGTACCAGACTGAGCGTCGTTGATCCTAGTATTCAAGGAAGCGGCTTTGGCCTGTGAGATAGCTGCTTTATAGTCTCTAGTGATGGCCTGCAATGCTGCTTGGTTTCTTCCAGTGTTTTTTTTTTTTCCACGTGGCGAGAGCAGCCCTTTTATCAGAGCGCATAAGCATTTGTTCCTGAGTGAACCACGCATTGGAATGCTTGGTTTTCTTAGCCTTTTTGAGGGTCAGAGGTGCTATGGAGTCAACTGCAAGCGTGATGCTTGTTTAAAGGAGTTGGCCAGGAGGGCAGGGTCATTAGGAAATGATGGCTGGAGTGCAGGAGCTAGGAGGTGTGGTAGCAGATTCTCTTTGGTGAGCTTCCGTGAGCTTCTGGAGAGAGCAGCTGGCAGTGTGATGTTAGATGAGGGGGTGGTGATGTCTAGTTTGATGTAGAAGTGGTCGGACCATGGGATGGCGGATATGTCCTGGACTTGAATGAGGCAATTGTGATGGGCTACCCAGTCCAGGGTCCGGCCTTTCTGGTGTGTAGGCATATTGATGGCTTGGGTAAATCCTAGTGTGGTTAGCGATTTGTCTAGCGCAAATGCGGGTGCATCATTTTTGTCATTCAGGCTGAGATTGAGGTGCCCCAGTTACACAACTTTGGAGGTTTTTTTTAGGTTGTCTTATACCATGTGTAGGAGAGCATCTTGGAAGTCAGAGGTGGGGTCTGGGGTGCGATAGACTAGAAGGAAGGCAATGGTGAACGTGGGCGATGCCTGTAGCTTGATGAGGATATAGTCCGCGTTCTGGCCTAGGTTGCCTTGAATTGCCCTGATGTTCAGAGTATCTCCGGCAATAGCGGCAACACCTCCACCCCTTTGACCAAGTCGATCTGGAGAGGGCAGGGCCGGAGGAGTCTTGTAGCCATGTCTCACACAGAAAGAGGATGTCAAGGTGGTCATTTGTGATGAAGTCGTGCACATCAAGAGTGTGGGAAGGGATAGATCGGGCGTTAACAAGTGCACATTTAAATGAAAGTGTTGTGCTACTAACAGAGGGCATGGCATCAAGAGATGGGTAGCTGGTGTGATTAGTGACGGCATGTTCATCCGATGAGGTGGATATGGGGGCATTGGGGAGCATAACATCATTAGCATCAAGAATGGGCAGCACAGCATCATAAGCATCAGGGGTGGGCACCACAGCAGCATGAGCATCAAGAGTGGGCAACACAGCAGCATGAGCATCAGGAGGGGGCAACACAGCAGCATGAGCATCAGGAGGGGGCAACACAGCAGCATGAGCATCAAGAGTGGCCAACACAAGAGCATTAATATGAGGAGTGGGCAACACACCATCATGAGCATCAGGAGTAGGCACCACAGTAACATTGTAAACATAAACTTTGGTAGGGGTGGTAGTATTTTTGCACACAGAGATATGTGGTGAGTTGGGCGGTAGGCGAGGGTCACGATTGTTAATTGCACACGGGGCACCATGAGGGATGAATATGTTGGGCAATTAGGTATTAGGTGAGGTAGCATCAAGAACAATACTCACAGTGGGCATACAAGTCTCATCATCCATGGCAAAAAGTCTTGTAGGGGTGGCGATAGTAGATGTGACAGACCTGCATCAGTCTGTATACAAAAAATCTGTTTGATTGTCTCCTTTGTCTGTAGTCGCTTCATAGGGCAGGTTTTAGCTACTGGCAATGGCGCTTTAGACTGTTCCGTATCTTGGAGGACAGCGCGTTGGGCCATAGCTTTCTGATTGTGGGTAGAGGAAGCGTGGTTGTGTAATTCAGCGACTGGGTGCGTCTGCAAGGCAGCTTGAATCATAATACTAGCAGCAGGCGAGCGGTTAGTCGCGGGTGGCTTTGGAAGAATGTAGGTATTGCAAGGGTAGTGGCATTTTGTGCGGGTAGCGTGCAGGCGAAGCATGCGCTTGCCCCTGGACGGATGACCCATGAACCTCACCCGGAGGCGGGCATTCCGTGCAACGGATGTCAGTGGGTCACTGCGGAGGCCCTTGGATGCGAAGCGGGAGCGTAGACTCTCGTTCCTACTGGTAGGGGAGTCGCATGAGTATGAGGTTTGAGAGGAGGGGCTGGAGGAACGCTTAACCATGCACCCATGGTCGACTATAACCCATGGCAGCGGAGAGCTGCAGAGAGGGGAGTCGGCCTTTCCTCTTAGCCTTCCCTCGGCGGCTTCGCCTTGCGGCACGCCTCTCCTCCATTTTAAGGCAGGAGGGGAGGTCGGCGCAAGGTGTGGGGCCCAATCAGGACTGGCAGCAGATTTTGTTGTGGTGTAGGTATCCATGGTTGCCACGGCGGCAGCCATCTTACGGCCAGCATGCTCCTCGTGGGCCGCAGTGGAAACAAAGGGGAATTCTTCAATCAGCTGTTCGGCAGCTGGTAAGGCGGTGATCTCTCGCCGCGGAGCTGCAGAGAGGGGAGTCGGCCTTTCCTTTTGGCCTTCCCTCGGTGGCTCGTGTTAGCGAAGGCGTCAACCTTGTTGACTTTTTATGCTTTTTCGAAGGAACCCTCGATGGACTGGATTCCTCAATTGTCGAAGCCCTCAACCATTTCTCCTCGGGTAGAGATTTCTCTCGATGATGCACCGGCTTATGGCTCGGTTTCAAAGATTTTGTCTTAGACTTCCCTTTGTCATCTTGATGCCGAGCGACAGGGGCATGGGCTTTCTGCTTGTCCTTGAAAGGGGTTGGCCTGCATTCTCAAAGATTTTAAGCATTTCTTTACAAAATGCATCCCATTTTGCTGGGGAGTCTGACTTAGTTGGACATTTGATTAGCTCGGCCGAGGAATCACTAAAGGTCGAAGGTGACCTGTGGCACCGTTTTTTGGCCTTCTTCGAAGAAGACGCATGGCACGATCGACTTCTTGATCGAGATCTTTTCCGTGTAGGAGAACCCCTCGACTTGTTGGTCGTTCTTTTTGAGCTCTTCGAAAGAGACTTCGAAGGCAAGCTCCCAACCACCAATTTACCTTTACGCTCCCTCAGAACCTTTCGGTCATCGTTTGACAGGAGTTGCATTTGGAGGTACAGTGACTGGTACCAAGACACCACATACATATGCAGTGGGGGTCGGTGATCGAGATCTACGATCCACAGTCTTGGCACTTCTTGAAGCCTGTATTAGGTGTGGATGGAGCCGACGGGGAAGACATTTTCGGTTATCGAAAATAGCTGACAAAGTTCACTGAAGAACCGAAGCGCGCCGTAATTCTTCAAAGCGTTAACTCAGAAAAACAGAACTGAAGCCAACAGGTGCTGTGTGTGCTATTTACACTGATGATGACGTCGACAGTCGAAGAGAGGCCCTCAAGGGACATCTACTCAAAGGGACGGCACAAAGCACCCCTTGTCAGAAAAAAATTGCAAAGCAGCTAAAGCTGGAAGGATAATATCATAAAATGGAGGAATACGTGGGAGGACACAATCCATACGAAGGAATTGTTTTTTCTAGGTGCAATGACCTCAAGTTCTTCCTTCTTTCTGTCCATATTCCTCACTGTGATACTGACCAGCTCCAGGAAGGGATTGGGTCAGAAAAACGTTGCCAACTAAACATTTTTTTCTGCCAGCATTGCTGTTTGTCATCTCCAATAACTAACTCTCATCCCGTGGAAAAACACGTTTCATAATACTTGGATGCAGTCTGCTACAAAAAAGTGAAAAACGATCTGACTTGTAACAAAATCTCAGAGGAACTGGTACTTGAGAAAGTTCTCATCAAATTATAAGCCCTACAGCCATTTGTTTAAGGCACACAAGAGGTTCGATTCCATATAGGAGAAATGGCGGGCAACTGATTAGCATCTAGCTCAGGGGAGCATCTCAGCATCATTTGGGGGTCTCTTGCCCACTCTGTATAATCTAGGGTGGGAGGGGTTAGTGCTGAGAGTGGATGCTCAATAAGAATGTCAGGACCGACTATCCCTCTACGCGGACGACCTCCTCATATACCTCAGTAACCCACGCACTTCCTGCCCGATTGTTTCCCGCATCCTTAGGGAATACCAGCGCTTTGCAGGCCTTAAGGTAAATGAGACCAAAACAATTTACTTCCCGATCCAGTGCGGCGAGTCTGCGATCCCTGAAACCTGACCTGCCCATATCATGTCTCCATTAGAGAACTTAAATACCTGGGTATAAGACTCGACCCGACACTGGGTGGGTTCCTGCAACTCAATTTACAACCAATAATTGACCGGTTCAATAAGGACACCTCCCACTGGCAATCACTCCCACTATCACTAATGGGCAGAGCGGCGCTATTCAAAATGATGACCCTCCCCAGACTGTTGTATGTACTTCAAAACGCCCCCCTTGTCATCCCCCGAGACACCTTCGCACTCATTGACAGACGCCTTCGCACACTGCTGTGGGGAGGGAAACAACCTAGGATCGCCCTTGAAACGCTGCAGCGATCAGTGTGGGAGGGAGGCATCGGTCTACCATGCATACGCACCTATTACCTTGCAGCCCAGATTGGGGTTGTAAACGTCTGGATACACGCAGACCCCACACTCCCCCACATCCGCCTTGAAATAGAGAGCATGACCCCACTAACCCCACTACAGATCCTGTACGCCACCCACGACCAACCCCCGATGTTACCCAAAATGACACGCCATATTTGCCAGGCCTGACGGGATGCACACAAACTAATAGGCTGGAAAGGTAAACCAACACTATCTCAACCCCTATGGCACAACGCACTCCTCCCAGAAATAGTAAAGATGGGCCCCTTCGGTCACTGGTGCGTAAAAGGGATACACACACTAGCGCATGTGATACAAGAAGGCCACCTCCTTGACTTTGAGGCCATGCAAGAGCAATTCGACCTCGCACCCATGGACCGGTTTCGACATGCGCAACTGGCCCACGCCATCCGCACCCAATTCCCTGATACGACAACCATACCCCCCTGTACTCCCATTGAGACCAATATCCTTCCGCAATGCATTGCCTCCAAGGTCACTTCCACGCTCTATCAAGCCCTTAACTCCTTTGGGGCGGCGCAGCTAGATGGGCTCAAGGAAAAGTGGGAAAAGGACATAGGACAAATGGAACCAGAGGACTGGGTAGAGGCATTAATGTCCCCTAGAGAAATTGGTATAGACTCTAAACTCAGATTTATACAACTGAGGATCCTCCACCGCACATACTATTCACGTACTGCCATGGCCAGAGTGGGGGGACTGGAAGACGGGACATGCCTCAGATGCAAAACGGAACCTGCCACTTTTTACCATATGATATGGGACTGCCGAGTCTTACAGGTCTTCTGGGAGAGCTGTATTAACATGATCTCTGCCACCCTGGCGACACCAATCCCCAGGGATCCCAAAATGATACTGTTGGGAATCCGGGGTGAAGTAGATCTCTCGAAATATGAAAAAATATTTCTGGCACTGGCATTCGGGGCAGGCAAAAGATTAATCGCGACTAGCTGGGGCTCTGCTGACCCTCCATCTGTGAACCGCTGGGGCAATGAGTTGGACAGATGCATGGCCTCGGAGCGCCGGATTTATAATGCACGGGGTTGCCCCCGCAAATTCGAAAAAATATGGGGTAAATGGCTTGACGCTAACTGAAATGTGCCGATGAAAATAGAAATGTACTGTTGTTAACATTGGTTACCTGCCTTATCCCACAAATGTCTGATGGCTCTCGGCCCAACAGAGTTCCTTTTGCTTTTTGAAATTGCCTTACCACCATGATCTGATGTATGCCTTTGATTTATGTCTGTTTTGTTGTTGTATTATTAAAACGTAATAAACAGAATTATTAAAAAAAAAAAGTGAAAGTGAAGCTGTTTTTTCTTTTACTGAGAATTCCCAGTCTGACCACAGAGAATATTCATGAGCATGTGAATCCATGCCAGACCCATGCTGGAGAACAATAGTTCCAGGTAAGTAATTTAAACCTTCCATTCCTAATTTACTGTAAATTAATCCCTTTAATTCTTAAATGTACTCATTCTTCACTGCCTTGGTCTTGCAGCAGTTGCCTCTGCTGGTAGGTCCAAACTTAAGAGCGGATTCTGGCGTTACTGGAAGATTTTTATGTAAGAGCATTCTTAATCGACTCTCAGAAGAGACAAGTGATTTTGAGCAATGCAATACTACATCTTGCAGGATGTTGCACCACCCATAGAAGTTCATTGCAGCAAACCATGACAAGTTCCAGTGTTTCACCTGCCAATAATAAAACGGACACTTGAGATCCCTGGCAACCCCAAAGCGCTCATAAAACCAGAAGCATGAAAACATGGGATTTGGGGTGTTGGTTGGGGACATATATGTTTTTTTTCTTTTGCTGATTAATGTACTTGAGAGCGGCATTAAGACCTAGTGCTCTTCTTTTCCTCACGGAAATGAACGTTGAATCAAGCAGTACTTACCATCAGCATGCAGGAACATTTGAGCAGAATAGGCAGAAAGGCAGTGCACATCTAGAAAAAGCACAAAGCTGCTTCAGAGTTCAGTGCGAGTGTGTGCAATAACGGTCACAAAAAAAAGAAGTTTTCGATATCTTAAATGATAAAGGTTGCCGGTGTATGCATAGCGTTTCAAACTGGTCCAGTATCGGTGAACAACTGTAAAATGTAACATATTAGAGTACATTTGTTCCACAACACAGTTTACAACTTAGAGCAGAGCGAGCATGCATCGCCTACAGTGCAATCCAGAGTTGTCCTGCATATACTTGAACACACGATCAACAGGGACAGGAGAGCACTTTGCACTACTGAATGTAGTATGTAAGTGAGGGTATGCAAGACGTGTTTTGGAGGTCTGCCCTTCGTTGTCGGCTCAGTTGCTATTTTGCCTGAATAGCAACTGAGCCGACAGGGAAGCGGCCGCAGCAGAGGATGCCATAGAACACTGTTGTCTGATCTGATCCGAGCCTGTTCAATAAAAACATATTTTTGCTTGCGGTAATCAGTGGCCAAAGGATGTTATAGCAAAAATACCTATTTAAAAATAGTTTAAATGGCATTTCCCTTGTCTAAAAATACCCATTCAGCAATTTGAATTTCGATAGCACTCTGTGAAAAATCTGTACTCCCTACTTCCAAATGTAGGGCGGAGTTGTCGCAGAGTTGTGCAGTCTGGCAATTGGAATACTGCCTGTCTCTGTTGCTTGCTAACAGATTGAGTATTTCTACAGCCTTCATTCGAGAGTGGGCGGACCCACTTATAATCCTCTCCTCTCCGTGCCGCGGAGCGAGCGTGAAGTTGTAGTAGAGTTGTGCAGTCCTGGCTGCGATGGCAAAACAGAGAAGGATAGTAGAAGGACGGTGTCTCCGCAGCGTTTGCCACAGAGGTGAAGAGCCGCCTACGCCAACTTAACTTACCCAGAAGGTAACGTTTGCATCCCCTTACAAGCGGCAAAGCCAGACAATAGCTCCCTCAATGACGGACAGAGAGCCGCGAAGTAAGAGGAGCTTGCAAGATCTCAATCAATCCCCCTGCTTTGGTCTCCCCACAATACTCACAGCGTGTGTGGGTCCCCACGCTCAAGCTTAACTTCTGTGAGTGTGAAGCCCATTCGGCATGTCACAAGCTCTTTGTCGACAGTCAGCGACCTTGTTGCTGGAACTAGCGACGTCGACACAAGTGATAAATCGTGTAAGAGGAGAGGGAGACCAACCTCCACCAGTTCTGGTAGCAGCAGGGGCCTCAGGAAGTGGGGGGTTCGCTGCCTAGTACCGTCCCCTGTGGGTCGGTGCCGGTCGGCTTGTCCCTTCGCGAGGAAGATGGGGAGACAGCTGAAGAACATCCTTCCAGCTCCTCGGTGCCGACGGTGCGGGGCCAGACTTTACATTATCAAAGCCTCCAGAGGTGCTTGGTGGGCCATCACCACAGCCAATAGTGAAATCTAGCCCGCCTTGACCAAATCCCCTGCTAAATATTCAAATAGAAGTTCATCCGGTGATGGCAAGGGAAGACCTGACCAGTCCCCAGTATGAATCAAATGATTTCAACTGCTCTGTATTTGAAACTGAAACACTAGACACGGAAATCAACTAAGTCAACTCAAGCTACGAGCGAGTCCCAGGAGGAAAAATCTGAGACCTTACCAAATGACCAGTTATTGGCTTATAGATCTTCTAAGGGAAATACAATAGCCACAAAAACCAGAAAGGACACCTTGTTAGGTGACCAAGCTCACAAAAAACATGAGAAACGTCCTGGCCTTAACATGATAAAGAGAAACACAAAGAGGGTTAACAACTTGCTTAAAAAGTCAGCTCAATCTAAACAAAATCAGACCAAGTTGAATAAAAAAAGCTCAACTTCCAACAGAGCAACTTCGAAAGTATAGAAAGAAAATTCCAACTTGACCTCCTTACAGAAACCCCCTCGAAAATATCTTTAACAAACTGGGGAATCTAGTCCCTGCACAACACAGCAAGCCTTTGGATGCAGAAATGTTGGAAGTGGTGGAAGACCTAACCCAGAGAGAATGTATATCGAACCCCAACTTTCCGCTGTCTACGGCCTTAACAAATGAACATAATGCCGGGTCTCGGGATCGAACTCCAACGCCAATAAGATGGCATTTTGGAAAACCTCCAGCAAACAAATCAATCTCATCAATTAGGATCTTCACCGGAACTACTAAACCAAGTGAGAAGGCTCAGTTGCTGCAGCCACCTATTGCAAAGGAACGCAACCTAACACTGGAATGAGCAGCCCTAATAACAGGCAAAAGTACCTCTCGACCAGTGCAGCAAACAAATGACCCTTCAATAGAGAAAAAAAGATACATCGCACTTGATAGCAGAAAGCACAGACAAAATGATTAATTCACAGCAACTACCCGTGAAAACCACAAACGCCACCACATCCCAAATCCAACCTTTCTTGAACATGCCACCATGAAACCAGAGACTGAGCGAGATCCCACAGACGGCGCGAAAAGAGACGCCAATCAATAAACCAGACATTTTTGCTATCGTGTCAGCCGTCACGATTGCTTAACCACCATTCAGCAAACTTTGAGGTGCTAAACGAAACTCTAAAAGGTCATACAACAATGGTGGCCTTAATGCATACAAAATTGACATGTCTAGAGGGCTACGTAATGGCAACAGAGGCATGGAAAGCAAATACAAAAGATCAATGGATCTCTACAGTTGATCCACCGAGACAAGATCGTGAAACAGAGACTGATTGGCTAGACCCTAAACAATCCAATAAGATCTCATCATCAGCTGCAACTCAAACTAACTAATCTCAGAGACTTTCCCAGATACGAGAGGACAGGACGAATACAGCTCAAGAAGCCATACCCACAGAACTAATAACTTAAAATGAACACCAAAAAAAATACCTAAATTCAACAGATCGAGAGCCCCAGGCCAGATGGGATTTCAAACGTTGAATTGAAATCCCACTCTCAGGAGTGGGCTCACCTTATTTCTGAAGTCATAAAAAGATGTGGAACCATGAAATCAATACTTGGAAACAGGGAATATAGTCCCAATCGTCAGAAAGGGTGAAAAGAGCTTCCCTAAGAATTATCGCCCAATAGCACTGCTGGACATGGTCGGCAAGTTTTTTGGCTCACTACTTTTGCACAAATTCTTAGCCTGGGCAAAGACGGCAAGCTGTATGGACCCTGACCAGTCGGGATTCGTCAAAAACCTAGGCACAACAGCAAACATAATGCTGATAAGTATATTGAAGGCTAAGATAATGGCAGGTCGCCCAAGAGTCTTTGTTGCCTTCATTGACCTGGTCCAAGCGTTTGACCTGTCAATCGAGACAAATTATGGCTGAAGTTGACAAAGTGGAACTGCCCAAACTCACTCATGGATCCCATCAAATCCATGTACTCTGGAACATCAATGAGAGTGAAGCTTAAGGGAGCGGGACAACTCTCGGAACCGATAGAGACCACTAGAGGAGTCAAGCAAGGGTGTCCGCAACGATAGGAGACGAGAAGATCACACGTCTCCTATATGTGGACAATATCATTCTACTGGATTAAACTGAAATAGGGCTCCAACACCAGCTGAATACCCTATAATCATACATAAATGAACACAGATTAAATGAAAATAATAATCCTGTAAAAAACATCTTAACAAACAGAAAAACAGCAATGGTACCTAGAGGAAGAGCGACTTGAGATTGTAATGAAATTCAAATATCCCGGCATTACACTTAACAAGAGCCATGTAGAAACCCCAATGCAGTTAACACTATACACAAAGATTAAGACCTTGGCCTCACAAAAAAGGTGATAGATAAAAAATGTGGGCGTTATTCACTTATTCCTACAATCAATTTCTACAAGGCAAAGGTAACACCAGCCATTTCCTATGGAGCAGAGGCGATGCCATACATTCCTGAGAAAATAAGGACAAACTAGAAGGATACTATTGGTGGAAAGTTTTGAGACTCCCACCATCCACACCAATAGCTTCCATCAGAAGAGAATTAAGCATGGTATCATTAAAACCAACAATCGACATGAACAGCTTGTTGCTTTATGGGAAGATCCAGCGGGCTCCTCGCCCTAACATTTTTGAGATCATCAACAGAGAAATGGAAGGAGGGAGAAAAAAGATGCTGTCTAATTGTGCAATTAAGAACAAAACCCTTTTAGACAATATTGGAATTGCAGAGGAAGAACTGGAGCGCAACCCTTCTAAAGTAAAACAAAGATTAAAAGAATGGGACTCGATACAGTCCCTTGAAGTAGCATCAAAGAATAAGTCAACCTTACATATGTCGCAATAAACACACAAAAAGTAAATCATGTAATGAAATACCTGGCAACATTTCCCAATAAAACTTTGCGCTCCACATTGTTAAAAGCCTGTCTGAATGTTCTAAAAACCAATGAGATTCTAGCAATCGGGGGACCATCGACTTCTAACACCTGTCGACATTGTAAAAAAAAAAAAAAGACAAGGTAGAAACGATCCGACATATTCTATCATGCCCCGGCATAACTAAAGCAAGAGCCACCAACCTGGGACACCATCTGCATGCTTTAAACACTCACGTGGAAGAAGCCTGGTGGCCTTGAGTGATAAGCGGCGAAAAAAACATCACTGGTCATAGCTGCAGCCCTACTCCTTCAGAATATCGGCCTGGAACAGGAAGTGGCGGGTGGGAGGGAGGTACACAAAGACCAAGAACTCAAATTTGAACAAACAGAGACTGAAACTCACCGAATTGTTTATTAAATTTGATGGTGGTGGATCCACAACTTTTTCTCAACTGGAACTTCAGGATGAAAAGGATTTCTTTTAAAAATTCTAAAAGATACAATTAAGTCAAGTAAATAAAAAATGTAGGGACTAAAATAATACCACAGCAAAACCATGTGTGTTGCTGTGCGGGGTGCACCTTTTGCAATGTTTGAGGCAATAATAAAGATATTGCAGTGGTGCACCAGGAAAATAAGGTATCACCACGCACTGATCTCATTGCAAATTTGACAGACCCAACTCAGTCGCTTCTCCACGGTTCTACGAGGGCTTGGAGTATCATCCTGGCATTGATAAAGATAGGTTATTGTACATTTGTAGAACTTATTCTGGTGATAAAAGAAGTATGAAATGCAGAGTATCCATTTGATGGCATGCTCATTCCTTTTCTAAGGGGAAGAAACACGCTAATGGAACACATTCATTAATTGTGAATCTTAATCATTTGGATCCATTTGGTCTAGAATGCATTGTCTCCTTTACTTAGAGTTGGATATGTCTATGCATTTTGGAAAAGGCTGTAGCATTGTTTGGTTGCTGAGATTAACTATTATCCTGCGTCAATATGATTAATGCGGATTGGAAAAGGTTTTTCTCAGTGCACAGCTGGAATTGTACTGCAATGCGTTTCCTTGTTAATTAGGATACCTGCTGCAGTCTCTTCAGTAGTAACACCAGTCTGTTAGAACTGTTATATTATTCGCAAGCATTTCGATTGTTTTTGGCAATCATTAATTTTTGCAAAGCAGAGGTTAAGACCCTCTAGAAGTCGGGCTCCTGGGAAGACAGTTTGCTCCGAGGTACCAACGATTGCATATCTTTAGTTTGTTAAATAGTCTTCACTAACAATTTGTGACATCAAGATGTTAGTTTCACCTGTTCCACTGTCATCTTTACATGGGGTTCTTGGGTGCGAAGGCAGATTCACGATTGTCCCGGGTAAACTCGGGAGTGGGGTTTTCAGAGGCATTTGGATAATGGCAAGTGTTTCAGTAGGTAGGAGTTGGGCTATGACTGATGGACCTCTTTGGCTCCGTCTAGAAAGTGTGAACAGCCTCTCCTTCTCATTGCCTCTACAATACATCTGTGACAGCCACTGCATCATTTTACTTCGTAACAGAAAATGTTTTCATAGATGTAGTCAATCTGAAAACAATGTGTTTGGGACAACATATAATTTCCAGAAATTAACAATTCTCATGTGTAGAGGGACCGTATTATTGACTGTTGCTGCATTTTTACACACCTCTTTTAGGTTATCACATTTATAGATCTATCATCAAAGCTTTTATTCATCATGCTTGACATTGTCAGAAGCTTTTTGCATTCATCTATTGCTATGTGACTGACCTAGAATGCCTCTGCCCTGCAAAGTAACAGTAAATCATCTGAATTTAGCTAACCAGGAAAGCATGAACAAGTAGCGGTAAGGGGATGGAGTAAGGTTCAAATTAGAATAACAGAGGGAATTTGAAGTTGTGCAATGTTCCTCGGATAATTAAAAGGTTCTGTTTGAAGCAGCTTTCAATAGTTTTATCACAGACATTTCAAAATAAGCTTTCAAAAGAATTACACATCAAAGAAACAATTATGGTAGCCATTTAAGCAAATAGATCAATTAGACTGGGGAATAATAGCTATTTGCCGGTTTGGCTCAATGCAATGCTTTCGTTTACCATTCTGCGCAAGTCTATGAGGGCACATTAAATCTACCCCTTATTACTGCCTGATTTGTCATTACTTATCCAAATGAATACCTTTTTAAAATGAAGAAATTACACAAATTCAGTGGAAAGCCCACTTTCAGAATACCTAAACCGTGAATCATTTCAGATGTACAAGCCCTGACACGTTTTTGCTATCCATGATGAATTCACCCTTTTATACTCCATCCCCTTTCCTTCATACTAATCAGAGATGGTACCACTGGTACGGCATCAGAGCATTTTTTGCACCACAAAACAAATTTCCCCTTTAGATTTTAAGCACCCAAAGGCATGCCCGCCCACGCAAACTCCTCCCACCAGCCTCGGCCATCAGTCTGCTTTACTGCTCGACAGGAACTTGCACCCTGGCCCATAAATCTTATGAACCATTGGCCTCTGCTGAGTTTAAGCTTCTTTCCTGGACAGTGGCGCTTATATCTGCATGAAGAGTTGGCGAGATGCAGGCCGTTTCTGCTTCCAAACCAAATACCTTCTTTCACAAGGACTAGGTAGCCCCTCCTGCTTTTCTTCACTTCCTTAGTGGTTTCTTCTTTTATGTTAATAAGGTGGTGGTTCATCCAGGCATGTCATTTGGGGTTGCAATGGGTAGCAGTTGCTACCCCTCGCCCCCCTCTGCTACCCCTAGACCTGCCCTTGCTACCCCTGGGCCACTGGACAAAGAGGCAGTGCCAAGAGCAGATATCTGTGTTGCACCTGAAAAAGGTGGTTGTAAATGCAGTTAAATGTGCCACCACTTTTTTCACTTGGAATCTCGATCATGTTAGCTGGAGAAATAACAGGGATGCAGGAAAAAAACAAAAGCAGCCGTCACTGACACGTTGGCAGTCCATTAGTGAAGAATGCCTGAATAGTTGGGTTCAGAGGTGGGGGTGTCTGTGCAGCTTATACCCAGTACTGTAGCAACATGATGGGTATGGGGGCTAGGTTTAGCTAGCTGGGGAATGGGTAAGAGTCGCCTGCAGTACTCAGTGACAGCACAACATGAACGCATATCTCATCAGTGTTTGTCTGCTTTGCACAACCAGTGAGCCACTTGGCCTTTAATGAGAGGGGTGTGCCCCAGTGGCTTCTGCCACCAATCCTGCCTTGGCACTGCCAGAGCTGCATCACAGGCACACTGTAGATGGACGCAAGGCGAGATCATACTCTTAACGTCCCGTTCATTTTCCTCCATACTGCATGGGTGTCCCTTCCAAGGGACGGGAGACTGAACCTTTTTCACCAGAAAAAACCACCACCTCCTTTTAAATTTAGAGGCACGCGTAGGTGCGGCCCTGGGAGCATGCGCTGCCCTGACTCTGCCCTCTGGTGCCACACCTTAGTCCCCTTTTCCGCGTCGACGGGAACGGGCTGAATTCACCAGCGCTCCTGGGTTTGGCTTTGGCCATGTAATTCCACGCACGGATACTACTACTTTTTTGTCGTTATCATTCAGGTACTCGGTCCTCAGGCGTCGCGCTCCTTCCCGGCGTATGTCGACTTCCACAGGGTTCAGCAGGTGCCCATCCTGCGACAGGCTCTTCGCAACTTCAGACCCCCCACAACCTCTGCCTACGTTGCCTGGGCCCAGACCACAGTTGGCAAGCTTGTACAGCGTGCAGCGCCCTGTCATCGAAATCGCTGAAGAACAGACTAGCCAGGTGGAGGTAGCTCTTCCAGAATTCGCCTCCAGAGGAACTAAAGAACTTCGTGAAACATCGAGCCAGGCCCTCTATTTTCCATTGCACCCCGCAAGGGAGACTCCTTCCCAAGGATTCGCCCGTGCGGGAGGGACCACTCGGGTCCTTGTACCAGCACGTGTGCTGAGGCTGCTCCAGCTACCGGCCTACTGGATTCTCGGATACTCCCGGTGCTGAAGGACTGAGGGGCTCCGCCCTTTTACCGAAATTATGTCTGAGGGGCCACTCCCTAGTACCGGCAATACTGCCGAGGGGACACCTAAACGCTGCTCTACCGGGCCACGGGCCTCTCACCTACCGGGCTTAGGCCCGAGGAGCAGGGTAGGCCTCGCGATCGAGTCTTATGAAGTCCCCTTGGATGGGGGTTATCCTCAGGGTTGCCATCAGGGACATGCTCCCTCCAATGATTCCGGCACCACAGGCTCCTCAGCTGGCGCCCCCCAGCCGATTCCTCAGGCGGTTCCGTACCAGCCTGCTCCAAAGCCTACGGCTCCGGTCCCTGTATCCCAGCCTCTGGCTCCTGCTACTCCCCCACCTACGCAGGATCCTCCTGACCCACAGGATACAGATGAGGAGGACCCTGACACGCCCTCATCAGCCAAGGCCTTCCACATATGTCTTGCGGGGCTGGCAGAGTTTCTGGGTCTACCTCAAAACCGATGTCAAGCAACTAGCAAAGGGAGTGCTTGCTGAGGTCCTCACGCGATGCCCCTCTACCAAAACAGGAATTCCACTGCAGACTGATGTATTCTCCCTGGCCAAAAAGGGTTGGCTCAAGCCCCACTCTGTCCAGCCGGTCAGTCGACGCCTGGACGCGAAGTACAGGCAGATGGAGGGGGATACACTCTTGCTATCTGCCCATCCTCAGCCACACTCCTTGGTTATCGCTGCGGCATCATTATACTCCAAGCCTCAGTCGCCCTCAGCCTCCTCCATTGCAACGCTGCTAGGCAAGGAGGCGAAGATCTTGGAGGTGTATGGGAAGAAACCATATTCCAACGCGTCCTTGCATCTTCATCAGGCCACCGCCGATGCCATGCTGGCTGCCGGTAACCAAATGTTATAATGGGAAATTGCGGACTTCCTCCCAGAACTCCCTACGCAGAGCCAATCACGTTTCATGGGGGGACTGGCTGAGGCCAAGCTGGTGGCGCAGGACCTCATGGAATCCACTGTGGCCCATATTGACACTTCTAGCCATGCCATCTGTATCGCCACGGACATGAGAAGGACAGCCTGGCTCTGTGCAATGAAATTCAACCCGGGCATCCAGGAACACATTAGACCTGCTGTTCGGGGGAGGGGGGCTCTTCTATTCCACCACGGACGAAGAGCTGGCCAATATGAAAAACAGCTCACAACTCCAAATCGGCGCAAGCAACCAAAAAAGGGGGGCAGGGAGGATAAGGGCTTTTTCCAGTACCCCTCCTCCACGACAGCCTCCGAGGGAAAGCAGGCATGACACTCCCCTCCGGGTCCAAGTATCTCCAGTGGAGGGGCAGGCTTGAGCTCCATGCACATTTCTGGTGCCAGAATTTCACGAACTCTTGGATCCTCTCTGTAGTATCCACGGTGTACCGCCTACCCATTCCTGCCTCTCCTCCTTCATCCCCTCCACTCCCTCAAGTTGGGACAGCAACTATTTTGGCGGAGATCCGGTCGCTCATAGAGCCGGGCCTTGGAGGAAGTCCCAGCCTCCCAGCGGGGCTTGGGCTTTTACTCCAGGATTTTCGCCATTCAGAAAAAGAACCAGGCGGGCCTGAGAGTTGTGCTGGACCTTTCCACCCTCAACCTCTCCTTACCTCTACAAAAAGTCAAGATGGTTACCCCAGCTTTTATAGCAGAGACATTGTGCAAGGGAGACTGGAGGTGCTCCCTGGATCTGAAAGACGTGTACCTACATGTCCTGATTTGGCAACCCCATCATTCTTTCCTACGGTTCAGGATCATGGGCTACCATTTTCAATACAAGGTCCTTCCTTTTGGCCACAACTCGGCTCCCAGGGTCTTTACCAGACTCATGAATACTGTGGCTGCCCTCCTCGGAGCGTAGGGCCTCCACATCTACCCATACCTCGACGACTGGCTCGTCAGCGCTACATCTCTGGAAGCGGTTCACCACTCTTCCCATGCCCTTATGAACACACTGCACGATCTGGGCTTTTCGCTCAATCTTAAGAAGTCGCAGCTGCAGCCCATGCAGACTCTTGACATTCTTGGGCCTCATCTGGGGCACGTGCTCCGAGCAGGTATTTCCGTAGGAGCACAAGATCTCGGCCATCAAGAGGGACACTGCCCACTTACTCAGCAGAGAGATGACCTCGGCATGGTGGTACCAGCATCTCCTGGGTCTCTTGGCGGTGGTCCTATTAGCCGTTCCACACATTAGTCTGAGGATGAGGAGGATTCAGCTGCACTTCGTGGCCTCATGGAACCAGATGCAGGGCTCTCAATCCGAGATGATCAACGTTCCTCCATATCTCCACCCGAACGTCACATGGTGGTCCAGGGACTGCATCCTACAGACAGGCAAGCACTTCCGGCCTCCCACCCCGCAGGTCACCATCACCACGGACTCCTCGCTCAAGGGCTGGTGAGCCACCCTGGACGCTCTCTCGGTTCACGGCACCAGAACCCGACAGGAGCAGGAATAACACATCAATTGGTTGGAGCTGAACGCCATTTGGCTAGCGCTCAGAGCATTCCTTCCACTTCTCAGGGGCAAGGTTGTCCTCATCTAGACAGACTACTCGGCCAGCATGTCAACAAGCAGGGAGGCACCAGATACCCTCCTCTGTGCAGACTGGCAATCAGCATGTGGGAGTGGGCAATGGAAAACGACATCTACCTCACGGTAGTCCACCTTCCGGGGGAATCCAACTTGGAGGCGGACAGGCTCAGCACGTTGGGAGCTGACAATTACGAGTGGCAGTTAAACTACCTTTTTATTCAGTAGATCTTCAACAGATGGCTTCTCCCCAGGTGGATCCCTTTGCCACTTGGCACAACAAGTAGTGACCTCAGTTCGCCTCCTGGCAGGGACATGGGTCCGTCTCCCTGGCAGATGCATTTCGGATTCAGTGGAACGGCATGACAGCGCACGCCTTCCCGCCTACTGCGCTGATTCACAGTGATTTGCAAGATCAAGGAGTCTCGCCAGTTCAACATCATTCTAATAGCTCCATGGTGGCTGGCCAGGCATGGTTCTCGGAGCAGCTCAGCCTTTCGGAGATGCCACCTATTCACCTTCCGACGGGCCCAGCACATCTTCTGGTGCAGCAGGAGGGCATGGTCATCCACCCAGCGCCACAGAAACTAGCCCTCAGTGTGGCTCCTGAGCAGGTAATGCTGAGGCACCCCAGACTCTCCCAGGCTAATCTGGAAATCATACAGGGCGCAAGGAGCAAAGCTACCAGGGCTCAGTATAAAAGTAAATGGACCAGGTTCTGCCACTGGGCAGACTGCAAGTACATCAACCCCCTGGCATGTACTTTGGTCAACGTGCTCTCCTTCTTGGCGCACTTTGCCACTGTGGCGTGCAGGTGGACACCTGCCGCACTTAGCTCGCAGCCATCAGGGCTTACAGAAATTACAAGGAGGGGGTCTTCTCCTCCAACCAGATTGTCAAGAAACAGTTGGCGTGGCTCGCAAGGCTCTACCCGCCCATCAGGAGGCCACACCCCGTGTGGGACCTGAACATAGTCTTGGGCGCCCTGGTGCACAAACCGTTTAAGCCAATGGCATCTGCGGACATCAGGCTGGTCACCATTAAGACGGCCTTACTAGTCGGCCTCACCTCGGCTCGCAGAGTCAGCGAAATCCAGGCACTGGTCACCTCAGATCCATATACTACCTTTCACAGGGACAAAGTATTCCTGCAGAAACACCCAACATTTCTGCCTAAAATGCTGTCTGCTTTCCATTTGAACGAGGAAATAGTCCTTCCTAACTTTTTTGCTGATCCTAAGGACGAGGCACAGAGGGTTCGGCCCTACCTAGATGTCAGGCGGGCCCTGGAATTCTACCTTGACTGGGCCAAGGGCTTCTGCAAATCAGACACCATGTTTGTCACTTTCGGAGGTGCAAGACCAGGCTATCAGGCCTCCATATCCTGCTGCATGGTCTCGGCCATCAAAGAAGCATACGAGGGCAGCACAAGCTGCTTCCGGCGAACATGCATGCCCACGCATTCGGGGCCAATGCAACGGCCATCACATTCCAGCGCCGTGTCCCTTGGCAAGTCATAAGCAGGGTGGCCACTTGGCCCACTCCCTCTGCTTTTTGCAAGCATTACTGTTTGGATGTCGGCTCTAGATTGGATGCGGCTTTCGGACAAGCGGTTCTCGGGAACCTATTTGCGTAAAGAGGGTCTCATCTCCACCCTGGGGCTACATTCAGTTTTAATCGTCCATGGAGGGGACGGGACGTAAGTAATTTTAAGTTACTCACCGTAGTAACTAACTTACTCTTAGTCCATAGTCCCCTTTCCTCCATACGTCCCACCATCCTCCTGGTGTCATTAGGCAATGTTAAATCTATTGTCGATACGTCCATGGGGACTGAGGTGCCTAAAATTTAAAGGGGAAGAAGGTTTTTTCTGATGAAAAAAGTTCTGTGTCCCGTCCCTTGGAATGGACGCCCATGCCGTATGAAGGAAAGGGGACTATGGACTGAGTGTACGTTAGTCATTACGGTGAGAAGCTTATCATTTAATTTACATGAAGTTTCCCTTTTAAAGTAAATCATCTGTTGTTTGCTCAAGCAAATAATATATATATATTTGGAAGGATAGCTCAGGGGCAACACAATTGCTTAGGGAATTAGAGGATGCAGTGCAACATGGGTTCAGTTCCTGTTCCAGTGCTTAGAAGCTGGCGGAGGCTGGCATTAAGCAAGATATTAAGGACCAAAGAAAATAATAAAATGGGCCTTTTCTAAGGGTGATGTCATGCAGCTGCTGCTTACATTTTAGAATAAAAGCTCTGCAATTCCTGTGACCTGCAACACATCCACTTCCCCTCTGTAAACCATGTAACAAAAGAAATGTGGGTTACTTATCAAATAAGCAAAACAGAAAGGTGATAGCTGAAAGATTTCAAATCATTCATAACGACTGGCACAGCTCTGGCCAAAACTCCAGACCATTGTTTTTCAGCCTGCCAAGCCACTACAGGAGGGGAAAAGACCACATGCAAATCTAGTCCCAACCCAAAAGGGACAGTCCAGCCCGAACTGCTAGGTCACATCCCTTCTGCACGATACCACAAGCATTCCCAGACATGTTTCAGCCTCACTGGGTGTCATCAGTGAGGAGCAGCCTAGGTCTGTAGTCCCAGTAGGCTTTTCTAGGGGTGATGATGTAGAGCTGCTGTTTACATTTTAAAATAAAAAAGCCTGCAATTACCGTGACCGGCAAAACATCCTTCCTCTATATCTCCCATCTAACAAAACAAACTGTGGTATATTTGCCAAATAAGTAAAACAGAAAGGTGATGGTGGGAAGGTTTCAAATCATTCATAAACTTTAGCAAAGCTGTGGGCAACCCTCCAGACCATCGCCTTGCTGGTTGGACTTGTGTTGGTCAGTTGCTTTTCCCAGTCCGTGGCTAGACACTTGGCAATCACTGGATGTCTGCGCTTTGATGTTTAGGCCTCTTCAAGATCCTTTGTCCGTTTTACAGTTTAGCCCGAGTGATGTACAATACTTCAGTTTATGTTGGTTGTGTTGGATGTATGCTTACATTCACAGTAATTTGGGCCCATACACACTGATATTAACGCTTCATATGGTGATCCATTCTTGTATGAAATGTATATCATATTACAGTGATATTGTAACCATATTTCGAAGGGATTGTGTCCTCCGACGTATTCCTTATCTTTGATAATACGTTTCCAGCTTGTTGGCCTCGGATATGTTTTCTGTAGAGGGCGCTGCCCGTCGATGTCTGCCGAGTCGATGTCCCTCGACGGCCACCGTATCGGCGCCGACGTCACCATGCCCATAAATAGCCACGCGCTGCGTCCGTTGCTCAGTTCCGTTTTTCCGCGCTTCGTGGGGCCTCGGAACGTCGTTGCTCAGTTCAGTCAGAATAACCCTCTATATCTACTCGAATAATACCAACTCGTTCTCGATGGCATCTTCATCGGAACCGACGACGCCGCGATCCGGCTTCAAGAAATGTCGAGACTGCAGTAAAAAAATGTCTAACGGATCCACACAGGATCTGCTTGTGGTGCTTGGGAGCTGAGCACCATTGTTCGGAGTGTGAGGACTGCATGTCCATGACGGCAAAAGCCTTGAAGGAGCGCAAGGGGAAGCTCGAGAGAGGTAAGTCAATCAAAACCTCCTCGAAGGTTTCTTTGGCTGAGTCGAGGCATTCGTCTCCTCACCGTCGAAAACATTCCCATTCTAGATCTTGAATTAGCTCCCATCATTCGTTGAGATCAAGAAACTGAAAAAAGAGACGTCGAAGAGCCCCTTCCTCGTCGTCTTCTGTTTCCCCAGAAAGGGTCTCCTGTCCCACAAAACACAGCTCTCAGGCTGAGTGGGAGGAATTCAGAAAGAAAATGTTAAGCGTCTTCGAGAAAGCGGCCTCGACCCCCTCGAAGACAGCTGAGGGTGATACCCCGGGTGAAAAACCCAAAAAATCAAAACGCCGCGAGTCGCTGCACCCAGCGAAACATTCCACCCGAGAGCACCACGAGCCATCGGGTAAGAAGGCACCATCTTCGACGCCGTCGTTGAAGATTCCTTCGACGCTTGGATCGGCGCCATCGACACCGTTGTCGAAGGGTTCTTTGACGCATCGGTCGATCGACTTGACGCCGACATCAACGCCGATGAAATAGAAGACCAAGGCTACTCCGCAGCCAACGGTGGTTCCAAGGGCCCCCGGCTCGCCGCTGAGACCGTCGTCGACATCCTTGAGTAGGATCCCGATCCTCTCGAGTTCTTCGAGACCTCTCCCAGTCTTCTCGACGCCGTTCTCGGCGCCTTCGAAGCTGGTCACATCGGCGTCGACAACATCGTTTTCTCGCCCAGTAATGACGAGTTTGGCTCCTTCTGCCTTAGAGATGGGTTTTACACCATTTCAGAGGTCAGAGTACCCTGGACTATCTTCAATTTATGAAGAGGGGGAAGATTCTGACCAGGAAACATTTTGGTTGCAGAGGACCACACTGCCTATTTCAGAGGATTTTACCTCTGAGGAAAGAAGATTGAAGGACCTACAGGAGTCACTACATGAGGCAAGTGGGCTGGACACTTCCCCAGAAGTGGAATTTGTTAAGCCAGACCCAGGGGAAAATGACGAAACACCCTATAGAACCCTTATGGCAAGAATTATTGAATTTATGGGTTGGTCTGCGCCTTTGCCTGTTTTTCAACAGGAAGACCTGACAGACATATTAGACAAAGGTCCACAGGAGGACCCTGTGGTCCCCTTCCATGCCGCCTTACAAAGGAAAATTACATCTAATTGGGAAACTCCTGAAGTTATCCCTGCGGTCAATAAAAGATTGTCAGCCAAGTATAGGGTAGCGGCTGCTGACCCTGAATACTTATCAAAACACCCAACTCCAGAGAGCCTGGTGGTCCAAGCAGCAACTTTATCTAGCAGTAGGACCGCTTACCCTACTGTCCCACAGGAAAGAGATGACAAGAGGTACGATTCTATGGCGAAGAAAGTCTTCTCTGCTTGTAGTATGGCGTTGAAGTCCATCAACGTCACCTGTACGCTCGCCAGGTTCAGTCACACACTGTGGGAGTGTGCTTCATCAGCGGCTGACTGCATTCCCGAAGGAGAGGAAAAGGAAGCCTTCCTTAACATTATTAAAGATGGCAAAGCTGCCATGTGCGAATCTCTTCAAACTGGTATCGATTCTGCCGACAGTATCAGCAGGGCCATGGCGGCAAGTACAACAACACCGCAGGTATGGTGGTTGCGAAAGTCTGGCTTTGCTCCTGATGTACAGGCCAGACTTTTGAATATGCCCTTTGACGGCTCTTCGTTATTTGGAAAGAAGGCTAATGACAGTCTGGAAAAGTTGCAGACATCTAAAGCAGCGGCAAAATCGTTAGGAGCTGCAATCCGCCAAACTCCTTTTCGCCCCTCAGGAACCTCTGGAAGAGGAAAGTCCTTTCGCTATTATTCCGCATTCGGGAAAGGCAGAGGACAGCCGGCTCAGAGGGCAAAGAAGACCTACCCGAGGTGGACGGGTCAAAAGTACTAAAGCCGCAGCAGCAGCAGGTGCCTCTTTACCCTCGGCATCTGCATCAGCCGCCCCCAAACCACTCTGAGGCCTTTCCACACAAAACACCTGTAGGGGGCAGGTTAACTCACCATCTGACGGAATGGCAGGCTATAACGTCAGATGCTTGGGCATTGGAGACAGTTGCCCAGGGTTACTGCCTACCCTTTCTACACATCCCTCAGAGTCATCCACCGGGGCCCAGCTCTCTAAAAGTTCCAGATCCGCTCCTCTTGCAGGAGATCATAGACCTGCTAGAGAAAGGTGCCTTAGAACCGGTACCTGTAGCGGACAGGAACAAGGGCTGGTACTCCCCCTACTTTCTCATACCAAAGAAAGACGGGGGACTGAGACCCCTCCTGGACTTACGAGAATTGAACAAGTTCCTCAGAAAGGACAAGTTCAAGATGGTAACTCTCTCTCAGATCCTTCAGGCCCTCCAGCTCCAGGACTGGCTGGTATCTCTTGACCTTCAGGATGCTTATTTCCATGTGCCAATCCATCTCAAACACAGGAAATACCTGAGGTTCGCAATTGGCGACTCTCATTATCAATTTTGAGTTCTGCCATTTGGGCTGATCTCCGCCCCGAGGGTCTTCACCAAGCTAATGTTGGTAGTGGCTACAAGTCTAAGGAGGGAAGGGATCCACTTCTACCCCTACCTGGACGATTGGCTGATCAGAGCTGTATCTTTGGAACAAGCTCGGATCCAGCTAGATTATGTCTGCCACTTCCTTCACAAGCTGGGCTTCTCCCTCAATTTAAAGAAGTCACAGATGATACCGTCAGAGACTCCAGTTCATCGGAGCGGTCCTGGACACTTCGCTGGGAAAAGCCTCGCCACTAGAGGTGAGGGCTCAAGATATTCTGCAGATGGTCAACAAATTTCAAAATGCCCAACATCTCCCAGCCTTTGACTTTTTGAGGTTGCTAGGCCTCATGGCATTCTGCATCTTCCTTGTGCCAGAAGCTCGCCTGAGAATGAGATATCTTCAGTGGGCACTGAGAACTCAGTGGTTGCAATTCTCAGGGAGAATGACGGATCTCCTCCGGATTCCGGAAAAGGTAGCCCGCGACCTTCAATGGTGGGCCTATCCAGAGAACATCTTGAAAGGAGAACTGTTTTGGCAACCATGGCCGGAGATAACAGTAGTCACAGACGCCTCACTCACGGGGTGGGGAGCCCATGCCAACGACTTGACCATCAGCGGTCGTTGGTCTCCATCAGAGTCCAGACTACACATCAACCTATTGGAGCTGAGAGCGATCAGACTAGCGCTGAAAGCTTTCCTGCCATCAGTACAGGGAAAGAATGTCCTGATAATGACGGACAACACGGTGGCCATGCACTATCTCAACAAAAGAGGAGGCGTAGGATCACTGCCACTGTGCAGAGAGGCAATGCAGCTCTGGTTTTGGGCAATTCAGGAAGGAATCTCTCTATCGGCAGTCCACCTAGCTGGAGAGAAAAACTTGACAGCGGACGCTCTGAGTAGGCAGAGCACAGTCTCCCACGAGTGGGAGCTAGCTCAGGAAGTCCTTCAAGAGATCTTTGCCCTTGGGGGAACCCCTCAGGTGGATCTGTTCGCCACAAGTACCAACAGGAAGTGCAATCTGTTCTGTTCAAGGGAATTTCCCCCGAGAGGAGCTCCAGGAGACGCGTTCGTAGTGGACTGGGAGTTTCCACTCCTCTACGCGTTTCCACCAGTCCCTGTTATTCCTCAAATGATCAGGAGGTTGAGAAGATTCCGGAAAACCATGATCCTAATTGCCCCGGACTGGGCCAGAAGAACGTGGTACCCGGACCTTCTAGATATGTCCATCTGCCCTCCAATCCGTCTTCCAATCAAAGAGAATCTTCTCTCGCAGAAGGGAGGTCAGGTTCTCCATCCAGACACCAGAACCCTCAACCTTCACGCTTGGCTTCTGAAAGGGTGAGGTACAAGAATTGGGACCTCCCTGATGACGTCATGGAGGTGTTGCTTTCGGCCAGAAGGCCAGCAACAAAGTCTTTATACGGCTGCCGTTGGAACAAATTTTGCAGCTGGTGTAGGGAAGTGAATATCGACCCTTTTTCATGTGGTACACCAACGGTGTTATCGTTTCTACTCTACTTGGCAAACTCAGGCCTTCAAGTTGGCACTGTAAAAGGCTATCTCGCAGCGCTTTCTATCTTCAAGCGTACTGCGGAGGAACCATCGTATTTCAAACTACCCCTAGTGATACAATTTCTCAAGGGATTAACTAATGTTTATCCTCCAAAACCATTCCAGGTTCCCTTATGGGACTTAAATTTAGTCTTAAACTTCCTAATGGGCACTCCATTCGAACCACTTCACTCTTGTTCGCTGAGATTTCTCACGCTTAAAACTGTCCTATTGGTAGCACGAACATCTGCTAGGAGGGTGAGCGAGCTACAAGCTCTCTCCTGTAAACCCCCACATACAATTTTCCACAAGGACAAAGTTGTCCTACAGGTGAAGCCTAATTTCCTCCCAAAGGTGGTTTCTGAATTTCATATTACTCAGAAAATTACCTTACCTTCGTTCTACCCTCCTCCCCATCCGGGGAAAGAGGAAGAAAGGCTACATAGGCTGGATCCAAGGCGAGCTCTCAGCTTATTCATCAGCAGAATGGCTAGGATCAGGCAAGCAGACCAACTGTTTGTAGGATACTCGGGTCACAAGTTGGGACTGCCCATAACAAAACAAACCATTTGCAGGTGGATTATTTTGGCCATTCTGGAATGTTATAAACTGGCAGGGAAAGAGCCACCCCAAAATCTTAGGGCTCATTCAACCGGGGGTATCGCAGCCTCCTCGGCTCTCCAAAGAGGGGTACCGGTCCGAGACATATGTGCGACTGCCACATGGTCATCCGCACATAAATTCACAAAATTTTACAACCTGTATTCCTCGACTAGTCAAGAGACGAGATTTGGCAAGGCTGTATTACATTCGGTCCATCCCTAAAGGGATACATAACATTCTTACTCCCACCTCCAATCACATGCCACTGGAGTCTATCAAAGATAAGGAATACGTCGGAGGACACAATCCCTTCGAAGAACAAGTTACTTCTTACCTTGTAACGTTCTTTTGATGGGATGTTCCTCCGACGTATTCCTTATCGCCCCTCCCATCCATCCCCGCAGTAATACTTCCCTTGTGGTTGCAGCTTACGCTCCTTCAAGGTAAATAACCAATTCAGGCATGACTTTTTTTATGCTACAAAACGGAACTGAGCAACGGACGCAGCGCGTGGCTATTTATGGGCATGGTGACGTCGGCGCCGATACGGTGGCCATCGAGGGACATCGACTCGGCGGACGACGACGCGCATCACCCTCTACAGAAAGAATTTCCAAGGCCAGCAAGCTGGAAATGTATTATCAAAGATAAGGAATACGTCGGAGGAACATCCCATCGAAAGAACGTTACAAGGTAAGAAGTAACTTGTTCTTTTCTTAGTGTACTGAGGAACAATGCTATGTGATGCCACTTCTGTTTTGTCCAGGGGGGAAAGGTTGTGTGCCATCACTTCCCGTGATATCACTTGGGGCGGGGTCAAACTACATCACGTCCTTTGATGTCATCAGAGGTCAAGGGCCATGTAATGTCACTTCCACTACCCTGGCCTTTTGGTGAAATGTTGACCCTGTTCTTCCCATCTTTTTGCCCAATCCTCAATCTCTTGCAGACATTGTCCTTCATTAGTTTAATATCAGGAGAGCTCTTAAGTTCTTTATTCCAGAATTTTTTTTTTTCAAAAAGTCTGATGCCCCATTTGTTAACTGTGGTTGACAACAACCAAGCAATTAGACTAACAAGGCCACCATATCCAGACTTTAGGTATAAAAACATTGCTATATCCTGAAACAGTGAGCTCCCCCAAAGGGCCCATGGCTATGGCTTTCCAGCGCAATCTTCCCTGGGATGTGATCAGAAAAGCTGCTACTTGTTCCACTCCCTCTACCTTTTGCAGTCACTATTGTCTAGTAGTTACTAGCTCCAGAGTGGACGTTCGCTTTTGTCAAATAGCCCTGCATAATTTCTTTACAAATCATTGGTGATTATCCTCCTCTGTGAAGTTTTCTTGCAATTAAATCTCCCCTCAATATGGGGGAAAGGGGACCAGAAGTAAGAAGTTATTCAACGTAGGGACTACTGTACTCCTAGTGCCCTTTCCTTTCCACCCTCCGTCCCTTGTAAATCGGTTAATTGGTAGTAGCTGGCAAGTGGATAAAGGAGTGAACGTGAGGCCGGTGGGAGGAGTCGGCGTGGGTGGGCACGCACATACACGCCCTTGCATGCTTCAAATTTAAAGGGAAAGTTATTTTTGTCACCAGAAAATGCTACATTGCCGTCCCTGTGGGGTTGACTCCCATCAGTATGGAGGAAAGGGTGGTCTATGCTGCAGTACAGTAGTCGCCACCAATGAAAATTCATTGCAGAGGAAGTTTGTGGAGGTGATTGTGGCCATACACATGGGTTTCCCTGTAAGTATATATGACAACACAAGATTACGTTTGGCATTGTTACAAATGTAAAGCAGGACAAGGGACAATGCGTCTGGCCACTTGTGGCCTCTCTCCTGGCAAATCATGCAGAGCCTCATTTTAATATCTGTCCTCCCACGTATTCATCATCTTATGATAATCGTATCCCAGCTTCAGTTGCTTCGGAAACATTTTTCAACAGGGAGCGCTGTGTTCGAGACCGCAGAGTTGAAGTCCCTTGAAGGCCGCCGTTGGGCGTGGACGTCATCCGCTGTATAAAATGCTCGAGCAGCACCCATTACCGCAGTTCGGTTTTTCTGACGTAACTGCTTCGTGTTCCGAACGCTGCATCAAGAATTTATTCGACAATGTCTTAATCTTCAACTCCCTCCACGCCCAAGACAGGGTTAAAAAAATGTCTGAAGTGTGGCAGGAAGATGTCTTTTACCTCCCCTCATTGGAATTGCCTCTGGTGCCTCAGCCCAGACCATCGGGTTTATGAGTGCGGGTCATGTCAGGCCATGTCAAATAGGGCTCTTAGGGAACGCAGAGGTAAGCTGGCGGTGTGGGAGGAGACTTATAAGTCTTCGAAAAGACAAAAGGATTTGGATGAATCCATTAGAAAATCTTGTCACGATTCGAGGAGGTCGAGATTGGAAAGTCCCTCGAGGAAGTCTTCCTCGTCTTCGACGAAAAAGTCAAGAAAGCAAAGTCATAAGTCTTCTTCCCTCTCGTCCTCTGCTGAGAGGAGAGTAACGTACCCTTCTAAGCACGATTCCCCAAGTAAATGGGAGGCCTTCAGGGCTTCGATGCTGAAAATATTCGAGAAAGCGGCCCAGAACTCCTCAAAGTTGCTGCGTGGTGATCATGCTTCTACTCACTCTAAGAGTGACGGAGGAAAATCAAGATCCAAATACGCATGGGTTGAAAGAGTCAAGAGTGTCTTTGCGGGAAAGTTCCCAGATGTCTCACTCTAAGTCTAAGCCTCCGGTGCATAAATTGAGGCTAAAGGAATCGGCATCAAAACCAAAACTCGACAGCGTCGAGACCGATGACAAAAATGACGTCGACACCTGTAGCTGTATCGAGACCTCCTTCGACAGCATTGAGGCCTCCTTCGACACAGTCGAAGCCAGTGCCTACCCTATCGACGCCTTCGACTCCTTAATCGAGGCCTTCTCTAATACCAAGACCCAAGTCGATGAAATTTTCCATGCCTAGACAAATTCCAACTTCTTTGCCCCTTAAAGGCTTTCCATTCTCAAACTAGTCATGAATTTTTTACATCCATGTCATCTATATATGAGGAACATTCCTCTGAAGAGGAAGTCACTCCAGCTGGAGTCAGATTTGGGCCCAGAGAGGTCCCTGGAGAACTAGTGGACCCACAATCAAAGATAACAGACCTTTGTGATTGCCTACAAAATGCCAGTGGCTTAGACACTTCACCTGAAGTGTATTTTGAAAAGCCAGACCCTACAGATCATGCTTATCCCAGTTATAGAAATCTTATGGGAAGGGTCATTGATTTGATGGGTTGGAAAGCAGCTTTCCTGGATTTTGACCAGGATGACATGACTGACAGCCTGAGTGAGGGTCTCTTAAAAGATCCTGATTTACCATTCCATAAGGCTTTACAAAAAAGGATAATGGTAAATTGGAATACTCCCGATTCGATTCCAGCAGTAAAAAAAAAAAAAAACTGGTACCAAAATATAGGCCAGCCTTATCAGACCCAGAGTATTTATCCAAGCATCCCTCTCCCGAGATTCTTGTTGTTCAAGCTGTTACCTCCACAGATAATCAGCTTACCCATCAATACCACCAGACAGACGATAAAAAAGTTGATGCTTGGGCCCGGAAAGCTTTTACTTCAGGCAGCATGGCCCTGAAATCAACTAATGTCACTTTAGCAAGATTTACTTGTACCCTGTGGGACTGCATGTCTTCAGCGGCTGAACGCATCCCGGAAGGTGAAGAACGGGATGGTTTCCTGGCTATGGTGAAGGATGGTAAAGCGGCTATGGAGGAATGCCTTCAGTCAGAATTGGACACTGCGGATAGTATAGGCAGGTCCATGGCTTCTAGCATAGTCTTGCGCAGATTTGCATGGCTAAGAAAATCTGGTTTTGCACCTGATGTGCAGTCTAGATTACTTAATATGCCCGTTGATGGCTTGAGGTTGTTTGGCAGCAAGGCGGACAAGAGCTTGTAGAAGCTGCAGACATCGAAAGCGACAGCAAAATCACTCAGCGCCGCTATAAGACAACCTCATCAACACTCTTATGCAGGCGCATCTTCCTGGAAGAGTCGCCCCTTTTGCTTTTATTCCTCTTTTGGAAAAGGGAGGGGGCAGGCCAGTCACAGAGGCCAACCGAGAAAACCTTTTTGTGGTGGAAAAGGGAGATGTGCTAGATCAGCCTCAGCAGCGGCTACTACCTCCTCAGCCACTGCTGCAGCCGCTACAAAGCCACTTTGAGGTCTTAACCCACAAAACCCCGGTGGGTGGCAGAATCACTCGGTATCTGGACGAATGGGGGAGCATTATGTCAGATGCCTGGGCACTAGAGATAGTGACCCATGGTTACTGTGTTCCTGTTCATCAAAGACCTCAAGATCCTCCACCAGGAGCCAACTCTGTAAAAATTCCAGACCTGCTCCTTGTGCAGGAGATTTTAACCCTGCTAGAGAAAGGTGCAATAGAACATGTACCTGTCGCGGAGAGGAACAAGGGCTGGTACTCCCCTTATTTTCTCATCCCCAAAAAGGATGGCGGATTGAGACCCATCTTGGACTTGAGAAGCTTGAACAAGTTGCTCAGGAAGGACAAGTTCAAGATGGTGACCCTTTCTTAGATCCTTCAGGCTCTTCAGCTTCAGGACTGGCTGGTTTCATTTGACCTTCAGGATGCTTACTTTCATGTGCCAATCCATCTCAAACACAAAGTACCTGAGGTTCGCAATTGGTGGTTCTCATTATCAGTTTCATGTACTACCATTTGGGCTGACCTCCGCCTCAAGGGCTTTCACCAAACTGATGGCGGTGGTGACAGCGAGTATCTGAAGAAGGAGGATTCACATCTACCCTTATCTGAACGATTGACTAATCAGGGCAAGTTCATCCGAACGAGCCCAGGAACATCTGGCCTTGACCTGCCACTTCTTCACAGTCTGCGCTTCTCCCTCAATTACAACAAGTCACAAATGATTCCAAGTCAAAAATTCCAATTCATCAGAGCGATCCTGGACACGTCCTCAGGGAAAGCCTCGCCTCCCGAGGAGAGAGCTCACCACATTCTGCAGATGGTAATTTCAAAATGCCCAACATCTACCGGCATTCGACTTTCTGAGGTTGCTAGGCCTCATGGCATCCTGCATTTATCTGGTGCCAGAGGCCAGATTGAGGATGAGATCCCTTAATTGGGCCCTCAGGACTCAATGGTACCAGTTTTCGGGGGAGATGTCGGACCCTCTCAAGATCTCCTATGGTGGGCTTGCAAGAAGAATATCCTCAAGGGGGAACCTTTTTGGCAACCATGGCTGGAGATAACGGTAGTGATGGGCGCCTCACTCACGGGGTGGGGAGCACACACCAACGATCTGACAATCAGCTGACGTTGGTCTCCATCGGATTCCAAACTGCACATCAACCTTTTGGAGCTGAGTACAATCAGACTAGCGCCAAAGGTTTTTCTGCCTTTGGTACAGGGAAAGAATGTCCTGATAATGACAGACAACACAGTGGCTGTATACTACCTTAACAAAAGAGGAGGCGTAGGATCACTGCCACTGTGCTGAGAGGCAATGCAGCTCTGGTTCTGGGCAATGCAAGAAGGAATCTCCATCTGCAGTTCACCTCGCCAGAGAGCTAAACACTTCGGCAGACGCTCTGAGCAGACAGAGTACAGTCTCCCACAAATGGGAGCTAGCTCAGGAAGTCCTTCAAGACATCTTAACCTTTTGGGGAACCCCTCAAGTGGATCTGTTCGCGACCAGGTCCAACCGGAAGTATGAACTGTATTGCTCAAGGGAATTTCCCCCTAGAGGAGCTCTAGGGGACACGTTCGTAGTGGACTGGGTATTTCCACTTCTTTACACGTTTCCTCCGGTTCCCCGTGATTCTTCATGTAATCAGGAGGTTGAGAAAGTTCAGGAAAACCATGATCCGAATTGCCCCGGCAGGATGTGGTACCCGGACCTTCTGAACATGTCCATCTGCCCTCCAATATGTCTTCCACAAAGAGATGATCTTCTCTAGCAAGAGGAAGGTCGGGCCCTCCATCCAGAGGTCAAGACACTCAGCCTTCACGCATGGTTTCTGAGAGGCAAAGATATAAGGATTGGGACCTCCCGGATGACGTAATGAAGATTTTGCTTTCGGCCAGATGGCCAGTAACAAAATACCTGTACCGGTGTCGTTGGAACCAGTTCAGTAACTGGTGCAGGGATAAGAATGTGGATCCATTTCTTTGTAATACTCCTACAGTACTTTCTTTTCTCTTACACTTAGCCAATTTGGGGCTCCAAGTTGGAACGATAAAAGGTTACTTGGCAGCGCTATCTATCTTTAAGCGCTCCTCAGCAGAAGTGTCCTATTTTAAAATGCCTTTAGTCATTCAATTCTTGAAAGGGTTGACAAATGTATACACTCCAACACCTTTTCAGGTGCCCATCTGGGATTTAAACCTAGTCTTACAATTTCTCATGTGTGCTCCTTTCGAGCCTTTACGTTCTTGTCCATTAAGACTGCTCACTCTCAAAACATTTCTGTTAGTGGCTCTAACATCAGCCCACAGGGTGAGTGAGTTGCAGGCACTGTCTTGTAAGCCTCCTCACACTATTTTCCATAGGGACAAGGATATTTTAAAAGTCAAGCCATTATTCTTGCCTAAAATAGTGTCTTATTTTCATCTGTCACAAAAGAATGTCTTACCTTCCTTTTATCCTCCACCTCAGGCTAGTAAGGAAGAGGAAAGGTTACATAGACTGGACCCAAAAAAGGCTCTCAGTTTCTATATTTCCAGATTGGCAAATCTTCGACAATGTGACCAACTATTTGTTGGATATACTGGGCACAAATTGGGCGTTGCAGTATCAAAACAAACTCTATCCAGATGGATAATTCGAACAATCTCTGAATGCTATAAACTAGCTGGGAAAGAGCCTCCAGATGGATTCAGGGCTTATTCAACCAGAGGCTTGGCAACTTCCACGGCCCTTCAGAGGGGTGTCCCGGTGCAGGATATATGTGCTGCGGCCACCTGGTCGTCAATGCACACTTTTTGTAAAGCATTAATGCCTGGACTCTACTTCATACCAAGGAGGACTATTTGCAAAAGATGTCCTTCATTCAGTCCATAATTAAAATTCCTAGTACTCCCACCTGCAGAATTACCACAGCTATTGGAGTCTATCATAAGATGAGGAATACGTGGGAGGACGCAATCCATTCGAAGAACAAGTTACTTACCAACTGTAATGTTCTTTCCATTGGATGTTCCTCCCACGTATTCCTCATTGACCCTCCCATCCTACCCCTCCGTACAGTTTACGCCAGTTGCACTCTGACTTCCTTAAGAGCCTGAAGACTTAAAGCCTGATCAGCTGATGTGACCATGAACACCGTAAAAACAGAAATCAGGTAACGGGCGCTGCTCGAGCCCTTTATACAGCGGATAACGTTGACGCCCGATGGCAGCCTCGAGGGACTTCGTCTCAGCGGTCTCGAACACAGCACTCCCTGGTGAAAAATGTTTCTGAAGCAGCTGAAGCTGGGATACGATTATCATAAAATGAGGAATACGTGGGAGGAACATCCAATCGAAAGAACGTTACAGTTGGCAAGTAACTTGTTCTTCTAGAATACCATTGGGCTATGGGTGATGAGCATAATGTAGTTGCTGGGTGATAGTGAGAGCTTTTCAGTAATTTCAAACAACCTGTTCAGCAACGTGTGAGTCCTCCGATCACTGCCTTGTGTGACCGGGAGACCAAATCAGGGAATTAATTCTGTTCTCTTGCCATACAAATTGTTACTGCTTTTCCACAGGTATAGGCCTCCACCCACCCCGAAAACATATCCATTGCCACTAGACATGAAATAGACTTGTGGGGAGGTGGAAAATAAATGTATATTTGAATGTTTCGAATGGTCATTAGGGGCCAGGTGTGTGGAAGGCAAAGTTCTAAAAGCCTGACCTATGTTGTGCACAAGACAGGTGGGGCAGCTGCTACAATAATGGTGCAGTAATAACGAGCAAACCAATCATGGTTAGTAAGAGTAATCATGGTAGCCTTACCGGTGTGAGCCACTGAGTGCGTCAGTCGGGCAAGGTAGGGAAAATGTAATCTAGGCACTACCAGATGGCCATAAGGCCTACGGTGTTAATTCGCAAATTATATTTTCTGCGAGACCAGTCTGCTTTTTAAGTTCAAGAGCTAGGTCCTGCAATAGTGCCAGACTAGAAAGGGTGGCTAACTGGGTATCCTTCAGTGAAACACACATCGGGAAATTATTCTTGGCTTAGGGACCTTGGTGGGTTGTGGTTCTGGCTGATTTGTCAGCCGTACAGTTTCCTTGAGCCACATCATGTGCTTTGCACTTAATTATTGCAAGGGCAGGAGGAAGCATTAGGGCATCCAATAGAGCAGCTGCATAGAGTAAATTACATGTAGGGGCGTAAGTCGAGGTTAAATATCTTCCAGGTGCTGCAATATGCCAACATTGTGTGGCACACCATCGGCTTAGCAGAAGTCAGTATAAATGGTGGCAGATTGTTCTGTAACAATAATATAAGCATGTGTGAGAGCAGTCAGCTCGACAACTTGAGGGAAGGGCCATAATACTTCTAAAGCTTCTAAATACTCTGCATTGTTTACATATTGCCTGACTTGCAGTAGGGTGACCCATGGGATTACTAATTTTCTTAATCTGGACTCTCTATCCCTTCTTTCTTCTACTACTTTCTTCTTGGTAACTTTAATCATCAGGATTATATAACCATGTAAAATCGAGAATGCAAAAACATATTTCAGTACCCACTTTATAATTTAATATAAACAGTACGTTCTTATGTTGACTATACATTTAAGTTACAATTAACACGTACAATGTATATTCTTTGCGTCACATTGAACATTCATCAGGCACAACGTTCATCATGTAGCACACAGCACACTTTACATCCACACTTGCAGAAATATTATTTAAAATCTTGCTTACGTTGTGTTTTGAGAATACATTTTTCCGATGTGGCAGTGGACCAACTGCTTTGAAAGACAATTTTCTGAAATAGAAACTTTACTTTCCGGGGTAAGCTTTCAATATAGTGAATTATATAATTTCTTTGTGAATTTCTTAGACATTTGGTCTTTCGTGTATTCAAGGACACATAACAATGGGACCCTTCATCTAGCATTCACAGCATGCCCAAGTCAGTTTAATTTTTATTAACACATGCCACAAAAATGGATAATATTGGTGGTGATCAGTGTACTGAAAAACAATGAAATATTTCAGGTAAACCACGTTTGACAATATTTACTTCCATTTTAACAGTATCAATGCGCCTTTTCCCACTACATTTACGTTTTCTTTCAAGGATAACCTGAGGTGCGGTGCACACAGGCACGTATTCCCCTATACGTCAATAGTGATCTGCCCCCAGCTCTCTGCTTGGAGAAGCGTTTGCCCAGCAGAGATTTGGAGCGAGAGCATCAAACATATCGTGAAAGGAGAGTAGTTTGTGAGTGATGGCTGCATAATAGTGTGTTCACATGCCCCAGACAGCTTTGTGGATGATGCAAAGGGTCTTGGATTTGATCCTTGAAGCAACCCTGAAGGCATCAGAGTTTCTCCGGCATAATGGCTGGGGCGTGAAGGGATAATAATGAGGGAGGTGGAGAGAGGTACAGGTATCACAGAAGAGTGTAGAGGCATGAACAGTGGAGTAGAGGCTTACTAGCTTCTGTATAGATCTATTTCCGCAATCATATTGTTTTCTGCATTGATGCAGGTGCGCCTGGTTATCCTCCAAATGTGGGCTTCCACAGTAAGATGTAAATGTGCAAAGGCCATAGGCGCATGTTCATAATGCACACTGGCAATACATATTCCTTTGCCCGTTATTTCAATGTTGGCTAACACTGTGGCACATAAACCTTTGGTCTATTACAATCTGCATCCACTCATAGTTCCTACTTTCCAGCGTGTTCAGACTTCATTTACTTTTATTGATTTATTTCTTGGTTATTTGTGAACCGCCTTTTTCAAGTCACCTTCAGACCATGAAAGGGTGGGTCCAGGGAAGAATACAACAATGATATAAGTAATGTATGACGCGCCTATACACATGTGTTTTTAGGCGAGACAAGACAAGGAAGGGGAAGACAATGTGGAACAGAACAAACAATCTTACTAGGTCTTGTGTCATTCAGATAGGGGATTGGAGAGGAGAACTGCCAGGGGGAGGGAAGGGGAGAGTGCAATAAGCAAGCTAGTGTAAGTGCAACCGGGTGGCCGGCTCGAAGTAGGTCCAAGTAGGCATGGGACCGTAAGGTTGCAGATACAGTCCATAGTGCGCGGTGGGCCCAGAGGCAGTGCCATGGGGCTACTGGCCATAAAGGAGCCTGGTCCCCATAAGATTCAGAGGATGTCCCGGTAACCAGTTAGTGCAGCAGAATGGGAACATCAGAAGGGGAGAGGGAGAAAGAAAGCAGAAGTGGAAGGAAGCTCTTCAATTGCTTCCGGAACCTGAGGTGTTCCTGCTCAAGTTTGAGAGAGCCAGGGATGCTGTTCCAGAGGCAGGCACCAGCCGAGGCGAGAGAGCTATCCCCATTCTCTGCCTGGAGAATTGTTTAGCCCTCAGAGTTGGAGGTGGATGAGCGGAGGGCTCGATAACTAAAGTGCTTAGGAAGAGAGAGTTGGATGTAGTGTGGTCCCCGGCCTAGAAAACCTTGTGGACAATGCAGGGGTCTTGAACTTGATCCTTGCAGCCACCGGTAACCAGTGGAGAGATTTGAGGGCTGGAAAGATATGATCCCTTCGCTTGAGGCCAAGAACAATTCTTGCAGTCCTGTTCTGGTTAAGTTGCAGAGGCCAAAGAGTAGAGGCAGAAAGATTTAGAAAGAGGCTGTTGTACTAGCCCTGCCTAGAGAAAACTAGGGCTCTTGAGACCGTGAGCTTCTGGGGGAAAGAGAGAAAAGGAAGAATGCCTCTGAGGAGGTGCAGCTGGTAGTGGGACTTCTTTATTTTACATGTTAAAGTAACATTTACTTTGTCAGTGAATAACATAGAACTTTGGACCGTATTCATTGTGGTTGTTTTAGTTCATAAACTTTAGCTGCTTAGCGAAAAATGGAAAAGAGGAAAAGAAACCTGCTTCATTTATAGCACACACAGAATACAGCTTGAAAATGTAATATCAATGGAGTAATCCTAAACTAATAATTTCTTTAAAAAAACCTTTGTAGCGTACCCTTGTTTGGTGGATTTTCCATGAAACTGTCGAATTAGATTGGCCGACCACCAGACCAAGCTGAAAAACATTTTTCATTTGTATAAATCTTAAAATTTGCTCTTCCACTTAAAAAATAATATATCCCTATATCCAAATATAACATATGGATAATAATTGATATTTTACAATAAGTTGTGTATACCTCTTATCCATGTCTCTTCAATTTCGGCCACTTAAGTAACAAAGTCCTTGTACATAATAAATAAAAAAACATTGAATACATTAATAATGTAATCTTAAAAGCTTTCGATCTAACAAAGTACATCTTCAGAAAGTGGTTTTAATGATTGTCAACCTTGCAGTATGAGTTAAACTATCTAAAAAATAAGTTTCATCCCCCGATTAACATTTTAAAATTAACAACATAGTCAAACAATGTATGTGTAACATTTTAAAAAGACATATATGAAAACTGTACCTGATAACCTTCAGAGAGGTCGCAGGGAGTTGGTTCGAGATCAACCTGGAAAACATTGATTAAATTGTATACTCTTTAATGAGTTGTAATTTTATTTTGTTTCACCTAAAAGAAGTTTGTGTGCAAGTCACTTGGCCTCACCATTAGGATGTTGGCGGTGTCTGTGGTTTCCTCTATGGTAACGGTCTATACTTCCATCTGTGTGGTCTAGCTAAAGACAGGCATGGTAATTTACCAAAAAAGATGACCTCATTTTTAAAAGACGCAATGGGAGTGTGTTTTTGGTAAGGCCCCCATTGCTCTGAGCTATTTGAGTATGTATCTCTCAAAGTAATCTAATCTAAATTTAGAAATGTATAACTCAAAGGAGAAGAAGGAAAGACATGCAATGAAAGATCAATTTAATCATTCCCTAAAAACTATGGTACATGCCCACAGACTATTTCCATATGAGTGTTGACTTCAAAGACTTATTATACATGCAAACCTAGAAAATGGTAAAATACATTAAAACATGTAGCATCCACTACTCACCTGGGTCAGCGTGTGCTGAAATTCAGTTGATACTGCATTGGGTAGTAGTTGTCAGAGTACTCTGGGGCGATACTTTTTAGTGTACTGGGATTGCTTGTACATATCTTCTGAGCAGTGCATACTGCAGACTCGGAATCGATGGCCCTTCACATCATCCAAGACATCGTTGGCTCTGCTTTCAATTTCGGACACTGGAAATCCGCAGTTAAGGAGCCATTTTCTTATTAATTTTAAATCCTTTGAAAAAACATGAAGGACTGTACTATCACTTTTAGCATGGCTGGTATTACTGCAACCGAAAACGATACAAAAAGGCATTGTTAGATTGCCCGTATGATCTGTTAAAGAAATATAAAACAATTATTAGTATTAAAAAAATATCAGTGAATAAACCAAACATCACATCCCTCTGATAATGCACTATTAGAAAAAAACACATTTAAAAACAATACTCTGTAATGTTATGTGCCAATTACAGAGATAAATATGCATAGGCCAGTTGTATAATGGTTTAGACTTTTTAAATAAAATAAAGTGAGAATAAGGTATACATTGGAGCATAGAGCAATAGAAAATGTCCTAGTGGAGATTGTTGACAATACAGAAAACTACTCTGAAAGTTGACTGGCCATTACTTGGAACAACAGATGAGCCAATTCAACGAGCAAGCTATAAAGTGGAGCGATGCTGTTATCCGTTGTTGATTTCAAAGATGTTCTCTCTGTAACTTCAAAACCCTTTGTAAAGGCTGACTAACGTGAATGTCTGACATGTTGGTTCGCATCCACAAGACCTCTGTCACAATGTTTGACCTTCTCAATCCCGCCAGTGCAGCCCCCTGCGTGCGCACTCCCACAGGTACGAACTGCCATTGATACTGGAGGAGGGGTGGATGAGGCGAGTGCGATAGGCCTGGAGCAATGTTCAAGGGACACATACATAGGTTGATTGCAGGGACAGGGTCTTCAAAGGGGAGTCTGGAGACAATGGGTCTGCGGTGGCCAAGTGGACAATGGTCGCAGTGCAGAAGATGCCTTTGAGGTGTGCATGGTGTTTGGCACCTTGAGCCTTCCTGTCCACCCAGCCCCTTGTGACGCACTGTCACAGGTGCAAACTGCCATTGATACTGGAGGAGGGTTGGATGAGGATGGGGCGAGCGTGATAGGCCAATATATGTGTTGTAGCACACCAATGTGTTACGATACTCTTAAATGTCTGTACGTGTAGTGGACTTCAGAAATTCAGCTTGAATTATATTTTATTTTTTCATTTAGTTTGGTAAGGTGGATGTCAAAGACACCACAAATGCTGCGGTTGAGGTACTGGCTGCATGAAGCCACAGTATTGTCAGCTGTCAATGGGGAATTCGTCATGAATGGCTCGAACCACACAGGCAGGTATTACTCTTTGGATGCAACATTCCAGTCTTCCATGAATCCACCATGTAAAGGCACGTTATGCTACAAGCCTGTACAACCTGTGCAAGAGATCAAGAACCCAATAATTGCATTTTTTTATTTGCACTACCTTGTTAAATGTACAGCATTGTTTTGATTTAATAAGTACCTTTTTATACAATGTAGTGACAGTACTTGTGATGTCAAGTACGGATCAGTTACAAATGTGAACACACATTAAAGAAATAAGTTTGGTGAAAAAAACGTAAATTGTTCGGACGATAAATCTGAAGTGGAACATTTTGGCTTCATTTTACAATTAGTAAATTATTCAATTTACAGAAACATTCTTGCATCAGTGATCCATCGAACTTATATTGATGTAGGGGAACAGCATACTATGTTACCCGTCTCTATTGTCAAACAAATAACATATAAAGAGTGAACTTACTCGTTACTTGGATTACGAGGGTGAACTGTATCTCGAAGTTCATGCATAAGGACCCTCATTCACAGCACAGATCTTGTAAGGCAGGCAGTCCTAAAGTCATGCAGCTCGGTAACGCATAGTGGCGGTGTGTCTCCTTTGGCAATGTAGGCCTAGCAGCCAAAGTTTTCTATGCAACAGCAGTTCTCCACCAGAGTAGGCAAAAGCTCACAACAATGGTAGGTACACCAAGTGGAAACGTGGTCCATGCAGTTGGGTTCAGGCTCAGGTGATGGATCCTCATGATTCATCTGATTCCACATCGTCTCGTCTTTTTTCTTTCAAGGATCTCCTCTTCTGAGTATTCAGGCTCGTACATGTGGGGCTGAATTGTTACCATAGTTCCTGAATAGTGAAGAAGCACAAAATCAACAGAGAGGACAATACAAACCCTTTTGTTTGTGTAAAGCAATGAAAAGAGGTTTCCATTAACACTGAATGTTAAAGAAAGACCAGCAAAGAAACAGCCAATGTCACAAAAGCACATCATAAAAAGTCAAGATTAATAGTCTTAAACTGTAACAATTCCCATGGACACATGTTTAAATGTGGTCTGGTAAAGATCTCTGTACATAATAAAAGAAATGGAAAGCGACTACTGGGTTAATTGATTTTAGGCAGTATAAGTACCTGTTCTCAGTGCGTCATACTTGGCAGAGAGCTGAACAGAGCAGAAACAAGTCAGGGAAGCTCTAAATGAAATACACTGACACAAAGGAAAGAGAAACGCCAATGTTGTGTGCTCAGAAAGGGTTTGTTTAAACATCAAGAAACAAGGCGTATGGGTATTTCCATGTAGAAACGTCAATAGATTGCGCACAGAGGACGGTGACATGAAACCTGCATTGTTGTGAAATGGGGCGTGAGCGTCTAGTGATGTCAGCGTTTGGGGCGGGCGATCCTAATCAGTGCTGCAAGGGCCTTTGAACTTAGGGCGATAGATCAACAGATAAGAATAGCACAAGATGGCGGTACCCGAGCAGTCTTTTTCGCATGTATTAAAGTGAGAAAAACGTGGGAAAATTGCATTGGGAATATATTTAAGAATGATCGATGTATGCACTGAAATACATGCCCGATTCATTGGGCCAATACAATATCTGACCGAACTACCATTTTAAACCAGCAAGATTCAGAGAGGTTAGCAGTCTTGATGGTTGGTATCAACTAGTTAGCCCTTCATCACCAAATGCCAAAAATGCACAATGATATTTCGATACTATCCCTTGCTCCAAATCCTCCTTTTGGCCTTACTAAACTATTTCTTTTAATTAAATCTTTTGTGGATGGTCATTAGTATTGCTTTAAGCTGCTGTCTCCTTTTTGTGAGTGTGAAGTCACTTTCAAACCAACCACCTTAATAGTTATACATATGGCAGAGTGTGCAGGAGTGTTGATAGTGTTGGGAGACTCTGCTGGATTTGTGCTCATCTACCTCATTTTTTTTTTCATCAAAACCCCTGCCTCCATCGCGGAGTGCTCAGGAGTGTTGATAGTGTTGCTAGGGGTGCGCAGGAGTGTGCAGTGTGTGTTCCCCTTGTTGCATGTCTGCACAACGAAAATTCCCCCTTGAAATTGTGGGTAAAATGGACTTGCTGGGACCTAGCACTTCGGGGCTTGACTCGAATGATGAAGTCTTACACCTTAATCACATTGGAGAAGACGGAGGTGTTCACCCGCTCACACGGCGGCAAGGCCGTTTTTTGGCAGCCGGGGGCAGAGAAGTGATCGAGCCCCGTGCGGGCCCTTTGGTAAGCTGCCGAGGGTCCCGAAAAAGAAACTGCGCCTCTACTTCCTCCGTAAACTCTGACATTTTCTTCGATTGCTTGGTTAGCAGCTCCCCTGTATTTTCCGTGGTGACGTCATCTCCCATAATGAGTGTTTGATGGCGGTGACCTGAATCGAAAGCAACCATCTATGTGTATGGGTAGCGATGTGAATGTTGAAGTGTCAGCCACTGATCCGCTCGCCAGCTGTCCGACCGCCGCCAATGTGGAGAGCCGGTGGAACTTTACTACAAATTAAACTGTTTTTGCTTTTGCCCAAGACAAAGCAGCCGACAGGCCAATCGTCAAGACTTTGCAGTCTCTGGCAACACGAGCCCTGCTGTGTGCCAAGGACTTCAATGAGAGGAGTGTGACTGACTCTGAAGGCCTAGAGGTCTTGGCTGCACTTAAGTATAAGTACATCTGTCAAAACACCACCCCTGTTTACAGAGAATTACGATCAGCGGAACAAGAAAATGTCGTGTCTTACCATATTGCTGACAACCCCTCATCTGAAGCTGATGACGCCTTCAATTTATTGAGGTATTGAGGAAAAAATCAATAGCTGGTGCGGAATTAAATGTACAGCACTGCGCCGCCTGGACTTGATCAAACCTTTTACCAGACAAGCCCATTGGTGGTGCTGTGTGCCCTAACCGACGCAGCTCGATTGCGGCAGTAGATAAGGTCTTGAAAGACCCCATTGAAATAAACGCAAGAATTGGAAGTCCTCAAAACTCTGAGTACATGGGTGAAATAGCAGACGAAAATTCACAAGAGACTGCACCCTATGTTATATGTACCAAGCAAAAGAATGCATTACAACTACAAACTGAAGAGCTCGCACACAATGAGAAACAAAATCCTTGGCTGCAACCCATGGCGAGAAGGAAAAGATTAGAATCCATAACTGAAGACTACGTAGCTGATTCCCAAAAAAGACAAGTGACGAAACCACAACTGGTCTCTCAGGATGACCAACCAGTCGATCACTACTTGTCACTGTCACCAGACGCCTTCAGTACAGTTGAATTGCCAACAAAGAACTGGACTTCTAGGAAGAAAAAATCCTTGTTACCACGGCTAAAGTATAAAAAAACGCATCAAATACAAAATTTGGCGCAAGAGCTCTCAAAACAGATTGGCTGCTCGTACCATATCCATGTCACCATACATGAAACTGTATGAACAATTGAACGAGAATATTAAAGATCGACAACCCTACTAGCCAGGTTGAATACGAAAATGGTAAATATCGAACAGGAATTGATAATGAATAAACAAGCCCTATCAAGTGAACATTTGAGATCTGAGGCGAATGTTAGGATAACATTGGAGCACTAAAAATAGTGCGACCGATAAGTGCTTGCCTGCCGAAGTTGCACGAGAAGCAATTGCCCTGCTGAAATCGCAAAATTCAAACCCTATTATACCGGATCAGTAGAACAAAGGGGATGAGAGCCACACGGCGAGTGGTGGGCTGGTAGCCGAAAAAAAAAAACACCTTAACCCAAAAGACCAAAGATCGGTATCAAATACGAATAGGATTATGGAAACGTGTCCACCGGTTGAGAGTAGTGGTGATGTACTAGCCACAGACTCGCCCACTAAAGGGCAATCTCAGAAATGCAAACAGAAAACGAAACACACAAGTGGCGCTGAACAAAACGGTAAAAATGGTGGTTGTCTCATTGGAGAAGCAGGGGACAGGGCGGCACTGGTATCAACAATGGGAGTGCTACCGATTATTAGAAGAAACGGGATACCTGACCTTCAACAACCTCACTTTATTTCCATCGAAAGCGCCATGAATATAATTTCCCCTGAAGCTGCTGTGGAGAAACCATCTCTACTTTCTGTAAACACGCCGCGCCCAGATGGTTATCTGGAGAGCCAGGGTCCACGCAAACTAGACACACTGCTAGTGACGCACTATGCGTCCAACACAATCTGAATGATAAAGCTGTACCCACTTCTGAAGAACTGTTCTCAATTTTTAATCGAAACAAAGTAGAGGTTGCAAAAAAAAAAATCTTAAACAACTCAACTGCAGAGAAGAAATCCAAAAACATGAAAAAAAGAAAACCTCAACAAAGATCGAATGTGCAATCTTTTTTAAGAAATATTGAAGGCTTCAGCATTACTACAACCTTTAATAAGATATACACAGAAAAAGCAAATATTGGTTCTTGTAACCGAATGACCCCTGCATCCGATGAGCAAAAAAATTGCAACACTGCAGAAAAAACTATTGTATCCGGGGACGATAGTATCCCTGTGGATTTGCTTGATCTTTCGACATATGAAACAAGTGAAGGGGACACAAGTGAGCGGATCCAGATCCGAGATACTGAGATAATGGGCGATCCTTAGCCAGCAAATACACGAATAAACATAGACCCCAGCCGGCCTACAAGTGAAGGGAGGCCGATGTTGAAATAAACAGGGTGCTCCTTCAACCCCCCCGGCCCTACAACTACAATTACAAAATGTAGTTGTTTGGCAAGTGGGGAACCTGAATCCAGAAGTCGAAGATGTGTCACCATGGAACCTCGAAATCAAGATGACACCGCTCTGAATCCTTTAGTGGAGCCCCCAGCTAAATTCATCACATTAGAGGCTAATAGAGCACTAATTGCAGCTGCCAAGAACCCCGAAAGTCATGAACTGGAGATTGTGTCTCGTAACTTGGACCTGAGGAAATATGAGCAAAAATGTCTTACTCTGGAGACAAAAAGAACGCTAGCAGGTGCTGTGAAGCCCAAAGAAATAACTAACATTAGTCTTGAGATGAGGAGTATTGAGTCAAAAAACCATGAGTCAAACCTTCGACAAATAAACAAATGCCCTTCACCCACGCGAAAGATACATTTAGACTTTTATAAATCTAAGATTGAGGCAACCCATACAAAAGCAAAAGTGGGTGTACTATCCGGCAAAGACTCAAATTGTCAATCCCAAAGTGACAACAAATGGGGGAAATATCTTTTACGGCTGGAGCAAATAGAAAAAGAAAAGGATGGTCTGACACTAAATCGGAAAACCGTTATGATGCTATTCCACCACATACCGCAATTAAGAACTGTGGTCTCTGAAGATATTAAAATTGTGGAATTTGAAGACGAAACCAAAAATGAATATGTAATTTTGCACATAGCGTCGAAAATCATTTGCGACTCTACTGAACATCTGCACTGTCCTGAACTCCGAGGGGGTTTGATATTAATGAAATCTGTTGCTCAAAGTGGTGTTAAGTGACTTCAATTCAGCAATCCCACTAAGTCAGTGCCTTGTCTGGGACGCCCAAGGGAAGCCCTTATTTATATATTTTTATGGCAAGTTATACTCTGGATGATAAACCCTTATATAACGCCCCTCTCTTTGAATCCCCCTGACCTCACTGAGCCAAGAAGTAGGTTTGTTTTGCAATTTAAAAGATTTATTGGAAAAATTAAACTATATACATATAACACTTTTATGAAAAATTAATATTTGATATCACACTTAAGTAATTAAATCAGTGTGCTAGTGTAACATCACCCAGTGTTGATCACTGTCATATTCTTAAGAGTTAGTATAGGGAGGAAAAGGTAACTGAGAATGCTTTTATGGTTTCAGTGAAAAACAATGATGGAAAGAATGCAGTACAGAAATAACTGGTAGGGTTTCACAAGAGATATGTTCACTTTTCCCCTGGTGGCAATTCACTCCCCCCCTATGAAATAGAAGATGGAAAGGAGAGCACACATTTCTCAGGAATACAATCAAATGTAGTTCAGTTCCCCCTAGCAAGCTTAGATCACAGGGATGATTTTAAAACACAGGCAAAATACTTTAAATGTGGTTTGCAAGGAAGTGAAATTATGCTAAAAATGATTTTAATTCCCTATAGGAGATTCAGGGTAGGTGATAGCTACTTAATATTAGTTCAGGTCAGCACTATCAATGATTCTGGGATGGTTATCAGGTTGAAAACGGAATTCAATAACGGAAGCAAAAGACAGATATTTTTTTAGATTACGGAATAACTATAAGAAATAGAAAGCTACGATTCAAAAGATACGGACGAATTTGTGAAGGTAGTTTTTCAAAATTAAAGTAAACTTCAGAATGACAAAATGACACTTTTACAGATTTGAAATGACAGAATGAACACATGATTCCTATGATGCAGTTCTGGACGGGTTCAAATGTTTTGAATCAGATTATTTTAAACTAAGAGATTAGTTCTGGCACAGTTCTAGCTGAGTACTCCCACTATAAATTTGGAATAGGCCGTCAAGGTCTGATCAGGTTTGGACTGGACTCCTGGCGGGTGGTTCTGAAGTCACAGCTCTCTGGGTCAGCTCTGCTCTGCACTTCACACCGGTCTGGTCTCTGGTTCTGGCAAAAGTTCTTGGCACTGCAGAGCGGTCTGGTCTCTGGTTCTGGAGATGGTCCTTCTGGATATTGTCAGGTCCGGCAAAATGTGTCGCAAGAAAGTGGAAAGTGAATGTCTTGCCTTGTCCAAGCAGTCTCTTTTTATGTGTTTTGAAAGTGGGTGTGTGCGTGGGCATAACTAAGCCTGCCCCTCACAACTTATCATTGGCCAAGTGTTCCTCTCTCCCTTGATTGGGGGACTGAGTTGTGAGTCAGAGTGATGCTATTTTTATGGCTGGCTGAAATCCCTCCCCTTGTCAAATTGCACGCAAATCTATATTTGATCCAAATACACATTTATCTATGTACCATTTTTCTAATATTATATGTCCAGTTAACATATTTTCTGTAGCACCAAACCATCCGATCCCTGTCTTTGTAAGATGTTGTGTCCACTTATGACAGAATTCTGCCCTTTTCATCAAGAACACAACCTCTAAACTTTTCCATAATTTACACAAACATGCACAAGGAATATGGGCATCAGATGATAGTGTCAGATTTTTAACATACAGACATTCGGAGTAATACCTCATTTTCCGCTACTACCCCCCAGAACATACCACAGAGTCCTAACGCCTCTTAAAATGTGCACAGAAAAATCACAAAAATAATGATATTAATTATATAATTTTGACAAGTCCGTACTATGTATTATCCATCTTTTTAAAATTATGCTCTGGCCCAGAGGGGTGTGGTTTCCCAAAGCACATGGTGGAATTTCTGGTTTGTCCACTTCCTCCAACTCGAGTTGCTCACAGAGGCACTCCGACCCCCCCTAATTTAACATTTGCCTGAGCCAAGGAAGGCTCATTGTTCTGTTTCCCTGCTCCCAGGTGCTCCTCCCCTGATTCAATCAGAGAGGTGTAACCTCCTTTTGGTGGGAACAGCAGAAGGCAGCCAGGCCTGCGAATGCAGTGCCTGAGCAAGTTTCAACTTCTGTCGGGGGTAGTTGCCGGGCAGAATTCACTCTCTTCAATCCAGGCTTCAGCCAAATGTCACTTTTGTTCCAAGTTTTTCTTCATTCAAATCAAACTTACAATTTCTACACATGCAGCTAGAATGCTGATTCTAAGTTCAAAACGATGACCTTTAAACAGTTGCAACCTATGTGACACTCAAAGTAGGTCAGTCATTTATTTTAAACATTTCGATTTTAGTGGCTTTAAGTCCAATTTCACTTCAGCTGCTGACATCCACAGCTCAGCCAGTTTTGTTATAAACATTGTTTTGGGCTCTTCATCTTTGAAGATTTTGTATGCACACAAGACTACATTCTGCCAAATGTCTGCTGGTGTTCAGTGAGATTTTGAATATCTTGCAATGTTTAAAATAGGCATTTTTAGCTTGCATTTCAGAGAAACAAAGTTTGCTTTCTGAGCTAACAGGCACTGCTGTTTTTTTCCTTTGGCACCACGTTTCACTCATGGCGCTTCTGGCCCATCACGCTTGCACTGGTGGGTGGCAGGTTAGGCGACCATTTTGGTGTGCGCAAAACTGCGCGGTTTTCCTGGATTCTGGCGCAATGTGGGCTTTTCGGCCATCTTGGATTTTCTGAGCCCACAGCCCCAAATGTTGCAGCATAATAACTCGAACATGGGTCAAAACCCCTGACAGTGGCAGGATCAGCCAAAGAAACGAGCCTCATCGTCAGAATACAGACCAGCCACATGTATTAGCTCTGCAAATCAAGTTGGAGAAGGCACGCCTATATGCAATATTGACTCATCCAATAGAGACAACAACAGCAAAAGATGGGCCCCTGAAAAGGATCTGATTAAAATCACGATTGCCAAGGCGGATATCGTAACTCTGAAGAGTTGCTCTTCCTCAGGTGAGGATCACGATTGGACCTGGGTCGCTAAAACCATTAACAGTCTAAAGGAGAGTTAATGCTTAAAGCCTGGTGGACCGGGAAAACTATGCATTGCCTCCTGGAACACAAGAGGACATATGCATCTTTTTGGCGACATGCCAGTTGAACTAATGGACATAGATATTCTATGTCTACAAGAGACATGGCTAATGAAGATGCCAACTGCAGATGGCTTTGAGATCGCTTTCAATCAAGCAATAAAGGGGATCAAAGTACATCCCATGTCTGGGCTGCTCACAATTGTTAAGATCAAAAGTGGCGCAAGCATTCTATCTGCTAAAAACGTGTCGCCTTATATACAAATAGTTAAGATTAAACTTCCGACGCAGCCGTCCAAAGCAGGGAATCTGCTGATGCTGGTAAACATTTACTGGCAACATGCTGCAACACAACTTGAAAACTTCATTGAGCTAATCTCCGAAACTATTTGTAACATCAAGGATAATGAGGCAAATATTTTGATTTGTGGAGATCTCAATATAAATTGCTTACAAAATAAGACCAGAAATGATCATGCTTATGGGAAGACCAATGGTGAATTAGCGGCTATAGCTTGGTTGCAGGAAATGAAAGCATGGAATCTAAAGATGCTGAATGGAGAAACCCCCGGAGACATCCCGGCGCATTTTACGTGGCAAAGAAACCAGCTAAGGTCAACCATTGACTATATGTTTGTAACCGAACGAATGAGAAGTGAGGTCGCGTCTCTAAAAATTACTGAAATGGAGTCAAGCGACCACTGCGTGCTAAAAATGTACCTGAATGACCATCAAACAAACCGATCAGTAGCTATCCCATGTAAGGACCTAGCCGTGGTACCTGGTCGCAATTGTTTGCGGCTGAACATAACTGATATAAAATCTATTTTAAAATCGCTGGAGAAAAAAACAGATGCTGAGAAAATTGAATATACTACTCTCCTAGAGGCGTATCGAGAGAAGCCCACTGCGAGGTCGAGGCCTGGCTTCATAAAAATATATGCATGGGACGGAGAGATCGCCACTAAGAAAAAAGAGATGAATAAAGCCATAAGAAAGCTCAAAAAAAGTGCTCATGCAAATTGCAGAAGTAGGGAAAAACAACTAAAACAAACTTACAAAAATTGGTTGATCAGCCATTGACATGTTATGTTGCAACGAGACGCAGAATTGATGGAAACATTAGCAACAAGAAGCATAAGCGCCTTTTGGGACTATCTGAATAACGCTGCAACACCTCAAGGGGCTGTCATGAAAAATATGGTGTCTGAGAAAGTATGGATGGAACATTACTTCGAAATAGTCTACAAAAAAGACACAAAGCCCATGATGCCATCAGACCCTGGAGTCAAATGGTCAATTGACATACACAGAAACATCGTAAGACTCGGCACTCGAGAGCCCTGGACCCGACGGGCTGACTAACCAACTCTTAAAACAACAACCAGAATTATGGGCTGACTTCTGCTATACTTTATTTGCATCTATTTTGTAGAAGCGAAAGATTCCTTCCTCTTGGCGGAGCGCTATTGTCGTACCAATTTTCAAAAAAGTCAAACTTACTGACCCAAGGAATTACCGTCCTATAGCAACCCTTGATGTGGTGGGAAAAAATTTTGCAACACAGCTCCAACGTCAACTTTTAAAAAGGATTCAAGAATCTGAGCGGGACGATCCACGGCAAGCCGGATTTGTCAAAGGTGTCGGATGTGACCTAAATTTGACAATTATAAATTTCTTAAAGATGGAAGCTATCCGACAAAACAAAAAAATCTATCTAGCGTTTGTCGATCTGTCTAGTGCATTCGACACCAATGATTGTGAAATGCTCTGGGATAAAATGAGGAAATGGAAATGTCCAGAAAACCTATTGCAGCCTATTAAAGAACTTCATACTGACACTGAAATCAAGATCAGACTGGACTCCGGTGGAACCCTTAGTGAGCCAATCAGGACAAATCAGGGCGTAAAGCAGGGCTGCCCGTTAACAGCTACCTTGTTCAGTCTGTTTTTGTCAGATATTGGAGAATCCATAGGAGTGGTAATTTCCCACCCACCTAAAATCAACGGTATGAGTGTAAATTGGATGTTATATGTGGACGACATTGCGCTGCTTGATCTTACGCCAATTGGATTGATAAGGAAGTTAACAGCCCTTGAAGAGTACGTTCTAAAAAACAAACTAAGAATTAACCCTGCATAGTCTGAAGTAATAATCCTCCAAGATCTCACACAAACCAATACTAAAAAATATAAGCCGAAATGGAGATTGAATAATGAAAGTCTGAGTTGTGTAAAAAAAGCAAAATATCTTGGAATGTGGATCAACAGCAACATAAACGATGCCCCTTGGGTTGAGAATACCAAACAAACATGCAAACAACTAGCATGTCAGGGAGCGATCATAAACAAATCTATGGCCTCAACTAGAAAATCAATATTGGAGGCGTGTTCTGCAGCTACAAAAGGGAATATCTAGCGCGTGTTTGCGATATGAACTCAACCTGATATCCATGAACGCTCGAGTGCTGTGGAACATGCTCTCTGTTTACAGAAAAATAATCATAGACAATTGTACACGAGATGCAATGAAAGGAAACCCGGAAACCTTATTGATGAAATGGGCAACCGCCTGTGGAAATCATCTTTCTGACCTGGGTACTGACCAGGAGACATTGAAAACCAATCTGTACTATGTGAAAAAAAAGTTAAGGGAACGAGATTGGTGTTCAACGGTAGATGACAGAAATCGCCACAAGCTTATGGAAGATGCAGCGATTGAAGGGAGAAATCAGAAAAAGCCGTTGCAATATTTGGTGAAAACAGCTAATGCAAGACATCGAAAGATGCTCATGAAAATCAGACTTTGACACAAGAGTAAGTATGGCCCTGAGATTTCGAAAACCCGCAGCGACATTAAGTTGTCGCTTTTGCAATAACCATCACGAGACCTTAAAACATCTAACGTTATATTGTGCTTGTCTGAAAAATATGAGAACTTTACATTTGGGACAAGTAGTTAAACAATATTCTACTTTATGCGGAGAAGAGCTGTGGCTGAAATTTGCCAACCCTAGAGAAAAAGAGGTCTTTGGCCTACAAAACCTAGATACTATGTTAATATTCTGAACTGATTTGAGTGGGAATAAGTAAAGAAGTGGGATGTGCCGGAGAGGCAGAGATGCATCAATAAGCCAATTGCTAAACTTATCTAAACCAAATCCATCTGGAGGAAACCAGCACGTCGAGAGCAAATCTAGAACTGCCAGAAGGGATTTCTGGGTCTTGATGCGAGGCGGCTCCCCGACATGGGCAGAGGGCTTCTTTGATGTAGAGTTTCGCGTGGTGCTTCATTACTCTTCTGCTCCCATAATATTGTGCATGGGAGGATCATTAATCCTTTTCAAAGTTTGTATAAACTAAATGAAAAAATTAATAAATACATGTTATTTTTGCAGACTTACGAAAGATAAGCGACAACCATGTATGCTAATCTGCGATAACTCAGTTTGAAAACCAGCATTAAAATAGTGTGCAAACTCCCCTAGTGTCAATAGTAATACTTTAAATGATAAAGGAATTTCTGTCTAATCATGTAGATGACACCATCAGACACTCCTTTAAGTGGAAGGTCCTTCTTCCAAATTGTATTGACCCTGGCTAGCATGAGTTTGGCTATGCAGTTTGCAGGATATATTAGTGACCAAGAACAAAAGGCTGTTATCACTGTTCTTTCTCTTTATCACAGGAAAATGATCCACCATTTAAGTTAGGCATGCTGTATTTGCATTAAATCTATTGTGTGGTCAGATAAAATCCTCTCGTCTCATTACCATAGTCCTAGGACCTCGTGAGAGTCAGATGGGGCTCTAGATGGAAATTAAAATCACCACATAATCCACTTTCCAATGGGAGACGTACATGAATCTTACTTTTGGGATGCTGTAATAGGAGAAATGAACAGTGCTCCCTGCTGATTTAGCCTACTTGGTAGTGTTATTCACGCAGACCATGGAGCAACCTCTGGACTTAAGAAATGTACAGCTATTTTCATTGTTCTAATCAAACAACATATCGCATTTAAGTGACATTTATTCTGATGCGTATGACCTTGGTTTGTGAGTTTATTTGCAGCACCATGAGGGAGTACCTTGGAGTGTTTGCTCAACCAACTATGTACTGAAGGCTATCTGGGTGGTATTTAGGGACCACCTACTGGCTGATATAAGATCTATTTCAAATTAATGAGAAACCTCCTGTAAGTGTCTAATTAATGTGTACACAACGTATGACAATGCTGTTAAATCGAATGCAACAATTGTGATTATTTTTCTTGTGCTCATTGCCCATGTGCTGTTGTTGCTGTGTGTGGTATAGCGGATTATTATGCACTGTGTAACTATTGCTTCATTGCTGGCAATTGGATATCATTACACACATTTTAGTGTTCTCTATATAAAGATACTAAAACAATTTTTTTTAAATAATCTGTGTAGCAGTAAATCGACCCAGTGTAAAATTGTCTGTGTGCATGACTTGGGAATGAAAAGCTAAAACACTTCACTTTAAGGTGATTGCATGTGCTATTGACCACTTCATTTGAATGGCATCAAATTACTTGGGTGGACGCAGCTCCTAGATTAACAGGATTTTATTTGAAGGTTTGGATCCATTTTATTAGTTTACTCAACACTCCTGCTTGCTACATAAATGGTTAGTATCTGTCAAGGCATAAAATAAGCAGTGTAGCATAGCAATTTGCTATGCAATTATATAGGTTTCCTAATTCTATGACAAGACCAGAGGCAAGCATTATGCTTTAACTTCTTTAATTACTGCTAACCACAGCTTTTTAAATCTTATTTTTCTTTATTTCAATATTTTTTTTCATAAACTAGTAAAAATCACAGAAAAAAGAAAAACATCATAGCCTTAACTTGGCTATTCTACTTCCCCCATGAGGCTCTGCTGCATGGTAGACCAACAGCCTCTTTCACAGTCCAATCAGGCAACCCCTCTCTCCTATATGTCAGTGTCTCTCTGGGTCCCTTCCTCTTCTTTTTTGCTGCACCACAGATAAGTGCCATCCATTACTACCAGTGTTTAACTATATTGTATTTCCTCGTGAGAATGTCATGATGTTGTATCAATATATCATATTTAAGTGCAGCGCATACATAATTACACTGTCTTAATAACGTTCTTGCTCAAATTTTCTATGTAATTTTCGCCAGACGTACAAGCGCATTAGAAGCGAGTTTTACTATCTTGAGCGGCTGATAGCCGAGCCCGCAAGTGATCTCACTCGCATTAGGGCTCGGCCAGTCAGTCGCAAGCCGCGTATCCCTAGAGAAGAGGAAAAAGAGGAGTCCGGACGACGCGTAATATGAGGTAAGCCCCACTCCCCTTAGAAACAAGGGAGAGCGCATGCACGTCCATTAGAATATTCCTCTCATGAAAGTAGCTTCGGTACGGAGAAGTTAACGGTCAATGCTACGCTCCCTCCTATACTCCCGAACATGCGAACCAAGCTAATTTCTTAGCGGTTCGCTCCACGGATCAGAAGCAGTTCCACAATATAATTTAAAGAAAAAAGAAAATTGGGAAATCAGTTCAAGCAAAAGAAGAGCTACAGTACACAAGCTGATAGCAGACCCTCTGTGAGGCAAACGCCTACAATATATAGCCATGGCATATAGCATGGATAAAGAGGCTTGGAGTGAGGGGAGTGACAGAGAACAAGAACAGGAGGAAGAATACATGGGGGAAGAGCTGGACCTCTCCTATAGTGTCAGAAAAGTGCTAGGTGACTCACTGGTTCAAGCCGTAGCACTAGGAGTTAAGCCTCTGCAAGACAGGCTATTAGTCCTCGAGGAAATACTGGGCAAAAAAGCTGGCGCGCTTGACGGCCCCGGTGAGGGAACCTCCACACAAGAGCCTCTGACACAAGGTGAGAAGGGGAGAAAAGTGGCCTGGAAGAGGAAACACTCTTCTACTCCCCCGGGCACAGATACAGGGAAGACAAAGAAGCCCCTGGAGGCAGCTGATGCTTTCAATAGCCTTAAAAGTGCCTTTCTAACAAAAGCAGCCATGCCCAGCCTCATACCCCCTACCCCAGGGGCGAAAAATATAGGAGATCCCACATCATCCACAGAACAATCAGACCAGGAGCATGAACACTAGGAGGATGATCAGAGCCATAAGCAAAGAGAGCGTAATCTCGCAAAGATGATTACATGCGAGCCCAAAGACAGCAGTGTGGAGACCCCTCTAGATGAAGAAGACATGTCAGACATGTTCGAACTGGACACCATTAGACACCCCAGATCTACAGATTGGACCCCCTCTCCGAGGGTAGCTCTGTACATGTCTCAGAAAATGAGAAAGCCCGTGGAAAAAGATACTTGATTCAGACTCAGAGAAGAATGTCTGAGACCGGAGCTAACAGGGAAAGTAGCAGATACACCCGAGCTGGACGCAAAAATGCTAACTTTCGTAATGAAGGCAGGTAAAGACGCCAGGAGAGGCATGGATCGGGCATGGAAGACATGCCAAGACAAACTGTTACACCTGGCCGGCCCCATAGCAAAAATAATGGATTTAGCCGAGAGAGCTAAAGACACTGAGGAACCGGTGGACCCAGTCATACTAGCAGGATGGGCACAAAAAGCAGTGTGCATGCTAGGCAACGCAAACTGCGCGATATCTTCAGAGCGGCGAAGATCTGTGTTGCTGAAGATTGATAACAAGCTAGAAGACCTAATGTATTACGAGGCCGGAGAGAGCGCCCAAGGACTCCTGTTCGGAGACACATTTATTAAAGAAATGAACAGATTCGTCGGGACATACACCGCGCTGGAAAAAGCGTAGGCCTCCATTAGGAAAGTATTCCCAGGGAGAGTTTTTGCAGGGGCCGGTCGATTTAGAGGCCGCTCGACCGGCCGCTTCAATAACAGAAGATCTCAAGGCCCCAGAGCCCAGGATTGGGAGACCCGTCAGCAAGGGGGTCAGAACGATGCATTATGGGCACAACTGGCGCAATCTATCATCAGACGCATGGGTCCTTCAGACCGTGCAAGGTTTCGTTCTAGAGTTTCTAGACGATCCAGAGCAGGAACGTCCCCCTCAGAGAATTCAAATGACCCAGGCAGAAGAGGTGGTGTTAGACGCAGAAATCCAGGAACTAGCGCAGAAGAACGCGATGGAGAGGGCGATGAAAGGCGAACAATACTTTCTGAGCAACATGTTTCTAGTCCATCGCAAGGACAAAGTTTGTCCAGTAATCAATCTGAAAGAGCTCAACAGCTGGCTAGTATACAAGCATTTCAAGATGGAAGGAATCTGCTAGGAGACTTGCTCAGAAAGGGAGATTGGCTTGCGCGCCTAGATCTTAAAGATGCATATCTCACAGTACCGATAGCACCCCAATGCCGCCCTTTCCTATGGTTCATTTGGAGAGACGAACTATGGCAGTTCAGAAGCCTACCGTTCGGTCTAGCGTCAGCACCATGGGCATTCACCAAGCTCATGTGGCCGGTAGCGACAGCACCCCGAGAGCAAGGGTTTCGGATGATTGTCTACTTTGACGATATCCTAATTATGGCCGAAGACAGAGACCGCTTACAGAAGCAAGTTCAATGGGCAACAGAACTAATTTCCAGTCTGGGTTTTCTAGTGAACAAAGACAAATCAGAGCTCATGCCAACCAAATGACTAGAGTTCTTGGGTTTCACTATAGATACAAAGAAAGCTACCTTAGAATTGCCAGCCCCAAAGATGAGATCGATCAAAAAAGATCTGAGAGCAGCACTCAGGAAACCGCTGATCTCTCTTCGTTAACTAGCCAGGATAGTAGGTCTTTTGGCAGCGTCCATTCAAGTGATATTTCCCGGCTCATTACACTATCGTGCTCTTCAGAGACTGAAGATCAAATACCTAAGAAAAGGCTGGAGATACCATCGACTAGTTCCTCTAGATGAGGAAATCAGATCAGAGCTAACTTGGTGGCTCCACAATATTGAAGCTTGGAACGGCCGTGCCATTTTCGGAGACGTCCAGAATTAGTCAGACGCCAGCAGGTCAGGATAGGGGGCTCGATGCGGTGAGACAGAAACAGGGGGAAAGTGGTCGCTAAAAGAATTAGAGCTTCATATAAATTGCCTAGAGCTTCTAGCAGGGTCATTCACAGTAAAGGCGTTCACCAAAGACGAGGCACACTGCAGCATCCTCCCAAGGAGGGACAATATATCTGCAGTAAGGTATATAAATAAGTTAGGAGGCACCGGTCCAAGATGTTAGCGGAATTAACAAAGGATTTCTGGCACGACTGCCTAGAGAGGAGGATAACAGTCAAAGCAGAGTATCTTCCAGAGGCCCTGAACTCAGTGGCGGACTGGAACTCCCAACATCTAGTAGATTACAGCGACTGGAAGCTGCACAGGACGATCTTCGAGAAACTAGAGAAGAAATGGGGCCCCTTACACATAGACCTGTTCGCCTCGAGGTTGAACACGCAGCTGACAAATGACTTCAGCTGGAAACTGGACCCGGAGGCCCAGGGAACAGATACATTCCTGCATCATTGGGGGGCGCAGGGGCATTACGCTTTTCCCCCCCTTCGCAATGCTGGCAAGGGTACTAGCAAAGGTGTGCAGAGACAGGGCACAGATAGTGATAGTGACGCCAGAGTGGAAGTCGAAAGCCTGTTTTCCAGTTCTGATGGAACGTTCTACGGATTTTCCACAGAAGATTGCATACAGACAAGACATGCTGACCGATCCAGCAGGAGCCCCACACCCTCTGATAGAGGATCAGACCGTAACTCTGATAGCGTACAAAATCTCAGGCATAGATGGCGCTTGCCAGGCCTTTCAGAGGAAGCTGCAAGACTGATCTATCGTGGGCCCCATCTACGATCAGGAGCTATAATTCCGGTTGTATACGAATTGTTCGTTTTACAACTGTTTGAATGAAAATTGACCTTTTCACAATTGACCGAATTGTGAAGGTCAATTGTAACATATATGTGGGGGGGAACCCCCACCCAACACCAAAACCCCTATATATATATATATATATATATATATATATCAATTGTGACCCTTTAAATTCGGTCAATTGTTCATTCGAACAATTGTAAACAAACAATTTGGGTAATACCATAATTCCGCATGGCAAGCCTGGGACTTATGGTGCAGGGGGAGGAGTATATCTCTGATTCCAGCACCTGTAGTTCAAGTAGTAAACTTTCTAGCTAGCCTCCCTTCCACAGGGAGAGCTTTCAGGACAGTTAGGAGTATATAGATCAGCGATCTCCGCAGGGCACGAGCTAGTAGAACACCCCACTGTGTCGAGACTGCTAAAAGGTGTAAAGATGAGCAAACCCCCTACGCCTAGGTACTCCTTGCTGTGGGATGTCCACAAGAGCCTACATCTGTTTGAGCAGTGGCCGAGAAACGGCTTACTATCAGATAAACAACTCTCAGGCAAATTGGCTACACTTCTCTGCCTAGTGTCTTGTAGAAGAGTTTCGGATGTTAAAGCCCTAGAGATAAATAGAAAGATGTACAATCCGGAAGGGATAGCATTTAGCATACCGCAGCGTACAAAGACTAATTCTAGAGTGATGTGATATATCCATACTTTGTGCCACACATAATTTCTCGTTGTTTGCAATGTATAAATTGTTATGAGACAGGTACAGCAGCGGTTAGACTGGTGGGAGTTAGCCAGTTGCTTATAGCGCGCATAAAACCATGCAAAGTTCTTTCAGCTACCATTGCTAGAAAGAAGTGATGGAATTAGCAGGTATGGACACAACAAGATTTGGAGCGCACTCTACCAGGGGTGCCATCGCTTTGCAAGCTTTTGCAGTCGGAGTTCCGCTGCAGGAGATCATGAAGGCAGCAGACTGGTCAAGCGATTCAGTATTTAGAACATTTTACTTCAAACCAGTCTCCAATATAGCAGCTGCAGCAGTTTTAAAGCTTCGAACAAGCATAATGCTCGCCTCCGGTCTTGTCATAGAATAAAGATTACCCAAGCGACTAGCGCGGGAAGTCTTGATTCTATTAAAGACACGGAGTCAAGCATTATCCCGCCCAGCCGGAATATGACTATAAGGGTCATGATATGAACTGTACTAAAACTCACTGCAATTTATAAAGATGCTTGATTATGACAAGAATCGCATTCCCCTCCCTAATGTTAACATTTCTCTTTCTGCAAAGGTGAAGAGCAAAAGAATCATTGAGAATAGAATGTATGGAGAGGACTAATTAGAAGAGCAGCAGAACAGCGAAAATAGAATATTGAAGAAATCCTACAGAGAATAGAAAAAGGAAGGACTCAGTTGGATTATGCGAGAGTTCAGTTTGGATTTCATACATTTGTTAAGCTGAAGAGTGAGCTGAAAAAGAAGAGGAAGGGACCCAGGGAGACAGTGACTTATAGGAACGGGGGTTGCCTGGTTGGACAGTGAAAGAGAGGCTGTTGGACTACCATGCAGCAGAGCCTCGTGGGGGAAGTAGTTTAGCCAAGTTAAGGCTATGATGTTTTTCTTTTTTCTGTGATTTTTACAAGTTTATGAAAAAATATATATTTATATTGAAATAAAGAAAAATAAGATTTAAAAAGCTGTGGTTAGCAGTAATTAAAGAAGTTAAAGCATAATGCTTGCCTCCGTATCTTTAATAGAATCAAGACTTCCTGCGCTAGTCGCTTGGGCAAGCTTTATTAAATTGACACGTGTAGCAAAGCTAGCTATTTAAGTTAACCTGTTCCGTTAAAGGAAAGCTCGTCCTGCATTCCTCACTTGCCCTCAGGGATCTCGCCGCCCAACTGTTCACTGCAAGTTCCATACACTGTAGTTGGCCCACAGAGCTCGCTTTGCTCTACGATTATGATTCCATTATACATTAGCATTTGCGGCAGAGAGCTGGCTAAACGGTTTTCAGAGCCTTTTTAGCATATCTCTTTGTTTGAGTACATTCATGCAGCTAACCTTTTACAAGCCCATCCTCAGGTGGCAAAACTGAAAATATTATGGGGTCTGTTTAGGGGAGAGCGGTAGATGGCACAATCTCATATTTTTCAATCGTGCATCTCAAAAAACCGGGACAGTCTTCACCCGACCCTCAAATCTCATGATGGGATTTTTAAAGTGGAAAAGATTCAGGACACCGGGACGGGAGGGCAAATTCTAGGGACAGTCCTGGAATAACCGGGAAATCTGGTCACCCTACTTATCCAGGGGTCCCAAAGTCTTTTTGCCCTCTGGCAAAGTAGAGTAGATTTTATGAAGGCTGAGTACCATTTGCAGAGGATGTTTAAAATTTTTATTTAACATTTACTTTGTTTTCGGTAAATGTCGGATACAAGTTTCACTGTGCATGGCATGGCTGCATTGTGACAAATATAAAGTGGGTTTGTGGCACATGTACTGTTTTACAGAGCGTACATTGCCATGAGTCCAAGTGCATTTCTCTTAGATTGAGTAGGGAAACTAAGTTATTCAACCTGCAGGCCTTGCAGAATTTTAAAGAATTTGCAAGGCCTTACTCATCTCACTAATGCCTTACTTCAGTCGTAAGGAAAACTGCTTTGTTACTCATTTTCATATCTTGTGTCCAAATCACTGAGAGAGCTGAATACAGCAGAAACAAGTCAGGGAAGCTCTAAATGAAATACACTGACACAAAGGAAAGAGACACGCCAATGTTGTGTGCTCAGAAAGGGTTTGTTTACACTTTAAGAAATGAGGCGTATGGGTATTTCCATGGAGACACATCAATCGATTGCGCACAGAGGACAGTGACATGAAACCTGCATTGGTGTTGTGAAATGGGGCGTGAGTGTCTAGTGATGTCAGCGGTTGGGGCGGGCGATCCTAATCAGTGCTGCAAGGGCCTTTGAACTTAGGGCGATAGATCAACAGATAAGAATAGCACAAGATGGCGGTACCCAAACAGTCTTTTTCGCATGTATTAAAGTGAGAAAAACTTGGGGAAATTGCATTGGAATTTTATTTAAGAACGATCGATGTATGCTCTGAAATACATGCCCGATTCATTGGGCCAATACAATTTCTGACCGAACTACCATTTTAAACCAGCAAGATTCAGAGAGGTTAACAGGCTTGATGGTTGGTATCAACTAGTTAGCCCTTCATCACCAATTGCCAAAAATGCACAATGATATTTCAATACTATCCCTTGCGCCAAATCCTCCTTACTCCTACGTCCGTCCGCTTTCCTCCATACTTATGGGACATTCCTCTGTCCTGTGGGACAAGACTGGAGCACTTTGTAAAAGCATCCAAAATGTTGCAAACATTTTAGTCCTTCCTCTCTTTCTACGTGGGGCATGGCACGTGGTTGTAGCCCCACCCATCTCGGCTCCGCCCTGCACATTGCCCATCAGTCCTTTTCTCCGCTCGTTCGGGACTGGACACCCTTGCATCCGTGGAAGAATTTCTTCCTTTTTTCCTCCTCTCTGGCTCTCGCTAGCGATCGCGTGATAGTCTGTCTGTCGTTTAAACTAGACTTTCCAGATTGTTCCTCGTGTCATCGACGCTTCGCGAGGGCGGATCCCCATCCTCTTTGTTTAGAGTGTTTGGGTCCTGATCACCGTTGGGACTTACGAATTCCCTTTCGGTCCGGGCACTTCAACGTCGATTGGAGCGGTGGGAGGAGGTGTTTCAATGTGCTCCTCCTTCGCATTTTCAATCTTTTATCGATGAAAAGAAGAAACGCCCGGTAAGTTCTTTACTTTTCAGAGCACCCCGGCCGCGAGACACCTACCCGGGTTCTTCCCGGGCTGGGAGGGGCGTCAACCGCTCTATCACCGGGGCTTGCCCTGAGGTGCCTTCTGGACATAATAATTGTACCAGAGTTTTCTCCGAGTGTCTCCATAAGGGGCCTGTGGATACCGGAGTACGCTCCGAGGCCCCTCCTGTGGGGCTGTTTGTAGACCTAGTTCTACTGAGTCGTGGGGTACCGCAGCTCGCTCTGAAGCCTTGGTTGGGCTTGGTGTTACCGAACGGATGTTCGAGGCTCGTGCTGGTAAGGCTGTGACCGGACTTTGGTCCGAGGTCCCTCGTAAAGAGGCTAAGGAAACCAACATTTCTGAGAGGCCTGACAAGACCTTATCAGTGAAAGCTTTTTCTCACCGTTCCCGCTCTTGTGGCGATGCCAGAACTGTTGAGGGGGCAAGGAGTGGAAGTTCCACCTTTACCAGCAGTGCTGAGGTCCTTCCTGCTAGTTCGGCTATTGGTATGTCACAGAAACATTCCAGGCCACATAGTACCGGCTCGGCTAAGGTTCCTTGTGTAAAGGCTAAAATGAAGACCCCTGATCCACCGACTGGGACCCCTGCCTCACTTCCACATGTGCTGCAGTTGCCCTCAGGTGATGGCAAAATTGCGGCCGTTCCCGCCACGACCACAGTGGCCATTTTGGGTGCTTCCCCTACAACTACGCCATCGGCCTTGGGTGTAGGAGTTGGTTCTGTGGGTGAACATAAGGTTCCTTGTGCGCATCCGTTTCGTCCAGTTTACGACTGGAACGCTCGGGTGACCCCTCTGCACAACATCTCTTTGCCTGTGGGGTTGGCACCTTTGATTTTTGTGGCCACTTCTAGGGATGGGCCTGTTAGGCAACCCTCCCCTCTGCGTCCCTGGAATTATCCTCCTCATGAGAGGCCTCCTCCGGCAGCTCCAAAACCCTCTCTGGAGGATGCCTTTTTCGGCAAATTTCAGATGCTCATTCGTACCGACCACATGAGGGAGTATTTCAAGTGTCTTTTTAGGGAGATATGCCCGCCTGCGCCTCCGGCTCCGCCCACTCCTCCGGTGGTTCTGCCGGCACCGCACATGCCAACGGTGCCTTCCCCGACCCTCCCGCCCTTGCCTCCATTGTCCCCCGTGGACAAGGCGGTGCCTGACACGGTTCAGCAGGATCCTGACCTGTCGGATGATGCGCAGGACGATCAGGACAGCGAAGACCAGCCCCGCTCTATCAGAGCATTTCACGACCGGGTACTGGGCATGATGTGCCTATTGGATGTTCCTGTGCCTGAGGCACCCGCTCCCCAGGAGGGTGTGCTTTCGGGGGCGTTCACCTTATCTCCTTTGGAGCGTACCGGCCTGTTCTTGCAGAAGGACGTTCTGGCCGAGGTTCGTAGGGTCTGGGAAAAGCCACACTCTGGACTTTTCGTCAATAAGAAAATTGACGCGTGATACAGGCTGCATTCTTTGGAAGAGGTGGCCCTATCATCTTGTCCGCCCCCCCCCCCCCTCCTCCACGGTGGTGGCTGTGGCCACTTTACAGTCCAGGCCTGCAGCATCCTTCGACGGCTACTCAGGTCCTGGGGAAAGAGGACAAGCTCCTCGACTCCCTTGGGAGGAAGATTTTTGCTAACTCGGCCCTGCAGCTCCAGCAGGCCAATGCAGAACTGGTGTTAGCGGGGGCGAATATGAAGATGTGGAAAGGTCTGTCGGAGTTCGAGGAGTTCATTCCTGTCGAGAAGCTGGAGGACTTTAAGGCAGGATTGTCCGATGCCAGGGTCTTGGCCCAGGATCTGCTGGAGGCTGCGGCTCATCAGGTCGACACTTCGGCTCGGGGCCTTATGCTGGGAGTTGACACCTCTCGACAGGCGTGGTTGCATGCCACCAAGTTCTCAAAGGAGGTGTAAGACAAGGTGTTGGACCTGCCGTTTGATGTGGAGCTTACCAAAATGAAGGACAGCACCCAGACAGGTAAGTCCTTGTCAGTCCTGGTTAAAACTCCTTTTAGCACTCAGAGACCGTTGACACAAGGCCGGCCTTCCTCTGGTTTCAGGGGTTTTCTAGACTGGAAATCCCGCAGAGTGGATACTTCTTTGGGTAATTCCCTGCGGAGGCAGCAACGGACTCGGTTTTTCTCCTGCTCCTCAGCCTCCTCCTCAGGTTCAGGTGGTAACAACACTGAAAAGCCTGCCAAATGAGGGTTCTCCGTGCTCGCACAAGACCCGAAGGGAGGACGCATTGCGTCTCATTGGGAGGTGTGGAATACCATTACTGAGGACAGGTGGATCTTGTCAGTCGCTCGGGCGGGCTTCCGATTACCCTTACTCCCTACCCCACCCTTCAACCCTCCTTTCCAGTTGTCAGGGTCATCCTCCCTAAAAGCCGAGGTTCAGAAACTGCTGGACCTCAGAGCTGTGGAACCCGTTCCCCTTGGGGAACGAGGGGAGGGCTTCTACTCCCGGCTGTTTACGGTGTGCAAACCCAACGAGGATGGCCCGCGCACCATCCTAGACCTTTCCCAGTTCAGTCTTTTCCTACCGCAAGAGAAATTCAAGATGACGCCCGGCCAGATACGGTCCTCCTTGCAGATGGGTGATTGGCTCAGCGTGGTGGACCTTCAGGATATGTACATGCATATTCTGATCTGGAATCCACGCAGGAGATATCTGTTTCTCTGTGGGAGAGGAGCACTTCCAGTTTCAAGTGCTTCCTTTTGGCCTCAGCTCGGCGCCACGTGTCTTCACGAAGATGTCGGTGATCGCGGTCTATCTTCGTCTGCAGGGTATCTATGTGTATCCGTATTTGGACAACTGGCTCTTACGCAGCCCTTGCACGTGGAAAGCTGCGTGCAATCTTAAGTCTCTCCATTAGCTCCTGTTTCACCTTGGGCTGTCGGTGAACTCTCAGAAATCTTCCATGACGGTTTCGCAGGACTTGATTTTCTTGGGTTTTCGCTGGAACACGATCCACTGCAGAGTGTACCTGACCGGGGACAGAATGGCAGATCTTTTGGCCACGTGTCAGATGTTTACACAGTCAGAGAGCATGTCGGCCTGGTGGTTCCAGAGGCTTCTGGGCCTCCTGGCCTCGTGTGTATTGGCTCTTCCTCTTGCTCATCTCAAGATGAGGCGGACTCAAAAGGCTCTTCGGAGTTCTTGGCGTCAGGCTGTGCATCCAGACTCCAGGTTGATAATGATTCCGGCTTCCATGAGAGCGGACCTGGAGTGGTGGTTGTCTCTCAGCAACCTATCAGTGGGGGCGGGTTTTCAGGACTCAGCCCCTATGGTGACGGTCATGACGGACTCCTCCCTTCAAGGGTGGGGTGCAAAATTGGATGTTCTTCAGGTCTTGGATCTTTGGTCGCCTCAGGACAAGCTCCTCCACATAAATCGTCTGGAGCCTCTTAAGATCTTTCTAGCACTCACGGCGTTCAGACCGATCATTGCCAACAAAGTCGTCTGTATCCGCAAGGACAATGTGGTGTCAATGTATTACATCAACAAGCAAGGGGGCACCAAGTCTCCCCCTCTCGTGGACCTGTCCATCCAGATTTGGGAGTGGGCGGTTCGTCATGGTGTCTGGCTAGTTGCAGTACACATTCCGGGACAACTGAATCTCACGGCAGGTGCCCTCAGTCGGCAAACGATGGTCAGCTATGAGTGGGAATTGAAGGCAGAGATACTCTCATGGATTTTCCTGCGTTGGGGCACTCCGGAAGTGGACCTCTTCGTGACAGCGGCAAACAAGAAACTTCTTCTGTATGCCTCCAGAAACGGGCTGGGAGCCTCTTCTCTGGGGGATGCTCTCGAGATTCCATGACACAACATGAGGGCTTACGCTTTCCCGCCTCTGCCTCTGGTTCATCGGACGATTTGCAAGCTGAAGAACACGGAGAACTGTTCCCTTCTACTCATAGCCCTGTGGTGGCCAGCCAGGTTTTGGTTCTCAGAACTTCAACACCTGTCTGCGTATCCAACGATCAGGTTACCGGTAAGCCCCGATCTTCTTCACCAGCGGGATCAACAGCTGTGGCGCCCCTCCCCACAATCGTTCAGCTTGGCGGCATGGTGCCTGAGTTCCGGTCTTTAGAACATATTAATCTGTCTGCGGATAACATGCGTATTGTTCAGGCAGCGAGAAAACCCTCGACTAGGTCCCAGTACAGAAGCAAATGGCTCAGGTTCTGTCATTTTTGTTTACACAAACAACTGGGCCCAAGGGTGGCTATGATTGACACTGTGCTGTCCTTTGTATCCCACCTAGCAGAGTCGGGAATTCACGTTCTGGCATGCAGAACTTATTTTTCGGCAGTATCTGCCTATCTATCTACGGACCAGTGCTCTTACTCTGTCTAATCCAGTGGTTAAGAGACATTTTGCAGGCTTAACAAGCCTTTATCCCCCCGATTCGTAGTCCGCACCCGTCATGGGATCTAAATGTGGTCCTTACGGCTTTGTGCCATAAACCCTTCGAACCAATGGCCACGGTGGACCTCAAGCACCTGTCGTGGAAGGTGTCCTTTTTGGTTGCCGTTACCTCAGCAAGGCGTGTGAGTGAGCGCCAGGCTTCGTCGGTGGAACATCCCTTCTTGGTTTTTCACAAGGATAAGGTGGTCCTACGGACAAACCCTTCTTTCCTGCCGAAGGGGGTCTCTGATTTCCATCTAAATCAATCAATCTCCCTGCCGGTCTTCTTCCCAAACCCTGCTTCAGAAGCGGAAAGGGTTCTTCACTGCTTGGATGTTAGGAAGGCTCTTAAGTTCTATCTGGACAGGACTTCTGAATTTAGGAGCTCTTCTCAACTGTTGGTGACCTTTGGTAATCCGCAAGGTAAGCAGGCATCTAAGGCGACCATCTCCAGATGGATCGCTGCCTGTATTGCGGAATCTTACACTGTCCAAGGACTGCAGTCTCCTAAAGGTATTCATGCACACCTGGTGCGTGGCAAGGCAGCCACAGTTGCCTTTCAGAAATATGTCCCCTGGAGACCATCAGAAAGGCAGCTACTTGGGCATCCCCATCGGCTTTTTGTAAACATTATTGTCTAGACCTAAGCTCTAGGTCTGATGCTCAGTTTGGTCAGGCTGTGCTGAAGAACCTTTTTCAGTAAGGGGTTTTCCATCCACCCGTAGTTCCTGTAAGGATTGCTTGGGAATCTCCCCTAAGTATGGAGGAAAGGGGATGGGACATAGGCCATACCCCGCCCTCCGAGCCCTCTAATAAGGTTCCTCTATTATTGCTTAAAGGTCTCTGATCTGGTGATAGAAAAGGGCTGATGGGCGATGCGCGGGGCGGAGCCGAGATGGGCGTGGCTACGTCCGCATGCCGTGCCCCGCGTAGACAGAGAGGAAGGACTAACATTTTAGCAACATTTTTGATGCTTTTACAAAGTGCTCCGGTCTCGTCCCACGGGACGGAGGAATGTCCCATAAGTATGGAGGAAAGGGGACTATGGAGTAGGGAGTAAGGTGGTCACTGCGGTGAGTAGCCTAGTTATTTGGCTTTACTAAACTGTTTTTTTTTAAATTAAATCTTTATACTTCTTTCTCAAGAAATCAGTTGTGGATGGTCATTACAATTGCTTTAAGCTGCCGACTCCTTTTTGTGAGTGTGAAGTCACTTTCAAATCTACAACCCTAGTAGTTATACATGTTATTGTGGCGACATATACTGTTTTACAGAAAGTACATTGCCATGAGTCAAGTGCATTTCTCTTAGATTGAGTAGGGAAACTTAAGTTGCTCAAACTGCAGGCCGTGCAGAATTTTAAAGAATTTGCAAGGCCTTACTCATCTCACTAATGCCTTACTTCAGCGGTAAGGAAAACTGCTGTATTGTTACTCGTTTCATGTCTTGTGTCCAAATAACTTCTCCAGCATTGGATCTTTCATGGATTCACATGCTTAGAATATTCCCCGTCGTCAGGCTGGGAATCCCCGGTACATTATATAGACCCTTTCCCGTAGGAAAACTTTTTCGACGCTTATGCGTCCTATCCACCTCGTTTTGTATCATGCGTGCCCGCACTGTCAGGACGTCATGATATAAATACAGGACCCGCCCCCGCGCTCCCTCAGATTTCAACCGTCTTTCAAAGTAGTGGGATCCTCGTGATTACTGCTAGTGGAAACTAGGTTGTTTTTTCTGTTTCGCTTCGGCGACGTTCAAATTCTGGAGAATTATGTCTGGAAAAGCGTTATTTCGCCCTTGTGCGACATGTGGCCTCAAAAAAGTTTATGAAGGAGATGCCCACATGGATTGTATCTACTGTCTCCACCCGCACCACACGGCGGATACATGTGAGATATGCCAGGGTTTCTCCCAAAAAACCCTTAAGGACCGTAAAAGAAGGCTGGTCGACTGGCTTAATCACGGAGCGGGTGCCTACCCGGCTTCGGAAGTTGGCTCCACGGCCTCCAGGAGCAAGTCGGAACCTCCATCGAAAAAGGTACGGCCAGCAGAAAACCGCGCTGAGGACAAGCATAAGGGGAAGCATGCTGGGTCTTCCTCATCACATAAAAAGCCCTCCTCCTCCTCCTCATCATCTAAGACGGAGAGGCAAGCGCTGTCAAAATCCTCCTCAGGGGACCGTCCCAGGTCTTCCGTGAGTCGAGACGCTTCAGCCGGGAAGTCGGCATCGAAATCGGCGACGAAGTCTAAGGGCTCGACGACGACTTCTTGCTCGTCGACCTCAGTGTCATTGACGATGCCTATTACTGTTCAGGCAGCAGCGGTTGGGATTCCTTCGTCGACGGAGACTCAGTCTATGGCTTGGCTGCCAGAGGTCTATGACCCGATCCCCCCTGAAGTCTTACTGCAGCCAGACACGGCCTGCTCGGCGGAAGGAGAAGGTGGCACGGTTCTGCAGCCATCGGATTTAGGCTTACGGCCTTCCACGTCGGCGACGACGACGAGTGCGAGTGGGGGTATGGTACCTATATCATCAACGTTATTAACCCCCCAGACAGTTCTGTCTCTGGATGTGCTTAATACTCTTCAGAAGCTCCTGCAGCGGCTGGATACGCAGATCCCTCAACCTGGGACTTCATCGTCACTTTTTTCTGTACCTTCAGTCGACGAGCAAACTTGTGCTGCTCGCTCGACGACTAAAAACCCATTGGCTCCCCAGGCGGTAAAAGATCGTCCTCGAGCGCAGGAGGAGGGTGAGTTGTCGGAGTCCGATTCTATACTGGGTGACTCAGGGTCAGACATCTCCCTGTCACCGTCGAGGGACCCAACATGGAATTCGGATGTAGAGTTAGAGTCTACGAGGAGCCAGACACAGCCATCTCCTCCGGATGATGTGGGAGCCTTCCATGCAATGATGGGAAAAGCTTGTTCCGAGTTCGGCTTGATTCCTGAGGAGCAGAAGAAAGACTGTTTCCTTTTTGACCATATGGGTCAAAGGAGGAAATCGGTATTTGCCATCCCAATTCTGGACCACGTGTGGCAAGAAGGTCTCAAGACGATGCGCCATCCGTTCTCGGAGCCAGCTATAAAGGGGCGGATTGAGAAAAAGTTTAAAGCTCCGGAGTCCACTCCAAAATGTCTAACATCACAACCTCTGTCTGACTCGGTGGTGTCGGCGGCAGCGGCTAGGAAGGCCAGGGTACAGCAAAAATGTTCAACTCCACCAGAAAGCGAGGCTAGGAGGCAAGACGCCTTTGGAAAAAAGGTGCTCTCGGTCGGTGCGACGACGGTAAGAGCAGCCAATTCCTTAGCGATCGTGTCACGATACGATAGAGAAATGTGGCACAAACTAGCCCCTATCCTAGAACACCTGCCAGACGAACACCGGAAAGCAGCCATGTTACTGGTGCGGGATGGCGAAGAGGCCTCGAACCACGCAATTAATATTGCAGTTGACCTAGCAGAGTCTGGCTTCAAACAAATCAACCATGGCGTAGTACTTCGTCGACAAGCGTGGCTCAAATGTACTACTTTCCGTCCTGAAGTCCAGTACAAAGTCCTTGACATGCCATGTGAAGGGGAACACCTGTTTGGCGAAAAGGTTGATGAAGCGTTGAAGGGGATGAAAGAAGACACGGATACTGCTAGGTCCCTCGGCGCCCTCCAAACGGGTAGAAACTTTCGCTCTTTTCGCCCCTTTAGGGGTGCTTCTGGAAACTCCCGCTTTGGAGCCTCGAGGGACCGTGGATTTAACAGGCCCTCGTACTCTTCACAAGGGTTCAGACGAGCGTCCCAGTCGGCACGTAGAAGCAGAGACTATCAAGCTTCCAGGCGGCGAGGCTCGGGTCCCTCGTCGACGAAGAACAAGCAAACCAGCAACCAATGACGGCCTTCGGAACGTCCTGGGGGGACGAGTCTCATCACTTCGACCAATGGAAATGCATCACCACAGATCGATGGGTTCTAGACACGATTCGCATGGGTCATGCGCTACAATTCAAAGACAAGCCTCCACGTCTTCCGCCTGTATTTTCGACCCAGCCCCACCTCCGAATCCTACGACAAAAGGCGGCGCTTATGTTGCGAAAAGGAGCGGTAGAGAGAGTTCCTGTGGCACAGGAAGGACACAGAGTTTATTCCCGGTTCTTTGTTGTCAAGAAGCCAAATGGAAAATGGAGGCCCATTCTCGACCTGAGGGTACTCAACAAATGGCTAAAGAGCCTAAAATTCAAAATGCTAAAGCTCCAGGAGGTTATCAGGTCGGTGCAACCCATGGATTATCTGTCGTCACTAGACCTTCAGGACGCCTATTTTCACATCCCAATACGCCCACGACACAGGAGATATTTAAGGTTCGTCGTCAGGAGAAAGCATTTTCAGTTCAAGGTCCTCCCGTTCGGGCTCAAGTCCTCCCCCAGGACGTTCACCAAGTGCTTGGCCCCTATAGCGGCCCATTTAAGGAAGGATGGTCACCATGTCTATCCATATCTGGACGACTGGCTGGTCAGAGGTTCGTCCAGGGAACAAACACGAAACAGTCTAAGGGCCACAATGTCCCTCTTACAGGAACTGGGCTTCGCAATAAACTTCAACAAGTCCTCCGTAGAGCCTTTGAGGACCTTGGTCTTTCTAGGAGCGGAGTTTCATACACACACAAGCCTAGTGAGACCATCCAGCGAAAGAATTCAGAAACTGAAAAGCAAGGCGTCGGAATGGAGATGCGGTACCAAGGTGTCGGTGCGCACATACATGTCCCTGCTAGGGACCATGTCGTCCTGCATTCCGTTGATAAGCAACTGCCGTCTGTTTGAGGCCTTGCCAGGAATTTCTAGCGGACCGTTGGGCGCAGAGCCGAGGTCGCTGGTCCGACAGACTGGTCGTCGACGAACAACTAGTACAAGCACTCTGCTGGTGGAGAGTGTCTACTCATCTAACGAAAGGAATGCCTCTACTGGAACCGGAGTTCCAAAAGACGGTGGTGACGGATGCATCGCTGAGCGGATGGGGAGCTCATCTGGATACGTTACAGGTACAAGGCCAGTGGTCGTTGCAGGAGTCCTCCCTGCATATCAACCTGCTAGAACTGAGAGCAGTGCGATGGGCTCTGAAATCTTTTCTTCCTCAACTGAGGGACTCTGTGGTGCGTGTCATGACGGACAACACCACTACGATGTTCTACTTGAGGAAACAAGGAGGGACACGTTCCAGGTCCCTATCGACGGAGGCACAGAAAATCTGGCATTGGGCCCTACAACACAACATGCAAATCTTGGCGTTCCACCTGCCAGGCGTGAGAAATGTGGAAGCCGATGCCCTCAGCAGAGAAATGAACGAAGTTCACGAATGGGTGCTGAACGACCAACAACTACAGCAAGTATTCAAGAAATGGGGACATCCTTCCATAGATCTGTTCGCGACGAAGAACAGGAAATGCCATCAGTACGCAAGCAGATGGCCTCAGCAGGGCTCACTGGGGGATGCGTTCTCCTTCCCATGGTCGAACAAATTCCTGTACGCATTCCCTCCATTTCCCCTTGTCCGGAGGACGTTGCAATGGATCCTCAGGTACCCATGTCGGGTAATTCTGGTGGCCCCGTACTGGGCCAGACAGGTGTGGTTTTCAGACCTGCTACACTTAGCGGTGGCGGAACCGAGGAGATTCCAGAAGACCCCCGACCTTCTGTCTCGACAGGAGGGTGTCGTTTGGCATCACGACCCGGACAGCCTCAAGTTGACGGCCTGGCTCCTGCCTTCGCCGAATTCGGTCGGCTAACGATTCCGGAGGACTGTCGGCGTATCCTGCAAGCGGCAAGAGCGCCTTCCACAAACGCCTCATACACGTACAAATGGAGAAGTTTCTGTCAGTGGTGTGAGGATCAACCAGGTTTGGCCCCGCAATCGATTAAGCCGGAACAGCTCCTTCCATACTTGCTGTTCTTAGCTCAAAAGGGCCTATCGGTATCGTCAATAAAAGTACACCTGGCCGCCATTTCCAGGTTTACTCGTCGACGGCATTCGGCACCATTGTTCAGCGACCGCCTGATTAAGCACTTCCTTAAAGGCCTCTTTCGGAGTTTCCCTCCAGAGAAGAAATTTCCGCCGGAGTGGAGCCTCAATCTGGTCTTAACGTCTCTTATGAAGCCTCCTTTTGAGCCAATGTCATCATCGTCTCTAAAGTTTTTGTCGTGGAAATTGGCCTTCCTGGTGGCCATCACTTCAGCCCGACGTATTTCAGAAGTTCAGGCTCTAATGGTAGACCCACCATACTTACGATTTTTCAAGAACAAGGTAGCCCTTGCCACTAACCCACAGTTCATACCGAAAGCTCCTTCGGTGTTCCATAAACACTCCTCTATTGTGTTGCCTACGTTTTTTCCGGAGCCATGCTCGGGAGCGGAGCGCACGTTACACGCATTGGATGTAAAAAGGGCTCAAGTTTTATCTTCATCGTACGCAACCATTCAGAGAAACGAGACAACTGTTCGTGGCCTATGGTTTGGGTGCTAAAGGAAAAGCCATTTCAAAGCAAGGACTGTCAAGATGGGTGTCATCTACCATTTCGTACTGCCATTCCAGGGCAGGGAAGCCTCTTCTACGACGGCCAAGAGCTCATTCAACTAGAGCAGCGGCATCGTCGACGGCACTGTGGGCCGGAGTCCCTCTGGGGGACATCTGCATGGCGGCTACCTGGGCGGCTACACACACCTTTACCCGCCATTACTGCCTGTCGCAGCAACATGCCGAAGATACCCGGATGGGACAGGCGGTGCTCCGACACCTATTCCAATAAGGTAAGCCCCTACTGAGGGGTTGCATCCTGTGGAATTTATGACTGTATGTGGTTCGTTTTCCTATGTTAACGATTACTAATGTATACATGATCATAGGGAACGGGCTTTGCGAAGAAAGTATATGGGTTTGCATGCACGCCTCCTCTCTTGGGGGTGTACTGCTATGTAATCTATTCTAAGCATGTGAATCCATGAAAGATCCAATGCTGGAGAAGGGAATAGTTTCTTACCTGTAACTCCATTTCTCCAGCATTGGTATCTTTCATGGATTCACATGCGCCCACCTGCCTCCCCTGAACATGCAAATCGGTTCCCCCACTACTTTGGGGGCTGAAATCTGAGGGAGCGCGGGGGCGGGTCCTGTATTTATATCATGACGTCCTGACGGTGCGGGCACGCATGATACAAAACGAGGTGGATAGGACGCATAAGCGTCGAAAAAGTTTTCCTACGGGAAAGGGTCTATATAATGTACCGGGGATTCCCAGCCTGACGACGGGGAATTTTCTAAGCATGTGAATCCATGAAAGATACCAATGCTGGAGAAATGGAGTTACAGGTAAGAAACTATTCCCTTCTGGTGACATTAAGCATGTTAGTACAACATTGCATATCAAACTTCTTTGTTTGCTAATCAAGAACAACTTTAATTAGCAAACTCTGCTAATCAATTTTTGTAAACTAATTTATGCTTTGTATGTTCTTCTGGGAGATAATCCTGACTCTTTTTTCCAGATAAGTGAAATATGTGGCTTTCACAGAATGACCCCTCTATTAAATCTGCAAACCGCTAAACTGAAGTAACTATTTCTCTCCTACAAGCTGTTGCACATTTCTTGGTCTTTCCCTTGTATCCATCATTTTATGTTCATTCCCTAATGCCTTCACTGCATCCCCTGACCTCCCATGCCCCGACCCAAATGCACTGCTCCAACGTGACCCCAGAACAGCCATTCTTATAACTGTCCTATAAGTAGGGTCATGTAGTGTGATCTCCACCATGCCAAAAAACGTTTTGCCTGAAAATCGCCCACATTCCCCAATCCCTGTACCATTACCTTGATGTGTTTGGACCCTTTACCTGCCTCGCTGATCTCAAGTTATGGTTCCTACCATATGTCTGCTACAAAAAGCTTACCACTTTGTATTACTCTTCACAGACGGCTAGCAACTTCAGGAGCTTACCCCTGGAAAATAGAGGCCTCTCAGCTGTTGCAACTACGCAGTGCCACTGGTACTGCTGAATTTCAGGTTGGTTGCCGTCTGTCCCCCCCCCCCACTTCATACCATGTCCCCAACTCCTATCCCTTTTCCGAACCTTTGTCTGCAGCAAACAGTTTACCTCTGCATTTCTTTTCACAGAACTGTACATTAACAAAATGTCACCCCTTCATGTTCCAGGCATTTCTGCTCCTGGAAAGAAGACTATTAAACATGGCACAATTTGTAGGTTAGATGTAATTTGAGCAACAACTAGTCGACTCTAATGAACCAAACATTTAGGTCAAACTCCCACTCATAACTGACTAATCGCATAGAACTGGCATTAAATGAAATGATTAAATGTTTCTAAACATGCAGCTTGTTCCATTGAACCACTGTAATATTGCCACTACTTCCTAAGAGGACGATTAAGAAAGCAAATAAACAAATAGTTTTAACCCTGAAATTTGCTCAACTTGCTACATCTTCCTTCAAAGCATACTGTCATTCAGGAAGATATAGTTAGCCTGAGGATTTCCTGATAACATGGCCTAAATCTCAATATATTCTTGAGGCTCCCCGACAGTCTAAATTGTGGATGTGTAGGCCTTTACACATTTACCTCTTCATATCTTTACTTTACTTCAGTGTTCAACTTTTGAACATTCACTTAGTCATTACTGGGGGATGGCCTCCTTATCCCCCCCTTCTCTTCTAAACTATATTCTTCCCCCTAACCACAACTTTCAAGCTACCCTTACCATATCCATTGCCGCCTTGACAATGTGAAAATGCAGACGAAGTAAAGGTAAGTAGTAAATGCATGATCAATTAAATGTCTAATGGAGTGTTAGATGTTTTTAAGGCAAAGTAAAGGGCGATGACCTAAATTGCATCAACATTCAACGTTTTTCTTATCCCACTACAATCTGCATAAGTACCCCAAGTTAATTCTAAGCCAGCTCAAAGACTTTTTGATGTATATCGATGACAGTCTAACACCCAATCAACACACTCAAAAACCACCTCTCAGCATAACAACACAGAACTAATTAAGACCGTCCCTAGCTCTCAATTCCAGCCTCCAATTTGCAGATTCCCCTCTGACCATGTTCCCTTTGGAACATATCCTTCTAGAATGTTATGCCAACCCATACAAACATGACGTTTTTAAGAAAAGTGCATCCCATTCCTTTTCAGTGGTTGTGTTGCTGCCTCAGGGATGCAGGATAGCCATATATGTCACCTAATGTAAATATCACCTTAAAATAGTACCACAATATCTGCCACATAAATCATCCACCTGTCCACAGACCTATCCTGTAGACCTGTATCCTGCCTGATTTCTGTTGGAATGCTAACTTTGTGCTTTACATCACAGTCCTAACCAGTGAACCTTTCTCAGATGGCATACTTCCTACACTCAAGCAGTTGATTGTGCCCCTGCCAGAATACCAACCTAGTCATCCTGTATGCCTAAAACTACCTGTCCATTTCCAATATATGTCGCTAATTTTCAGTCTTTATACTACTACTCTAATCTTGCAAATTGACAGCTAAATGTTTGTCGAAACTCCCCAAGTAGAGGTGACACAGCAACAAGGCAGTATTCCACATATAGGCCATCCTTGAGAGCTTGGTGCATCCGATACTGTAAGCAGTTCTGGTGCTATTCAATGTCTTGAACACATTTGACGCCTTCCATTACAAGATCTTAATTAAGAGTGTGACTGGGTGCAGACAGTCTCTTCTGGCAAAAATTGGATTGTTCCTTAGACTGATGTCAAATAGTAACGTTTATACATCAGCATCCCCCTTGGCCACCTTGGCAACATCATCACTTGGGCCTGCAATGCACTATATTCTGGTCAACTTCTTTTGGCTACTAGGAATGTATTCTTGACTATGGAATGACAATTCCAGCAGTATGTTTACAGCTCATCTGGGAATCCTGTGGATTTCTAGCAAGTGTCTTTTGAAAATAACATCTCCTCCCCTATTGAATTAGGACCCATCCTTTGCAGCTTTAACCCATCCTGTAATGCGATTGACCAGTCTGCTCTGGAAATAGTCAATAACTTGGTCTCAATCACCTGCCTTTATCTCTCTCTGTGCCTCCGACCTGCTTCCTTTAAAGAAACCTTATTACCCAAACATCCCTGCCACCTATTGCGCAGTTTCCCTCCTTTCCAAATATTCAGGGATCCTTCAGCGGGTAGTCTTCAGCCGGATCACTAACTACCTTGATGATAATGGCCTTGGAGATCAACTTCAATTTGCCTTCCACAGTAAACACTCCACCGGACTGGACTCCTGCATGCCATCCAACTTTCTCTCTGATGCTCACCACTCCAAACTCTCTTCCATGCTCATCCTTTTGGAGCTCTCTGTTACTTTCAACACTGTCGCTCACTCCTCTCTTTCCAGGAACTTGTTTTTCGCAAATCTACACTCCCCTGCATCAGTCCCTGCATGGAAGGTCAATCCTTTAAAATCTCCTGGAACTCTAAAACCTCTGATCCCACCACTCTCTCTGTCGGTATTCTTCTTGGACCGCTGCTCTTCAAACTATATACCTCTGACACAGCTGAACATGTCTCATCCTTTGGATTTCACTATGACCTCTTTGCTAATGGCACTCAATGTTCTCCTTCCCCTCCTACATCAAAGCCATCATGGAATGTATTACAAACTATCTCACTGCAATTCATCTCTGGTTGGCTCTCTGCTGCCTAATGCTGAACTCTTCTTTAAAAAAAAAAAAAAAAAAAAAAATGAAAAAAAAAAACTTTCTCCTGGCTTCCATTGCACTCCCTCCCTGTTCTAACAGCCAGATCCTCTTGCTAGCGACCTCCGACTGAAGCCATTCATCACTACCACTGCCACTTGTATTAACCTCCTCAACAGTTGAAAAAGTGGTCTGTTTCTTACTAAACACTCTATAATAAATGTAATCTCCAGCCTTGTGCTCAAACCCCTTGACTACTGCTCAAGCACACTCATTGGCCCTCATCTCTGCTCTTTCCTCCCTTTGCTACTTGCATTCTCTAAGATCTACCCAGATCCTCCCCGACTGCATACTTACTGACAACATGCTGGTTGATTCTCCATACTTAACTGCTCCCTTTTTAAGTTCCTTCTTCTAGTCTACAAAGCTATCAATGATCTTGCTCCTCAATACATTTTCGAATGGATTGTGTCCTCCCACGTATTCCTCATCTTAGATATATCCTTACCTTCAGCTTGCTGCTTCGGAATTTTTTTGCCTTCTCTCTACCGGAGGGCGCTCCTCTCGAGGTCGCAGCGTCGATGTCCCTCAGCAGCATCCGTCGAGCACTGACGTCATCCACTGTATAAGAGCCTCGAGCGCGCCCGTTGGCTTCAGTTTCGTTTTTCCGTTAGCTTCGCCTCAGATCGTTTCAAACGGCGCTTCAATCGTTCGTGAAAATAAAGCTGTCATCTTCTTCGAACCCTTCCACACCGGAGATGGGATTTTAAAAAATTCTGAAATGTGGAAAGAAAATGTCTTTGACCGATCCACACAAGAATTGTCTTTAGTGCCTCGGTTTCAACCACCGAATTGAAGACTGTGGTTCGTGACAGTCGATGACCCATGAGGCCTTCAAAGAACGTAGAGGTAAACTGGCGATGGGGGAGAGTTCATCGAAGTCTACTTCGAAGGAGAAAGACTCGGCCGAATCTTCGAAAAAATATCATAAAAAACATAGGTCGAGGAGTAGATCGAGAAAGTCTTCTTCGTCATCCAAGAAGACAAAGAAAAGACGGCATCAATCTCCCTCATCTTCCTCGACGTCTTCGGAGGAGGTGATAGCATGCCCATCAAGAAAAAGGAGGCTTTGGGAGAATGCCTTCAATCAGGTTTGGACACAGCTGACAGTATCAGTAGGTCCATGGCAATTAGGATGGTTCTACGTAGATTTGCGTAGCGAAGAAAGTCTGGTTTTGCTCCGGATGTGTAATCCAGGCTTCTTAATATGCCCTTTGACGGCTTGAGGTTGTTTGGCAGCAAGGCGGATGAAAGTTTGGAGAAGCTGCGGACCTCCAAAGCGGCGGCCAAATCTCTCAGTGCCGCTATAAACCAACCTCATCAACGCCCCTACACAGGCTCATCTTCCTGGAGGGGTCGTCCTTTTCGTTATTATTCCTCAATTGGAAGAGGAAGAGGACAGGCCAGTCTGAGAGGACAAAGAAAATGTCCTCGGGGGGCGAGGAAAAGGCGCTAGATCTGCCCCAGCAGCGGCATCTGTCCCTTCAGCCGCTGCTGCAAAACCACTCTGGGGTTTTGACCCACAAGACCCCGGTGGGAGGCAGGATTTCACAGCATCTAGAAGAATGGCGGGGCATTACTTCAGATGCTTGGGCACTGGAAACAGCATCCCAAGGTTACTGCCTTCCTTTTCTAACGAAGCCTCAGAATCACCCCCCGGCATACAACTCTGTCAAACATCCAGATCCGCTCCTGTTGCAGGATGTCTTAACCCTGCTACAGAAAGGTGCAATAGAACATGTACCTGTAGTGGAGAGGAACAAGGGTTGGTATTCCCCATATTTCCTCATCCCAAAGAAAGACGGAGGACTGAGACCCATTTTGGACTTGAGAAACTTGAACAAGTTCTTAAGGAAGGACAAGTTTAAGATGGTCATACTTTCTCTGAGCCTTCAGGCTCTCCAACTCCAGGATTGGTTGGTATCATTGGACCTTCAGGATGCTTACTTTCATGTGCCAATCCATCTCAAGCACAGGAAGTACCTAAGGTTTGCAATTGGCAATTCTCACTATCAGTTTCTAGTTCTGCCATTCGGGTTAACCTCCGTCCCAAGAGTTTTCACCAAGTTGATGGCGGTGGTGGCAGCGAGTCTCAGGAGAGGGGGGATTCATGTTTGCCCCTATCTGGACAATTGGATGACCAGAGCACGTTCCCCAGAGCAAGCCCAGGATCATCTGTCCAAGACTTGTCACTTCTTTCACAAACTAGGGTTTTCTCTAAATTTAAAAAATCAAACATGATACCGTCACAGAAACTCCAGTTTATCGGAGCAATCCCGGAAACTTGCTCGGGAAAAGCCTTGCCTCCCGAAGAGAGTGCTCACCACATTCTGCAGATGGTAACAAAATTCTAGAATGCCCAGTATCTTCCGGCCTTCGATTTTCTCAGGTTGCTCGATCTCATGGCATCCTGCATTTTTCTGGTGCCAGAAGCCAGATTGAGAATGAGATTCCTTCCATGGGCTCTCGGAACTCAATGATCCCAATTCTCAGGGGAAATGTCAGATCTGTTGCAGGTTTCACCCAAAGTAGCACAGGATCTACAATGGTGGGATTGCAGACATTATATCCTCAGAGGAGAATCTTTTTGGCAACCATAGCCAGAGATAACAGTAGTGACAGACGCCTCACTCACAGGGTGGGGAGCCCATACCAACGATCTGACAATCAGCGGTCGTTGGTCTCCATCGGAGCCAAACTACACATCAACCTTTTGGAGTTGAAGGCAATCAGACTAGCGCTGAAAGCCTTCCTGCCCTCTGTACGGGGAAAGAATGTTCTGATAATGACGGACAACACAGTGGCCATGTACTACCTCAACAAGAGAGGAGGAGTGGGCTTACTGCCGCTGTGTAGAGAGGCGATGCAACTCTGGTTCTGGGCAATACAAGAAGGGATCTCTCTATCAGCAATTCATATAGCCGTAAAGCAAAACACAGCAGCGGACGCTCTGAGCAGGAAGAGCACAGTCTCCCACGAGTGGGAGATAGCTCAGGAAGTCGTTCATGAGATCTTTGCCCTTTGGAGAACCCCTCAAGTGGATCTGTTTGCGACCAGTACCAACCGGAAGTGTGAGCGGTACTGCTCAAGGGAATTTCCCACGAGAGGAGCTCTAGGAGACGCGTTTGTGGTGGACTGGGAGTTCCCACTCCTGTATGCATTCCCTCCAGTCCCTGTGATCCTCAAGTAATCAGGAGGTTGAGAAAGTTCAGGAAAACCATGATCCTAATTGCTGCGGATTGGGCCAGGAGAACGTGGTACCCGGACCTTCTGGATATGTCCATCTGCCCTCCAATACGTCTTGCAAGAAGAGAGGATCTTCTCTTGTGAGAGGAAGGTCATGTTCTCCATCCGGAGGTCAACACACTCAACCTTCACGCATGGCTTCTGAAAGGTTGAGATATAAGGATTGGGATCTTCTGGATGACGTGATGGAAATTTTGCTTTTGGCCAGACGGCCATCAACCAAATCGCTGTATCGGTGTCGTTGGAACAAGTTCAGTAACTGGTGCCGAGAAAAGAATGTGGATCCATTTCAATGTAATATCCCCACAATTTTATCTTTTCTGTTACATTTAGCTAATCTGGGGCTCCAGGTTGGTACGATACAGGGATACTTAGCAGCGCTATCCATTTTTAAGCGCTCTTCAGAAGAAGAATTTTACTTCAAGATACCTTTTAATAATTCAATTCTTAAAAGGTTTAAATAATGTATTTCCACCAATACCTTTCCAGGTTCCAGTGTGGGATTTGAACTAAGTTCTAACATTTCTCACATGTATTCCATTTGAGCCTTTACACTCTATCTGCTAAGGCTCCTTACTTTGAAAACAAAACTCCTTGTAGCTTTGACATCAGCCCGCAGGGTATGTGAGTTGCAGGCGCTTTCTAGCGGTCCTCCTGAGACTATCTTTTATAAAGACAAAGTAGTTCTTAGAGTTAAACCATCTTTTTTGGCAAAAATTGTTTTGGATTTTCATCTGTCACAGAAAATAACTTTACCTACTTTTTACCCTCTTCCTCATCCAAGCAAAGAGGAGGAGCGGCTACATAGACTAGATCCCAGAAGAGCGCTTAGTTTCTACATTTTAAGATTGGCAAAAGTACGTCAGTGTGATCAACTTTTTGTGTGGTACACTAGACGCAAACTGGGACTTGCGGTAACTAAAAAAACATTAATTTTGGCTATAACAGAATGTTATAGATTGGCTGGGAAAGAACCACCTGATGGACTGAGAGCTCATTCAACCAGGGGCAGGGCAACTTCAACAGCACTAAAAAGGGGTGTCCCTGTACAAGATATTTGTGCAGCAGCCACATGGTCATCCATGCATACCTTTTATAAAACATTATGCTCTGGACTCTTGAAGTCTGTTTGCTAAATCTGTACTCCATTCTGTACATGATTAGAAAAAATGTTGTACTCCCACCTCCGAGACAAAACTGCTTTGGCAGTCTATCTAAGATGAGCAATACGTGGGAGAACACAATCCATTGGAAGAACAAGTTACTTACCAACTGTAACGTTCTTTCGATTGGATGTTCCTCCCAGGTATTCCTCATCGACCCTCCCAACCAACCCCACAGTACAGTTTACGTGAATTACATTCTAAATTCTTTTAAGGCTTGGGTCAAAAGAGGCACGCCATTAATTAAAATCCATGGGCCATAATATACGAAAAAACAGAACTGAAGCCAACCGGCGCGCTCAAGGCTCTCATACAGTGGATGACGTCGGTGCTCGACGGATGCCGCCGTGGGACATCGATGCCGCGACCTCGAGAGGAGCACCCTCTGGTGGAGAGAAGAAAAAATAATTCCGAAGCATCAAGCTGAAAGTAAGGATATATCTAAGATGAGGAATACGTGGGAGGAACATCCAATCGAAAGAACGTTACAGTTGGTAAGTAACTTGTTCTTCTCATTGTATCACTGTTTACTCACCTTCTGATTTATCTCTCCTCTGCACTCCTTCTCACTGTGCCATTTCCCATTCCTCCTCTAGCTTTTACTCTTTCTCCACACTCCACTGAAACTCACAGCCCATCACAATCAAAGCCAGCCACACTGCATCTCTTGAAATCTTGGGCTAAATTAACTTACCCCCACCCCCATCATCCCTGCCTTACACCTTCTCATGACTCTAATGTAACTTTTTGTATATTAATATAGTTCCCCTCTTTAGTTTGAAGCACTTAGGTTAGGTTCATGTTACGTTTTGTGAACCACCTGTTTCTCATATATGTATATTTGTTTCTGCTTGTTTTGTCTCTGGAATATGTCCCACCATTTCTTTTTCACCCTCATAATCTGGCTCACCACTTGTTCTCATCTATGTGCTTTGTGTATAGGTGCCCATCGCTGGAGGGTCATTCCTGATCGTATTTGGCATCCCTGTTCTTAAATAAATACAATATGCAAATCGTGTTGGTTTACACTGAATGGTGTGCTGTATCCATGCCATTGAGCTGGGATAATTTAATAATGGCTTCCCCAGCAAATGATTTGTAATCCACCCTAACTGTGCTATGTTCCCAACCAAGCATCTCATCTATGGCATAATAATTGTACCTTGTATTGGTAACCTCTTGTCTTCCCCACATCTCCTTCCCACTCTGGGCTACATTCCTTACATTCCCAAAAAGACACATGCCACTAGACCAATCACATCTTGTCTGTTTGGCTAGAACATTACTTTCTTGTCTGGTCTCCGGTATCTCTTATCTTAGGACTAGTCAGTCCTTGATGGACCAGAACCCTTCTGTGTAAACCTAGATCTCTGTTCAACAAATGAACGGATAGGTGTAAGCCTATGCAACTAGGTTGAAGGCCATCCTAGGTTCAAAGTGGGCCGAGTAGGGAGGCCTCTTTATGATATGGCATTTATGACGCGCCTATGCACAAGTGTTATCATCAGAATCACTGCGCCTAAGGAACTTCCCGCTTCTCTCAACTTTCTCTCCACCCAGGTGCTGGATTCCTCATCTATCTTCAAAAGGCACTGCAATTTTCTATTCTCATGACCTCTCACCACTAGAACAATACCTCAAGCATGGATTTGTCCAATAGTGTGTTTTGTTGATTCTTGTTTTGTGCGTTTGTGTTCATTGTGTCTAATCTTGGATAGATATTTCCAAACCCTATATACCTTTACGTACATTACATGTAAATGAAGCATTTTCTGTGCACATGCATCAATGTATTGCCGGGGTTTGCAACAATGCTTTATTATCTGCATATGAATTACACAATTTGATGAATGATTTGATGCTATTGATCAGGAAGTGACTTGATAACCTCACAGGCATGATTGAAAAGACAGAATTGTTTATGGAATTGAGTTTTAGGGTACACCCTTGATAGTAGTATAGATTATTAAATAAACATTTTCAACACTCCCAATTTGCCGAGAACCAGTGCTACTGATCCTGGATTAAACAAAGGCATTGGTACAAAAACATCCAAATGAAATGTTTAAAATACATTGTCAAAAACTAAGTGAGCAAAAGGTACTTATGAATGTTGGTGTAATACATATGGACGACCCAGCACTGCTTTGTCATAGTTATTACAGACCAAGGGCTTATTGTTTCACCATCACAATTATTCTATACATTGTTGATTAAGCCTTTTTGTTTGGTTAATGAAGAATACATTTCCTAATTTAAAATTAATCCTTTGGCATAGGTCAAACACCTACATAGAATCTCAGAAGTAATTGGTTATATTTTTGCAAATTGTATCAATGACTTTGATTGGCAGGCTCATGTATGCATACAAACACATAGATATGTAGCTACAAGTGGTAAGGGCTCTCTGTACAGGTGTAGAATTAGTGTTTACCATTTGTATCCTCAACCATAATTCACTTTTATGTTTTCTGTACATTTGTAAAATCAGGAGATTAAGACAATATACTTGTAAACATGTAAATGTGTAAACCGGTATATGTTGCATGACCTGAAAGTGTATTCTTGTACACATGTTGGCTAGTAACAACATCCTCTTCTGTGATTCATTTATCATAAAGAGTGCAATATCAGATTAATGTTGACTTCTCTTTGATTTCAGACCTCCTGAGCCATGAAGATGCCACAACGTTAAATGACCTTAAGACTCTTGTCCAGCAGTTGTATAGCACTTTGCGCATCGAGGAACACCAGCTTTACAAGGAGAGGGAACTAATAGGACGGCTAGAAGAACTTAAGGAACAGCTTGAACCTTTAGAAAAGGTACGAAAGAAGGATTTAGAAGTAATTTGCCAGAAGCTGCTTTTCTAGTAATGCTTTTTAAAAGTTTTATCATACGGTTGATAGTAACAACAAAATCAGTCAACCAGCTATATTATAGTCCTATTTCTTATAAGATATTCAACTTTCTTTAGATGCCTCTATTTAGTAAATCAGTTTTATAATAATGTATCCAATTTTTGTATTTTTTGTTTTTAGGATTTACTTTTCTTTCTTTAATTCTTCCTTCTTGTACATCCCATTTCGTTCAATTAAATTTCTGTCTTTTCGTTCAATTAAATTCCTACCTTCATTCATTTTTCTTATCACTAATGGGTCAAATACATGAAGTGCCTGTTTCCAGCTATTTATTTTAATCCTAAAGCCATCTTCCTAGGGTATAACCACAAGAAATCTAAAAATCTATAGGAGGGGTTCGGCTCAGAAAGTATCTGTCTTTCCGACCTGTCTAAATTAACCCACCTGATAAACTTTCAGATTGTGCTCAATTTTTAAAAACTAGTGTTGATGAGTTTGTACTGAAATGGGCCTACCAACTGTTGGGTGCAAACTGAACTTAACGGCCACCTACAAGACTACTTGTATACGTTCTGCTGGGCAGCAGCAATTGACATGCAAGCAGCTGGTTAGGCCACACAGTATGTAACATAAAATTATGCACTGCCGGAAATGGGCTCATGAAAATACTGAATTAGATTTTCTCATGTTGGTTTATTTTTAAAAACGTGATTAGCACTAAAGTAACTCTTTGACATCATACTATCTATCAACACATCTCCCATTATTAATCCACTATTAAAGTTTGATGTAAAGTATGGTGTGGAATTACAGTCTAGCAAAGTTAAGATAATCTTTTACAGCACTGGTGTGACACTTTCAGAAGTGCCACAACCCTTTTGCTCACAAAGTGTAAACCAGATTTTCATTGCCAAATCTAGTACAAAAGTCTACAATTGTATTCTCAAAATTTGCATTGGCTTTTTTGGAATACAACATTTGAATGAAAAGTAAATAAGTACTTTCATATATATAACTGTAATTCCCACTGGCCTGGTGGCATATTTCATTGGTAAAAATATAAATGTTAAGCCATATCTGCCTTTTTGTATAGTGGTCTTATGGAAAGCTACAGTTATACTGGCCTACATCCATTGTCATTTTATTGTCTGCCTGATTCCCAGTGACTATTTCTCCCATCAGTATGTGCTTTAGCCTGTCTTGTACTGAGGTCCTCTCACAAGCGCATGTTAAACCCAACCCAAGATCCTTACTTTGTTCATGCCTGGGAACTCTTGTGCCCTGCCCAGAGAGCAGGATGTGCCACCAAGAGGTGGGTGGGTGGTGTGGGGGCGGGGGATCCCACGCTTCAACGGGCAAGCTCTGGCTGCAAGCGGAAGGCTCTATTAGGTGGGGGTTCCTTTTGAAGAGAGAGAGCGCTTTAGAGAAAGAAGCAAACACTCTGGGACTGACATCACCAGGCAGATACACTGATCTCAGTAGCCAGCATTAGACCCTTAAATAAGTAATAAAAATGACCAGACTGCAGTGACAGATTGACTAAATTAAGGGAAGAGGCTGTGCCTTTAATTAATCAACTTTGGACTACAGAAGGAGGATTTCACTGGAGCTCTACTGGGGGACAGTATGCCCTGTGACCTCTTCCATATAGCTGAAGGTTGCAGCTCCCAAGAAGGAAGAAGGACCTTTCACTCACCCATCTAGCAGGAACATTTGAGGTGAACTGCTGTTGGTCAAGGCCTGCTTGCCTACTAAGACAATGGTACCAAGGACTCTGCTCACTGGTGGAAGCAGACCTGCAAGTGCTCCTGGCTAGGAAGGGCAGAAGGAAGGGCTTCTCCTTTGTGACTCTGGACTGGGATTCAGAGCAACACAGGGACAAAGTACAGCTCAGGGCTCTGGTTCCTGCCTCAAACAGCTTGTGCGTTATGCTGACCCAGACATCACCTGCCTATCCTAGCTGCTTCTTGCCAAGTGCCCTTGCAGATTGTTAAACTGCACTGTGTGTTGGGCCCAGTCTACCCACTAACCAACCATACAGTGAATGAATGCCTCGGAAAGCAGCCAGACTCTTGAATTGATGCTGTACAGCCTCATGAACAAGGCTAAAAGGAATTTGATGGGGTTTGGGCCCCCTGGCCTGCCTAAAAAGGTCCCTGTTGATAATTAAGACCCCATTGCCTACCTTTAAGACCCCTTCATTGAACTTTAATATTGCTGCTGAAATTATTTCCTGGCTTTAGTCTGTACAATCCTATACAGAATTTGCGCATGCATTTATTGTAGTATAATTCAATGTTACTTTTATCAGACATGCATGGTTCACATATACAGATGCATTAGCTTATAAGTTTCCAAGCATGTATTGTTCCTATATGCAGATGCATTGAACTAGCAGCTGCCCGTAGCTAGGTAAAAAAGCTTAAGGACTCTTTAGTAGGAGGGGGAAGGGAAAGGTAAGGTACAGTTGTTAGTTGTTGGAAAAGTTACATCTCTTGTAAACCAAGTCACTTGGTTTCAGTTATGTTAGTTTAGGAGGGTCTTACCTGTAAGTATCGGGTCATTCTTACATGGCTTGTACTGGTTAGCGGTTATATCGTGATTTCATAGATTGATGCTTCTGAGTAACGAGCAATGGATTACACAATAAGATTGTTTTAGATGGTGCCAAAGTTTTAAGTGAAAATTGTAGAAAACTTGGTTATGTTAAATTACCTTGTTTATTTTGGCGTTAGTGCCTTTTAAGTAGAACAGATGGATTTCCAACGTTGGTTGTAGGTATTTTTGTACCTGTTGTATTTTTGGTTTGTTGAACAAACCTTTAACTCTGTTAGTCAAGCATTCATAGTTTTATCCATGCTTTTAAAGCAAATGTCTCTTGTTTGTCCTTGTTTCTAAAAATATCTTACCTTTAGTAAGTAAGCAGTTCCTTTAATGGCTACCTTTAAGTTGTGTCTATTCTTTTAGCATTCTGTCGGTCTGGAAGAGATCAGACCAAATGTTAGTTTGAGTGGCCCACGGGTTCTCTTATCGCCTCATGTACTTCTCATCTACTCATTTACCAAATTACTTTGGTTACGCTTACCTTTGTAGAAATGGTTGTTCCTCAGTGTGCTAGTTTCTTTCAGGATGCCGTTGTACCGCATGTAGTTCAAGCACCGTGTTGAATTTAAACGCACCGAGCAAAGTTTATATATTCAAACTTGTTTATTCAAGTTTAGCTCCAGCGACAGCAGGCACCACCTCTGAAGGCAGGACCCAACTGAACTCTTCAGAACTTCACATGTAAACACTCTCATCATAACACTCTAAGAATACTCATGAAACGTTGCATGGAGCACATGAACAGAACATTGAATATGTAAATTCCATACTCAGAACTAAATAGCTTTGTTAGTTTGTTCATTCCGTGTTTACCTAATAACATTTATTATATGTAAACACAACACACCTTCCCCCTTTCAATAACTTGGTTTACTCTAGCACATAATCTCTCAACCAAAGAGGTTTACCTCTCCTTCTTTCTGTGCTAGTACTAGTCATCATATCCTGTTGACCACTCTTTTTAACTTCTCCAGAATCCTGCACCAACTCATTGTCATTCCCATCATCACCTTCCTCACTATTTTCTCCATCCTCCACTGCTTGACCATTGTTGTTACATTTAACTAGTTTCGACATGGACCAGCACTCACCACCTTCCATTATGACCACATTCCCTCTTACTACCGCTATTTTCTTAGGCCCAATAAATTTACTCTCAATACATTTAGGAGAGACCCTGGGGTTTTTTACATACACCATCTCACCTTCTCTCCATACCACACTTCTGGATTTCTTTTCTGAATCAAATCTTTCCTTGTATGCATTTTGGGCTTCTTTGATCAGTGTAACAATCTTATCTCTATCAATATTTACACTCTTAGCCAAGTCAAGCCACCCTGGACATAGTCTTGTAGCCGGCTGCCTGCCCTTGAGAGACATAAATGGTGAAACTTTAGTGACAATGTGGGGCGTCGTGCAGTAATTCCAAACCATTTCCCTCAACACTTTCTGCCATTCCAGACCTGCCGCCATGGCCAACTGCACTCCTCCCTTTACAAATCTGTTAGCTCTCTCTACCAACCCATTTGCCCTGGGTTGATAGATTGCTGTTCTGTAATGTCTTATGCCAAACTTTTTGAAAAAATCCATCATTTTGTCAGAACAAAATTGAACACCATTGTCTGAAATTAATTCCGTGGGAAAGCCTTCCCTGTAAAATGTTTCTTCAAAAAATGTTATCATTTGGGCCGTGGTTGCCTCACCAATTGCCTTCCACTCTATCCACTTTGAGTGATAGTCTACTAACACAATCAAATATTTAAGGTTCTCTCCTAAGTTCTGTATTGGACCCATCAGGTCCACAGCCACCTTTTTCCAGGGTTCACCCGGAACACTAACCGGTCTAATGGGTGCTTCCCTCACCACTTTACTTTTATCGCTCCTCTCACACTCTCTACAATTTTTTACACACCTCTCTATTTCGCTGTCAACTGCCGGCCACCAATAAAATTCTCTGATATATCTTTTAGTTCCTCCCATCCCTAAATGACCTTGATGAGCTATACTCACCAGCTTGGCTCTAACATTACTAGGTGGAATCACTTTGGTGCCCTTCCTGAGCTTTATGCCATCTTCCGATAAATTAAGCTCATCCTTTATGCAATGGAAACATTCAAATTGTTTTCCTACCTCGTTTTTGTGGGGCCACCCTGCCCTAGTCCACGCCTTGACTTGATTTAATATGGAATCCTCACTATCAGCAATCTCCCACTCATCTTTGCTTATGGCATTGTATTCAACCTCAGCAATACTCATACCCTGCTCTAACAATGCTTCCTCAGGATCCTTTCCCTCCACCGGTAGTCTAGATAAACAGTCTGCTACCACATTGTCTCTACCAGCTATATACACCATCTTGAAGTCATAAGCTAGTAGTTCAATCATCCATCTAGAAATTCTGGGTGATCCCTTAGCCCACTCCACACTACCTAGGAGTTGAACTAATGGTTTGTGATCAGTTTTTATCGTGAATGTCTGACCCCATAAATAAAATTTGAAATGTGCTACAGCCCACGAGACCGCTAATGCCTCCCTCTCGATGACGGAGTAGTTACCTTCCGCTCCCTTCAATGGCCTCGAGGCAAACGCAATTATATGTTCAGTCTTACCAGAGTCCACCTGAGATAATGCTGCGCCTAACCCCATGTTGCTTGCATCAACTGATAACACAGTTTTCCTTCCTGACACAAAACCTCCCAAAGAGGGTGCTTGTACTATGCACTCCTTTATTTTCCTGAAGGCTTCCTGGCATTCACCCGACCACTCAAACTTAACATTCTTTCTCAACAATTCTCTTAATGGAGTGGATATGGTGGCAAAACCATTGACAAATTTGTGATAGTACTCCGCCAGCCCCATGAATGAACGTAACTGATCTTTATCACGTGGCTGGGGAGCACTGCTGATGCTATCAATGAGAGACTTTTTTGGAGCAATACTATCGCCAGAAATTCTATGTCCGAAATAATCTACTTCTCTAACTGCTATCTTGCATTTTTTCCTTTGCACAGTTAAACCAGATTCTTTAAGTATCACTAAAACAGCCCTCAATACTTCATTATGTTCCTCTTCATTTTCAGCAAACACTAGTATGTCATCTTGGAACACTGTTACTTTTTTTAACCCTCTAAGCACCTCCTCCATCACGCTTTGAAAGACAGAGGCTAAACCGAAAGGCATGCGATTGTACTTGAACACTCCCTCCGGAGTGATGAATGCTGTGAGATGCCGGCATTCTTCGGACAACGGAACCTGATGATATGCCGCTGACAGGTCTATAATGGAAAATACTTTCGGTTCCCCCAGGGTGGAAAGAGTCTCTGATATGTTAGGAAGAGGATGTCTCTCCACAACTATGTTCCGATTAAGGCTGCTTAAATCCACACATAGTCTCAGATTTCCATTTGCCTTGGCTACCAGTACAACCGGCGATAACCATTCCGTTGCTGTTATAGGCTCAATTACTCCCTTTTTCACCAAGTCATCCAATTCAACACGAAGCTTGCTTCTCATCTTCAATGGTACCTGTCTGACCTTGTGTATCACTGGTTGTGCATTATTCTTTAATTTGATATGGTGTTCAAAGTTTATGAGCTTCCCCAATTTCTCAGAGAACACTTCAGGAAACTCTTTAGTCCAGGAGTCATCTTCCACTTCAGCAATGGATATAGGCTGGGGAGCATTCGCCTGTATTCTCACACCCAAGTTCTTTTGTTCCTCCCATCCTAATAGGGAGGCTCCCTTATTTGCTACCAGAATGTTGGCTTGGCATTCTTTTCCTTTGTAGCTGACAGATGCAGCAAATTCCCCCAGGATTTCTATTGTAGATTCTCCATATCCACAGGCTCTGATATCAGTGGGTTTAATTTCCGCTTCGCCCTTCTTCAATATTTTTATCAGAGTGTCCCTTGATATTATAGACCACGGAGAACAAGTGTCCACTTTCATAACTAAACTGCGCCCATCGATCAGAAAAGTGTCTGCCGGTCCTTTGGCCTCGCCTGAAATAGCTGAAATTTCAAATACAAACTTGGCACTTGGTTCCTGGTTGGTTGACACCTCTTGAATGTTGTAATCTCTCCTAACCGATTCCTCAATGCTGGCTCTGTTCTCCACTCTGGGCTCAATGCAATTTATGGACGTAGCTTTGCATAAGTTTGCAAAATGTCCTCTATTCTTGCACTTAAAACACTCGGCGAACTTTGCAGGGCACGACGGAAAATTAGCACCATGTCTGGGATTACCACATCTGGTACAAGCATTTCTCACAGTCCAATTTCCTTTCTTTCCGCTGAGGATATTTGACCTTTTCTTCTGATCTATAGCACATACTGACATGGTGGTCGTGTTTTGTTTGTCCCCCTTTAATTCCTTCACATATAATGATGTCCGTTCAATGCTCCTGGCTAATTCAAGCGCCTCGTCCAGTTTCATGTCCTTGGCCAATAGCTTCTCTTGAATTCTTGCATTATTGGTACACCTGAGCAACTGATCCCTGATTAGAGAATCAGTCAGATTCTCAAATTCACATGAGTAGCTCAATGACCTTAAACAGGCTACATATGATTCCACCGACTCTGACTGTTCCTGTACTCGCTGGAAAAATTTATGTCTTTCGAAACTGACATTTTTCTTGGGCTCAAAGTGGTCTTGTAGTTTTTTTAGAGCTGCTGCATATTCATCAGCCTCTCCCGCCTCAGGCATATTTTCTCCAGACAGTCCATCAAAGATTCTGCGTCCTTCTGTGCCCAAATTGTGGACCAACAGGGCCTTTTTCCGAGTTGAAGAAAACCTATCACCGCCCATTGCCACTAGATAGTTTTCAAATGTATCCTTCCATTTATCCCACCTGAGAAGTGGGCGGCCAGGCTCATTGAGAAACGAAATAGGTGGAGGAATTGATGTTGCCATGGTGATGTAGAGGCTGTGAGGCAGTAAGTCTTTGATTAATTGGCACAATTGTTCCAATGCAGCAATTTGTTCACTGCATAGACTTTTCCTTTTGTAGTTGTGTAAACACCTCTGTGTTTTCTTTCACATGCGTTCTGGAATACTTTTGTATTCTTCCTTTTGTTTTCTGAAATATTTCCCAGTGTTATGCCACAATCGAGACCGGGGCTCTGAGTGAGAATACTTCGTTGCTAGGCAACCAGTGTCACAATGGAGGCCGGGGCTCTTTTCCTTCACAGCGTATTTTGTTACGCGTGCATGCGCCAGGACCAGCTGGGGGCCGCATGCTCTGGCGCGCGAGTGGGGGCGGGGCTATCGCACACAGCTGCGAGCGTTTGTGTGGCAGTTCGCGAGGCCCGCTGTGCTGTCTGGCTGCACGCGGCTTCCTCGCGGCGCTCGCGAGGCCCGCTGTGCTGCCTGTCTGCACGCGGCTTCCTCGCGGCTCCCCCGCGGCTCTCCCCCCGATCCTGTGACTTGCCTGAAATGGGCCTCCTCTTCACGTCGGTCATGCGCGGCTCCCCCGCGGCTCTCCTCTGCCCACGAAAGCGGCACAGTTGATGTGTCCAAGACAAGGACACCGCTGTCTGTCCACGCACAACTCCCTCTTCTTTTCTCCGCCGTCGATCCGCCTCGCCTGCTGCCGCTGGCGACGGAGAAGACACGGCAACTGCAAATGAGCCGTGAGCGGCGCCCGGGTCCTCGGTATGAATCCTCGTCGCCAATGTTGAATTTAAACGCACCGAGCAAAGTTTATATATTCAAACTTGTTTATTCAAGTTTAGCTCCAACGACAGCAGGCACCACCTCTGAAGGCAGGACCCAACTGAACTCTTCAGAACTTCACATGTAAACACTCTCATCATAACACTCTAAGAATACTCATGAAACGTTGTATGGAGCACATGAACAGAACATTGAATATGTAAATTCCATACTCAGAACTAAATAGCTTTGTTAGAGTTTGTTCATTCCGTGTTTACATAATAACATTTATTATATGTAAACACAACACACCGCCATCCCGATGTGAGCTTATAATGGTTGCAGCATGGTGCCGTCAACCGCCAAGGCAAAATGACGTCACCCACGCCGCCGAGCAGTTCCATTTTCATGTTGCAACCCACGGTTTCAAAAGGATTTCAGGCATTCTGAGTTCATGTTCCCCAAAAAGTTGTAGAATATTTAGTTTGTCATTGAAAGTTAATTGTCTTCGTTTATTTGTATTGTGCTCCTCACCCGAAGGTATCTAGGCGCGACAAGATTATACAGTTTCTTTATATACAGAGCATGTTGAATTGGCATAGTATTTACAGAACATTGATATTACAAGTAGAGAACAGAATCAACATGCAAAGTGACAAGAGTGTAGTTAAAGAGCGTGGAAATAGCAGTCAAATGTCATTTGAGACCCACCAAGTTTTGGTATTTCTCCTAAAGCTTGGGAAGGTTTGGTCTTTTCGTAGGTGCAGAGGTAGTGCATTCCAGTATAGGACGGCTTGGACTGGAAAGCTGTTACCCCCAGCTCTTTTCAGGTTAAATCTGGGCATCGTTCTACAGTAAGATTGGGTGGCTATGGTAGGGCGAGATGATGATTTTCTGCTGATTTCGTTTTCTTGGAGGTACAGTGGGGCAGCATTTTTCAGACATTTGTGGGTGATTGAAACTAGTTTGAATAGAATCCTATCTTTAAGGGGAAGCCATTTGGTTTCTCTTAGGAATGCCTAGTGCGGATCTCATAGTGTTGTTTTGTAAGATTTGTAGCTTGTTAGCGATTTGTTTGTTGGCTCCTGCATATAGGGCATTACAGTAGTCGAGTTGTGACATGATTAAGGCTCTCGCTAGGATGGTGTACACTCTTACTGGAAAGGATAGGGTTTCAGACAAGTATCAGTTTACATGTGTACGCTGAGGCGGAAGAGGTGGCGTTGACTTGTTTTCTCAAGTTGAGTGTAGAGTCTAGGTAGAAGCCTAGAGTTTTAGTCTCTTTAGCCACTTTGATGGTAATGCCATCAATTATAAATGTGGTGTATTGCGCATTGAGTTTATTAAGTTGGGCTGGAGCACCTAGGATGAGGATTTCTGTCTTTTCGTCATTCAGGCATAATCCGTGGTCTGCTACCCATGCCTGAATGACTTGGTAGGTGTTGTTCAGGAGGGCCAGATCTCGGTTATAGTCACCTGATAGTGGAAGTGGAATCTGGGTATCATCTGCATAGTTGGTGTAGATGATCCCCAGAAGGTCCTGTTGGTCGAAAAGAGGTTTATTGAATAAATTGTAAATTGTGGGGGACACGCGTGATCCTTGAGGGACACTGCATGTAATCGGTGATGGGTCAGCGGCTGCTGACTGAGAGAAGACTCTCATTGACCTGTTGTTAAGAAAGGATTGGATCCATTCTGAAGCTTCTTGCGAGAAGTTAGCCGCAGTGGACATGTGCTTTCAGAGAATAGTGTGGTTCACCAGGCCGAAGGCGGCTAACAAGTCAAGTAGGAGGAGCAGAGCGCATTGCCTTTTGTCCTTGAGTAATCAATTTGCATTTTCAGGTCGATCAGCGCGGTTTCAGTACCATGAAGTGTTCTGAAGCCTGATTGTCTGAGTCCTAGGAGCATATTAGATTCCAGGTAGTGCTGGAATCTAATATGCTAGATAGCCGGTTTATCTAAAATGTTAAGGAGGAATGGGACCATAGTAATTGGACTATAGTTTGTGGGGATGGTTTGGTCTAATGAGGCTTTCTCTAGCAAGATTAAAACCCAGGCATCCTTCAGGTTGGTAGGGACTTGACAGGTGCAAAATGATGCGTTTAGTAATTTGGTAATGAAAGGGGCAAGGTCTCTGGAAGCTTCTTTAATTATTAGGGGGGGGGGCAGATGTCGCCTTGGCAACTGGAAGGCTTGAGAGAAGTGATGATTTTCTTCCACCTCCGTGGTAGCGACTTGTGAGAGGAATGCATTTCAGTTGGAGTTTTGTCGGTTCTGGAACTATGTCGCGTTTGGGAATATTGAGCCTTTTGACTGCGATTTAATTTTTTGGAGGGTGGTTATTTTGTTTGACAAAGCATTTTGTATGTCTGTGCACCATATTTAATCCTTGGTACAAGGATCTTCGGGGCTATGGGGGGATTCCAGCTCCCTTAGGATTGCAAAGAGTTCCTTTGTGCTGGAACTGGCTTTGTTGATCCGGTCGTTGTAAGATTCTCTTTTAGTTGGAAGGATTTCAGCTTTGTATTTGCTTGCTAAATCAGTTAGGTTGAGTTTATTTTCTTTGGAAGGTAGATTTCTCCGCGCATGATTTTGAGCTGGGGAGTGAGCCAGGTGTTAAGATGAGCTTTGGGTTTGCTTTTTTCAGTTTGAGTGGCGCAATGGTGTCTAGCGCTAGTCATAGTGGAGTTGTACATTTCAACTAGTTCAGCTGGGTCTGCTGATTCTGAAGCGGTGTTCAAGGTAGGTAGTAATAGAGGCACGAGCATAGCGGTAGTTATATTTTGTTTGCTCCTCTTAGCACCCCCCCTCTACCCCCCCTCTGATTTCTTTTGGTGTCTACTCCTTTGTTCTGAGTGGTGAAGGAGATGAGAAAGTGATCCGTCCATGTTAAGGGTGGGATAGATGAGATGGCGGTCTCTGCATTTAGGTCAGCTACCCAGCCAAGAGTCCTATCTTTGTCGTGGGTTGGTTGATTGACTCTTTGCGTCGGGCCCAGTTCGGTTAAGACGTTAGATAATGCCTTTGCTTGTACGTTATTAGGGTCATGGAAGCCCAAATTGAAATCACCTAGCAGCAAGATTTGGGGTGAAGGCTTGGTGTTGTCTGAGAGTAATGTCATGTCTTCTTCAAAGGAACCAATGCAGCCAGGGGCTCAGTAGATTAAGTGAATAGTTAGGGTACTAGTCTTGGATTTGGGAAGTTTAACTGTAAGAAGTTCAAAGGGCTTAAAATTGGGCGAGGGTATTCCTCTGAGCCCTATTCTAGATCTGGCGATGAAGGCAATGCCACCCCTTTCAACGTGATTCGGTCAGCTCTCACAATAGTGAAGATGTTTGGTACGGCCAGTGCGAGGGAGGGTCCTGCCGCCTTATGTAGCCAGGTCTTGGATACAACTAGGAAGTCTAGGATTCCTGTGGTAATTAGATCGGCTATGTCTGTGGCATGGGCTACCAGCGATCTGGCATTGATTAGGGCACATTTTAGCTGGGGGGTGGTCACGGCCGGGATGTTGGTTCGAATTTTTTATTGGATATCTCTTTTTTTTGTGGGTGTCTTGCACGTTGCGTAATTTTTCATTCTGGGAGTGCAAGGTTTGTCTTGCGGATAAGTTTGTAAGGAGAGGTTTCCGTTAAGTCTAGAACAGAGCCTGGCCTTTCTGTCTTTAGTAGGGCATGGTTGGTTCGGAGTAGGTTTCCTAGCATATAGGTTAATCCATTGTGCTGGCGTTAGGGGTGCTACTGTTTCCGAATCGGTGTTGGTATAGATACTGGAGGCCTTGGGAGGTTTGCATAATTCAGGTGAGAAAGTTGTGGGTCTGATGTTCAGGAGGTGTGAATTAATGTTAAAGGAAGGTAGGAATTTTGAGGGTTTAATCCCTAGTGTTGGGGGCGAGGTCATATTAGTTGTAGCTATAGGGAGCTAGGAGGACGAGTGAAGAGTCAGCGTGAGGTGATGGTGAGCCTGAGCAAGGCTGAGCAGTAAGGTAGCTAGGAGGCGGCCGGCAACATGCATATTGTAGTCGGTAGATATAAGAGGAGGGCCGTTCCACTCAGTGATAACATAGGGTATAAAGTACTGTGGCGCGCAATTTTGTAAAGGGTAGTTAGGCAAATCAGACAGTATCACAGTGCTGGTGTGTGTCCCAATACATCAATACAATAGGCAAATGCGAGGGTCACCATGGAGTACAGCAATACTGTAGGCAAATGCGAGGCTCACCATAGAATATAGCAATGCAATAGGCAAATGCAAGGCTCACCATATAGAGAATATAGCAATGCAATAGGCAAATGCAAGGCTCACCATAGAATATAGCAATACAATAGGCAAATGTGAGGCTCGTTGCAGGATATAGCAATGCAGTAGGCAAATGCAAGGTTCATCATAGAATATAGCAATACAGTAGGTAAATGTGAGGCTCACCATAGAGTACAGCAGTATAATGGGCAAAGTCGTGCAGTAATACAAATCAGCTCAGCTGCGGTTGGAGATGGCATGATGCAGTATGATGGGTGCCGTTAATAGTTCAGTAGTACACTCCTTATGGCACTGTTGAGCGTTCATAAAGGCACAGATGTATTAAATAGTGCTACATGGGTTGATGGAAGCACTGGGTGTGACACACCAGCGTTCACTGGACAATGGCTCTGGGGGTCAGGAGTGTCAGTTAGGATAGGCGCACAGTCGTGGGAAAGGTGTAGATCGGATCACACTAGGCCGGAAATGATCTAAGATGGGCCGCAAGGTGCGGACCGACGGGAACGTAGGTTGGAGAACCTGGTGCCGCACCACTGTGTGCGGTATTGTGGAGGCGAACGATTTCGTATTGCAAAAGGATAGTGCGGAAGGTGAAGCAAAGTGGGTGTAGTACAGGTAATAATGCAATATATTTGCTGAATGGATATTTCTCGGGTACAAGGCTTAATGATAGGTGGCAGGGCGGAATGATTTGGAGCCTCTTACCCTGATCAGGCTGTATTGGTCATGGCTGCCCCTGGACCCCTCCCGGCACCGACATGCATGGACAGGTGAGGACTTGATCTGGTGGCCTTATTCGTGTGGGGCTGGCTTCCACCTCCGGTCACCCATGATTGGTTAAATGCTCGTTCTGATCAGGTTGCTAGGCAACCAAAGTAAACAAAAGTTACACACGTCGGGCGGTGGACATCTTAGGACATGGGGCCACGGATAACAAGCTCCATGTGGGGGGATGGTATTCTACTCACAGAGAAAGATAGTACGGGCTCAATGTAGCAAACTCACTCGGTCGTAGGTGTTGGCATCGGCTCATATGATTTCAGGACGTCTGGTAGAGGAGGATCGCGTGTGGCGCTGCTGGTGCAGCTGGACTCCTACGTGGATGTTAGAGCTGCTCATGCAGCTAAGGTGGAGACGTTGGGGCTCCTGCCCTGGGGAGGGTGACTGGATAATGCGGCACAGACAGGCGAGGCCTTGATCTGGTGGCCTTATTCCTGTGGGGCCGGCAATTTACAGGCAATTTAAAGAGTATTGCCTGTAAATCTTATTTCAAATTTAAGCAGTGAGTTGTGCCCGGTGTACATGGAATGATACATTCCATATACTGTAGTTAGGCGCATATTTAGCTCATTATAAAGATTAATTATCATGATTGCATCAATGCATCGTGTGAGGTTCGTTAAATCAACCTGAATGATGATGCTGTATACTTGATTGTTCATTCACATAAAATCACTGCCATTCGTTATGACCTCAAATGAGATTAACCTATTTCTTAGCTACATTCAGTGCATTAAACTTGCACTTTAAGTCCAGAGCTCATCCCGGCATTAGTTAACACTTTCCAAAGACTATCCCGCAGTGCTTGCTTACAGCTTCTGGTCATCCTCCTTGTTCCATCCCTCTTCCTCATCTCAGTACTTAAAAAAGGGGGTGGAGGTTAATAAGGTTGTTGGTGAAGAAAATGTGGGAATTCTTCATCTGCGTCCCAATAAGCCATACTTGCAAAGGCACAGGAGTGTCATTAAGAATAACATTTGAAGGTTTGTTTTTATTCAGTGTTTTCCTGCCTCTCTGGAGTTTGTCCTCCCGCAAATAGCCACCCACAGGGTCAGATTTGGATAGCTTCTGCTTTCCATGACCACGTAAGAGAAGCTTCCATCCAGAGTATCGGGTATGATGTTGCTAGATTCGTCACAGTACCCACACCCTATGGAAGACACATTTGGAAAAAAGGGGTGGCAGAGATTTTGTAGGAAGAGGAATTTAAACCCACTGAGAAGAGAACCATCCTTACCTTCTGTTTGGAAAAATCCAATTGTTCACATTAATTAGCCTAGATCTGTAACCAATCACTGAATCAAGATAGTAATTACTGGCACATGGTCTTGGTATCCTTCTTGATACCAGGTGGAAACCTGGGATAGCCCTTACTTATGTCGGGTAGTTCAAACTGTCTATAATTAGACTAACTGCAGTTCGCAGTTTAGACAACAATAGACAACCGAAAAAGGGGAACTATGAATATGAAAGTGTGCGGTTTTATTCAAAATTCTCCCTGCTCAGTGCAATTAGTGAGCAGCTTCCATCTCTATGCTCTTATCAGTTCACCTCTGTAGAAGTGATGTGTAAGGAGACGAAAGTGCTTCTTGCCTGTTTTGCTCCATGCCATTCAAAATAGAGCTCATTGTTCTCCATGTAGATGTTTAAATTTGATGGGTTTCTCATAGATTGATGTTCACAAACCTCAACATCATCTTCGTGAAAATGGCAAGTGCCCTGGGAGCATTACCTCCCAAATGGGTACCCTGAAGGTTGTTGACATGCCAGCAACACTGGTCACCTCTTCTTCATTTACAATTCAGCTAACTGGACTCAGTACCAGACCTTTTTGAGACAATGCCCCCATTCTCATGATCCAACTCCTGTCAGTCTGTTCTGCTCCCTTTTTTCCCGAAGCACTAGATAAGTTGCTGTGTTCCGTTAGCAGACTCTTATGAACGAATTTACACATAATAGCCAGAGTGACTTGCCGATCCCCAGTTGAGGCACTGACCTGTTGTGCACACTGATGCTCTACACACCGAAAATAATGTGGCTCTCTCTAATGAAGTGTGGGTGTAGGCCTGTGTATGACAGTGAAAGTGTGAAGGCATCGAGGAGGCATTAACGACTGAATGGATTGCTGATACAGGAGCAGCAGGGTAAGGGATGCTGAATGGGAATGGGCAAAGCACACCCTGGTTATGCACAATCAGAGGTAGAGAATCATCTAGTGGAAATTGCTGACGAGGTAGAATAGGGCATAAGAAATCAGTAAAAGACACACATATTCACTCCAAACAAACGGTTGCTTTCGTCGTTGGTATGCACAACATCCGTTTTCCACTACATACTGTTAGCCTGTTTTGCCATTCTGGTTGTGGATGTCATACATTCATCCTCTCCATGAAGCTGATCTTTATTTCTTCCCAAGAGGTGTATCAATCTTCAGGGTCAAGAAAGCAAGCAATTTAGGTTAGGGATATGCTCTTTTGATTTGGTATCTAACCAAGTTCTTCACGACAGGAATTGTACAAACAGGAGATGTTCCTATGCCTAGTTCACCATTAAGTTCTGTCCTATTTTTATTGTTGGAACACAGATGTGGGAGCCCCTTGTGTCATAGGGTCCTTGCCCAGTGCACTAGAGAAGAGGCAGCTTTTATGTTCATGTAAACATAGCTCTAATTTGGTGAACATAAATCCTTTTATAGATGTTGGTTTTTAGTTTTGAAAATGCTAATTCACATCGACATTAAGCCTTGTATGTTTGTGGTTGTAAACGTCTTCAAGGGGGTAGATACTCGTTCACAATAGTTGAAGATATAAGTTGGCTGGACGTGTAATTAAAGGGACATTGCTCAGCTATGAGTAACTTTGGTGGTGTTCTTTTGATAAAACATAGATTTTCCATGATTGTTATGGCCACTTATTATCAGTCTTCCCAGTTGATTAATTTTGATTGAGCGATTGGCGACACAAAGATCAAGGTTAGAGAAGAGTGTGCTATTATTATTGGAGCAGATTTGCTTTTTCTGAATTAAAGGTGGCAAAATGCCAGCCTGAATAAGTGTGTGGAAAGTATATTGCAAAATGCAAGTCTAAACATTGGTTTACATATGTTTAAAACGCTTGAAGCCCATCCATTTTACAAATATTAGTGTAGAGAACTTTATGAAGAAAAATAAATTGGTAGTTTAGCTCAGACAAGTAGAACTGTCTGATTGTTACTTATGATTTATGGGCGAGTAGTAAACCTTTGCCTTCCAAATGCCCTTTTCCCAGCTTTATAGCTGAATTGTGTATGCATGTTTGCAAGTGTGTTTGTGTGTTTGGTAACATCAGCGAAACAGTGATTAGATTTTGGTAAATATGAGAGTTCATTGTAATATTATTTTATCACATGATTTCACTAAGTGATAAAACTGTATATTTTAATAAAAACTATTTCAGTAACATATAACAGACATTAAATTAATGGACAGGGGTGTGCAAATGAAATCAGGAGAATTTACATAGTTATTAAATTGTGTATAAAGTAAAAATGATTAGTTGGCCCAGTGGATATCCTTCAACATTATTACTATAGATACAATTACCTCTGCTCTTGATATAGGAAAAATACCTAAATTTAAAAGGCATGTAAATAAGTTGGATATCTATTTATATTGCAGGTAAAGGCGGACATTGGTAGAAGAGCTGAGAAGCGCACTACTTGGGTGCTTTGGGGAGGGCTTGCGTACATGGCAACACAATTTGGTATCTTGGCCCGTCTGACGTGGTGGGAATATTCCTGGGATATCATGGAGCCTGTTACCTACTTCATTACTTATGGAAGTGCCATGGCAATGTATGCCTACTTTGTACTTACAAGACAGGTAAGACCCAAGAACTGTGTTCAAATGAGATATGTGGATATAAACTTCTGATGCTTGTTAATCTGCTTAATCGCATGCTTTGCATATAGTCCGACATTTAGTGATAATCGCGGGGTATTGCATCTTTCTTTCGAGGATCGAAAAGGGACGTCTACATGGGCGTGCTTGTAACACTATCCCTAATGTGACGTGTAGTGTACCCAAAATCCCTCGCATGTCGAGGCCCCTCAGATTGTTTTATTCCGCCCAGCTAGCTTGTTGCCATATGCAGAGCTCGAAAGAGATATATTGCTAAAGTAATAACTTCTTTGTCCAACGACCTTCGTCTTCGACGGCTACTTTGGACCCCTACGCCGGAGACGTCTACGAATTTCGGCGACTGGTGCTTCAGTCGACACTGTCGACCGCGTGGCTTCTGCCTTCCGGCCAGGCCTATACAGTAGGGAGAGTGGGGCCCCGGGGTTTGATTCTCTGAGAATGCATTTCCTTTTTTCCTCGCTTTTCCCTTCTTGTCTGGCTGCTGCCCTTTAACTCTACTATGGAGAGGACTCCCTTTAAGTTCTGTCTATCTTGTAACGGAAAGTACTGTGGAAAGACACTCACCGAAAGTGTAACAAGTGTCTACCTCGTGAACACGACGAGCGATCCTGCAAGTCTTGCCAACTTTTCTGTCCGAAGACGCTAAAGGATCGGCAGACGAAACAGTGGGTGGCCTAAACCATGTAGGCCAAATGTAGTTTCCCCGTTGGCGCAGACGCCTCGAGTGACGAGGATTCAAGCGGCAGCCATGGCTCTGATGTGGAGCCATAGACCTTTCCGCTGAACCCCTGGTTACCAGTTGCCCGGTACCGTCAGGCAGGCCACCGCCACTGCTATGGGGAGACTACATCCCAGTGACAGGGGCACACCCACACCACAGAAGGATAAACACACAACCTCACAGGCTCCCTCGACTGATAAGTCGAGGATGCAAAAGACGCCAATGGGTCCGCCGAAAGTTTTGAAGGCATCTACCTATCCTCACGATCGGCCGCCCTCCCTGCATCCGTCGCCACAACATGCATCCGGGCATTCAACCCGTAAGGGCGTCCATGTTAAAAAAATTTCTTTTAAAAGTGCATTGACACACCACCTAGGAACGTGTCAGTCCTTAAGGTTGCTTTGCCGAAAACCTCAATGACATCTACGGGCACGTCAAAATCTCTCCCTAATCCACCGGAGCTGCGCAAGAGTTTTGCAAACATTATTTCGGCAGCGAACAAGCCGAAAACAACATCCTCTTGTCGAGAGGAGTATTCAGAAAGGTGCCAGCCCCTCTCTAAGACTTTGGCAGACAAGGCCTCTCCTTCTAAGGAACCCTTTTCTCCTAGGGAGCCTTTTCCCCCCTGAACCAGCGCCAGGTCTGAGAGCTATATGGACAAACTGTCACAGTTTGTAGACTTCTCAAACACATTTTTCACCCCTAAGAGACCTAGGGAGGAGGATTCCTGCCCTAGTTTTCCAAAGGTACAAAGACTTTCCAGTCAAACTCCACAGGACGAAGTGTTTGAATTCTCTGAACCTGAAGAGGTCTCTGAGGATCCCTATGACCCTCAAGACAATCCTTTTGGACAGAAAACGCTTGACCCAAGCCCAGATTGGGACAGAGAGCAGTCTGTTGAGGAAGCAGCTTGGCTTTCTCCCACGCCTGACCCAGACGCCATTTGTCTTGATCCTCCCTCCTCACCCCTACAGAGGCAAGCTTCACCTGTTGATGATCAGATGGCCTTTAATGCAATCCTGAAAAGCAGAACATATTAAGACTGCCACGCAGGAAACTGTTCAAGATACTGACTTTGTAGAGGACATCTTGAAGGAAAAACCGGCCACAAGTCAGGCTATGACGCTGCTAAATTCCATCAAGAAGCACGTTGCACCCAATTTGCTGTTCCCATCACTTACAAGGGCCATCAACCCTCGGGTAGAAAAATGGTTCCACCCCTCCCCTTCTGACCCATTGTACATCCGGGGCATGCCACTCCAGACTCCCTAGTAGTTATTGTTACCAGGAAGAGAGCCGGTGTGCCAATATCTACTTCAGAACAGCCTCCCGACAAAGATTGTAAAAAAATTGTACACCCTCTGCAAACGCCTCACCACTTCAGCGCCATATTCCACAAGAATTGCTAATAACACTACACTGCTTGCAAGTTATAGTGATGTGCAGGGTCTCCAGGAAGTCCCAAAACTGGTACAATCACGCCTGCTGGTGGTTGTCTCAGAAGGGAAACGGGTGACCCATAACATCCTAAAAAACACATTGGATGCAGCTGAGACGGCGGGGTGGATCCTGGCTCAGGTTACTCTTCTTAAAAGGCACGCCTGGCTCAAGAAATCAGTGTTTAAGCCGGAAACCCAAGCCTCCCTTCTAAACAAACTGGTGGAGGACAGTCTGGGAAAGCTGTGGATGATTAAGTCTCTTAATCAAATCACAGCTCGTCCTTAACAGCGGGGAGGTAACTCTCGCCGCTACTTTCGGGGGCAATCTTTTTCCCGTTCCCCACATAACCAGTATGGCACAGGGGGTACACCATGGTCCTCTGGACACGGCATAGCTGGCACCAGTCGATAACAGCAGAGGGGTCAGTGAAGAGGCAAAGGCAGGGATAGGAACTGCACCCCAAGAGGCTCTCCGGCCTCCGCTCATGAATGACTGGCCAGTCTGGGTCCCATCCCTCCCTGGTCGGGGGACATTTAACATCTTTTCTTCAAGCATGGGAAGGGGTCACTTCAGACCAGTGGGTGCTCAAGATCATAGCCCACGGTTATTGTATTGAGTTCAACCAGCCACCTCGATACCGTCCACCAACATCCAGACGCCTATCGCCAGCACACCTGCAGATTCTGCCGGAAGAGGTGCAGATCCTTCAAGAAAAGGGCGCCATAGAAGTCGTCCCCATTCATTAGGTAAATAAGGGTGTTTATTCAGTGTACTTCCTTGTGCCCAAAAAGGATCTAACCATGCGCCCTGTGTTAGACTTGCTCCCAGCAAACAAATTTGTCAAGCCACAAAAGTTCAGAATGACAACATTGCAGGAAGTAATCCCACTGTTAACACGGGGGAATTACATGTCCACATTGGATATGAAAAATACATACTTTCATATTTCAATGTTTCCAGCACACAGAAAGTACCCAAGGTACATAATGGAGGACAAGCATTATCAGTTCAAGGTCCTTCCCTTCGACATTGCTTCAGCCCCAAGGGTGTTTATGAAGGTTCTGGCGGTAGTAGCGGGTCACCTGCACAGGCAGGCAATTCCAGTCTATTCTTACCTCGACGACTGGCTAATAACAGGGGATTCGTATGGATCATGCCTATCAAATTCCCAGATAATGGTAGACCTCCTCTTCTGTCTGGGATTCTCAATCAACGAGAAAAAGTTCAGCCTAGACCCCAGCCAAGTCGAACAATTTCCGGGGGCTCTAATTCAGACCAAAAATGGCCTTGTCTTCCCCGCCAACGAGAGGCTTAAAAACATGCTGTTCCAGATCCCTCACTATGTAGCCAATCGCGAGGTGGCCGTACGCAAAGCCTTGCGACTGTTGGGGATGATCGCCTCCTGCATTTATCTAGGCCCTCACGCACGGATGCGCATGCACCCCAATGCAAGAGTGGCTCTCAAGCCAATGGTGTCAGGCCAGCGGACAATGGGACGATCTTGTGGTTGTCTCTTCAGCCCTCGTTCTCTCTCTGCAGTGGTGCTCAAGGGAAAACCTCTTGCGGGGGGAAAACCTTCACCGCCCGTGCAGAAGAAACCACTCTCACCACAGACGCTTCTCTGACTGGGTCGGGGGCTCATCTTCATCAGACTGTGCACATTGTTTGGTCCCCAGCGGTAGTATCCAACCACATAAATCTGTTGGAATTGCTAGCATTGTTTAAGGACCTGAAGACTTTTCAAAAACACCGACAGGGAAAGATGGTCCTGATCCTCAGGGACAGCACCACGACCATGTATTACCAGAACAAGCAAGGGGGTACGCACTCTCCAGGGCTATCCAAACTGTCTCAGAACATATGGAAATGGGCTCCCAAACACAAGATGTTCCTCCTGTCACAACACGTTCCAGGGGAACTCAATCTTCTGGCAGACGTGCTCAGCAGAGACTTCCCACTTCTCGTAGAGTAAGAGTGGAGATTGCACAAAGACATTATTCTCAACGTCTTCGTCTAGTTGGGTTTCCCAGAGATCGACTTGTTGGCAACTATGGAGAACACACAATGCCGTGATTACGCCTCCAGGTACCTGCAGAACTGCTCCAAGGGGAACGGTCTCTGGGTAAGATGGTCAGGGAAATTTGTCTACGCTTTTCCCCTGACTCCCCTACTCAACAGGATAGTGCACAAGACGCACCAGGACCAGTCACAATGATTCTGGTGGCCCCGATGTGGGCCCACCAAGCCTAGTTCTCTCATCTGATGGCAATCTCACCTGCGGGGAAGCTGCCATGCCCGTACAACATGTTGTCACAGGACAAGGGGGAAACACTCCATCCATGCCCACAAACTCTCAACTTAGCAGCCTGACTCCTAAGGTCATAGAGTTTCGGACACCTCCAACTCCCTTAAAGATGCATGGACATACTTTGAGAAGTAAGAAAGTCTAACACCAGACATTGCTACTCCAGCAAATGGAAACTCTTTGTCATCTGGTGCAATTCCGAGAGCATCAATCCCATTTACTGCTCAACAACACATATTGCCTTGTACCTGACTCGCCTACTAGACACAGGTCTGGTTTTCAATTCCCTAAAAGTCCACTTAGCGGAACTTTCCACCGCCTCTAGGAAAAAGGTTTTGTGGTGGAGCATTCCAGTCATCAAGGCTTTTATGGAAGGGGTTAAAATACTTTATACCCCTATTTCCAACCCAGCTCCCGCATGGGACCTGAATGTTGTACTGACTAGACTAATGGGGCCTCCCTTTGAACTTAAGCATAAGGCTAGCCTTAAAGCACTCCCTTATAAAACCTCCTTCCTGGTGGCAGTCCCCTCAGTAGTTGGTGAACTGCAGACCCTTTCAGTTCAAGACCCATTTGTTACGATTCACAAAGATAAGGTGGTCCTGCCCACTCGACCACGATTTGCGCCTACATTTATTTTTAAGTTCCATTTCAACCAATCAATAGATTTTTCCAGAACCCCACTAACGTGATAGAAATAAACCTACACACAATTGATGTGAGGAGAGCTGTGATATATTACCTGGAAAAGACTAAACCACTAAGAAAGATGAACCAGTTTTCGTTTCAGTTTTGGCTGGTAGAGAAGGGGACCCTGTCTCTAAATGAACCATCTCAGAGTGGTTTGTAAACTGCATCACACTGTGCTACACTCTTGCCAAGAGAAATCTGCTCTTCAAGCCTAGAGCACACGCTACTCGGGGCACTGGGGCTTCCATACCATTCATTGCACATGTTCCTTTTGAGTCCATTTGTAAATCAGCAACCTGGAGTTCTGTGCACACCTTTACACAACGTTACTGTCTAGATACTCACTCTTGGTCTGACTCTGAGGTCAGACAAGCAGTGCTAAAGACATCTCTTTGCTACTGTTCCTTCACACAATCCACCACCATCTCTCGGTACTGCTCGCTAGTCTATGCACATCATGTGAGACTAAGCAGATTAACAAGCATCAGAAGACATGCATTACTTACCAAAATAGCATTTCTGATGATTGCATCTGCTTGGATTCACATGTGCCCACTGTTCCTCCCCTTCTTGTAGTAGAAGGACCATATAGACATCTTACACCTTCTCTCTCTTTACTCACGATAGTCATAAGGCTCGCTCAAGGCAGAAAAAACACAATCGAACGGACCTTGATGCGTGAGGGATTTTTTGTACACTGCACATCACGTTAGGGATAGTGTTACAAGCACCCATGTCAATGTTCCCTTTTGATCCTCGGAAGAAAGATGCAATACTCTGCGATTACCACTAAATGTCAGACTATATGCACAGCATGTGAATCTAAGCAGATACATACACAATATGATATGCATTACTTACCGTAAGTGGTCTAGGTTGGAAATTATGACTGACAATATCAAGTTTCTTCATTGTAAGAAAACCCTATACCATCAATATGAATGTATTCAGCTGTTATTTACGGCAGTTGAGCCTCATACATTCCTTCTATCCTATGCAATTGAAACATTCATGGTTTTTGTATTGCATTGTTCATGTTTGCCATCTGTTACTACTGCTCATTAGGGGGCGGCGGGTAATACTTTATTAGCCAGATAAAATGAGTTTTTGCAGAAATGCTTTAATTCTCATGCCTCTTCTAGCTTTTCAAGGCCAATATAGATTTCTTTTTTAGTAAGTAATAGTACTACAGAAGGAGAACTTTCGGTATCCGGTCATTGCATTGACAACCAAAGCATCGACAGCCAAACCATCTAAAAAAAAAAGCATCTAATGCATTTTTTTAGATGGTAAAGGGTTTAGTTTAATAAAAATGGGGTTTTGAGGTTAAAAAGGGGGGGTTGAGGGGACCACCTATTAAAAAAAAAGAAAACATTTTCAGATGCTTTTTTTATAGATGGTATGGCATTGGATGCTTTGGCTGTCGATGGATTGACTATAAACCAAACTTTCAGTTTAAAGGAGTGAGTAATCTGAATACATACTGTACTTGAGAGCGACATTTGGGCACATTTTTCTCCCAAAACTACAGATTCATTAGATTCATTATTTTGTCACTGAAATATCTTCAAAATGTAGTTGAAAATTGAGGGCAGGACACTTTTGCTTGGCTACTATGTGTCTCCTTGTCATCCAAAAGGTAACATCATGCTTGAAAATGCATGCTCGGTCCACAATGTGCACGGATGTTGTGGGCTGAAAATCAGGTCTCATGTGCTAAGACACACCATTGCTAAAGCAACAGAATACCGCCCCCAAGATGGTGCCTGGTTGATAGTGATGTACCATGCTGCATCATAATCGGAGCATTAATTTAAAGGAATGGGTAGGCACTTTGAAAAAAAGATTAGCCTTGATTGCTTGAATCAACCTCCTGTACCAGGTCTCTGTTTCTTATACGATCTGTCTATACTGCCATTACTTATGAACTACAACTAAAACACTGTTTTGCAAGCCTTTTGTGAACCGGATATTAGAACTCTCGCCTCAGATGTTAGAAGCTGATGGGGCTGTGTGTCCACCCCACCAATGAACTCATATGTTTCCCTAACCACTCCAACATCAATCATTTTCTGAGGGTGTCTGTGCATTTAGCATGCAGGTGCAGACACATCTCCTCTTAGCTCCTCCTCTTGAAAACCTTTCTGAGGGGAGACTAAATATTATCTTTTGAAACGAGAGGCAGGATAGCCTTCACAACCCACACCATTGTATCCTGACAGCCAAATTCTAAGGCTGTCTGAAGGATTTATTCATGATTACAAATCCTTTAATATTACGTTGAGTGTTGTGCAAATTGAAAAGGGCACAAGTGTGCATGATGCACTTGGTGATTAAAGTATAGAAGCTTTTAGTCACAGACCTTTGTGAAATATAACGATCTGCTGTCATTAGGTCCCTGGAATACTCTTCCAAAGAAACCAAGACCCTCTTTGACTCTATTGTCCCCTTCCTCATAGTGATATTTCAAAAGCGTATAGTATGAATATTGTCTGTTCCTCCTGGAATTTAAAATATAAGGACATATTTATATAGTTCTAGTTTTTTAACCGGTTTTGCTAAAGTAAGACAAATGTAACATTTTTATTACATCGTCATTATATGTGATCAGGAATGAACATGGTCATCTTTTAAAAAGAGCCAGTTTACAATGTTAGTGCAATTACATAATTTCCTGTTTTTTCAAAGTTTTTTGTGAGTATACATACCATTTTTTTCTCTCAAAGTATTCCTTCTTGATAAGTCATGCTCCATTTACAGCAAATTCTGTGCGTACCTAGGCATTTTAACTGTGTGTGCTGTCTGATTGTTTGGTAGTGTTGTTGCTGAACCCACACATGTGCTGTTGTATTCACAAACGCTGATAATTAGCAAAACATTGAAAATAACTAATACATTTGTAGACCCAGCAGCCTGATCATCTGGTCCCTTACCGGATCTGTCGTAAACGCAACAAACCCCATCAGAGCCTATCGCGCCCACCCTCACCTGCCTCCGAATAGACCCTTAGTGGGATGACGACATTCCTTCAGAACACATGCAATGGCAGTGTATACTGACAAGTATAGGCCTGTTCCCAGGTGTTGCACTGCAGTTGTCAAACGCTGTGATAGCTCTAGCAAATGCACACACATGACAACGCCACTTTTAGACGCTAAGAGGTCAAGTGACAGTGAGAGAGAGAGAGCGAGAGAGAGATACAGGAATATGGAAAGAGTAGAAAGAGCACTAGATTGGGTGCGGCTAGTTAATTATACTTTATACAAATTCAAGGAAGGCATTGGTAGTCATGGAAAACTACTGAGGCCAGAAAATGTCATTGTCTGCTTAATTACGTACACTTTCCAAGTTCATTCCATCCTATATGTACAATGCTCCTAGGGAAAGTGATGAAGGCAGGTACTATAAACTCTCCTCCCCTCAGCCACCCACCATTGCAAGCAAAAACCAAAGTTTAGTTTTTTATTTTATCATCAAATTGGCTGCTGATGGCAAGATTTACTCTTGGTGCACGCATAGGAGTACATACTGGCAAATGCTCTTCTTTTAAATGTTATTCTTAATTTTGGGAAATATAGCCAATGGGCTGTGAACATAATCACTGCCACGTGAAACTGCTTTTTGCATCTGCTAATTTCCTCTTTTTTTTTTTTAAATGAACGATCAAATAAATGCATGTTCCCTCCAGGCGACCAGCGTGCTGTTCCTTTTTTTTTTCTTCTTCATGAAACTCTTCCTATGCGCGTTTGGCAAACTCCTTTGGCTTGATCATCCTGGTAGCATCCATACAGCACTTAAGTGTTGTACCAATTCCATCTTCTCCCCCAACTTGATGTTACTTTAAGCGCAGGGCAGAAGAGTAGTGTTTATGGGCTATCCTAAGCAGCCGGGGGTTGGGATGCTGCCATCTTAACTCATTGATTCGTTGAATGTTCTGCAATAGACTTGCAAAACGTTGTTTGTTGTAGGTCTTATAAATAATAACAGTTTACACTTATCGTATAAAAAACAGACTCCTAGTACAGGGGTTTCATTCAAGCAATCGAGTCTTAGCCTTTTTTTCAAAGTACCTATCCGTTCCTTTAACACTGCTCTGGTTATGAAGCTTGAATAAGTGTGTATAAGTAAAAATACAGCATGGTACATCACTATCGACCAGGCACCATCTTGGGGGCTGTATTCTGTGTCTACATGGCAAGACAGTAAATAATGCAACATGGTTTGAATGACTAAAACTGTATGAGTGCAGTGTCCTTTTCATCTAGTGAAGAGGTTCAGTTAGTTTTGTTTTAGGTTTATTGATGATAGGTGATAAATATGGGCGGTGGCTGATCGAGATGCAGAGTATAGTTTTTTTAGTGAACAGTATATTGGGTGTTATCCGAGATTGCAAATCTCAAGAAAAATACAGTATCACATTGTATAGGGTGTTAACATGGTAGTTGAATGCACATAGCATTCTGTTCTTCACATTCGAGGCGATTGGGTCCTCTGACGTATTGTGCTGCTTCGGAAAATCTTTCTGCGTCCTGTGTTGAAGACGTCGATACGCTGTCCTCGAGGGCCTCCGTCGAGCCGACGTCACCGGAAGTTATAAGTAGGGCGCACAACGCCCGTAGCCTCAGTTCCGTTTTTTCCGCGAACGTGTTCGCTTCGGAGATCTCGGCACGCCTCGGTTCTTTCAGTTCTTCGAACCTGTTTGTTGTGAAGATTTCCATGATGTCTTCTTCCAACCCGCGGCCGGGTTTTAAGAAGTGTCGGGACTGCGGGTCCAAGATGTCGTTGACAGATTTGCACAACGCCTGTCTCTGGTTCCTCAGGGAGGACCACGACACGGATGACTGTGTAGACTGCCATTCGCTTACATCGAAGGCCTTGCAGGAGCGTAAGAGAAGCTTTCTGTAGGTAAGGTGGCCAAGCCCTGGAAGTCGAGATCCACTGGGCTTTCGACTGACGATTCGAGGGGCGACTCTCTGCATCGTCGGGGGGTCTCGGTCCAGGAGTAGGTCCCGCCATTCCTCTGCCTCTTCGAGGCGCTCACTGAAGCGCCGGCATCGGTCGCCGTCCTCGTCCCAGGACTCCGCCCGTCGGCGGGTAGCTTGTCCCAACAAGCATTCCACTCCTGCGGAGTGGGATTCATTTCGGCAGATGTTGGCCATTTTTCAGTCGCAGGGCTCCGATTCGTCCACGCCGTCGAAAGATGCCAGCCGTGACTGTGCTAGAGACACCACTCGCACGCCTTCAGGCTCGAGCGGTCGTCGCGATCACCGGGAACCTTCGAGGTCGCGGTCGGACAAGGATGGTCGCTCTAGACATGCCCGCTCCAGGTCCCGGTCCTCACCGCCCTCGAGAACGTCGGAGCCTGTGAGGTCTTCGAAGAAGACATCGACGCCTTTGGCGCCCAGGCTGTCCAAGGACACGCTCAGGACTCCTCCCTCGAGGACTGTGTGGAAGCCGGCGGCGCCTCGCTCGACGCCGATTCCATTGACGCCCTCAATGCCTTTCGAGGCTGTTTTGTCAGAGGTACCCCGTGGCACGGTGGAACCCCCTAGAAAGACTCTGGCCAAGGCTAAAAATGTCTTTGTCCCTTTTTCTGTGCCCTCATTCCAGCCTCTGGATTATATTTCTGAGGTGGATGAAGGGTCTGAGGAAGGTATGGTTCCTGAGGAGGTACCTGACGAGATTTTGTCTGGGCATAGCCAGATTGAAAACATGCGGCAGTCGTTGCACGACCCAAGTGGTCTGGGCACCTCTCCGGAGGTGGAGTTCTGTAGGCCTGAGCCTGGCACCCATGCCGAGTCCTCATACCGGCGCCTTATGTCGAGGGTCACAGAATACTCGGGGTGGTCTGCGCCACCAGTGGATTTTCTGCAGGATGACCTGATGGATATCCTCGACCAAGGTCCACCAACTGACCCGGTACTGCCATTCCATATGGCTTTGCAGAGAAGGGTGGCAGTAGCTTGGACTCCTCCGGAGAGTCTCCTGGCAGTGAGTAAGTCTTTGCCGCGAAAATACCACCCAGCCAGTAGCGACCCCTGCTACTTGACCACGCACCCCACTCCGGAGAGTTTGGTGGTGCAGGCGGCTACGGCCCCAGCAAAGCAGGCGTCGTACCCTACCATCCCTCCTGATGGGGGAAGACAAGCGTTTTGATGGCTGGGCGAAGAAAGTGTTTTCTTCAGGGGGTATGGCTTTACAGGCAGCCAACTCCGTGTGTACCTTGTCACGTTTCACGCACATTCTGTTCAACTGTATTTCGTTAGCGGCTGATCATATTCCTGAAGGGGAGGAACGGGATGGTTTTCTTGCTGTTGTGCAGGATGGCAAGGATGCCATGTGAGAGTCCATTCAGTCAGGTCTGGACATGGCAGATGGTGTCAGCCGGTCCATGACGACGAGCACCGTAATACGCAGGTTTGCGTGGTTGCGGAAGTCGGGGTTTGCTCCGGATGTGCAAGCCCGGCTCCTCAACATGCCCTTTGATGGTGAACATCTTTTTGGCAGCAAGGCTGACGAGAGCTTTGAGCGGTTGCAGACCTCTAAAGCTGCAGCGAAGTCGTTGAGCACTGCAGTTCGCCAACCTCTGCCTTTTCGTCCTAGGGGACAGCAATAGAGGGGAGTAATATCGAAAGGAACATCATCTTTTGGTAGATCGAGAGAAGCTGCAAGTCAAAGGGGCCACCGTAGGAGTACCAGAGGTGGAAAACGGGGTACTCGAGGTGCCAAAGCTGCTCGGGCAGTTGCCTCTTTGCCCTCAGGCACTGCCGCAGCCGCTTCAGCTCAGTCATGAGGCCATGTCCCATGGTTCGCCGGTTGGGGGAATGCTGGCGCAGCATCTTGTAGAGTGGCGTGCCATTACTTCAGATGTGTGGGTTCCGGAGATCATAGCCCACGGCTACTGTCTTCCTTTCTGGCAGAGGCCTCACGACAATGCACCGGGGAATCTCTCTTTGAAGAGTCCGGATCCGCTCCTTGCACAGGAAATACAATCCCTGCTTGAGAAAGGCGCCATAGAACTGGTGCCTATAGCGGATGAGGAACAAGGGATGGTATTCCTCTTATTTTTTGATTTCGAAGAAAGACGGGGATTGAGACCCATCATGGACTTGCACGGTTTGAACAAGCTCCTCAGGAAGGACAAGTTCAAGATGGTTGCTCTTTCTCAAGTCCTCAAGGCCCTTCAACTCCAGGACTGGTTGGTGTCTCTCGACCTCAAGGATGCTTACCTTAATGTGCCGATCCATCCCAAGCACAAGAAGTACCTGAGGTTCGCGGTTGGCGACTCGCACTTTCAGTTTTGGGTCCTGCCGTTCGGATTAACCCCTGCCCGAGGGTTTTCACCAAGCTCATGGTGGTGGTGGCAGCGTATCCCAGGAAAGGGGGGATTCACGTCTACCCCTACCTGGACGATTGGTTGATAAGGGCGCGCTCTCCAGAGCAAGTCGGATCTGTCCGTCACCTGCCACTCCCTTCACAGGCTGGGCTTCTCCCTCAACTTAAAAAAGTCCCACTTGACACCAACTCAGCGGCTCCAGTACATCAGAGCAGTGCTCGACACGTCCCTGGGGCAGTGTTTCCTTCCCCAGGTGAGAGCTCATAAAATTCTGCAGATGGTGCACAAGTTTCAACAAGCCCAGAGCCTCCCGGCGTTCGAGTTCTTGAGGTTGCTCGGCCTCGTGGCATCCTGCATTCTTCTGGTGCCAGAGGCCAGGTTGCGGATGAGATCTCTGCAATGGGCCCTCAAGATGCAGTGGCAGGATGTCGGAACCCGTTCAGGTGCCGCCCTCGGTTGCCCAGGACCTCCTGTGGTGGGCCGTCGAAGGCAATCTGATGAAGGGGGCTCCATTTTGGCTGCCCTGGCCGGAGGTGACGATCGTGACTGACGCGTCCCTCATGGGATGGGGAGCTCATGCCAACGAGTTGACAGCGGTTGTTGGTCTCCGTCGGAGTCCAGACTCCTTATCAATCTGTTGGAGCTGAGGGCCGTCAGGCTTGCCCTGAAGGCTTTTCTGCCGACTATGCAAGGGAAGAATGTCCTGATTCTGACGGACAACACAGTGGCCATGCACTACCTCAACAAAAAGGGGGGGGGGCAGGGTCACTTCCTCTGTGCAGGGAGGCGATGCAGCTCTGGTTCTGGGCCATCCAGCAGGATATTTCGATCTCGGCAGTTCATCTGGCCGGCGATGAAAACGAGACGGCGAACGCTCTGAGCAGGCAGAGCGCGATCTCTCACGAGTGGGAGCTGGCTCAGGAGATTCTCCTGGAGATCGCCCTTTGGGGGACCCCACAAGTGGATCTCTTCGCCTCCAGTGTCAACCGGAAGTGCGAGAAGTTCTGCTTGCGGGAATTTCCTCCAAGAGGAGCCTCAGGGGACGCGTTCGTGGTGGAGTGGTCCTTCCCACTGCTGTACGCGGTTCCTCCAGTCCCCGCCATCCCGCAAGTGCTACGGAGGTTCGGTTCCCGGATGATCCTCATTGCTCCAGCATGGGCCTGGAGAACAAGGTACCCGGACCTTCTCGACTTGACCATCTGCCCTCGACGTCGTCTTCCCTACCAAGACAATCTGCTCTCATGGGAGGGGGGGGTCAGGTTCTCCATCCAGTGGTCAGATCCCTCAACCTTCACACTTGGCTTCTGAAAGGTTGCGGTATAAGGATTGGGACCACCCTGAAGACGTGATGGAGGTGTTGCTTTCGGCCAGACGGCCTGTACCGTTGCCGTTGGAGAAAGTTCTGCGACTGGTGCAGGGTTAAGAATGTGGATCCCTTTTCATGTGACATTCCTGTAGTTCTGTCTTTTTTGCTTTCGTCAGCCCACAAGGGCCTGCAAGTGGGTACCATTTAAGGTTACCTGGCGGCGCTGTCCATATTTAAGCGCTCGTCTGAGGAGTGTTCTTATTTCAAGATTCCTTTAATTTCTCAAAGGGCTCACTAATGTGTTTCCGCCGTCACCTTTCCAGGTGCCCGGTTGGGATTTGAACCTTGTTCTAAAATTCCTAATGGGTGCTCGATTTGAGCCTTTACATTCTTGTCCTTTGAGACTGTTAACCCTTAAAACTGTGTTTTTAGTTGCGGTCACTTCCGCTCGCAGAGTGAGTGAGTTGCAGGCACTTTCTGTTAAGCCACCCTTCACGGTGTTTCATAAGGACAGGGTTGTCCTTAGCGTTGGTTCGTCCTTCCTTTCTTCCGAAGGTTGTCTCAAAATTTCATTTAAGCCAGAAGGTCATTCTTCCGGCATTTTATCCTCCTCCACATCCTGGTAAGGAAGAAGAGAGGCTCCATAGGTTGGATCGGATCGTAGGAGAGCTTTAAGTTTCTACATTTCACGCATGTCCTGGGTCAGAGTGGACGATCAGCTCCTTCTAGGTTACGCTGGAAGGCGTTTGGGAAATGCTGTTACTAAGCAGACTTTGTCTGTATTGATTATCTTGGAAATTTCTGAATGTTACCGCTTGGCGGGTAAGGACCCTCCGGTAGGCTTACGGGCCCATTCTACTAGGGGTATGGTTGCCTCTACTGCCCTGCAGAGGGGTGTTCCTATTCGTAACATCTGTGAAGCAGCCACATGGGCTTCGGTCCATACTTTTGTAAGACACTGCTCCCTAGATTCTCTACATGGGCAGGCCTTTGGCAAGGCGGTCCTTTACTGTGCATTTTAATTGGGCATTCTAAATTTCTATATTCTTAATTATTTTCCCTCCTCCATACGTTGGTACTGCTTTGGGAGTCTGTCATAGATATGGAATACATCGGAGGACCCAATCCCCTCGAAGAACAAGTTACTTTCTTACCTGGTAACGTTCTTTCGATGGGATGGTCCGACAACGTATTCCATATCTCTCCCTCCCTACCTGCCCCGCTACAGAATTTCTTATGCGATTGCAGCTTATGTTTCTGCAAGGCTTTCTGTGGTCATACTGGCAGGAGATTGGTGCCACACGTTCTGGGAAAAAACTATAACTGAGGCTACGGGCGTCGTGCGTCCTACATATAACATCCCGTGACGTCGGCTCGACGGAGGCCCTCGAGGACTGCGTATCAACGTCATCGACGCAGACACCGAAAGATTTTCCGAAGCAGCACAGCTGTGGTGATTACGGTCATAGATATGGAAAACGTCGTCGGACCATCCCATCGAAAGAACGTTATCAGGTAAGAAAGTAACTTGTTCTTCTGTTTGTATACAAACTTGTGCTGTCTTCTCTTGCATATCAGCACTGGTTTCACTCCATTCTAATAGCGCTGATTGCTACTTTCCTCTGCTAATATTGGTCTTGGGTTATCATGCTTATAATCTATTGAGCCATCTCAAAGAAAATATATTATTATTGTACATTATTCATCGAAAGATCCAATTGCTTTTGGAAGACTTGCTGTAGTTTATTTGCCAGAATGATGTTCAGTGCATGGTGAAAATACTATCCCTTGAACACCAAGGTAACCAAAAACTCTCCCTATTTCTTCACTATGGTTTAAAAGACCAGTCCTCCATCCTCGCTGTGCTGATAAGTGTTTATAATGTAAATAATTCTATCATCTATTTCAGACACTATTTCCACCAATACAGCCCTGAACCTGAGCAGTGGAATATTACCCATGTCATCGTAGTTACCTTGCATGCTCTTCTATTCAATGATGTTCTTGTGTTTGTGCAATGTCATTTATATTTTGGATGAATATGAAATTAATCTCTTGTTTAGTAAAGCCGTTTAATCTATATAACTTCAATGTAGTTGCTTCCAAAATGTCTATTATGTACTTCTCTTTATTGTGATTCATCCCTATGCACCTATCTTGTCTTATTTCATTACCATTTACAGTTGTTCTCCTGAGTTGAATGACTTATGCAGCTACTCTACAGCATAGATGTTCCATCCCACTGTATATCGCAAGCTGGTCCAGCAAATTTTTCCATCTTTTCCATCTGCCATCTTATCTTCCGCAGCTCCTTTGCTTTGATCTTTACCTCACCATACCCTATCCTTCAACTGGTTTGCGATGCAGGGGTGTCTCCTTACCTAGGTTCACCACAAATCTTGCGACATGTGACAAGATGGTTACTTTTAATTCTTAGCTGTCAACACCTCCCTTGTCTGATTTTTGAAGGCATATTTACAGTACAGTCAGTCCTCTTGCATATGCACCCAGTTTGCTCAGTCTTTTCTGATTTTAGAGGGTATGGAGAGGCATTGTAGTGCAATGTCACAGCATGCCGTTGTGAATATGCTATAGTTATCATTCAAGTTCCACTTCTTAGCTTCATCTGAGGTGCATTATCTACCCCCTCTAGCACACCGCTGGGAAGTCCGATGACGTTTGCTTAACTCCTGGTAAGGACAAAGGGTTGCTCCACTATTTCCTGTGTCTTCAGTTTCATCCTGTTCTGCTTCGTTTCATGTATATTGTGCAGCACTGAAAAAATGCTGCCTTTCCATGGAAACTCTTGTGAGCTGGGGAATATGTAAGCATAGTTGATGTACAGTTCTCACATCTTTTGTTTAATTTCAACGAATTGGTGCTTCTGAAAAGGTTGTGTTTATAGTCGAGGAATATGCTTCTTTCTCCGGCATTCCAGCCCTATTAGCCTTCATTCCATTGTTTTCTGAAGGATTTTATTTTTGTAAGTTCAAAATTCTGACTATAATTGTTCATGTGTTGGGAAGTGGCAATTTCAGTTGTGCATGTTGGGAAGAAGACCAGTGGTTAAGATTACTTCTAAACCTTCCAGCCATCACCTCCTTTGTTTTTCTGATGTCACCACGAGTGGGGCGCGTATGCCCAGACGTGGGTCCCATGCCTTCTGGGCCTAGAGGCCCAAGTTACATCACTATGAAGACGGCAAATGAGGCCAAAACATGTCTCCAGTTGCTTGTGTTCTCGTGCAGAAGGGTTGTGATTGAGCAGTTCAGGCTTGACTACCCCTTTTGAGGTTGGACCAAGCCTAATTTGCATATGGTCTTTCCCCTTCTGTAATGGCTTAGCAGGTGAAGAGTGATATAATCGTCGCGCCTTGAAACACTTGTGTATAGGCGCGTTACAAATGCCATATCATATCATATAATGAACTTTCCAGCCATCACCTCCTTTATTTTGCAAGGAAGTCTTTCCCAGATTTTTGTTTTAACTATTTCTCATGGGAGGATTTTGTTCTAGTCCTTCAATTTAGGCCTATTGACCATTCTGTTCTTTCTGTGAGACTTTGAATTTCTGTAATCCCCTCACACCTGTAGTGCATTCTTTTGGAAAAGGCATTTACAGGCTATAAAATGGATCTACAGATCTACAATACTTTTGTCCAGCATAAAAAAATGAAGGGACTTGGGGGAATCCTCCTTGGGGCGCAAGACCTTTGACTAGTTAACTTCTGTGAATTTCTCATTTTCTCTTACTGTTCTTCGAAGATCACCTGAGGAGACCACTCCTCACCTGGTGTTGTCCTAACTATCTGACACTGTGGCTCATTCTGTATGATTTGCAGTACAAGTGGGTTCTCGCTGACGTAAAAAATAATTTGAGCTTGACAGTCAGTTGGCCAGCTTCCACTGGCTTAAAATTCCCTCAAAGTGAGACTCGTTCTCCCATTTGTTCCATTTTTGTCTGTATGTTCAAGGGCCTTCAGCAGCCACCGTTATCTGCTGCCCTATGTAATCACCACACTGTTGCCCACTTTGTCATTGACGACCTGCCTGAAACAATACTGTGTATGTCAGTAGTTTGCAAAGTTGTCCCTTCATATCTGCATGGTTTGTCAGAAACCACTCTGGCATGTTTATCTATTGCCAATAGCCTCCTCCAGTGATCCCAGATTTTTGGAATTGCTGATTAACAAGGTTATTTTATTTGGATTGTGAATAGAAACAAAGCAAACACTCCCCAACAGTGTCCAGTCCGTATTGGGTCCTTTTTTTGTGTGCAGAAAAGACACATGAACATTGTAGTGGCTGATGCAATTAACAGTTCTTTTTTAAGTTTGTATATGAAGCGCCTCCCTCAGGATTTGAAATCTTCCATACCATGTCTACTGTGCTACAAAGGCTTAGAGAGCTGGTTCATTTTGAGATATTTCGCAGTTGGTTCTACACCATAGGGGTCTCCAATGTGCTTCTGAAGCCTGAGGGAAACCTGTTTTTGACTGGAATTTAAGGACATTTGTCAGAAATCCCTTTAAGAAAGGCCAGACCTGCCATCAGATTTGTGACTTGGAGTCTGCTACTGCAATGTCTTTACTTCCTTTTTGTGTCCGACTATTGAGGTGCAGAATGATCAACCTTTTTGTGTTAAATCTGAAGCAGTGTTGGGGACCACTCTGCACCAGCTGCTTCTACGGATCTGGATAGTCTGCCTGTGAGAGTTTTGTTTGTGGGTGGACTGCTCGCTGTGTAACGGGCCCCCGTTTTGACCGTTCATTAAAAATGGGGACCCAAGACAATATCTGTCCCCTGCCGTAAATGTTAAGGATGCAGGTGACACCCCCGCAGCCTCTGCTCTTCATGTTCAGTATTTTCGACTTCAAATTGATCACAAAATTTCAAACTAATGGTAGTGACCGAATTCGGTCAAATCTACCATTCGTTCAATTTTTTTCGATCAAGTTGGGTAATACTGCAGCTACAAGATCCAAATTCCAGGTATACATGGATTGGGCACTGTGCCCTTTTATTCTTTGCTTTGTTGACTTGACCATGTTATAGCCAACACAACTGCTAGCCTCTTCATGAAATTTGTTACCAGACCACTTTCTTCTCACCCTCCTCGGATGTGAGTTCAGGGATATATGGGTCTGTAGTTGGTTTTCTAGGACCTTCGGTCTTTCTTATAGGTTAGTGTTCCATTCAGTGCATGTCTTTGATGCCAGTTCACCTTAATGGCAAGCATAGTACTCCACTCCTGTTGGTGGGCAGGTTCTCCTAGACTAGCCTTTGCTGTCCAGGTTCTCATTGCGGTCTACATTGGTACTTAATTTGGATTTCATAAAGGGTGTGTATTTAAGCAATATATTTTAGGCTAGTGCCTAAGAGTTCAAACTTCATGCCTACATGTTCTGTAATGGTAATCCCACAACATAACAAACCTGTGTTTTCAGTGTCCTCATTGGCAGGTCTATTATCAATATTATATAACTGGTTTATCTGCAGCGCACCTTCATAAAGTTAATATCCAAAGCAGGTTTTGAAGTGCTCCTTGGTAATGGTCGTTGCAGCTTCCTAGCATCCCTCTGGTTCCTTTCCAGCCCACTATTCCGCTTCCACTTGGACCACTTCAGCCCCTTTAATGCAATGTCTGACAAGCATGTAAGTATTTTGGACATAGTTCCAGAGTGAAAATAAGATGAACATTCAGAACTAGATCCATCTTGTACCAAGGCATACTTTTACATTCCATTCAGTAGGATATAAAGGTTGGGTGGAAGTAAAGGCTTTTCTTGCCTTTCAAAAAGTCGTTTTTGTCCCTCCCTTTCATTTGATGCAGTCTAGGGAGTCACACTACTCTGCAGACACCAGTAGCAAGATCAACCCAGAGCACAGACCCCACATGATGAGCTACTTTATTTATTGGTACATCAAACAAACTGGACAATTGTAGAATACTGCCTCGGAGTGATACGAGAGCTATACCATTCCAAGATAATACCAGGAAGAAAGTTAATCAGAACGCGTCCTCCCAACAAGTGAATACAGATGGTATTTTGATCAGCATCAATAGCAAGATTGGTGGATTATATTAAACTTTATGGTTGACCTCCCCACTGATATGCCGGCCCTTAGACCAATTGCCTGCATTGCCACGCTTTGTAGCATATGAATGCTTTAGGCAAGGGTAGGCATTTGGAAGTGGATGGATTCAGTTATGCAGGAAGGCCTGTGTTCAACTGTCTCATGTCATGAGGTCTGGTGCATTCCTTTTGATGGGAAGTAACATTGTGCAGCCTTTTACAAACAACCAGCTAACAAAATGCCATTTCGAGGTACAGAGAACCCAGTCACTTGTTGTGATCTTCAATCTGTCCGCATTGTCATTTCAGTGTCTATCAACCTTAATGTTTAGAGATCGATCAAGGTGCCTACCTGCAGAGGGAGTTGTTAAATTATGTGTAGGGTGATTTCTGAAGTATTCCCCATGTCATGGATTACATTTTGCTGCTGCATACCACCCGGAGCTTGAATATAGTTAGCTTGAAAAAAGCAGAGTTTTAAGTACATTTTGAAATGCTCAAAATGTGTTTTAGTTAGATGATGATGGACAGACCAGGGCATGTTAGTTGGCTGGCCCAGCTGAGAAGGATCTGCCTCCAAATGTTGTCTTTTAGCGCTGGGTCTACAGTAAGATAGCTGATGTGTGGAGATGAGTTTACAAGTGCCTTCCTTAAGAAGTTCTCCTGAAGAAGCAGCAGTATTTGCCCATTTAAAGCACGGTGCACAATGAAGTGTTATTTTATAAATAATTTGCTTCTGGACTGTGAGCGAGTGCAGCAAGTGAAGGACCTGCTCTGTTCATAGCATTCAATTATCTAAACTAGATGCGCCCCTAAATTTTGCCCACCTGTGTTGAAATACTTGGAAAGATGAAGGTAGACATGCATTCCATAGATAACCTGGGAAATACCCGTGCTTGAAATCATGAACTTCATGCTGAAATGGGCAGAATGGAAACATCTGTTCATATATTTAAAGTAAAAATGTCTGCTTAATGGCTTGCATTGTCTGTTGGAGCAACAAGAGGTCCACATAAATTACTAGTTGCAGGTTATTGACTGTTTTAACTGAGTTCAGTTACAACCCAAGGTGTAGATGCCAGGTCTTGCATTGCTACAGGTTTTCGGTGGCACCATCGGCATCATTGTGGAAACTGGTTCTATAGGAATGTATGATCTGGATCAAGAGAAAAAAATAAAGATTCAAATGCAGTAAAGCACTGAGTCGTTGGTATGCCATGTGTCTCTCTAGCAAATGCTGTGTTGAAGGGTAATCTAGCCACAGATTATCCTCTGGTTTCATAAATGAGTTTACCCACTGCAGGGTGATGTTGTGTGGGCCTGTCTGTAATCTGTTAAAAGGAATTGCGTAGTCAACAGTATCAAAGGCTGCTCAGTCACGCAACTGATTCTGGGCTCCAATGCCAAGTCCATCACCCTTAAATCGCCCCAGTTTGTGACCTTAGGAGCATGACTGAAGGAGATCAGCTGGAATCAGAATCTAGAATATTATGCTGTCGGGAAAAGGCGCCAGTCAAAGACTGACAGACATTGGGTTCAGGCAGGGTGTTTATGGAGCTACAAACCAGAGAAGGAAAGTTATGTGATGGAACTGGAATCCATTTGGGTGTGGGTGGAGAGGGAGGAGGGAAGAGGGGGGGGCCTTTAACTGATTGTGTTCACAGCTGTTCTGAATATATCTTAGAGTTTTAGGCCATGCCTTAAAAAGACCAATGGTTCTTCTTTTACAAGCAGCAACTATAAGACAAGCGATGTGGTGTTAATTATTTGTTGACTAACCTTTTAGGGCAGTTGCTTAAATTACTTGAAGATCATCTGAGAAGAAAGACAATTCCTCTTGTATTAGCCTGCCACACATGCAATCGCTGACCTGTCGGATGTATCGTATTTTAGGGTGCCTACCCATGGCTACCTATTGTCTGCTTAGCCAATCACATATGTAACATCTACGCAACCATACTTGACTGTGCCTACCTTGATTCCTACTGCCTACTGATTGCTCCCAGCCTGTCGCATCTCCGCTCATCGGCCATCCAGACTGCATTTGCCCTCTTTAGTCATGCACCCAAGAACCAGTCACTGGACTATGGTTTACCACAGTCTAATCATGGCCACTGCCCTCTCTCTCTCCTCAAAACAACCCCGTCACCTGACGACCCTCACCGTAACACTCTGTGTCACTGCAACCATCCCCGTACACACTCGCAGTGCCCTCCTCCAGCAGCAACCGTATATCACCCACCTCTCCCTGAGTAGCCTCAGCCCTTCAGAATGGATCAACCGCTTCGCAACCCCTCCCTCACCCTGGGCTCCATGCACAGTAGAGATTAGAAATGCTAGACTCGGCTCTCGATACCCGCCACAGAAAACCCCCCCATTGGAGAACCTGCCAGCCCGGCCCTCCACAGCACCTGCCCGCCAGCCACCTCCTCTTCCTCTCCCCACACCCCTGAAACTCTTAGATCGGATAAACACCCCAACATTAGAGGTGCACTCATCCATGCCCGATCCATGATCGGCCACGCTCTAGGCATCGTAAACCTAATTCTAAGCAATGACCTTCATTTCCTGGCAATCACCGAAACATGGCTGCACCAGGCGGCTGGCCCAGCACTATCACTAGCTATCCCAGATGGCTATTCAATAATGAGGAAGGATAGAGAGCATAGCAAAGGAGGCGGAGTAGCCTTTATCGCCGTCCTTAGAGCCTCCCCAATGGCCAACCCATTATCTATGGAGCTCCTCTCAGTCAAGCTCCCCATCTCAGCAACCCAAACCATCCCCATCCTCCACCCCCAGGTCACATTTCCTCCTTCAAGGAAGACATCTCTGGCTTACTGACCAACAACACTAAACCCAGCTCACAAATAATACTTCTTGGTGACTTCAACCTAGGTCTATCAGACCCGAATGACACCAATGCTGAATCCCTGGAAAACACCATTTCCGAACTCGGACTTAACCATTGTATCACCTCCACAACCAATAATAAAGGCGGAACCCTGCACTAGTTGGCAGAACTTAACTGCTCCACAACCATCCTCCAAAACCCCCTTCCGCATGTTCGGACCATCGTTTCATCTCCTTTATCATCAAAGGGAACACTCTGACTAGCCCCACCTGTAACACCGCCCTTCAAGTCCTCACGAGCAATAACCGCAACCTAACTCTTCAAAATTTGTGACCCCTGATCCAGAACATCCTCGAACCATCCTCCTTTGAGGACTTTGATACAACCGAACTACTGGATCACTACAACAATACCATTGAGGCAGCTGTAAACAGCATCGTCCCCATCAAATTGGCTAAAGCCAAACCAACAGCCCACCTCAACAAGTGGTTTACACCTGAACTCAAAACCATGAAGGATGCCAAAAGAGCAGCAGAAACCTGCTGGAAAAATTCCCCCAGCCCAAACAATAAAGCCCTCTGCACTGCAGCAGCCAGAGCTTATAAAACCGCCATGCTTAATGCAAAAAAGGAAACCTAGGACAACCGCATCCACAACGCCAAATCCAAAACTAAAAGAGCTCTTCAGCATTCTCAGAGAGCTAGAGTCACCTGCCCCCCCCTCGGAAACCTGCACTAAAGACGCAATCTGGTGTAAACATCCAGAAAACTCTTGCAGACAAAATCGCCCTACTCCAAGCTAAAATTGAACAAAAAAAGAGCAACCTGATCAAGAACACCTCCCCCAACGCCTTCCCCTTCGCTTTGAAAGCGGCCCCTAGGGTTCGCTTACGTCTATGGAAACAAGGCAAGTCACCACACACGATAGATACGCCAGACACAAGGTTGTATTCCCAAAGCTAGGGTTTATTGCAAAGCAAATAGTCTCAGTTGGCCAACTCGGTCTCACGCCCCGCGACGTGTATCTCTAGACCTCGAGGGACGTAAGAGCGTGAATTACGTACATCAGTTACTGATATACAAAATGCATATCATACAATCAGCTATGACATGTTTAACACCCCCCCCTTATTGGGTTTCTTTGAACTCGGTGTGATGATGGACACTTTCGACAATTATGACACCTTCAAACATCTATTCTAGTAACAATATGCAATTTGCAAGTGCGGAGGCATCTTTCAGTTGTTGATCAGAACACAGTGCTTCTGTTCTTGGAAGCGAGCTACATACGGGGGAAGAGTCACATTCCAGACCCTGCTGTCTATGAGGTGCTATTCGTGTCCTGGGAGCCGACACTCTCTACAGGGCTCAGTAAAGGGGGGCGTAAGAAGAGCATAATTCAAGACTTTAGCTGCTTTATTCTAACATTTTCTATCATATAACGAGACTGACTGGCAGCTGCGAAATGATTAAATGCCCTGCAGCTCTGCTTCAAGGCTACATTTGTGAGGGAGCCGGGCATGCCTTCCTGGCGCTGCCTATGTTGTGTTTCAACAAACTCTTGTTATCCTCGCAGTTGAGCAGTGTAAGCAGAAAATGTGCTGTGAAGCAATAAAAACAGAAAGCAATGAGCAATGGTTAGAAAACAAAATGGCAATCTTTGTTACATCAAAATGGTCGTTCATTGGCAAACTCGGAAACCTATATGTCTGTCATATCGTGCATGAGACGATTGGCCCACGGCCACCAAAATATGTTTGCCGTCAAATATGAGAGGTATCCATTTTTCTAGACTGACAGCTAAACATACCAGACTGCCCACCTTTCTCCTTCTCGCCAGTCTTGGCTAAAGAAGTTGAGAAAATCATCAAATGTCTCAAACCCTCGAAATGCCAAGGTGACTTCTGCCTGGCTACAGTCATCCAGGAAGGCGCTAAGCAGCTAGCCCCATTTCAGCACTAGTTAACTCCTCCTTCAAAATAAACACAGTACCCAACAACCTCAATGAAGCTTTGGTCATGCCCCTCTTAAAAAAAAAAAACAATCTTGATCCTAACACCCCCACTAACTACAGGACCATCACCACCGTCCCTTACTTATTAAAGATCCTAGATAGAGTAGCCCACCTCCAGATCCAGAAACACCTGGAGGATCACAACCTACTAGGACTTCGACAATCTGGCTTCATGCCCAGACACAAAACGGAAACAGCCCTCCTGGATCTCAAAATCCAAATGGATGTGGCGAAGGACAACAGTAAGCTTGCCATGCTCCTGCTGTTAGACCGGTCAACAGCATTTGACCTGGTCGATCACAAAATCCTTACTGATCACCTTTCTTCAGCAGCTGCCTTATCCAGCAACGCCTCTACCTGGATACAATCCTTCCTGTCCAACCGCACCACAAGGGTCTTTGCAACTTCAGCCTCTGTGGATCCGATCCCCATCCCCTGCAGCGTTCCACAAGGCTTGTGCGTTTCCCCAACGCTTTACAACATCTTCACCAAGCTCCTCTTTGACTGCCTTGACAACCTGGGTGTCACATATACCAATTATGCTGATGACACTCACTCAGGTTCTCATCACCCTCACCTGGGAGCTATGATGATGATTGTGAAAGAATCAACAAGATCTACCTGGAAATCCAGGCGTGGATGGCAGAACACTGCCTATGCCTCAACGGCGATAAAACTGAGCTTTTGATCGTCGGATCCCAAAACCGCCTGAACAAACTAGACCCCGATATGCCTCCATCAACATTGATGGAAACCTGATCAAAGTGGCCAAAGAGATCAAAACCCTGGGAGTCTACCTAGACTCCACACTCTCCCTTAAGAAGCAGGCAAACACAATTGTGTCCTCTACGGCCTACACTAGCAAATTAATTAATGCCTGCAAACAATTCCTCTCACCTAGTAGTTGCATCACACTAGCCAGAGCCCTAGTGTTATCCAAGATTGACTACTGCAACACTCTCTACCTAGGCACTTCTGAAGGGAACCTCAACAAACTCCAGGTCCTTCAAAATAATTCCCTAAGAGCAGCCTTAATTATACCAAGATCAGTGCATATTTCCAGCTTAAAACAGGACGCCCACTGGCTCCCAGTTCGGGACAGAATCTCTTTGCTCAATGGTAATCGCCCACAAGTGCCTATCAAACACTGCTTCCAAATACCTAGCGGTTAATTTCAACCTGCACAGCCCCACTAGACCTACCTGTACCATCTACTCGCACTGCCTAACCGTGCCAAGATTTCATCTGAAAAGAGCTGGAGGAGCAAGCTTCCCAGTGCTGGCTGCCAAACAATGGAATGCCCCCGCCTCGGCCTCAGGAAGGGAATCCGCATTCTGGACCTTGAGCGAAAGTCAAAGACTGGCTCACCCGTTCTCTTGTAAAAAAAAAAAAAAAAAAATCTCCTATGTATTTCTCTGTAAATCTTGTAATAATTGCCTGTACCTATCTGCATATCCTATTAAACCACCCACTGTATTCTCTGTAAATCCATGTCTCCACAATTCTGTAACCTCTGCATAAGCTCTAAGCGCCCAGTTACCCAAGGGTCCGGTGCGTGGTACAAATAAACTCTCATATGAATTTGAAGTCTCAACCATGCTTCAACCATGTAATTTGGAGAAATGTTAGTATTCTTTATATCGCCTCAGATTATCTCTGATTTTCCTAGGAGCAACAAACTTCTATAACACAGCTTTGCTCCAGCAGCGGACAGGGTGGGTGGCCGCCCACGCTGCCCCACCTCCCCCCTGGAACCAATTGCGCCCAGCTCTCCTGGCACCAAAAGCTGCCTCTGCTACTGCTATGCCCACTCGTTCCATTTTCCAAGCACCCCTTTTGAGCAGGACTCAAATCCTCAGTTAAGTGCCCTCAGAGACAGTACCTCTGAAGTGTTTTTCCCTGATTGCGAACGTGCAGTTGTTTTCCAGCTTCCTGCCAAAGAGGATTCTGCCCCTGGCCGAATTCCGCTCTGTGGACACACTTTTAGCTTCGAACACTGCTGAGCTCTTGCATACTCGTTTTCTTGGAGCAGTGTCTCCATAGGCCTTTAGGCGCACTAATCCTGAAACAGCAATCCGTGTCCAAGGAAGCAAGTAAAGTCTAGACTGGTACGGTGCATTGGTGTGTGCCTCTTTAGAAGAACACATCTAAGATGACCACGGTTTAGCATTTGTTTTTTCTTATTTCATATAGTTAGATGCATAGACAAAATAGGTGTTTAGAGTAGGCTAGCGGGAGGCAGACATATTAAGAAAATCTGAATTCTGCAAACTCTGCAGAAACAGTGTGACAGATGTCCATCTCAAGGGTGTGCCATTCTGAGCTTTTGGGATTTTTGCTGTGCGAAATGTCATCTGTTTTCATTCTGACAGTGGGTTTGGCCAAACAGGCCCCACTTTCAAAATGCTCCATCATGAAAGTTTAGTGCACACATTAATTCTACTGCGCTTGGTCTACTGACACACAAGCAGCTGCTATGTGAATTGACAGCATGGCAGCTACAGAGTAGAATATGCCTTTCTGAAACAGCCTGACTGAATAAAAATGTATTCCAGCAGCTATGTGCCAACTTTAAAAGTGCTGTCACCTATGTTACAAATACCTTTAGCTGCATCTCTTCACTGTCTGGTGGTAGTTTTGGGGTAAAGCCTGCCCACAGTGCCCATCCACTGAGTGAAGACAAGGTCTCCAAGGGGGGTCCAGTCCCTTTCGCTAACTTCTTCGGGGTAACATTTATAGTGACCTTCCAGAGGAAGGTCTGACTGCTGCTGAAAACTAGTCCACTGGGACTCTGCCTGCTGAAGTGGCAAAGGGTATCTGGTCAATCCGGTGAATACTATTTCATCGAACACCAATCCAACGAATTATAAGCATCGAAATGCCATTCCATTGAATGACCATTTCGTTGTCTAGAATTTGATGGATCCATCGAAATGTGTTATATTGGATTAGGGTTAGGGTTAGATTAATGATTGGGGTTGGGGTTAGGGTTAGATTTAGGGTTAGGGTTAGGGGTTAGAGGTTCGGGTTGGGGCTAGGGTTAGATTAAGGGTTAGATTAGGGTTAGGGCTAGGGTTAGATTTATGGTTAGGGTTTGGGTTAGCGGTTAGGTTTGGGGCTAGGTTTAGATTAAGGGTTAGATTAGGATTAGGGTTGGTGCTAGGGTTAGATTTAGGGTTGGGGCTAGGGTTAGATTAAGGATTACATTAAGGTAGGGCGGTGGGCGTGGGGGTTGGGAGGGCTGGGGGGGAACCCCCCCAATATACATAAAAACTTTAAAACGTTTTAAAGTTATAAAAAAAGCATTGAAATGCTATTTGTTACACGTAAAAGAGCATTTCCATTGAAACCGTCCTTTCATATTTTCGATGGACTGGTTTAGATGGAAATGCACTTTTACATGTTAAAGATAGCCTGTCAAAGCTTTGGCAGACAATGCTTTGCATTAGATGATTTGGTTTGTAGATGCTTTTTTTTCGCCGGATTGACCATAAACCGCGGCAAGGCCCTGCAACTGTACCTAGCAACCCTGCTAGCTGAGAAGGGTAGAAGACGCTCATCCAGTGAAGGGCCCACCAGCACCCCAAGGACCAAAAGAACCTGCATTTGGATCTCTCTGGAACTTGGAGCCGCTTCGAGTGTTTCAAACTCCTTCACGCCACTGTGTAAAGACCAAATAGAACTACCTTTGACACTCCTGACAATATTCAAGTGCCTTTGAACTAAACAGACCTGACATCCCCTGCATGTCCCAAGCCTCTTCGAGCCATTGTCACTTGATGAACGCACTCCTTTGTTGAATCCAGTCGAGCCAGCTCTCTGCTGAAGCTCTGCCTTCCTTGCATCAGGCTCCTCTTTGAGCTGTCGAGTGAACCCGATTCGACATTGCCTGCCTGTCCCAAGCTCCTTGGATCCTGAAGCCGTTCTTGCTTGTTAAACAGGCATCGCTTTGTTGAATCCCGTCGAGCAAACTCAAACCCAACTCGATGAGCAGGAAAGCGCCCACTTACCTGGCTCGAAGCCGTTGAGATCCTGATAGATGATAAAAGGTAAAATAGGTAGTTCTTACCCCCTGGCCTTGTTCTTATGACACTTGTCCATGTTTAAATAGTTTTTCTGCCATTTTAGTTTAACTGAAGTTTTACTTTTATAAAGCCTGCATAGGACTTTTTCTTTATCTTGGTACTTACTCTGTACTATTGTTTTGGATGCTTCCATGCTGGCTGACACCCACTTAACGATTATAGTCTGCCCTTTGCCCATGCTACCTTAAAAAGGTGAAGGAGATATGCCATTTGTACTGTTATTGTAGTGTTATGGGTTGAGTAAGAGATTAGAAACCCCTGTACTGTTGCTGGGCAGTAGTCATTTGATCACAGGTGGCTTCATGTTAAACGTTTAGATTAGTCAGCAACATCTTAGCTTGACAACAACCTCCTAGAGATCCAAAATGATAATCTGTGCCTTCAGTAATTCACAAGGAGCTCCAGAAAAAGTATTAATTTCTTCATCCAGACCACACGAGTGGCTGCCAAGGTAGCCTAGCCTTTGATGGAGGATTCTTCTGAAGGTGCCCAAGCTTGTACCTCTAGTAGTAATCCTTGGTGGTTCTTTCTTTTTCGTTCCATTCCCTATTTCCCCAACTCCTCTCCTCCTGTTACTCACTGCAAAAGATCTGATTTCGAACAGACTTTGGGCATCGCATTGTGGGGGCTTGTGGGGTATAGATGCCTCTGCAGTGGGTTCATCAGCAAATGTGTACTGTTAGGCCTAACTTGCCCTAAGCTAAGGTGGAATTTCCCTAACTAAAGAAACTATGTTTTGTCTGAGTCAGTAAGTTCAACTTAAATGTCTGTGTCCAAAACCTGTACGTGCCCTTGCAATTAAAGCTGCACAATGTGTAGGGATGACAGCAATAAAAGAAACAACGTTCCAAATACATTTCTGAGCTTCTTCCAGCTCTTGGCTTTACTTGCCAGCTCCCCTTCCCCAAGTTCAAACTGTTCAAAAAGGTATCTGGGCTCCACTTCCCCAAGAAGACAACACAGTTCCAAAAAGACCTTGGGGTTCCCTTCCCCAAGACAACACAATTCCAAAAATGCTTCAAAGTTCCCTTCCCCAATTCAACAACTCTTCCAGCTTGTAAATTTAAAACCAGTTTCTTAGTTTTCAAAACCAGTTCCAAGCCAACTTTATAATCTTTCAGGCTCTTCAATAGTTCATACAGATTGCTCTCTTTCTCATTCACTTCAGCAATCCCATTCCAAAGTGTAGGCTATTTATCTTTACTTTCCTTGACTTTTTCCAAGCAGGGTAACCTCTGTCTAGGCGCAGTTGTCGGACCACGCGGTTCACCTATTGCAGGTCACAGAACTGATAACCCTTGGCGCACTCTGTTGGCTTTTAGCATTCTTTAGGTTTTCTTGTTAACACAGGTCTCTCTCACTGCACCTGTGTATTGGGTAACATTCACTTTGGTTCTCCTTGGTAGTCTCTTGGCTTTGCCACAATGTTTTCTTCCACACAACTCACTCTGTGGTGCTCACTCTTTTCCACTAGTATTGCTGAGTGCTCAGCACTTGCTTTTAACTTTATTCATAAAGATTCATCATTTGCCTTTAAGTATTCACTTTTCACGTGGTTCACAAACATTTCCTTCATAAATGTTCATTACTTATGTTTCACACTTGTTTTCTTTTCATTTGTAAGCTCATTGGTGCTTTCCTTTAATTCGGTTTTCAATAATACTTGCTTCATATTCAAGTTCATTTAATTTCAATTCACAGCTTGCTCGTTCCAAAACCCCTGCCTTGAGGTTCAACATTATTTTGCATGACCATATGCCCAGCTGTAGCCCCAGGAGCACCCGGGTATGAGTGTTCCCGCTATTTCACTCACCATTACTCGGGCGTTAACGCTCTTCTTTCTTCTGGCGTCCTTCGGCTCCGCTTGCACTTCCCGTAAACCCGGTGAGCAGTGCTCGCCTTTTCGAACCTCACTGCGTGTTGCTAGTAGCTCTGCTCTTCACTCGCAGATGCTTCCGGTGGCCTGCAGTACTTGGTGTCTTCCGTGCCATAGCATCTTGGTGCTGGACTGCCCATGTGGGCGGACAAAGACTGATATGCAAATTGTTAGTTCCCTTCTGTGAAAGGTACAGTGAGCTAAAGTGTGGCTGCGGACTCTCGAGTGGGTACCTTTCCGAAAGAACAAGTCATTTAGCCGTGTTCATTCTCGCAGAGGCGGCGCCTATGACTATTTATTTTTTATTCTCTTAACATGCCTGACCCTCGCAACAGCCTTTTTTAGTCTCTTCCTCGTTTCAGTACCAGAGTGGTGTAAATTAATATTAGTTTGTACAACTCCTAGTCGCCTGTTGCTCGTTCCGATACTAGAGTGGTGTGACGGAGTCGAAGTAAGAGTAAATGACTGGCAATAACATATGAAGGTAGGAGGGAGGGTAGGGTAGTGTTTATTCTTACAAGGGAAAGGAGGATGCCATGTCTTGCCCAAAGACATCCTCTCCCCAATGTCCCTCCACCCAAGTGATGCTCCCTCTCATCTCCACCCCCAGGATCGGGATCCAAGAGTGATGGTCTTTCCCTGGCCACCCGAGAAAATGATCCGATGGAAGTAGATGTGAGGAGGCCCTCAGGTTCCTCACAGAAAACTCTGCAATTCATTGGCTTGTCAGCCCACACAGTGCCTTTTATAATGTTACTGTTGATGGTGAGCTTGTGACAGATGGTTACATTACCAGGGTTAGCGTCCTTTTATTTAGAAAAGGTGTTGAGATTGTGAGGCAGAAACCACACAATGATAACTTCAAAGAGTAGCAAGGAACAGTCAGTTTATTACATTGCAAATTAAAAACGAAGCCTACAGCAGCAACCTACCACCCCTCACCCATTTTGTATTTATTTTATAGAGCAAATCATGCAATGATGGGGAAACCTGATCAATAACAATCTCCAAGCAACATTTACTTTTCCATCAAATAGTATCCTACACGCCACTGTCCATTGTTTGATATGTTGCTTCCCAGCGCCAAGGCTCCGCACCCAGAGTCAGAATATTATTGTGCAAGCAGCCCTAACCGATAAAGCATCCATCACTGGAATACATGCACCTGTAAATAAAGGAAATTGTGTCGAAACCTGGGAATTCGTCCCCTTTCTCCAAGGGGTTGCCCATCCCCTTTGGGATTAGGGAGGTGAGCCTGCTAAGCTTAATACCCCTAAGGGGACAAGGCAAGCAGGATCTCACTGAGGTGTGATCCCTCCCATCTCCTCTTAGATGACGGGAAATCCCAAATAGGAATAATTATCCTACGCCAAAAAGATAACGCATGTCTTGCTTATATGGGAATTGGATGGTTCACTGACTCCATACAAGAGTGGTTGACTTGTCTTCTGACTCCTTTCAGACACCATCCATGCCTGAATTGAAAACGCGTGAACAAACACTCCCCTTTTCTTGGTGGAGAAAAAAGATACAATCCACAGTGATTGAAGAGCAAATTGCCTCAGGAGCAGCAGAGGCGGGAAGACCTCATGCAAGGTGTCTCCAGTGGAGGCAGACCGAAAACCGGCGGTTGTTCCGCCGCACAGAGAGGAAGAAGCTGGGGACACCAGTAGAGTCTCGCATCGAGAGACGGACAGTGGCCCGAGGCGTTTTGTTAAGATTTTCCTATGTTCAAAGTGGTATGAAAAGAATCCACACTATAGTAGGCTTTTTGTATGACGGACTTACATTTTTCTTTTTTAATTGTAGGATATCCTGACGACCATCATTAAGGCTTTTTTTTCTAGTGTAGGACTTCACATAGTAGGGACAGAGTATGATTTGAATCACTTAACATTAAAGAATCCTTAAGAAAAAGACTGTCTCCATCGCTTGATTCTGATTTTCCACAAAACATACAACAATGGAATGTATTTACAATCCCACACTCATTAAAAGGTGTCGTCAATCCCGAGAATAAAGAATTGCATCTCTTTACTGGGACATAGTGGTGCTGGAAAAACCAACATTTAGCGATGTGCATAAGTATTTATTCAAGCACACCACTTCTGCACATAAACACATGAGCAACCAGCCTCAACTGTGACCCGTCATCAACTGTCAAACCGTAAATGCCCTAATCCCAGAATTCCACATATAACAGTATTATATCCTCTAGGAGCCCCTCCGCTTACACTTCAAGGTTTCATGGTGCAGGGTAAGAACCCCCCCTCCCTCCAACAGTAACAATGATGCGCATGTTAAAAACAGAAGCATGATAAAACCTTCTGCATGTTTGTCACCAGGAACACGAGTTTCTGACCTGTTGACCTTTATTATTCAATAAATCTTGTATATGGTGAGGATTGTGTGTCTTTGCGCTGGTTGCTCCCCGGTTTGCTCCATACCATGCTGTCCTCATTCACCCCAGCATCCATAACATTTGTCCTGCACTCTACTTCTAAGCCGTTCGCAGTCCTAGCCTTCAGACCACTCTTCATGATCACTCGCAACCCTGTTAACTCTACCTTACTCATTTGGACTCCCATACTCTACTAGTAGGTCTAATTCAATATCCTTGCCCACCGATGCGTTTGCTGCTGCACCACACAGACCTATCACTCTCTCTACTCCATGTCTTTCCATGCTCTGAAGGGACAAATCCACAACCCGCTCGGATGACCTTGTCCGTGGGCCAGTATAATGGTAATACCTCCTCCATGGTTCAGGGATTGCAAACTCTAAATCTGACATTTAACTCCACATTTTTTGCACCCACTTCAGCGTACTCATTCTCTTTATACTTCTATTAATGCAACCACATCGGATTACATAGTTGAAGGACTTTAAAAAGTCCTGTAAGCCCCTCCCTCTTTTCAAACGCAATCTCAGGGGTCTTCGGGATGAGCTGTTTGTTTGGCCTGTGGATTTTGTTTCACTGCGGTGTAATGCCTGCTTTTCGAGTGCAAGGTAAGCTCTGTCCTCCAATAAGTTGAGTAATCCGCTGCATTTCTCAGTCATTATTATTATTTCTTTTTTATTATGGTATTTCTCGAGCACGGATCTAGCATCGAGAGTGCTTTACAGAGGAATACACCCATACAGATGCATAACGCAGCACTTTACAGAGGTGTACGACATTACAGATGCAGCACAAAGCACTTTTTAAAGGTAACGGAACAGACATATGGTGGGTGGTAGGATACAAAGGAGAGGTACAGCTTTAGCGGGTGGTTAGAAGGAAAGCGGGCAGCATCTAGCGAGTCAGGTGGTGTAAGGGATGACGTGATGGCATAGGGGTTGAGGAACAGAGACTCCTTGAAAAGGTGGGTCTTGAGTCCTTTTCTGAATTGTAGGAGCGTGGTGGTGAGTCTGATGCCGACAGGGAGAAGGTACCATAGTCTTTGGGCGTAGGCAGAGAAGGCTTGTTTTCTGGTCCTTTCTGTTTTGCAGTGGCAAATTTCAAGTCTTCACGTGTCCTGACTTCTAGTGGTGCACTGTCCGCCAGAGATGCTGAGTTTTATTGAGTTCGTTTTCTGCCACAGGGGATTCTGGGAATTGTATCCCCCGCCCCCAAGCTCCTTCACTTTTGGGAGTTGTCCCTGGTTCCCCAGTCAGGGTCACAGCTGCCCTTTTTTGTCACAGCCTGACAAGTACGCCTTCATATCCTGCAATGTCAACTGCACCCCATTCATCAGGAAAGCCGCTTCTTGAATTCCCTCTGTAAAAATCGGTATATGACATGCAGTGTTACATGTTAAACAAACACCATCTGAAATCATTGCAAGCCACCAGGACTATAGTAATGCTTTTCTCTTTTCCAAGTAGATCCATGGAATCAGTTAAATTCAGCCTTCGCTAAGAATCCGCCTTAACGGGTATTGGAAATTGAATTATATCTGGGGTAACCTGGTTCTAGTTCTCGTCACTTATAGTACACACTCCACAGCAATGTATACCTCCGCATCCATGATGGACCAGCAATAACTCTAGTTAAGACACCATTTTATAATTCTCCGGCCCTTCATCGGCTAAAGCTACTACTCCCAAAGTCGTTCTTCTCCTCTTTCTTATGGAGTATGATATCGGCTCTTGTGCCTGCTACTGTGGTAGCAGTAGATTCACTGCTTCTTTGTCCCATTGAAAAGAACTTGCAATGTTTCAGGGCTAGATTTGTCGTCTTAACAAAATATTCCTTAGTTTCTTAATGGTAGCACCAAATGTGTTGACGGTCACATTAGCACCCGCTGCTTCACTTTCTCCTGCTTGTACAATCACTGGTATAGGCTCAGGATATGAAGGTTTTTGTAAATGCATAGACCATCAGCACTCATACAGGTCATAAGTGTGGCATATTTCTAATCTGTCAAATTGGCTCGCTCACTAGCTTGCACATAAGTGAAACTTGCATTTCCATACCGCCCATGGGATGGACAGTTTCTGGAGAGCATGTAGAAAACACAGCAGAGGTACCGATTTAGTTTTATCAACATTTTTTAAAATTAACTTTTGTTGCCTGGAACCTTATTCCAGTTAGTTTCCGGATTACCATTTCAGTGGGACACTATTGTCACATGCTTACCTGTGTGGCTCGGCCTCAGATAGGCCACCATAACCAGTGGGATTCAGCCGCAATGGCCCTTTGCTCTTCGCTCACACTGGCAAGGTTTCTGTACCACTCACTGTCTCAGTGGGGATCTGGAGGGGTCTTAACAGCTGCCGCTCATTGCCACCTGTGCTATTGAAGCACCAGAGTTATGGGTACATGGGCAAGTGTTTGTTTATGCAAGCACTCCACCGAAACAATTGAGAAACTGGCCTAAGCAGTGACCATTTGCACCCTGGGAGAGGAGTGGGGGGTGCAGCCAATCAGATTTCGCAGGAGGCAGGCTGAAATCTCTGATCTCAGCCTGTGTTATACGGAACCCGCAGGCTGCCTCCCTGTCGCTGGCTGCAATTTTTTTTTTTTTCGAATATACCTGAACCCCCAACCTCCTCCGCCCTCCACTTGCCTTTGGCAGCCTTCTTGGGAAAGGCGTCCCGTTGAACGGAGGAACATTTTTATTTTTTTAAGCAACCCCAGTTGCTGCTTTGGTAACCCGGGGTGCTAATGGCCTTAGCACCCAATCCGGCCCCCGAGTTAAAGGCCCAAGCGGAAACTCCCAACCAGAAAAACACTCTGAACTGCTTGCTGGTTTGGAGATCACAAGGCATCAGTGGACTCATCCTATGGTTGGATAAGGCTTCAAGTTTCCTTAGCCCTTTATTCTCCTCTTCGCCTCCATCCCCACGTAAGGTATGCCTGGAACCCATTTTGGAGAGCCGGAAAACTCCTGATCTGGTAGAAATTGTCCCGTGGAATAAGAATAAGCACACTTCTACATGCTGTAAACAATACGCATCCGAGGAATGCAAGCGAATTGTTGGCACCTGGAAGAGTTTGTACCAGAGAGGAGAGTCCTATTTGTTGAAATAAAAAAGACCCTCAATCGTTGTTCAAAATGATAATGGTGTACTAGAGAAAAAGCAAACATAAAGCAATGGGTGACATTGAGACGTTTAAAAATCTACTTTTTCATCAAAGTGTTGGACACGCAGCAACCTTTCAAATCTAATTAATCCTTGGGTGATGGGAGTTTAGGATAAAACGTATAAACCATCCTGGCAGGCAGTAATTTGCAGTTGTGAGCAAAAGGCTGTAACATGTTAACCAAATGCTCTCCTTTTTCTTTTCTTCCCGGTAGTAGAAAAACTCTAATAAAATGGACCTGAAGTCCTCGACCAAATGCTTATTTTACCGTTTTTCAAAAATAAGCAAGTTGATGCAAGATAACTAAAGTCTGCGTAGCAGCCTGAGAAACTTTGAGCAAGGTCAGAAACGCAGAGTAATCCAATAGTCAATGGCAAGGTGCTAGATGAGCATTAGTGAACTGTTGGTCTATTAATCTTTAACACATTTTCTTCACTTGTTTACCGATAAAAATTTAACACAATTTTCAAAAACCATGTGCTTGTTTTAAACTATGCATGTTTTGAAGTGGACGCATTTTGGTTTTATATTTTGTTATTTCTGTAAGCAAGTAACAGATGGCACAATGCAATATAATGAATTTGGAATATAATTTGTAATTAAGATATGTACTTAGACATTCCTATATGATTATGATTGATGATGATGATTAAAGACATTTCTTCAACTCTCACCAGGGGGAAGAGGGTGCTTGTCCATACTGTAATAAATCAGTGTTATTTTATATCAACAAGTAGTATAGAAAGGGATTTAGATGTTCCCTGCAGCAAATATCTGAATATGCACTATTCAGCATCACATGCAAATTTCAACTGTCAATTTGGGGAGTGGCAAGAGCATTCAAGTGGATGTTTTTTGTTCTCCCTCCTAATCGGCTTGGGATCATCCAAATACATATTGGTTTGCTTCCCCTCTGAACTTGAAGTACAATGATTTTTCTTCTTGAATGGGCCTGGATTTTATGCCCAACTTGGGCACCTTTTAGTCTTCACTCCCAGAGGTAGTGTTGAAGCTCAGACAGTCCACCACTTGTCGCTTTATTCTGGTGGTCCCTGGTTAGCCACATTATTTGTTCATGCTACTTCATCCTGCCTCTAGATAATTGTCAGCAACACTCGCTAGTTCTCTTCTCTTTCCCTCAAATGTATAGTGTTGGTGTGTTGCACCGAAAAAACTGTTGTATGGCTCTCTGTGGTTACCAAAGGAAAACCTGCACATCGTAAAGTGTCTAACACTGCAGGGTGTCTGTAAAAGACCAAGTGGCTTTAAGTTTGTCATTGGGATTTAGACAAAACATTAAGTATTCCAGATCCTTCTTATTATTATGTTTTGACATTTGTTTCCCAATTGTGGCAGTATGCTAAAACCTTGTACATTTTGTCTAACCAATAAAAAATATAGATTCTGAGTAGGAATGTTTTTCTTTGGCGAGTGCTTTTAGTAAATAGTTATTTTCAGAAACGTCTACACTTGCTTCCCCCTGTACAGAAGTCCCATGCAATTGGGAGTCTACATTTTTGTTTTGGTGTTACACAAGCCATTTGAGCAATTGGATGCCAGTGAACTCATAATCACGTGATCTGGACAGCTTTTTCATGTTGCTGTAACACTTGCCAAGACAATTAATAGGTTGAAGACACCTTCCTTCTGTGAGCTTCAGCAATACCAAATTAGTGAAGACATGTTCTTTTTCCTCTACGAGCAGTGAAGTGTTCCATCAATATAATTAATCGAACCCCAGAAATCGTTAATGCATGTGGTTGGAGGCAATGACGATCCTCCCAGTGTATGCCCTAATTGGCAGCACAGTTTACCGTAATATTTTTGAAATAATCTGCATATATGTTCTTGCTTTTAACCAACTTTTTACAATGATGTTGCCTAGCCATTGCGACTGCTATTTGTGCTTGTTTACAGAGGAGACAGTTAATTTCTACTTGAATGGATGACAAAGCTAGTTTAGATTTGACTGGCATGTCAGAGGCGCAGCTCTGTTTTAGGTCTTTTGTAAAGTTGGTTTTTATACTGACGCATGCTTCGATTTAAAAGAGACTGCTTTGCCTCACTACTGAATGCAGTCTTGGAGTCAAAGCCTCCTTGAGATCACGTGAGTGCCACACGAGCAGCCCATGATGGTTTGGTTTTAAGGCAGACTGCGGAAGATCTTTCACACAACTGAGGCATGTGGTGTTGATGTAGGGACTTGGACGATGTCCGTGCTAACGAATCAATTTGGATTAGAGCGAGCTTAACTGCAACAGCCCTCTTTAAATCACACACAGCAGAAACTTGAAGTTGATGCCAGTGTCCAGAAAGATAGGGTGACTGCAAGGGGGTTTTGACAGTTGCCCTCTTCAGAATATAAGGTGGCCAGAAAATTCTCATTTTACGTGCCAAATGTCACTTGTAAACCCATCGTTCTTCATAATCATTGGCGTTTTTAGGGAATGGCAAGCCGCACCTGATCTAGCGCATCAACTAATGACAGTTCCGACTTTCAGGCGTGCATGCCAGAGTCCATTTTCCTAAAACGGATGCTGCAAAACCGAAGCATGTTCTTTCCATTTAGTGAAAATCTCAGTGTAGATTTGAAAGGCAAATAAATTTTCAAAACAGTTGAACAAAACCTGCTACGGTCAGCTGTGATATTGAGAAGACTGATCAGAAAACCACTTAAATCGGACCTTTCACCAAATTCTCAGCTAAACACTGTACTGCATAAGTAGAAAACAACCAAAAATCATAGTACTCCTAAAGCCTGGTATCACTGCAGCTAAAAGAATCTGCAGGTCCTGTTATCGCATAAAGATTGACTTTCCCGTTAAGATCATAGATGTCATTTTGTGTATGGAATTTTCCTATCGCCTTAATCTAGCTAGCAACAGACTGCTCTATATAAGGGCTGGAATTATACAGAGTAAACTCTTTTTGTTACTAGCCAGGCAATACGACGCTCTAGTTTCTGGCAAGGAATGAAGATGCTTTGATTGTCAGGTCACTAGGAGAGGCAGCTGCTTTGAAGATTGGGACCTTCGAAGGGATTGTGTCCTCCGACGTATTCCTTATCTTAGATAGAAATCCTTCAGCTTTGCTGGCCTCGGAAAATTTTTTCGCCAGAGGGCGCTGCGCGTCGATGATCGCCGAGTCGATGACCCTCGACGGCCTCCGTGCCGACGTCGACGTCATCCTGCCTATAAAGGCCGCGCGCAGCGTCCGTTGCTCAGTTCCGTTTTTCCGCGCTTCGTTGTGCCTCGGAACACCGTTGCTCAGTTCTCGATATAATATCTAACCTCGATATCGATGGCATCCTCCTCCGACCCGACGACCCCTCGGTCCGGTTTCAAAAAGTGCCGAGACTGCGGGAAGAAAATGTCGTTGACGGACCCTCACAGGGTCTGTTTGTGGTGTCTGGGAATCACGCACCAGAGTTCGGAGTGTGAGGAATGCCTTTCCATGACGGCGAAAGCCTTGAAGGAGCGTAGGGGGAAGCTCGAGAGAGGTAGGTCAACTTTAACTTCCTCGAAAGCTTCTTCGGTAGAGTCGAGACGTTCGTCTCCTCACCATAAAAAACACTCTCGTTCTAGATCACGAAGTGGCTCCCACCACTCGTCGACATCGAGACACTCGAAGAAGAGACGTAGGAGATCCCCTTCGTCATCTTCGTCGAGTTCTCCTGAGAGAGTTCATTGCCCCACAAAACGCAGCTCGCAAGCTGAGTGGGAGGAATTCAGGAAAAAGATGCTAAGCGTCTTCGAGAAAGCGGCCTCGTCCCCCTCGAAGACAGCTGAGGGTGATACCCCGGGTAAAAAACCCAAAAAATCTAAACGCCGCGAGTCGCAGTACCCGGCGGAAAAGTCAACCCGAAAGCGCCTCGAGCCATCGGGAGATAAAGCATCATCGACGCCATCGTCGAAAACTCCTTCGAAACAGAGGTCGGCGCCATCGACGCCGTTGTCGAAGGATTCATCGGCGCATCAGTCGATCGAGTCGACGCCGACGTCGACGCCGATATCGACGCCGGTGAAGGAAAGAACCACGGCTACTCCACAGCCAACGGTTAGACAAAAGACCTCCGACTCGACGCCGAGAACGTCGACGTCGTTCTCGAGCAGGACTCCGATCCTTTCGAGTTCCTCGAGGCCTAGTACACATTTCTCGACGCTTTTCACGGCGCCTTCGAGTACTTTCACGTCGGTGTCGACGACATCGACGTTTTCAAGGCCTGTGATGATGGCTCCTTCTGCATTGGAAATGGGGTTTATACCATTCCAAAAACCAAAGTATCCCCCTTTAACCTCGATTTTTGAGGAAAGGGAGGATTCAGACCAAGATATTGATTTACAGAGGACCACATCACCAGAGCCAGAGACTTTCGCCTCTGAGGAAAGAGGATTAAAAAATCTTCAGGATGCACTTCAGGAAGCTAGTGGCTTGGACACTTCTCCTGAAGCAGAATTTATCAAACCAGACCCAGGAGAACATGCGGAGACTCCATATAGAGCTCTGATGTCTAGAATCATAGAATTTATGGGTTGGTCTGCACCTTCTCCTGCCTTTCAGCAGGATGACCTCACTGACATACTGGACAAGGGCCCACAGGAGGATCCTGTGGTTCCATTTCACTCTGCTCTACAGAGAAGGATTTTGACAAACTGGGAAACGCCGGAAATTATCCCGGCAGTAAATAAAAAACTGTCAACAAAATACAGGGTGGCTAGTTCTGACCCTGAATATTTGTCAAAACACCCTACTCCTGAGAGCTTAGTTGTACAGGCTGCAACCTCATCAGGCAGCACATCTGCATACCCCACTGCTCCGCAGGATAGGGATGACAAAAAGTATGATGCCATGGCTAAGAAGGTTTTTTCTGCCTGTAGCATGGCGTTAAAGTCTATTAACGCGACCTGTACGCTCGCTAGGTTCAGCCACACCCTTTGGGAGTGCGCTTCATCAGCGGCTGACTGCCTCCAAGAAGGAGAGGAAAGGGACGCATTTTTAAACATCATCAGGGATGGTAAAGATGCGATGTGCGAGACCCTACAAACTGGCCTAGATTCTGCTGACAGTATCAGCAGGGCCATGGCGGCAAGTACCACAATCCGCAGGCATGCGTGGTTGAGGAAGTCTGGTTTTGCCTCTGACGTGCAGACCAGGCTTTTGAATATGCCCTTTGACGGTTCTACCCTCTTTGGAAAGAAGGCGGATGACAGTTTGGAGAAACTGCAAACGTCCAAGGCAGCAGCCAAGTCATTGGGAGCTGCTATCCGTCAGAATACCTTTCGTCCTTCGGGATCATCGTGGAGAGGACGGTCCTTTCGTTACTATTCCTCATATGGAAAGGGCAGAGGACGACCGGCTCAAAGAGGCCAAGGAAGATTTACCCGTGGTGGACGGGGTAGGGGAAAGAAAGCCGCACCCGCAGGAGCAGGAGCCACTTTACCTTCGGCAACTGCATCAGCCGCTTCAAAACCACTCTGAGGTCTCCCCTCACAGAACACCAGTAGGGGGCAGGTTAACTCACCATCTGACGGAATGGCAGGCTATTACGTCAGATGCTTGGGCTCTGGAGACAGTGGCCCAAGGTTACTGCCTGCCCTTCCTACATATCCCTCAGAGTCATCCACCGGGGAACAACCCTTTGAAGCTTCCAGATCCGCTCCTCTTGCAGGAGGTTTTAGACCTGCTAGAGAAAGGTGCCATAGAACTGGTACCTGTAGCGGAAAGGAACAAGGGTTGGTACTCCCCCTACTTCATAATACCGAAGAAGGACGGAGGACTGAGACCCATCTTAGACTTACGGGAATTGAACAAATTCCTCCGAAAGGACAAGTTCAAGATGGTGACTCTCTCTCAGATCCTTCAGGCCCTCCAGCTTCAGGACTGGTTGGTATCTCTAGACCTCCAGGACGCTTATTTCCATGTGCCGATCCATCCCAGGCACAGGAGATACCTGAGGTTCGCAATTGGCAGCTCTCATTATCAATTTCGAGTTCTGCCATTTGGGCTAACCTCCGCCCCGAGGGTCTTTACCAAGCTAATGTCGGTTGTGGCTGCAAGTCTAAGGAGGGAAGGGATTCATGTCTACCCTTACCTAGACGATTGGTTGATCAGAGCTGTATCTTCGGAACAGGTTCAGAGACAACTAGATTATGTTTGCCACTTCCTTCACAAGCTGGGCTTCTCCCTCAATTTAAAGAAGTCACAGATGATACCATCACAGAGACTCCAATTCATTGGAGCAGTCCTGGACACTTCCCTGGGAAGAGCCTTGCCACCAGAGGTGAGGGCTCGAGATATTCTGCAGATGGTCATCAGATTTCAGAATGCCCAATATCTCCCAGCCTACGACTTTCTGAGGTTGCTAGGCCTCATGGCATCCTGCATATTCCTCGTGCCGGAGGCTCGCCTGAGAATGAGATCCCTCCAGTGGGCACTGAGAACTCAGTGGTCACAGTTCTCAGGAAGGATGACAGATCTCCTTCGGATCCCGGTCAAAGTAGCCCGAGACCTTCAGTGGTGGGCCTGTCGGGAGAACATCCTGAAAGGAGAAATGTTTTGGCAACCATGGCCGGAGATAACAGTAGTCACGGATGCCTCACTCACGGGGTGGGGAGCTCACGCCAACGACTTGACCATCAGCGGTCGTTGGTCTCCATCGGAGTCCAGACTACATATCAACCTGTTGGAGCTGAGAGCCATCAGACTAGCGCTGAAGGCTTTTCTGCCGTCTGTACGGGGAAGAAACGTCCTAATAATGACGGACAATACAGTGGCCATGCACTACCTCAACAAAAGAGGAGGCGTAGGCTCACTACCACTGTGCAGAGAGGCGATGCAGCTCTGGTTTTGGGCAATTCAGGAAGGAATCTCTCTATCGGCAATTCACCTAGCCGGAGAGAAGAACTTGACAGCGGACGCTCTGAGCAGGCAGAGCACAGTCTCTCACGAGTGGGAGATAGCTCAGGAAGTCCTTCAAGAGATCTTCGCCCTTTGGGGAACCCCTCAAGTGGATCTGTTCGCCACCAGTATCAACAGGAAGTGCGACAGATTTTGCTCAAGGGAATTTCCCCCGAGAGGAGCTCTAGGAGATGCGTTCGTAGTGGACTGGGAGTTCCCACTTCTGTACGCGTTCCCTCCGGTCCCTGTCATTCCTCAAATGATCAGGAGGTTGAGAAGGTTTCGGAAGACCATGATCCTAATTGCCCCGGATTGGGCCAGGAGAACGTGGTACCCGGACCTTCTAGACATGTCCATCTGCCCTCCAATTCGACTGCCATACAGAGAGGATCTTCTCTCGCAGAAGGAAGGTCAGGTTCTCCATCCAGCCATCAAGACCCTCAACCTTCACGCTTGGTGTCTGAAAGGTTGAGGTACAAGGATTGGGACCTTCCGGATGATGTTATGGAGGTGTTGCTTTCGGCCAGAAGGCCGGCAACTAAAACTCTATACCGCTGCCGTTGGAACAAATTTTGCAGCTGGTGCAGAGAAAAGAATATTGAACCCTTTTCTTGTGGTACACCTATGGTGTTGTCATTCTTACTTTACCTGGCTAATTCAGGCCTACAGGTTGGCACAATTAAGGGCTATCTCGCAGCGCTATCAATCTTTAAGCGCACTGCAGAGGAGCCTTCATACTTCAAAATTCCATTGGTAATACAATACCTAAAAGGATTAACTAATGTTTATCCCCCGAAACCTTTTCAAGTTCCCTTATGGGATTTAAACCTAATTTTAAACTTCCTAAAGGGTGCCCCTTTTGAACCACTACACTCTTGTTCATTGAAGCTTCTCACCCTCAAAACTGTTTTGCTAATAGCATTGACATCTGCTAGAAGGGTTAGCGAGTTGCAAGCCTTATCGTGTAAACCTCCACATACAATCTTTTACAAGGACAAAGTTGTTCTTCAGGTGAAGCCTAACTTCCTCCCGAAGGTAGTCTCGGAGTTTCACATCACTCAGAAGATTATATTACCTTCTTTCTACCCTCCTCCTCATCCGGGGAAGGAGGAAGAGAGACTGCACAGGCTGGACCCTAAGCGAGCCTTGAGCTTTTATATCAGCAGATTGGCTAAGATCAGACAAGCAGACCAACTCTTTGTAGGTTATGCAGGACATAAGTTGGGCCTTCCAATAACAAAACAAACCATCTCCAGATGGATTATTTTAGCCATTCTGGAGTGCTACAAATTGGCAGGAAAGGAGCCTCCTCAAAATCTAAGGGCTCATTCTACCAGGGGTATCGCAACATCCTCAGCCCTTCAAAGAGGGGTGCCAATTCGAGATATATGTGCGGCTGCCACATGGTCGTCCGCACATACATTTACCAAATTCTATAGCCTGGATTCCTCCTCTAGTCAAGAAACTAGATTCGGCAAGGCTGTGTTACACTCTGTCCATTCTGGAAGGGTAACATAACTTTTATTACTCCCGCCTCCAGTCACAATACCACTGCTATGGGAGTCTATCTAAGATAAGGAATACGTCGGAGGACACAATCCCTTCGAAGAACTAGTTACTCTTACCTTGTAACGTTCTTTCGATGGGATGTTCCTCCGACGTATTCCTTATCGACCCTCCCATCCATCCCCGCAGTATGACTTCCTGTGGGTTTGCAGCCTATGCTCCTTCAAGGTGATTAGTCTAATCCAAAAACATTACTGGGGACTACAAAACGGAACTGAGCAACGGACGCTGCGCGCGGCCTTTATAGGCAGGATGACGTCGACGTCGGCACGGAGGCCGTCGAGGGTCATCGACTCGGCGATCATCGACGCGCAGCGCCCTCTGGCGAAAAAATTTTCCGAGGCCAGCAAAGCTGAAGGATTTCTATCTAAGATAAGGAATACGTCGGAGGAACATCCCATCGAAAGAACGTTACAAGGTAAGAGTAACTAGTTCTTCTGCAGCTTCTCCTACAGATGGAATTGATGCGCTTGTTTTTAAAGGTACAGTCCATTCCAAGCATGTAAATCATTGAAAACTACCATGAACACTTTGCAAGACTAGAGTTATTTAAGTGTCTAATTTAGCCTCTCATTGACTAGTTTCAAAGAACGAATTGCCAATTTAGACCGCTCAGCTGGGATGTTAATGGACACATCGTCGAAACTAGCTGGTTTGAATGTTAGAAAACAGTGTTATTTAATGCTCCTATACATTGTTTTCTTCATTTTGTGTGGTTTTGCAGGCCTTGAAGTGAGATGAATTTATGCATTTTGTTTTGTTTTGATTTTTAACCTTGTGGTGAAATGTCACTTAATGCTTTGGTTAAAATTATGCAAATGAGTTTTTGTTCTAGTCCATGCTTTTTAAAAAATAGATGAAACTCTTCTGACATCTAGAGAAACAGTACATTTGATTTGATACTTATTATATTTTTGAAGAAATAGCATTTTAGACAGTGTGACTATTAGTATTAAGTGTATGAAATGTAATCCAGAGTAGAAGTAGAATTTACCCCTATGGAATGTAATGTTGGCAGAGTGGATTATCCTTGTTCCTGCTGGGGGATGAATGTGTGGGATAGCTGCTGTATGGTTTAATTTGCACCCTTTTTTTGGCAGTTCTGCTTTAAACCAAAAAAGATAATCATTTTACCGCAATTTGAACAGAAAGGAATCATTCCTTTTTAGTGTTCAAAGTATGTATGGGTGGGGTGGTCTACCACAATAAAACTCTGTAGCAGATAATATTTTTTGATTTCCTTCTCTTATTAGAACACATCTTATTCAAATAGGAGGGTAATGTGTTTGGAAGGGGGGGATGCAAGGGAGTTTAGAACAGTAGAACGAATCGGGTACCTTTACCGAATGATGACAACTTGGTGCTATGTAAGTGATTTCAATATGGCACTTCACCTAATTCAATGCCTAGCGTGTGATGCCCAACTGAAATCCTTAATTATTTGTGTCTATAAGTTCTTTTATTCTGAACGATGTACCACTTATATCACGCCCCTCTCTTTTAACCCCCCCCCCTCCCTCGATCACACTGAACCAGGAATCAGGCTGATTTGCAAAGTTAAATATTTATTTATATATATTCACAATATAATCACACTATTTTTCATGGTTATGCAATAATCACCAATGGGGTGATGTCACACTAAACAATCTCTTTAATCATAAGGAGTAATAATGAGCAAAAACCATGCAGCACAGCAATAATGCTTTTGTGGGTGTGTGTTCAAATCAAACGGCAATGTGGTTACTCTCTCCCCCTGCACACCCCTCAATCCCCCCAATATTCAATATGAATCAATAGGAAGAGAGAGAGCAGGTTTCAGGAATGCAGAATTCAAGCAAATATATCAATCCCGATTCACCCCCCAGCAAACACGAGAGAAACAGAACTAATTGGCAAACTGTCAAAATGGCTTTAAAATTGGTTTTGAATGGAATGGGGAAAACACAAAAAAATGGTTTAAATGACTGAGATGGTTGAAATTCTAATGGGAGCTGCTTTATATGGTTGTAGACAAACACAAGCAATGATTTGAGAGTAATAAGCAATGGGGAAAACTGAAAATTGAGGTTGGGTGCAATGAAAAGCTATTTTACACGTTATAGATTATGCCCAAACAAAAAATTTGCGACAAACTTTTCTGTGCGTGGTAAAAACTATAAGGATTTTGGATGGTAGCTACAAGCAGACACTTAAATTTCGTTTCTAGCATGAAAATTGAATAAGTTATGAACGTTTTCGTGGAGGTCGTTTTTTTTTCAGGTAGAGGCCAATTGTAAAGCAAAGATGCGCTTTTCAAAAGACAAACAGGATTTCTTTGCAGTAGGGATGGACTATGAAGAAGCAAACTACACGACAGCACAGCCACCGGCCCAGGACATGTCTGGATCTGGTTTTTTGCCTGCCGAGACGCTCTCCTTCTTCAGAAAAATATATATCAGCGCAAAGATCGGTTTAACACTACTAGTACAGGAGGAGATAATAGGGATGAGATATACAGGGTAATTCATAGAATTTCGCACTAAAGTCGCGTACGCGGCTGGCGCACAGTGTCCCTGTGCGATACACTGCGCCAGCCGCGTGCGATAAAATCCATTTCATCGCACAGCATATTCATGTATTCCAGCCTCCAAAACCAGCCGTGGCGCAGAGTGGCGCAGCGACCCTGCAGCAGCGCCAGTTACGCCCCCGCGCAAGGAAAGCCTTCAAAATTCCCAATTCATCGCAAAGGGCTGCGCTAACCCTGGACCAGTTCACAGGGCCAGCAAACGCCAAGCGGGGAACGTGTATTTCAGTGGTTCTCGGGAAGTATCACACGCGATTGTCCTGGGTACGTGTACATCAGGGGTGCGTGTGAAGTAACACACGCGATTCCATCAGGGCACGTGTATTCCAAGGGTGCGCGGGAAGTATCGCACGCAAAATCAGCAGGGTACGTGTATTTCAGGGGTGCGCGGGAAGTATCACATGCGATTCCAGCAGGGTACGTGTATTTCAGGGGTGCGCGTGAAGTATCACATGTGATTCCATCAGGGCACGTGTATTCCAGGGGTGCGCGTGAAGTATCACACGCGATTCCATCAGGGCACGTGTATTTCAGGGGTGCGCGGGGAGCACTACACGTGAATTGGCCGTGTGGGTCCTCCCAGGTGTTCCCTCTACACCCTCCACGGCCCCTGCATCCAGCCCACACCACAGGGGACCACCCTGCACCCCTGCCCATGTCCCGCAGGCAGCCCATCCACCATGGCCATGCCCCCCAGCCAAGCCACATGTCACCTTGCACTACTGATCAACAACGCATGTCTCCCAGCACCCTCACCCCCAGCACTGTGGGGCACCTGCCAGCAGGCCCCCACACATGTCCAACTCATGTCCCCCTGCACACCCACCCCGCAGCACTGTGGGGCACCCTCCACCAGGCCCAGACTCATGTCTCCCAGCACCCCCCCCCAGCATCCAGGGGCACCCTCCACTAGGCCCACACTCCTTCCTACCACTCCCCCCACCCCCCAGCAGTGCGATTTGCCTGTGTATGTGTATATCAGGGTTGCGCGTGTAGTCTGACACGCGATATCAGCAGGGTACGTGTATTAAGGGGTGCGCGGGAAGTTCGACACGCGATTGCCCTGGGTACGTGTATTTTGGGGTGCGCGTGAAGTTCCACATGCGATTTCAGCAGGGTACGTGTATTCCAAGGTGCGCGGGAAGTTCCACACGCGATTTCAGCAGGGTACGTGTATTCCAAGGTGCAAGTGACATTCCACACGCAAATCCAGCAGCCTACGTGGATTCCGGGGTGCCGGGCAGTCCTACATGTGAATCGGCCGTGTGGGTCCTCCCAGCTGTTCACTCAACACCCTCCACGGCCCCTGCAGGCGGCCCACACCACAGGGGACTACCCTGCAAATGTCACGCAGGCAGCCCATCCACCATGCCCATGCCCCCCTGCCAACCCACATGTCACCTTGCACTACTGCCCACCAACTCATGTCTCCCAGCACTGTAGGGCACCCTCCACCAGGCCCCCACTCATGTCTCCCAGCACCCCCACCCCCCAGCACTGTGGTGCACCCTCCCCCAGGCCCCCACTCATGTCTCCCAGCACCCCCCACCAGTCAGGGGCACCCTCCACCGGGCCCCCACTCATGTCCCCCTGTACCCCCACCCCCCTGCATCCAGGAGCACCCTCCACCGGGCCCCCACTCATGTCTCCCTACACCCCCACCCCCCAGCACTGTGGTGCACCCACCACCAGGCCCCCACTCATCTCCAACTCATGTCTCCCAGAACCCCCACCCCCCAGCACTGTGGGCCACCCTCCCCCAGGCCCCCACTCATGTCTCCCTGCACCCCCACCCCCCACCAGTCAGGGGCACCCTCCACCAGGCCCCCACTCATGTCCCCCTGCACCCCCACCCCCCTGCATCCAGGGGCACCCTCCACCAGGCCCCCACTCATGTCTCCCTGCACCCCCACCCCCCTGCATCCAGGGGCACCCTCCACCAGGCCCCCACTCATGTCCCCCTGCACCCCCACCCCCCTGCATCCAGGGGCACCCTCCACCAGGCCCCCACTCATGTCTCCCAGCACCCCCACCCCCTGCATCCAGGGGCACCCTCCACCAGGCCCCCACTCGTGTCTCCCAGCACCCCCACCCCCCTGCATCCAGGGGCACCCTCCACCAGGCCCCCACTCATGTCTCCCTGCACCCCCACCCCCCAGCACTGTGGGCCACCCTCCCCCAGGCCCCCACTCATGTCTCCCAGCACCCCCGCCCCCCAGCACTGTGGTGCACCCTCCACCAGGCCCCCACTTATGTCTCCCAGCACCCCGACCCCCCTGCATCCAGGGGCACCCTCCACCAGGCCCCCACTAATGTCTCCCTGCACCCCCACCCCCTCAGCATCCAGGGGCAACCTCCACCAGGCCCCCACTCCTTCCTACCACCCCCCCAGTGCAATTCGCCTGTGTACATATATCAGGGTTGCGAGTGTAGTCTGACACGCAATATCAGCAGGGTGCGTGTATTTCGGGGTGCGCGTGAAGTTCCACATGCAATTTCAGCAGGGTATGTGTATTCCAAGGTGCGCGGGAAGTTCCACACGCGATTTCAGCAGGGTACGTGTATTCCAGGGTGCAAGTGAAATTCCACATGCGAATCCAGCAGCCTACGTGGATTCCGGGGGTGCCGGGCAGTCCTACACGTGAATCGGCCGTGTGGGTCCTCCCAGCTGTTCACTCGACACCCTCCATGGCCCCTGCAGGCGGCCCACACCACAGGGGACTACCCTGCACATGTCCCGCAGGCAGCCCATCCACCATGCCCCTGCCCCCCAGCCAACCCACATGTCACCTTGCACTACTGCCCACCAACGCATGTCCCCCTGCACCCCCACCCCCCCAGCACTGTGGTGCACCCACCACCAGGCTCCCACTCATGTCCAACTCATGTCTCCCAGCACCCCCAGCACTGTGGGCCACCCTCCCCCAGGCCCCCACTCATGTCTCCCAGCACCCCCACCCCCCAGCATCCAGGGGCACCCTCCAGCAGGCCCCCACTCATGTCCCCCTGCACCCCCACCCCCTGCATCCAGGGGCACCCTCCACCAGGCCCCCACTCATGTCTCCCTGCACCCCCACACCCCAGCACTGTGGGGGCACCCTCCACCAGGCCCCCACTCATGTCTCCCAGCGCCCCCACCAGTCAGGGGCACCCTCCACCAGGCCCCCACTCATGTCCCCCTGCACCCCCACCCCCCTGTATCCAGGGGCACCCTCCACCAGGCCCCCACTCATGTCCCCCTGCACCCCCATCCCCTGCATCCAGGGGCACCCTCCACCAGGCCCCCACTCATGTCCCCCTGCACCCCCACCCCCCTGCATCCAGGGGCACCCTCCACCAGGCCCCCACTCATGTCTCCCTGCACCCCCACCCCCCAGCACTGTGGGCCACCCTCCCCCAGGCCCCCACTCATGTCTCTCTGCACCCCCACCCCCCAGCACTGTGGGGCACCCTCCACCAGGCCCCCACTCATGTCCCCCTACCCCCAGCACTGTGGGGCACCCTCCACCAGGCCCCCACTCATGTCCCCCTACCCCCAGCACTGTGGTGCACCCTCCACCAGGCCCCCACTCATGTCTCCCAGCGCCCCCACCAGTCAGGGGCACCCTCCACCAGGCCCCCACTCATGTCCCCCTGCACCCCCACCCCCCTGTATCCAGGGGCACCCTCCACCAGCCCCCCACTCATGTCCCCCTGCACCCCCACCCCCCTGCATCCAGGGGCACCCTCCACCAGGCCCCCACTCATGTCTCCCAGCACCCCCATCCCCATCCCCTGCATCCAGGGGCACCCTCCACCAGGCCCCCACTCGTGTCTCCCAGCACCCCCACCCCCCCTGCATCCAGGGGCACCCTCCACCAGGCCCCCACTCATGTCCCCCTGCACCCCCACCCCCCTGCATCCAGGGGCACCCTCCCCCAGGCCCCCACTCATGTCTCTGCACCCCCACCCCCCCAGCACTGTGGTGCACCCTCCACCAGGCCCCCACTCATGTCTCCCAGCACCCCCACCCCCCTGCATCCAGGGGCACCCTCCACCAGGCCCCCACTCATGTCTCCCTGCACCCCCACCCCCCTGCATCCAGGGGCACCCTCCACCAGGCCCCCACTAATGTCTCCCTGCACCCCCACCCCCCAGCATCCAGGGGCACCCTCCACCAGGCCCCCACTCCTTCCTACCACCCCCCCAGTGCAATTCGCCTGTGTACGTATATCAGGGTTGCGCGTGTAGTCTGACACGCGATATCAGCAGGGTGCGTGTATTTCGGGGAGCGCGTGAAGTTCCACATGCAATTTCAGCAGGGTATGTGTATTCCAAGGTGCGCGGGAAGTTCCACACGCGATTTCAGCAGGGTACGTGTATTCCAGGGTGCAAGTGAAATTCCACATGCGAATCCAGCAGCCTACGTGGATTCCGGGGGTGCCGGGCAGTCCTACACGTGAATCGGCCGTGTGGGTCCTCCCAGCTGTTCACTCGACACCCTCCACGGCCCCTGCAGGTGGCCCACACCACAGGGGACTACCCTGCACATGTCCCGCAGGCAGCCCATCCACCATGCCCCTGCCCCCCAGCCAACCCACATGTCACCTTGCACTACTGCCCACCAACGCATGTCCCCCTGCACCCCCACCCCCCCAGCACTGTGGTGCACCCACCACCAGGCCCCCACTCATGTCCAACTCCTGTCTCCCAGCACCCCCAGCACTGTGGGCCACCCTCCCCCAGGCCCCCACTCATGTCTCCCAGCACCCCCACCCCCCAGCATCCAGGGGCACCCTCCAGCAGGCCCCCACTCATGTCCCCCTGCACCCCCACCCCCCTGCATCCAGGGGCACCCTCCACCAGGCCCCCACTCATGTCTCCAGGCACCCCCACCCCCCAGCACTGTGGGGGCACCCTCCACCAGGCCCCCACTCATGTCTCCCTGCGCCCCCACCCCCACCAGTCAGGGGCACCCTCCACCAGGCCCCCACTCATGTCCCCCTGCACCCCCACTCCCCTGCATCCAGGGGCACCCTCCACCAGGCCCCCACTCATGTCCCCCTGCACCCCCACCCCCCTGCATCCAGGGGCACCCTCCACCAGGCCCCCACTCATGTCTCCCAGCACCCCCACCCCCTGCATCCAGGGGCACCCTCCACCAGGCCCCCACTCGTGTCTCCCAGCACCCCCACCCCCCTGCATCCAGGGGCACCCTCCACCAGGCCCCCACTCATGTCTCCCTGCACCCCCACCCCCCAGCACTGTGGGCCACCCTCCCCCAGGCCCCCACTCATGTCCCCCAGCACCCCCACCCCCCTGCATCCAGGGGCACCCTCCACCAGGCCCCCACTCATGTCTCCCTGCATCCAGGGGCACCCTCCACCAGGCCCCCACTCATGTCTCCCTGCACCCCCACCCCCAGCACTGTGGGGCACCCTCCACCAGGCCCCCACTCATGTCCCCCTGCACCCCCACCCCCCTGCATCCAGGGGCACCCTCCACCAGGCCCCCACTCATGTCTCCCTGCACCCCCACCCCCAGCACTGTGGGGCACCCTCCACCAGGCCCCCACTCATGTCCCCCTGCACACCCACCCCCCAGCACTGAGGTGCACCCACCACCAGTCCCCCACTCCTGTCCAACTCATGTCTCCCAGCACCCCCACCCCCCAGCACTGTGGTGCACCCTCCACTAGGGCACCACTCATGTCTCCCAGCACCCCCACCCCCCTGCATCCAGGGGCACCCTCCACCAGGCCCCCACGCATGTCTCCCTGCACCCCCACCCCCCAGCACTGTGGTGCACCCTCCACCAGGCCCCCACACATGTCCCCCAGCCAACATGTCATCACAATCTAGATCCATGGCCCTTATGGTCAGCCTCCAAATGCCAAACACCCACCCGAGTATTGCATCCACCCACTTAGAAATGCCAATTACATGACACAACCCCAATTGCAAGTTTGTAAATGAACACATGTCCCTCACATACACACAATGGGTGTCATTGAATGTCAAAACCCATATCATGATATGCATGAAACCAATGAGATGATAATACACATTGAAGTTTGAAGTTAAAATATGTATTAAAAGCAACATAAATTGAATCAAAAATAAACAAACAAAAATGGGAATTAAAAAAAAAAAGCAGCATGTCCGTGAAATAATGTAAAACCACAAATCATAATCCAAAGGAAAGGTGTCCAAAGTCACAGTTCACAAAAGTAAATCCAATGGAAAATTAAAATCGAAAACCATTGCTCCATGGGTAAATCATAAAAAAAAATATGAAGATCCCAACAGAAGAAATGAAACCTATCTAATAACACTACCTAAAAAAAAGAAAATATATACAAAAATGTGGCCCATTGTCCAAAAGGTCCAAAAAAATGCAAAACCAAAGGAAACCTAACACTAACTACAGAACTATTTACAAGGGCAGCGGGCTAGTCCGACGGCTCACTTCGGGATGTTCCGGGCCAGGGCATCATCGAACTCCTGCTCAATGTCCCGGAGGCGGTCCTCCTCCATGGCCCTGAGGGTCCGCAGGGCCGTCGACATGTTCACCTCCAACTCCCTGCGGATTGCCTCGAGGCACTCGGCCCGCTTCAGGGCCCTTCTCCGCGCTGACCATCGTGAGCCGTGCCTCTTCCGCCCGCTGCCGCTCCGCATCTACGTCGTGGCCCAACCACTGTCACACGGAAGACACTTCCCGTCCTGGGTCCTCCTGCCCTCCGGCCGATGCCTGCCCCTCCGATGTCGAAGGCCCTGAGCCATCATGGCTCCCACCTCGTTGCTGCTGCTGTGCCTCTGCCCGTGCCCTGGCTCCTGCTGCCTGCACATCCTCCACCGGCTGGGGTGCAGTCGTTGATGTGGCCACCCCTGCTGGACGTCCGACTCCCGACTGTGGCAGGGATGCCTCCTCCACCAGCCTGGCCGCACCGTCAGAGGCAGCTCCACAGGGCACCCAGGTGACTAATGGGTGGGAAGATGGCACGGAGGACGACTGGCGCATAGGGGGTTCAGTTGAGGAGGGGGTCTGAGCAAGCCCCATCAAACGGAGGAATCCGTCCTGGGTGACCTGTCCCAGTAGGCCGACGCGGTCAACGAGCCATTCGAGATGACGTGCAGTCTCCTCATGAAAAGACTGCAGGTCACCTCGCATAGCCCGTTGACACAATGCCACACCAGTCAGGACAGGCTCAACCCGGACCCGGATAGCCACGTCTGCAGGCAGAGGAAGGCCAGTTGTTGTGAGCTTATCCCCTGCCTGAAAACTGGTCTGGACGTAGGCATCCCTGGTGGTGCAAGATGATGCAGTGACAGGATCAGGGACAGGATTGCACACAGGCACCTCCGCAGCGGCCTGTGCTGCCTCCTGTCCCTAGTCCTGCACTGCACCACTAGCACCAGTGGAATCCCCACCTCCAGACCCCGTCTCTGTTGCTTGCACGGCCTCCTCCTACACCAAACCCCCCACCAACCTGGATGACTCTGTGCCATCTTCCCCCGTTGGGCCCTGTGGGGTCCCAGCTGCCCCTTCTGCTGCCGAGGAGTCCAACTCCGACCTCCGCCTCTTGGACCTCCCCCCGGCAGCTGCAGCCTGGGACGCAGCACCGGACTCCTCACTCCCTGACGAGATCACAACCTGGGAGGGGAGCCGGGCCTTGCGTCTCCGGCTGGCGGTGCGATCCCCGCCACTGTGCTCCACAGCACCTTCTCCGCCCTCTTCATCAGTTGACGCTGCAGACAGGGAGAAATAAAACACAGGCATCAGGGCACTGTACAATGGACGCATACACACATGACAGTTGTACATGAGTGGCATTGGCAAACCTCAGACATGGCATCACAATCGCCAACACACATGTCATTTCAATTTGCACACATGAGCCATACCACAGCCATATCGCAACTGCCAGCACCATCCATACACATACAGCAGCATGAGCAGGCAAAGCTGAGCCAGACATCACATGCAACACAGGGAGTGCACTACACATCCACACACCACCACACTTGCATGCATGTGTACACCTCTGCCAACTGTCGCAGTGTTCAGATGGGCATCCATGTCACATCTGCCAATCAGGCTTCCACATCCCGCTGTCACATGCATCCATGTTGCATCACTGTTGCACCCTTGTCAAATACTCGCACATGCACATGCACACAGTGCTGATACATGCAGCTGAAAACAACATCCATGTGTGACATCACGAACATGCCTTCTTACATACACATTCATCCAAACATGTGTGCCCACACAACTGCATTTGGCATGCAAGCCTACACACACAAGCACCATCCATGTCTCACACATGACAGCCCTCGCATGTGTTCGCCTCACGGCCTGTACACCCCCACCCATACTAGGCCCCATAAAAACACATGTGCAACCTGCACACTACTGGCACATCACCACACGCACAGCTTACAATCATGATGCATGTACACTTACCGCTCCACTCCAGACGGGTCTGCCTCTCAAGGACCTGGACGTGGAGCGCTGGGGATATGTGTTCCAGGACCCTCATCTGATCGTCCGACAAGTGGCCCCGGCGCCCCTTAGCATCCGCTGCTTTCAAGACGCTCCGGGCCTTGTTGAGGGTCCTGGACCTGAAGTCCTCCCAGCGCTTCTTGACATGTTGGAAGTCGCGGACTGCCACCCCCCTCCGCGTTGATGGCAGTCACGATGTCCGTCCAGATCCGAGTCCATCCTTCCTTGTCGGCGCACACACTTCTGAAGAGGGCATCATACTGCCCCAGGACTTGCTCCACCAGGACATCAACTTCGGTGGCAGTGAAGCTGGTGCCCCTCTGCCTCTCTGGCCGGGGGTTGTCAGTGGTGCCAGATGTTGCATTGCCCGACATGACAACCCCAGAGGCAGGAGTGGGTGGGCAACTGGGTCCTGGGGCTGGGCTGTGGAGCGATGTAATCCCAGTCGGGAGTCTTCGGTTCCAGCAGGGGTGGTCACAGCAACAGCACCCCTGGCTGATGTGCAGGCAGCAAATGGCAGGGCACGTGGGCAGCAGGCAATCGGGCAGCAGCAGATGGGAGCATGCTCGGGGCTCTGGGGGGCAGTAATTCGGCCTTCTGGGCAGGAGCGTGGTCTTCCGTGTGCTTACGCGTGGCCAGCTTGATATACGGAGTGATTTGGCACGTGAAAATCCAGCACTTCTGCGTGTAATTCGAGGAAAGGGCCTTGGTGCGTAAGCGCGTCAGCACACGTACGCGAATTCATTGGCCCAAAGGCCAACAGCGCGTATGCGCGTCTGTGACGTGCGTGCGCGGGCGTTTCCCTGTACACGGGTGCATGTTACACGTCCAATGACTGCACGTCAGAGTGTCAGCGCATGTAATTGGAGGATGGGGCCTTAGCGCGTACACGCGGAAGTGACGCTGGACGTGTGGGCATGTTTAAAAGGTATGTGTAGAACGCCATTTCCTTGTACGTGCTTTTCGTGGAGAGCGAGTGGGTGAAATCTGTACTTCTTGTCGGTTCACACGTGATTTACTTCACGGCGTTCCAAGTTTGTACTCCCTGTTACCTCTGACAGCTTTTTCTCTTCTTGTCTTTTTCCTGGGCCTGTTTCCTCAGACAGCGTTCACTTCTCCTGTTGTCCTGTCTCCTCAGACAGCGTACAATTCTTCTTTTAGCGGGGGTATTTTACACACGATTTTTCCTGGCAGACGGTGAGTCGCACACGTATTTGACATCTGTGCTTGCCCCGTGTGTTGCCTACCCCTTCAGAGGTCAGTCTAGGCTGCGTGTGACACGCATACGTTCATTTTTGTGTTTCTGGGTGCCACAGCGTAGTGCAGGGGTTTTTTTCCACGCACGTGGTCTAGGAGGGGTTACGTGCACATTATCTCCCTTTTTCGGGGTTCCTGTGCATTGCGTGACCCGTCATCTTCCCCCAGGGGTCACATACAGCCTTGCTAGAGCACTAGGGTACGAATTCCATCTAGTACCCTACCCCTTTGACCCCCAATTGCCCAGGACAATAGTTTACTGCAACTCCCATACGCACAACTACATCAGTGCCATGGTTGGGAGGCGAGCACGCGGTAAGGGTGGCAAAGGTGGGCGAGCCACAAGAGGTGGCCGTGGTGGATACGGTAGGGGACGTGGCCAGGACTTGCAGGGTACCCCTAGCCCCCCATGTTTGGGTACCATCCAGGGACACGCATGCCCCCCCCCCCCCGGTTGAGGGTAACTTGGCTGACCCATCCCTGCTCAGCCCTTGTTGGACCAGCCCATTGTGGCACCAGACCTGGCACTGGGTGACTCCATGGCTGACTTCCAGGTCAGCAGGTCTAGGCCACGTGTGGCAGTACACTTTGGTGTCACCAGCCCACGTGGATCAGGGGCAGCTATGTCATCTGCTGCCCCGAGTAGGCATGGTGGGGAGGCTGCAGGGGCAGCTGCGGCTCCATCCACCCCAGTTCTGAGTGTCCCAGCCAGGACAGTGTTGGTCCTAGTCCATCCTGCTGACGTTCCCCCTGACTACATCACACTTCAGCTAATGCCTGCACCAAGTCCCATGGTGAGTGTTCATTCCCACACTCCTAGTCCACAGTCCACGGGGGCTCCTGCCCCTAGTGTCCAGAGCGGCGTAGGACACTCAGTATCACCACCACCACCACCTTCCAAGCCTAAGAGGAAGAGTGCTTGTCCAGTACAGGCTGATGCCCCAGACACGGCTACACAGTCCGGCCGGCCCACCAAGGAAGCCCAGCTTCAATCAGGTCGAACTTGATGCACTTGTGGAGTATGTGTCCGCACATGACAGCGAAATGGTGATTACTGCAGGATGCAAGACCACACCTGCACAACGTCAGGCACACTGGCAGACCATTGCGGAACTCATAAGTGCCCTTGGATTCGTGAGGCGCACAGCTAATGATTGCTACAAGCGCTGGAATGACCTTAAGCGCCGGGCAAAGAAAAAGCTGGCCTCAAGTCTTGCCGCAACTCTAGTGACTGGAGGTGGGTCTCCGGCAGAGGACATAGAACTCACTCCACATGAGTATTTTGCTGGGACCTACGTCGCGGAGGAACAGATCCAAGGCGTGGGAGACCTGCCAGATTACGAGGCATTGTCCGGTGAGTGCACATGCATGTGTGTCATCCATGTGCATGGTGTGTGTGTGTGAGTGCTTCTGATTGAGTGCCAGGTGAGGGGGTGTGTGCCTGAGTGGTTTGGGTCACCCATGTGCTTCATCCAATACATTCTGCGCACCAGGATTTGGGTGTTGCAGTATCCCTTCTGGCAACAGTAGACATTCAGCCCAACCTCACGCCAGTTGCCCTTGAATTGTCATCTTGCCACAACATAGTTGCATGTTATTCTGTGTTCATTCAGGCTGATTGTCTGCATTCCACCACTTTCACTAGGCATTTCTCAGTCCTATTGTCACATGTGTGACATGGCTAGGGTACATGCCATCTGTGTGATGGCATGTGTCATGTATGTGTATTGGACATGCCAATCACAGGCCAATGTGTGATGGCACTGCTAGGCAGCATGCAGCAAATTTGGTCTTCCATCTTGGTGTCATCAATGTGTGCCATTTGCCTCCCCTTCATACGCAGTGACAGTGCATGCATGGGAGGGTTATAGTCATGTGGTACATGTGTCAGTGAAGTACTGTTTCTGTTGCTTCTCAGCCATAATTGTGTTCCATGTTGCTAATGCCTGTTCCCATTTCTTTTCTTTCATGTCTTTGCAGGTGATGACGCACTTGATACTGCTGGGGTTGTGGAGATGGTGCAGACCCTGGAGGGATCTCGGGCCGCCCGGGCACCAGTGAGGGATGTGGTGTGGTGGTGGGTGAGAACCCACACTTGCTGCAGGCCGTCATCTCAAGGGGTGTCTCTGGGTGCACCTCCCCAGAGCTCTATTCAGGTGTCTATTCAGATGATGAGACCTATGTTGCGTCGCAGGTACGTTTTTCTGGGAGGGATTCTGTACTGTCCAACCCACCTGCACCAGGGGTAGAACCCTCAATGGGGATGTCAGTGTTGGTAGGTCCGCCTTTGGTGGTTACGGATGCAGGGTCACACTCCGCTACATCTGATCCTGTTCCTGGGCCAGCAGATCAGAGGGGGAATGCAGTCCTGCAGCCTCAGGCAGTGCCGGCACAGCAAGGCGCAGTGCGCCTTGCCCCAGACAGGTGTGGTGCCCGCTGACGCGGTGGCCGTATGCCACCTGGCAATACCGCATGGGAGCAATCCATATACGGTATGGCAAACCAACAGGCAGCATCAACTGAGATGATGGCTCAGGCCATGGATAGGGTGGCCACTTCCATTGTCCCCCAAGAAAGGCTAATTGAACAACTACAGCAGGCAACAGACTCCATTAGCCAGTCACACAGGGAGGACATGTTGGCGTCCAACAGGGACAGGCGGGTGGCACTGGAGACTGCGGGAAGCCATTTCCATTGAGTCCCAGCGCCACAGGGAAGCGAACTCCGTCAGCTCAGGGCAACTCTGGTTGAGCTTGAGGCTTCAGCTAACACGAGGACAGAACAGCAGCTGGAGCGTCTCACACGTACGCTCTCAGCTGAGATGCAGACAACTAGGGCGGAGGTCCGGGCATCCCGTGAGTTGTTGCATGGGGACCTACGCACAATTATCCTCCAGAACCAGACCTTCCACACCCACATGCTTGCTGCCATGGAGGACCAGACTACGGTTTTGCGTGGGCTGCCTCCCATAGTGCCACCACCTCCTGATGCAGCTGCAGAGGGTGAGGAGAGCGACAGCAGCGATTCTCCCACAATAGGGTAGCCGTGCAGGCCATGAGCCCATGGAGGTGTTATTTTTTTTCTCGCAAGATCCACACAGGTGGGTTTTGGTGTGCACCCTGTCCTCGGACCTCCTGGGTGGCCTCCCCCAACCCCCTGGGCCCATTAATGGCCATTTTTAAAAAAAAAAATTTTTTTTTGGACAGTGTGTTCCCTTGTGTGGCTCCCGTGGGCATACGCTGTATTGTGGCTGGGCACATGCAGGCTTGTCCTGAATTTGGGTCAGATGCTTGGGTTTGTGTGACACACACCCCTCCTGCTTCCCGTTTCCATGGGCTTGCAAAGGGTGTGCCCAAGTGACATTGACTTACACGGTAACGTTGGACTCCCATTTGATGTGTGGGCAGTCTGTAGTCAATACTGTGTATACATTCCTAGTGCATATTGTTGTTGTATTGTACACTGCATGGTGTATTGATATGTGGCTCTGCATCCATCTCTTCCTCCTAATTTGCAGGTCCATTTCTCATGCCTTCACAAGGCTGTCTACTTTGGGACTGGAGTCCATGTTGTAAGCAGTGCACCTACTCTTGCGTGGCGCTAACACTGTATACTTGGAAGTGTTCGAAGTGCTGCCATTATCAGGTAGTGAGGCTACCAATTTTTTAAGTCCGTACTGTCATGTTTATGGTAGGTTGGAGGTTGTGTAGGTGATTGGTATTCTTGGTAAGTATTTGGTAATGTGTGTTGTTGGTCCTGCATTACTGTGAGCATTTCATGTGTGGCCAGTTTCCATTAGGGACACTAGAGTTGGTGACACTTGGGGCATGTTGTGGGGATTAATTTGTTTGCTCTCACATTGCATGACATGCCATGGTGTTTTGTGTGGCCGTGCCGGGGAGGGGTTGGGTGACATGCCACTGTTCTCATGTTGTATTTTGCAAGTGGGTATTCATTTTTGCTGCATGGAAGTGTCTTTTGATGACACTGCATTGGTGGTGTTTGTGTAGGTAGGGATGCACACATTGTGACACTTCCAGATGAACAATCTCAGGCTGCTATGGTTCTGACAGTTGACTGTCCCTTTGTTCATCATAATTGTCAGATTGAGTCATCATTGATTGTCAGATGGTATGTGCCAGGGCTGTGTGCACTCCACAGGGGTGTGCTTTCTATGTGAAGTAATTAGCCACCAGCTGCGTACAGGCTGCCTCACCCCGTGCCCTTCCCCCCCCATGCACAGCGGGCGTGCATGTGGTTGGGGATGTGGGGCCACCACCATGTCCACAGCCAGGCCTCGGCGTGTTGCAACATTGTGCAGGACACATGCTGCCACTATGATCCTGCACACTACTGGGGGAGCGTATAACAGCTGCCCGCCCGAACGGTCAAGCGAGCGAAAGCGTGACTTGAGCAATCCGAATGTGCGCTCCACTATGCCCCGGGTTGCAATATGGGCTGTGTTGTATCTTACCTTGGGAGACGTGATGGGGTTCCGAATTGGCGTCATCATGTGTGTGCTCAGAGTGTAGGCACTGTCCCCTGGGGAGGTGGTGATGGGGATCATTAGTGGGGTATTGGCATTACTCTGTATCTGTCATGCATGTGTGTGCTGTGGCATTTCTACTTGCCAAGCAGCCATGCATCGCCATGCCGCCCAGCTTCCATGTCCCGGTTTAGGGTTGACATCCTGTAAATGAAGCTGTTGTGGGTGGTCCCTGGATAGTTGGCATATACTGAGGTGATGATTCCCTTGGCATCACATACTACCTGGACGTTGATGGAATGCCACTGCTTGCGGTTTCTATAGATGTGCTTAGATGCCCTGGGGGGGACGTAGAGCCACATGGGTGCAATCAATGGCACCTAGCACTTTGGGGAATTGTGCCACCCTGTAGAAATCCTGGCTGACAGCCTGCCTTTCTGCAGGTGTTCTGGGCAGGTATATGTGCCTGCGGACTGATGGGCGTACAGTGATGATGGCCAAAACCTGGTGTAGGCACCGTGACTGCGTGGCCTGCGACACCCCCCCCCCCCCCCACTATGGCACTTGTCCGCTGAAATGATCCGGTAGCCAAGAAGTGCAGTACATTGAGGACCTTCTCCAGGGGGCTGAGTGCTTGAGAGCACAGGGTGGGTGATGTGAGGTCATCCTCCCACTCACTGACCAGGTAGAATATTATGTGTGGTGGAAACCTGTACCTCCCATACACCTGGTCATCAGGCATAGCAAATAGGCTGGTTCTGGGTGTGAAGATTCTGGCCCTGACTATCCTTCTCCTGCGGTATCCCACGGCCACTGCTGCTAGGAACGGTATAGTCATCCTGGCGTCTGAGCTTGTTTGTTGTTTGCGCAATCTTTTATGCTGCGCGGGACGTGCGCCTGCTTCATGCTGGCGTACGTGTTTCAGGATTGGTCCTTTTATTTTTTGGCGCGTTGTAGGCGACCGTGTAAATCTTCCCCCTCACCCCAGGAATACACGTAACACGCTCTCCCAGGCCCATTCGCGAGTACATAATTCCGCCCACCCCTGGAATACACGTACCCCACTCTCACAGGCCCAGTCGTGTGTGGAACTTCACGCGCACACACCGAAATACACGTACCCTGCAAATTCGCGTGTGAAACTTCCCGCGCACCCCGAAATACACGAACCCTGCTGGTATCGCGTGTGGAAGTTCACGCGGACCCATGATACACGTACCCTGATGGAATCACGTGTGAGACTACCCGGCACCCCTGGAATACACATACCTAGGCAAATCGCACGGCTGGGGGGTGGGGGTGCTGGGAGACATGAGTTGGACATTAGTGGGGGCCTGGTGGAGGGTGCCCCCACAGTGCTGGGGGGTGGGGGTGCAGGGGGACATGAGTGGGGGCCTGGTGGAGGGTGCCCCTGACTGGTGGGGGGTGGGGGTGCAGGGAGACATGAATGGGGGCCTGGGGGAGGGTGCCCCACAGTGCTGGGGGTGCAGGGGGACATGAGTGGGGAGCTGGTGGAGGGTGCCCCTGACTGGTGGGGAGTGGGGGTGCAGGGGGACATGAGTGGGGGCCTGGTGGAGGGTGCCCCCTGATTGGTGGCCTGGTGGAGGGTGCCCCTGACTGGTGGGGGGTGGGGGTGCAGGGAGACATGAGTGGGGGCCTGGTGGAGGGTGCCCCTGGATGCAGGGGGGTGGGGTTGCAGGGAGACATGAGTGGGGGCCTGGTGGAGGGTGCCCCACAGTGCTGGGGGCTGGGGGTGCTGGGAGACATGAGTGGGGGCCTGGTGGAGGGTGCCCCCAGATTGGTGGCCTGGTGGAGGGTGCCCCCTGACTGGTGGGGGGTGGGGGTGCAGGGAGACATGAGTGGGGGCCTGGTGGAGGGTGCCCCTGGATGCAGGGGGGTGGGGTTGCAGGGAGACATGAGTGGGGGCCTGGTGGATGGTGCCCCGGGATGCAGGGGGTGGGGGTGCAGAGGGGACATGAGTGGTGGCCTGGAGGAGGGTGCCCCACAGTGCTGGGGGGTGGGGGTGCTGGGAGACATGAGTGGGGGCCTGGTGGAGGGTGCCCCTGGATGCAGGGGGTGGGGGTGCAGGGAGACATGAGTGGGGGCCTGGTGGTGGATGCACCACAGTGCTGGGGGGTGGGGGTGCAGGGAGACATGAGTGGGGGCCTGGTGGAGGGTGCCCGTGGATGCAGGGGGGTGGGGGTGCAGGGGGACATGAGTGGGGGGCCTGGTGGAGGGTGCCCCGGGATGCAGGGGGGTGGGGGTGCAGGGAGACATGAGTGGGGGGCCTGGTGGAGGGTGCCCCTGGATGCAGGGGGGTGGGGGTGCAGGGGGACATGAGTGGGGGGCCTGGTGGAGGGTGCCCCACAGTGCTGGGGGTGCTGGGAGACATGAGTGGGGGCCTGTTGGAGAGTGCCCCTGACTGGTGGGGGGTGGGGGTGCAGGGGGACATGTGGGTTGGCTGGGGGGCATGGGCATGGTGGATGGGCTGCATGCGGGACATGTGCAGGGTAGTCCCCTGTGGTGTGGGCCGCCTGCAGGGGCCGTGGAGGGTGTCGAGTGAACAGCTGGGAGGACCCACACGGCCGATTCACGTGTAGGACTGCCCGGCACCCCCGGAATCCACGTAGGCTGCTGGATTCGCTTGTGGAATTTCACTTGCACCTTGGAATACACGTACCCTGCTGAAATCGCGTGTGGAACTTCCTGCGCACCTTGGAATACACATACCCTGCTGAAGTAGCATGTGGAACTTCCCGCGAACCCCGTAATACACGTACCCAGCTGATATCGCGTGTCAGACTACACGCGCAACCCTGATATACACGTACACAGGCGAATCGCACTGCTCTGGGGTGGAGGGGTGGTAGGAAGGAGTGGGGGCCTGGGGGCCTGGTGGAGGGTGCCCCACAGTGCTGGGGGGGTGGGGGTGCAGGGAGACATGAGTTGGACATGGGTGGGGGCATGGTGGAGGGTGCCCCTGGATGCACGGGGGTGGGGGTGCAGGGGGACAGGAGTGGGGGTCTGGTGGAAGGTGCCCCTGGATGCAGGGGGGTGGGGGTGCAGGGGGACAGGAGTGGTGGTCTGGTGGAGGGTGCTCCTGGATGCAGGGGGGTAGGGGTGCTGGGAGACATGTGTTGGTGGGCAGTAGTGCAAGGTGACATGTGGGATGGCTGGGGGGCATGGCCATGGTGGATGGACTTCCTGCGGGACATGTGCAGGGGTCTAGGGTAGTCCCCTGTGGTGTGGGACGCCTGCAAGGGCCGTGGAGGGTGTAGAGGGAACAGCTGCGAGGACCCACACGGCCAATTCACGTGTGGGACTCCCCGGCACCCCCGAAATACACGTAGGCTGCTGGATTCGCGTGTGGAATTTACCGCGCACCCGGAGTACACATACCCTGCTGAAATTGAGTGTGGAACTTCACGCGCACACACCGAAATATACGTACCCTGCAAATTTGCGTGTGAAACTTCCCGCGCACCTCAGAATAGACGTGTCCAGGCCAATCGCGTGTGGAACTTCCCCCGAACCCTGTAATACACGCACATGCTCTTTTTCACACAGCGGGTGTCCGTCGGTACCCCTTTGCACATCATTTGTCCTAAAGGGTCACTGTATGGATCATTCATCATAGCTGCATATGGGTGCTTTTTGTTAGCGCACATTTTGGCGCCCATTTATTTCAGGCGCAGGGACGCTACTGCATGCTTTCTTGTGGCGTACTTGTTTGGCCCTGTGCGCGTCTTTGACCGTGCGCTGGTTTGCCCTATTGGATTCCATGAATACGAGTTGTAGGCGAGCGTGTGGGCGTTCCGCGCACTTGCCTCCTGTACTTCCCCCGTGACGCCCATATTTTCACGTGTTGTTCCCCATTCCGAGTGTTACGCCCCGTGTTCCGCCTACTTTTGTAATGTGCGCCGCGCTATGTGCGATTTCGCAGCAGCCGTGGCGCACGCCGTTGGATGACCTGTGCGCCGGCGTGCGCCGCGCACTTTTTCAGCGCACATCCAACGTTTTTCTCGCGCACGGACTTCCATGAATCGATGTGCGCCGGTTTCCCTGCAATTTTCGCAGTTGCACTTCGATTTTCGCACTTTTACTGCGAATCGCACGTTTTGGCACACCTGCGCGGGAATTTTCGGCGCACATTAATTCCATGAATCGGCCAGATAGAGTTCAGGCAGTTCAAAATTTTCTAACAATGCAGTTCTGAGTATCAGAGAGGATGGGTTTGGATAGGGATGACTATGGACAGTGCATGGCTTGTGACAGTCCTATACTAAGGATACTCACTATATAGGTTTGGACAGAACCATCAGGGATTCAGGTCAATCAAGATTCCTGGACAGGGATTCTGCTGGGCACACCGGACTGGACAGGCTGCAGGACACCCCGGACTGGACAGCAAGGCGCTCTGATCTTCAATCAGCAAAGCGCTCCGGTCCACAGCTTTCTGGTCACAGCACGGCTCTACTGGGTTGGGTCTTTGGATTCTGGCAATAATTCTAATCAGGAAAGCAGTACAGCACAGCCAGGCTGTTCTTTGGTTCCCCTTAGAGGTCTGGGGTAAATTTTGGTTTCTGGAATTTTCAAGGCCTAGCTGAGAGTGGTTCAGCTATGGAAATGGGCCTTTCTGCTTGCCAAGTTTCAGGAGTCTGGAGTCTGGAATATGGATAGTTCTCTTGCAAAGTGCTCTGCCAGCAATCGGTTGGTGGGTGAATGTGTGTATTTTCTAAGCCCTCAGCTGTCTCTATTTATGCATTTGGTAAAGGAGTGTGTATGCTGGATTATCCTAAGTGCGCCCCCTAGGTTGGCTATAGGCTAGAATCCGCTCTCTCCCTTGATTGGAGGAGAATACAGTGTCACCATGATGATGTGGTTTTATGAGCCAGGGAATCCTCCCCTTGGTTTTTAAACATGAAACCGACTTTTCATATAATACATATTTACAATTTTACAAAATTTATAACAATAACATATCTAGATAACATATTTTGTGGAGCAAGTGCTCTTCCAAGCCCCGTCGCGGTAGGATCTTGGGTCTGGATTTGACAGAATTTAGCACTTTTTGTCTGGGACACTATCTCTAATTTGTCCAAAATTTGTACACATGTGTGCATTGCATATGGGCATAAGTGTGTGAAGTTTCATGCTTCTGACATCAATACATTTGCTATAAAACCACCATTTCTACAGTTATGTCCCAGAACATAGCACAGAGTTCTGGCTCCTCTTAAAATGTGCAGCAAAAATTTAGGTTCAGAAGTCCGGGGTTTCTATATTTGTTTACAATTGTCCACAGTAAATTATCAGTCTTATTAGAAATCTGCTTTTTGTCCATTGTGAATCAACAAAATTGTTTGTCCCCGTCTCCTTCTTGCAGCTTCAACAGCAATCTCCGCCCACTTCCTTCTGGCTGAGGCCCTTCACAATCCTTCCTGATTAGCATCTCCATGCCTGGGAGGAAGCCCATTGTGCTCTTCCCAGAGCAGCCCCAGTGCCCCTCCCCTCTTAATCAACACTTGAATGTGAGTTCCTGGCCCAGAGAGCAGAAGGGAGGTGATTTGCCCAGTGGGGGAAGTTGTTGGTAGTTTTGACTTGAATCAGGCTTACTTTAAAAGTCACTTTGTTACATTTTTCTTTGTTGAAATTAAACTTGCAATTTTAAAACACACATCTATAACACTGATTCCAGGCTCAAAACAATGAAGTTTAAATAGTTGCAACCTAGTTTGCTCTTGATAACAGGTTACTTGGATTTTAGACATTAGATCTTAATGGTACAAATTTACAGTTTAAATGCAGGCTTTTGAAACAGTCACAGGCGGCCGCTGGTAGTGCACCCAGGTTTTGACAGCTCTCACAGGCAGGCAAGCTGGCTCTGGTTGTTTTTGTGACCAATTCAGCTTTCCAGGATATTGCAATTCCACAATGCTTTCTTGACTTCAGTAAAATGTGACACCCCGCAAGAAGATTGGATTTTTGCAGGTGTTTAGAACCAGCATTTCGTATTTTCAGCATCCAAGAAAAGATTTAACTGCAAGATTTTCGGATTTCTTTCAGTAAGCACTGCTTTTCATCTGTGCTCCATTTTTACATGTTGGGCAGCCCAATTACATGTTTCAGAAGTGCGGTCTCCATTCCACCACTGACAACATGCATGGTAGATTTGGCAGCCATCTTTTTGTGCTTGGTAGAGCGCAATTTCCTTAGGTTTTGGCGCACATGGGTTTTTCGCGGCCATTTTGCTGATTCTGGTGCCACCAGCACACAGTGATGCCTCAGGGCAAAGCAGAGTGGGTTAAAACATCCCACAAAGCCCCCCCCCCCCGCGACTTGACTTTTGACTGCCCGTCAAGGGAATGTCGGGAGATTGGGATGTTCAGTTTTCTTTTCGGTCCAAGTGGAAAAAATGTGTCTGCTTCTCCCATCAGTGGTGGATCGACAGGTTCTCCTCGCTGGTTCCAGATGGAAGTGTATGGAGCGATACCCCGGGCCCCTTGGGTCTTTCCTCCTGGACATTTCCCCACCACTATTTATGTAGTGGGGCAGACGCATACATTTGATAGATACATGACAATCTCTTCCGCTTATACTTATTACTAATTATAGCAGATGGAATGGTTCTTACAATCAGAATTGTCTAGGGAGCTGGAATATCCCCCTCTGGGTTTCCATATGAATCCTCTAGTTGCTGCAGAGTGTGCCGAGGATGACAACACTTCAGCTGGTTGATGTGGTCCCACTTATCTTCCCCTTCTGCCAAACTGCCTTTGGGTATACAGATTTTGTAGGTGACTGGTGAGATTTTGTCTACAATTTCAAAAGGTCCCATTTGCGCTGTTTGGCCTGGTTCCTTTGGAAATTGTACAAGTAGACGCGGTCTCCTACTTGGTATTCTTTTCTAGTAGTCTTAAGGTCATAGTGGGTCTTCATACTGTCCACAGATCTTTTTAGATTCCGCTGAGCATAGGCAAAAGCATGTTGAAGGTGTTTTCTCAGATTTTCAACATACTCATGAGTTGTGGAGGCATTTATCAAAGTTTGCTCTTGGGTTCTGTAGAGCAGATGCTGGGGAAGCATCATCCTTCGTCCAGTCATCAGCTTAAACAGCGACATTTTAGTTGCAGAAGAAGGGTAGATCTGATGGCCATCAGGACAAGAGGTAGTCCAATGTCCCAACTTGGCACAGAATCTGCCACACACTTTTTAATATGCTCACAATTATCTTGTTGTATCTCTCAACTCCACCACTAGAGGCTTGCCGGTAGGCAATGTGTAGTTTCCTTTTGACCCCAAGTATCTCCCACATCTTTGTCATCAATTCGCTAGTGAAGTGGCTACCTCGGTCTGACTCAGCCATTTGGGGTAGTCCAAAACTTGAGAAGATGTGGTTGATCATCAGGGCAACTGCTGTTTCTGCCTTGCAATTTGGGGCCGGGAGACACAGCACCCATTTAGTGAACAAGCATGTCATGGTCAACATGTACTTGTTCCCCCTAGAGGAGCGAATCACTGGCCCAATAAAATCGACTTGTAAATCTAACCAAGGCAGTGTCATCCCTCTCTTTTGGAGAGGTGCACGGTGTGTGAGGGATGTTGGCTGAAATTGTGCACACACAAGACACCCCTTCAAGTGTTAGTCGAGGTCCTGCCCCATGTGTGGCCAGTATGCAACCCCTCTCAAGATACTTAGTGTCGTATGAAACCCCCGATGACCGGCTGTGGCCGCATCATGTGCGTGACTTAGCATCAGGCTTCGGAATGCAGTGGGGACCACCCCCTGGTCATGGCCATCTAGGGATCTCCTCACCAACAAACCGTCTTGGATTCGGAACATTTTTGGACATTTCATCAACACTCTGCGGTCCTCTTTCCCAATGTAATCGTTATCCGTCAGGGGATAGTTCTCAGGGTCCTCAATGTGTTGATAAAACTTACCAATTATTGGATCCCCTTCAAATCGGCATCTGGGGACTCCTTACTCCATTGTGCAGTTGAGAGTTCATTGTGAGCATTTGTCTGGGACCTAGTGATAGGGGTGACCTGGATTTCCCCCAACAGGACTCGATCTCAAGTATATCCCTTTGGATGGCTCTGGTTTTGGCCAGCTGATCAGCTTGGTCATTTCCAGTTTTGTCTGGTCCGTCTACTTTAGAATGACCCTTGATCTTTTTCCAGTAGATGGTCATCCCATTCGAGGTGACCAGATCATCAATATTTTGGATTAATTTTCCATGTTTCAATGGTTTGTTATTAGCACATAGTATGCCTCTGGTTTTCCAGTTAAACAGGTGCCCCACGAACCCGTTCCGTACATAATCCGAATCAGTGATTATGACCAGTTCGTGGAGTTGGTGTTGGACAGCAGTGAGGATGGCTTGATGCACAGCCATCAACTCTGCCACTTGACTACTTCAGGGACCAATTTTGTACCCAGCGGAGGGCTCTGGGGCATCATTCACCCATGCATTCCCTACTCCGGCCACAAGTTCTTTTTCCCCGTTGTCAACATGGTAGGAGCACCCATTCACATAGACAGTGGGCATCCCCTCACACTGGCCTTCTTCAAAGACTTCGTGTGGGGAATTAAGGTATGCCTCCATGTTGTCCTTGATTTTAAGACTTTCGTCCTCGAGACAATTTTCTCTGGCACAATCATGCAAGTCCGCCAGACCTTGCGCGAGGGGACTCTTCTTGTTTTGGCCATATGTGACCTCCACAGGAAAGCCTTGCATTGACAGAATCCAGGAAATAATTTGGGAATTACTTGCATTTCCGGCCCGGATTCTGTCACTTTGGAGATATTGCAGAGGCTGGTGTGGAGTATCCACTATGATGTGTTCCCCCTGGATAAACGGGCGGTAATTCTTGAATGCCCACACCGTCGCCAGGAGTGCCTTCTCACAGTCATTGAATTTTTCCTCCACAGAAGATAAAGTTTTACTCGCATAGGAGATTACTTTATTGACCTTGTCATGCTTTAGGTATAATACTGCAGTCAAGCATGTATTTGAGAACCCTGTCTCCAATAAGAACTCCTTGTTTTTGACAGGGTAAGCTAGGCAAGGCGCTTGTGAGAGGCTACTATTGAGTTGTCTTACTGCCTCTGCTTTTTCTGGACCCCACTCCCACTTGCCCCCCCCCTTCAAAAGATGGATCAGGGGTCTTGTGATCTCTGCATAGTCCTCAATGAACTTTCTGCTGTAATTAATTAGTCCAAGGAGGCTCCTTAGTTCCTGCACAGTTGTGGGGTCTTTTAATTTCTGAAGTGCTTCCACTTTTCCTGGGGACAGAGACCCTGAGTAGTTATCTCATGCCCCAAGAAATTGACACAGGTTCTACACCACTGTGCCTTTTGAAAGGAGAGTTTTGCTCCAGCAGCCCTCAACTGTGTCAGAACATAACGGATCTGCGCTATGTGTTCCTCCACAGTTGAGCTTTTGACTGAAACTTCATCTACATGGGGTAGGTTACCCCTTTCACCCAGGTCGGGCATGGCCTTGTGTAGAAAATGTTAAATTCATTGCCGGAGTTGATGTATCCGAAGGGAGTCCGGGTCCATGTGTACTGCTGCCCCCCGAAGGTGAAAACCAGCTTGTATTGGTCCTCCCTATTGACAGGTACAGTCCAGTACCCATTGGTCAGGTCTATTGCAGTGAATACGTGTGACCCCTGGATCTGGGCCAGCCCTTGGTCAATGTAGGGAAGAGGCCATCGGGAAGTATGGAACCATTTGTTGAGTTCCCTTAGGTCGGCACAGAGTCTAAACTGGCCGTTTGGCTTCAAAATCCCCAGCACATGATTATTGAAGGTGCTGTGGACTGGACAAATTATCCCACGGGACTCAAGGTTCTTAATTATTTCAGTAAAGGACTCCATTAATGCGAGAGGCAAGCGATATTGCTTCACCAACACTGGAGTCATGCCAAGGTCTGTGGGAATTGTTGTTTTGTGGATGTCTGTGTGACCAGTCATATGAGTCCACTGCTAAGAAATCTTGAAAATCTAAGAAAACTTGTTTCAATTGTTGCTTTTGCTCCAGAGTCTCATAGGCATCAGCTAGGTTGACTCTCTCTTCAACTATCTGCCTGAAGTCTGGAAAGACTTCCGCTTTTGCTATCTCAGCGGCCTCCCCCAGCTGGGTGGCGAAGTCCCTGGTCAAAGTACTGATTTGGACTGGTGCTTTCAGGTGGGGAAGGCAGTCCTCGCGGACCTGAAAGATCACCTCATCCCTCCTGAAGTCACAGGTCACATCTTCCTTGCAATAAGGGCAGGAAGTGTACACCAGGAAATTCCCCCATGCCGGGTGAGGATCCTGTCTGGTGTTGTCATCGTCACTATCACTGTCAAAACAGTCCTTGGGTATTGGTCCTAACAGTTCATTACCTAAATCTATGGAAAAATGTCGGTCATCAACCGTCATTCCAATAATGGTGCTTGCGGCCAGAGTGGTACTCTTTAAGTGTTTGTTATCCACCTCTATTGGAATGGTGTCATGTTCTATGTTGACTGGTGGTGTTGGGTTTACCCCAACCCTTGCTGTTGGAAATGAGCATGAAGATGAATATAGGCGTTGGAGTTTTTCAGTTTCTGTCCTCTTTTGACTTTCACTTCCAGTGAAATTGTCGTGTCCGTTCTGGGATGGTGACTTCCTCTCCAATCTGAATTGCAACTGCATAAGGCAGCAATTGAGCTGACCTAAATGCTTTCTCTGGGCCATCAAAGTCCATGGGATTACCCGCTAATTGGGACCAGGCTTTGAAGTTTATTAGGTCCAAACTAATGGCAAAGCGATTGAGAATGTCACTGCCTAAGTAAAATGCGGCAGGGACATCTCGCACGACCCAACAATTATGGACTATGCTCTTGTTGCCTATGGAGAGTCTGAGCATAAACCTGCTAGGCAGGAGATGTTTGGAATTGGGCGTTTCCAGATCCATTTCCCATTGTCTAATAGTTTAAATGTGGCAATGGCTGGATCTTTTGGGAGATTGCGGAACATGGCCTCGCTGATTAAGCTCTTAACATTGTTCACACACACACAGGCGAGAACAGAGTCCTTCCCTTCTTTTAATTGAATAGGGATGAACAACTGCTCTCCAATTTTCTGAATATCAGCCAGGATTTGAGCTGATTTCACATCTTTCTGGACTATAGGAGTGGGATTTTCTGATTGTGAAGTTGTAAAGAATATCAGAGTGTTTCCTTCCAGTGTGGAGTGCCACCTTAGACTGGAAGGAAGATTGATTTTCAGAAATAGAGAGGACCCCCCATCACCAGTTTGTTGTCCTACTGAAATTACTGTCACGTCTGGGATTTGGTTCTGGAAGTGAAATTCTATTTGTCAGGTTTTTGTTCAACCATGTGGCATGTGCCCTTTAAACTAACATGGTTGACACTCTGTTTCAATTTTTTGGTCGGCTAGTCTGGTTCCAGAGGACCTTGTTTACACGATCTATGAGGGGTGACAATCTTCGCAGGATGTCATTCCCTAGTAAACAAGTTGTGCCCTCTGGAGTCACAACTATGACCTGGTGTTTCACCTTGTGTCGCCCAAATCCGCAGTCCCCTCGACGGGAATTTCCTTCCTGTCGAAGTTCTGAAGTTGTCCAGGAAGAGGGGTGAGAGGAATTTGGTATTTCTCCCCCCCTTCCCGAATTCAGTTGGTCAATGGCCTTTTTGACAGAAGGGTAGCTTGGGATTGAGTGTCCACCAGTGCCAAAATTGTACATTGCCCCTGTATTTGGACCAGGGCATAAAATCTTCCCTCCTTTTCCTCAAGGAGGCAAAGATAATGTACATTTTTGGACAGCTGGTGGGTTAGTTTCTTGGTTTTGGACAATGACAGGAAGGTGATTTGGGCAGGATTCTGTTTGGAGTCTTGGGTATCTGAAAGAAAAAGGCGACAGCTAGATATGGGGGGAGTTTTGGGTTCCCCTGGTTCTGATTCTGCGCTGCCCCCCCTTTTTGGAGGCAGTCACCAGGGTGGGTTTGAACCAGGGGATTTTCCTGCTGATGATTCTGGGGTTTGATGATGGGCGGTGCTAACTCAGTCCCCACATCTACCCAGTCTGGATTTGGATCCTTTGGGACCCATTTTCTTTGGTAGGAGTTCCCCCATCCCTGAAGGAGAAGATCCTTTTCCCAGGGTCCTCTGAGGATCCCTCTCCTTCAAACTGGCAGACTTGTACCTCCTCAGCAAAATTGGTCTTTTTGGTCTCTTATTTCTCCTACCCCCTCTCTGCTCCTTGGGTTGCAGACTTTCAGAGGCAGGAGATTTTGGTTCCGGTTCCTGGGTTTCCTGGGGTTTTTCACAAGTGGGGAAGGAAGCTTCCTCCAAGGCTTTACACCCCCCTTCCCATTGTGCCTCCTCCCTAGGAACCAGTGTGTTGTCGGGGTTCTTCCCTTGTCATTGCTCTGGAGCACCAGGTCCTGGATTTGAGGCATTCTGCACCGCCGCGCTCATCTGAGGGTTCTGTTGAGCCCTCAGCATGCGACCCAGATCCTGTGCCATGTTCTGCACCTGGCGCTCTAGTTGGGACACCCGCTCTGGCTGGTGCGGGGTCCTCATGTCTCCCCTGGGCTGATCCCGGGAAGGGTAGCTATCCCATCTCTCAAAATTCCCCAGGTTCGGAAAGTTTGGGTACCCCTCCACCCTTGGCCTCCCCTCTCCCAGATTGGGTTGTCTGGGCTCAGGAAAGTGGGGAAAGAAGGATGGATTGTTTTGGGGGTTCAAATTTTGCAGGTACCTTGGGAAGAAATTCTGTCCGGTATTTGGGGGATTACTGCCCTCCTGGGGAAAGTGAGGAGGGACGTTCCCTGGGTTAGCTGCCTTCTGGTTGGATTCCCCCCTCCCCCTTGGGCTGGAGGAGTCCACACATAACCCAGGATGGGTCTATTACCCTTGTAGCGTGGGCCAATGTAGTCAGGGGAGTTAGGGGTCCCATTTGTGGGATTGCCTCCCTGGCTCCCTGTTTGTGATTGGCCCGAGGGCCTCCTGGGTTTGGGGTTGTTTTGATTCTGTGCGGGCAGGTTTTTAGGCCCCCCATCTCTATGTCTAAAATGGGGGCAACCTTCACCTGCGCTACTTTGGCGGCAGCAGGGGTGTTTGTTGTTTTAGGGCTTTTGGGATTATTTTTATTTTCCACTGGCTTTTACACCTCATAAATGCGTGTGGCTTGTTCAATGACCCAGTCTAGTGATCTTTTCTTGTGAAAGTCCCCCACTAGCTGGGTCATGTACTTGGGGAGAGCGTGGAAGAAAGTATTTACTAACTCTTTGCTGTCAGTGCGCACCCTTGTAGTGGTCTGCGCAAAGGCAGGCTTTAACTCTTGAACAAATTCTTGTGGGGCCTGATCTTCCCCACATTGCAAGTTATAGGCTGCCTTGCGAGCCTCGTGAGGATTCCTGTGAATAGAAAAGTGTTTCAAGATGGCCGCCCTAAAGGTAGACCATCTGGAATGATTCTGATACTCCAGCCCCGCAAAGAAGCTGGAGTACTCGGGAGAAAACGTCCACTTTACATATTGAATACAGCTTTGGTTGTCCTTCAAATGGAAAGTTTCCATCATTTGTTCAAATAGCTCAAGGTGCTCCCAAACCGAATACTTCGCATTCTTATGATAGGGCGTGATGACGCTCCTAATGGCTTTGATTTGTTTTAGAGGATCCTTGAGCAAGTCCCTCGTTACCTTGTTGGCTTTCTTAGTTCAGGTGACCCTGGTCCACTCTTCTTCTGACTCAGAGGCACTGCTACCAGAGGTGCATGTCTGGTCTTCCAGGCTCTCCTGGATTCTGCAAGCTTGGGAATGGCTGGCAGAATGCGGGGGCCTAGTTTCTTGGGTCCTGTGGCGCTCAGAAGAGTCTTCTGATTCTTCCTTGCTCCCAGGATTGGCTGAGTACCCCCCCACTGTCCTAGCTGGGAAGAGGTTTTCGGGATGCCCTTGGGTGGGCCTATTCTCATGGAGTTCCCCACCAAATTTTACCATCTGGTCTCTGGGGAAATTATATTTTTGAGGGTCCATTTCTCTGACCCTCCCCTCATTGGAGTCGCCCCGATCAGAGAAGATGGCCCTAGCATTTGGGAACCCATACACAGATGCCCACCCATCCATTCCTGGGAGGTGCTGATCTATGAGCCCCATTTTCCTCATTGGATTTAAGTCTGCCATCCCCGTGGCCCTTGGCTCATGTGCGCCAGTGGACATGGGGGTGGCAGAGTCCATGGAGTTGAAGAGATGAAAGTCTCTGGTACTAGGGTTCCTGAAGTTATGCTCGGGTGTTTCCCTCTCCCAGCAGACCTCATCTTTCTCGGACCCTACTCCCTGTTGCCATGCAAGAATCTGGCCCTTTTGCTCTTCTATCGATGCCTTACTAGTCTCTATTAGTTGTTCCTGCATAGCCACCTGTCTATGGAGCCTGTCATTTTTCTCACAGAGAGCCTCATATTGTCTCTGTGCTTCCTGGGTAATTTTAGAATATTGGGCCAATTTTTGCTGCAGGAGGGTTACCTCCTGAGTCCTGTCCTTCCTGGCCTGGTCCTCCTTGGGCAGAGCATCTTCCACCCTCCTGGCGTGCTCTAACAGTTTTCTGTGGTCTTTTTGGAGTTCACCCTGTCCCTGAGAGGCCAGGTGATTTTACCTCCTGGCCTAAGGTGACCCTTTCCTGAATAAGAGTATCCCTCTGTGTAGCCAGGTCGTCCCTTTGTTTTTGAATTGCACCAGCTTTCTGGCGCTCTTCATTAAATTCTGACTGGGTGTCAATGTCTTTGAGGATTAATTTATTATTTTCTTCTTTTTCTTGGTCTAGACGGTTTTGCAGGGTGACTATCCGCTCTTCACATACTCTATTGTAGTTCAGTTGCTGCTCCAGCTTTTGTTGGCTCCGTAGTAGGGAGTCCAAACTTTCTTGGCACTCTTTCTAAAGCGCCAGTACTTTGGTATCTTGCTCTACCTTCTCTTGCTGCAGGATATCCAGGTCTCCTTTTATTTTTTACCAGGTACCGTCTGGTTTCATTTTCTGATTCTAGGCTCTTTTGTAGCCTTTGCTCTGCAGAGTCCAGATCAGTGTGGGCCTTTTCTAGTAATTGTACACGCCTATTTGCCAGATTTAGGTTTTCGGCATATCTCTCCTGTATTGCTCCAATATGGAGGTACAGATGTGCCGCTATTCTGGCAATTTTACTTTGCTCTTCTTTTACCTTAGGGGCCATATACAATTCACTCAGTGCCATGTGTAATGGACCTGATCCTGCCATATGTCTAATCCTGTGGCAGGGGCCTGTTCTTTAATTTCTTGCAACCAAACATTTTGATCCTGTTCTGTCCATTCACCCCTGACAAATAATTTGTGCAGTGAGTGTTCCCTTGCCATATTAATTTCTACTAAGGTCGCCATTCCAGAAATATTAATTTCCTTTCTGACTTACAGAAGTTATTTTATTTTTGCAAACAGACCAGAGTGTTCCTATTAAAGGGTGCTTTGCTTTTCAGTGTAGCACAGCGTGGTAGCCTAGCAGGGTTTATGTACCCCATCAGCTAGCACGCTGTATTAAGCTGTCACAGGTGGCATGTCTAATTCAGAAATCCCGGCACGAGCCCCCAATCTTGTAAGTGATTTCAAACCGGCACTTCACCTAAGTCAATGCCTAGCGTGTGATGCACAACTGAAACCCTTAATTATTTATTTGTGTCTAAGTTCTTTTATTCTGAACGATGTACCACTTATATCATGCCCCTCTCTCTTAGCGCCCCCTCCCCCCCATGGTCACACTGAACCAGGAATCAGGCTGGTTTGCAAAGTTTAAAATATTTATTTATATATATTCACAATATAATCACACTATTTTTCATGGTTATGCAATAATCACCAATGGGGTGATGTCACACTAAACAATCTCTTTAATCATAAGGAGTAATAATGAGCAAAAACAATGCAGCACAGCAATAATACTTTTGTTGGCGTGTTCAAATCAAACGGCAATGTGGTTACTCAGTCCCCCAATATGCAATATGAAGAAATAGGAAGAGAGAGAGCAGGTTTAAGGAATGCAGAATTCAAGAAAATATATCAATCCCAATTTCCCCCCAGCAAACACGAGAGAAACAGAACTAATTGGCAAACTGTAAAAATGGCTTTAAAATTGGCTTTGATTGGAATGAGGAAAACACTAAAAATGGTCTAAAGGACTGAGATGGTTGAAATTCCAATGGGAGCCACTTTATATGGTTGTAGACAAACACTAGCAATGATTTGAGAGTAATAAGCAATGGGGAAAACTGAAATTTGAGGTTGGGTGCAATGAAACGCTATTTTACACGTTATAGATTTTGCACAAATGAAAAATTTGTGGCAAACCTTTTTACGTGCACGGTAATCACGATTGCAGGAAAACTATAAGGATTTGTTTTCTCTGGAAAGCTTAGGATGTTAGCTACAAGCAGACACTTGCTTTTCGTTTCTAGCATGAAAATTGAAGTTATGAACGTTTTCGTGGAGGTCGTTTTTTTCAGATAAAGGCAAATTGTAAAACTAAAATGCGCTTTTAAAAAGACAAACAGGATTTCTTTGCACTAGGGATGGACTATGAAGAAGCAAACTACACGACAGCACATCCACCAGCCCAGGACGTCTCGATCAGGTTTTTTGCCTGCCGAGACGCTCGCCTTCTTCAGAAAAATATATATCAGCGCAAAGATCGGTTTAACACTACTAGTACAGGAGGAGATAATAGGGATGAGATATAGAGTTCAGGGGCAGTTCAAAATATTCTAACAATGCAGTTCAGAGTATTGGAGAGGATGGGTTTGGATAGGGATGACTATGACCAGTACATGGCTAGTGACAGTCCTATACTAAGGATACTCACTATATAGGTTTGGACAGAACTGTCAGGGATTCAGGTCAATCAAGATTCCTGGACATTAATTCTGCTGGGCACCCCGGACTGGACAGGAATTCTGCTGGGCACCCCGGACTGGACAGGAATTCTGCTGGGCACCCCGGACTGGACAGGAATTCTGCTGGGCACCCCGGACTGGACAGGAATTCTGCTGGGCACCCCGGACTGGACAGGAATTCTGCTGGGCACCCCGGACTGGACAGGAATTCTGCTGGGCACCCCAGACTGGACAGGAATTCTGCTGGGCACCCCGGACTGGACAGGAATTCTGCTGGGCACCCCGGACTGGACAGGAATTCTGCTGGGCACCCCGGACTGGACAGGAATTCTGCTGGGCACCCCGGACTGGACAGGAATTCTGCTGGGCACCCCGGACTGGACAGGCTGCTGGGCACCCCGGACTGGACAGGCTGCTGGGCACCCCGGACTGGACAGGCTGCTGGGCACCCCGGACTGGACAGGCTGCTGGGCACCCCGGACTGGACAGGCTGCTGGGCACCCCGGACTGGACAGGCTGCTGGGCACCCCGGACTGGACAGGCTGCTGGGCACCCCGGACTGGACAGGCTGCTGGGCACCCCGGACTGGACAGGCTGCTGGGCACCCCGGACTGGACAGGCTGCTGGGCACCCCGGACTGGACAGGCTGCTGGGCACCCCGGACTGGACAGGCTGCTGGGCACCCCGGACTGGACAGGCTGCTGGGCACCCCGGACTGCAATCAGCAAGGCGCTCTGGTCTGCAATCAGCAAAGCGCTCTGTTCTGCAATCAGCAAAGCGCTCCGGTCCACAGCTTTCTGGTCACAGCACGGCTCTACTGGGGTTGGGTCTTTGGATTCTGGCAATAATTTTTGGCAGGAAAGCAGTACAGCACAGCCAGGCTGTTCTTTGATTCCCCTTAGAGGTCTGGGGTAAATTCTGGTTTCTGGAATTTTCAAGGCCTAGCTGAGAGTGGTTCAGCTATGGAAATGGGCCTTTCTGCTTGCCAAGTTTCAGGAGTCTGGAGTCTGGAATATGGATAGTTCTCTTGCAAAGTGCTCTGCCAGCAATCGGTTGGTGGGTGAATGTGTGTATTTTCTAAGCCCTCAGCTGTCTCTATTTATGCATTTGGTAAAGGGGTGTGTATGCTGGATTATCCTAAGCGCCCCCCTAGGTTGGCTATAGGCTAGAATCCGCGCTCTCCCTTGATTGGAGGAGAAAACAGTGTGTCACCATGATGATGTGGTTTTATGAGCCAGGGAATCCTCCCCTTGGTTTTTAAACATGAAACCGACTTTTCATATAATACATATTTACAATTTTACAAAATTTATAACAATAACATATCTAGATCACATATTTTGTGGAGCCAAGTGCTCTTCCAAGCCCCGTCGCGGTAGGATCTTAGGTCTGGATTTGACAGAATTTAGCACTTTTTGTCTGGGACACTATCTCTAATTTGTCCAAAATTTGTACACATGTGTGCATTGCATATGGGCATAAGCGTGTGAAGTTTCATGCTTCTGACATCAATACATTTGCTATAAAACCACCATTTCTACAGTTATGTCCCAGAACATAGCACAGAGTTCTGGCTCCTCTTAAAATGTGCAGCAAAAATTTTGGTTCAGAAGTCCGGGGTTTCTATATTTGTTTACAATTGTCCACAGTAAATTATCAGTCTTATTAGAAATCTGCTTTTTGTCCATTGTGAATCAACACAATTGTCTGTCCCCGTCTCCTTCTTGCAGCTTCAACAGCAATCTCCGCCCACTTCCTTCTGGCAGAGGCCCTTCACAATCCTTCCTGATTAGCATCTCCATGCCTGGGAGGAAGTCCATTGTGCTCTTCCCAGAGCAGCCCACTGCCCCTCCCCTCTTAATCAACACCTGAATGTGAGTTCCTGGCCCAGAGAGGAGAAGGGAGGTGCCTTGCCCAGTGAGGGAAGTTGTTTGTAGTTTTGACTTGAATCAGGCTTACTTTAAAAGTCACTTTGTTAAATTTTTCTTTGTTGAAATTAAACTTGCAATTTTAAAACACACATCTAGAACACTGATTCCAGGCTCAAAACCATGAAGTTTAAATAGTTGCAACCTAGTTTGCTCTTGATAACAGGTTACTTAGATTTTAGACATTAGATCTTAATGGTACAAATTTACAGTTTAAATGCAGGCTTTTGAAACAGTCACAGGCGGCCGATGGTACTGCACCCAGGTTTTGACAGCTTTCACAGGCACGCAAGCTGGCTGTGGTTGTTTTTGTGACCAATTCAGCTTTCCAGGATATTGCAATTCCACAATGCTTTCTTGGCTTCAGTAAAATGTGACACCCCTCAAGAAGATTGGATGTTTGCGGGTGTTTAGGACCAGCATTTCATATTTTCAGCAACCAAGAAAAGATTTAACTGCAAGATTTCGGATTTCTTTCAGCAAGCACTGCTTTTCATCTGTGCTCCATTTTTACATGTTTCAGAAGTGCGGTCTCCATTCCACCACTGACAACATGCATGATAGATTTGGCAGACATCTTTTTGTGCTTGGTAGAGCGCAATTTCCTTGGGTTGTGGCGTGCATGGGGTTTTCGCTGCCATTTTGCTGATTCTGGTGCCACCAGCACACAGTGATGCCGCAGGGCAGAGCAGAGTGGGTTAAAACATCCCACAGCTAATTTTCATGGACTTGTACATGTACACATGTACATTGTGTTCCTTAATAAAGAGATGTAAACGATTGGGCATTGTGATAGCACTGTCAATGTTAATCGGAAAAAACAGTACTGTGTGTAATAATTGCGATTTTTCCAAACTGAAACATTTTAGTTTAGAAAAATGTTCTTTTAAAGACAGTTGTGCATCATGCAGCAGTGTTTTAAAATGAAAACCGAAAATCAACTACAATATATAGAACTACATTTCCCAAGAGACCCCACAACATCTTTCATCCATTCGACTGGAACTATAATACGAACACTTGACCATATTTCCCAATCACAGCCCATCAGCATATAGAATAGTATGCATCCCCTCTATGGGTTTCTCTTTCTTGCAGCAAAACCAAATTCATCAGATGTCTTTAATTACAACAGACTCATTTTCTGACATCTCTCCATTTACCTGTCGCCATACTAGGACTTCACTGGGACTTTGTCTTGGGCCCCCCTACATAGTCGGTCAGATCAGTGTGGAAACAGTACAGCAAGTCATAACAAAACACAATAAAGAGAAAAATGTAATGTGCAATATTATCATACAGAGTAGAAATATTCCCTTCTACCACCCATTTCTGTGTGCAAAAGTTGTGCAGCAATGCCTGCCTCTGTGTCTTTAATAGAACAAAGACTTTGCTACACATTTTTTAGTTTTGAAAACTCTTCATTCTGTGTCTAGACCAGAAGCAGGCATCTTGCGTAAAGCTTATCAATTACCAGATGTGCTGGTTGTTCAATTGTCTTCAGCCAAAAGCTTTTGAAAACGGAATCTTTAGATTAGACAGCATTGCCAATCATTTGCTCCAGACATGCTTCCAATTGAAAACCTAACTCCCCATCAAAATGTGTGCCAAACTGGGAGATCTATTCACCTGAACAGGTGCCCACTCTTATCCTGATGTGAAGCCTCTATCACCTGCTGTATTGTTTGAGACACAGGACCACGCACAGCTTTGGATGATCCTGAACAACTATGTAAGAGTGTCTTCAATGTGTTTTAGTCTGAGAAATAATAAAACCGCAGCCGGGGAATACACTCTGCCTGCAAGTTCTAATGCCCCAACATTTGACACTGCGGCAGGATCCAAAGCATGAAAGCATACCTAGCTTGCATACAAGAGCCGTCCTAGAGAACGCCTTGTTTTGTCGCCAATTTCAAAAGAACTCCAGCACGACATTGACATCCAATACAATGGAGTATTATGAAATCGGAGGCGCTGACCACTTGAGTCCCTTCTTTACTCTCCTCATAAGAGGGTGTTCACCTACTGGAATACCATCCACCTCATGAGATAGCTGGCCTATAAGTATTCCCTGTCTGAAGTTTTAACCTGTTTGCATTTCAGCTTCTGTGACAAATGTACTTTTCTGGCAATCTATTCCCTGTCCCAAACACCAGATTGACTAGGGAAGCCTTAAAAGCCTGGCATAGCTGGTGTCCAGCTGTTTTTGATATTTTCCTAAGCTTTCCCGGAAAGTAACGGAGTCTACCACTAGCCCCATAATCCACAAGCTGGCAATGTCAATGGGTTCTCTGACAGAAGAGTGTGAGTTGCTACCTGTCTGATCTGTCAGCAACTGATCCTCTGTGGTAGACCAATTGGAGAATCCATAAACAGTCCCAGCAAGACTGGATACCAAGCTTGAGAAACCAAGAGGTGAACTAAGATACCTAGATTCAACACCTCTCTACCAAGAGGTGCTCTCACCCTCGCTATCATGAATAGTGAGGGGAAGGTGTAATAAGTCTCCATTCCCTGTGGCTGTAGAAAGGAATACATCGCTTCTGCCATAGGCTTCACACTCTGGCCGAAAAAGCATTGTTGCACATTCCAGCGAGAGGCAAAAATATCTGGAAAGGACCCCATGAAAAACCTTGTGCTCCGGCATCCAATTGCTAGTGTACTTGAGGTTTCTGGAATGCCAGTCTGCATTGGAAAGACTTCAAAATGTTAAGTTGTAAGAGATGATTGCTTCCCCAGACAATAATGCTTTGATAGCTCTACTAGCATCTTGAACCCAACTTCCTGCCTACATGATTGATATAGTGAACTACTGAAACCGTGTCCATTTTCATTTGAATCCAGCAATTCGCCTGCCCTTCAGTGAAAGCTTTCATCACAGAGGAACCTGCTAATAATTCTAAACTATTTGTATAGAGCCAGTTCTCAGATTGACCATTTCCCATATTATTATCATAGAGCCATATGTGGGTCCCTGTCATGTTTTGCATGCATCTACTGAATAAACATATCTGATGCTGTGCCGCAAATCACGCTGCCATTAAATGTCTCCATATGGTCTAACCACCAAGCCATTTCTAACGAGGGCTTGTGCTAGAGGACAACTTTCTGAGCTATATGTCGCTCCTCCTTTAAGATGTACATTCTTGAGATGCTGTTGCGCCCTATGATATAAGAGGTCTGGGAAAATCATTTAAATAGACGCCAATAGGTCGATTGCATGAGCCAATTCCCTGGGTGTACAGCAACTTCTCAATAGAAGAACACAGATTCCTCTCTCTGTTACATACTTTTTCTTGGGAAAGTTATAGGGATTCCTGAACTGTCTAGTAGAACCCTAAACATTCTAGGGACTACGAGGGCATTAGTTCAGATTACTCCCAATTGGTTAGAAACCCAAGATCCTGGTGTAGGCCGATTGCTATCTGTACTCGTTGCATCACGGATTGACTGTCCTGTGACAGAAAGAGTATAACGTACCTGTGTGAAGCACCTTGGAAGCATTGCTTTGCCCTCTCGTGCTGCTCCTGTGGATCTGGACCCAGACCTATATTGTATTGTAGCAATTGGTAATTGTACCATTCAGACCACTTCATCACTTATAGTGGACTTTGAACTGTATTTACAGCTAACATCGCTCTAATGCTCCTTGTATAGGCTTTTGAAACGTTTTTCTTTGGACTACTACTCATGGCTCTGCCTCTTTCTGCAGTCGCACATAAAATTAGCACACCCGCGCACCTGAGTGAAGCACCTTGGAAGCACCGCTTTGACGAAGCGGCAAACGGGCGCCCGAGGTGTGTACACAAGTGCAAGTTACTAACTGCTAATTGGTGAGTCCGTTGTGGGAGATATCTGTGTTATAAGTGGGTGGTGCACTAAAAAGTGAAAAGAATGCATGTCAGCATGCCCTTACTCTCAAGACAAGTATGCCTGACAACCTAAACATGCCTCAACCTATTACAGTTGAGGGTACTCAAACCCGTAGAAAAACCTTGCAGAAGGCAATCATTTTAACGCCAGTGACAGGCAATAGGCGTACACCGGCAAATATGGATATTCGCAACTTTAGTTCCATTCACCCCGGAGTGCAATCTGTAACATCTGTGCAGCCTGCTGAAAAGGAACATCAGCCGCCTCTATATTCTCAAGGCCAGTGCATCAATAACGCCCTAAGTGCCCAGCATAACACTATTAGTACCATCAATCCCCACACACATAGAAGTTCTAAAACAATGCAAGTAATATCTGACTCAACCATATTGGAAGTAGATCATTCACTGCAGCGAGGGGCTGTAGTGGTTCCAATTATCGTAGAGGCAATGCAGGCGGTCACCAGTCCGTCACGTGATTTCAGACATATCAATACATGCAAGTGTGTGTGAATTGTCGCATGCTACAAATAAGACCTCCTCACCAAATTATTATAACAAATGCACAATGGATTCGACAACACATTCTATAGCATATGCACAACCAACTCCGTGAAGACGTATGTTATCACAACTGGATGTAAACCCGAACACGTTGCTGGAGATAAAGCTTTCAGTAATTAATACAACAATGTCGAGTTTATGTAAACTTTTCGAATCCTTAGATGCCAAAATGGCACATCAATCTACGCAAATCCAAGTCACCTCTGATTGGATAGCACATGAAATGCAAATCAGAACAAACCTACTATTACCTGATAATGCAAAATTATGTCCAGCACCATTCCGATTAGACTCGCAAATCACAATAGGTGAGGAATGTATTTTGTTTGCTGCTGTTCCCCAGTTTGATAGAATAATTATCCAGTGGAAGAAGAATGCATAAATGCATCAGTAGTACATGTAAATGATTCCTGGGTCAGTGTGGAGCAAAATAGCACATTGCAATTGGCTAACGCTACAATCAACCACTTTGACATATTTACTGAGAAGGGAACAATATCGCAGAAATAACCGCTCCGAAAGTCCAAAACCAAAATGATGGAACAAGAGACAAAAAAAAAGAAAAAATCTGAAAACATGCGAGCGCCTAAATCTACCAGCATTAAGAGCGCTAAGCCTTTTCTTCTGGCCATCTGTAGAGCATTGAAAAGCCCTAAAGAGGCCGTAAAGGAGAAGTTATCAAGTAATGAAACCACTGTAAAAAAACAATTACTGTTAACTATACAAGAGGAACAAATGGGAGAATACTTTGTAACACATGAACCTCTAAAATACCCGATAGCAGCCATAGAACAAGATGTTACAAGGCTGCCAGCAAAAATTACGCAACCACAAGTAATGCTGCCGGCGGAAATAACGCAATCACAAGTAACAAATTGCTCTAAATTGAAAACATACAAATTACAGGATAATCATGAGTGCCATCTTGGAAAGAGATATGGAGATCAAAAAGGCATTAGATGCATATTTAGTAGAACGCTTTAAAAATCAGACTATGAATGTGCTGGAAACTGCTGCTAGTGGTAATCGGACAACAGGAGTCGTCCTGTGTAGAGAACTATCTACGAAACCCCCAATGCAATGGCATGATGAAACCATGATGGGGTATCAATCATCTCACAATTCTTTTAATCGCTTATCCAACAAGAACATGAACAGCATGACCAATAAAGTAGAGGTGACTGGTGGATCTGCACCCACCAAGGACAAGATCATACAGCATACACATTTGTTAATTATGAAATGTCATGCACTGCCCTATAGTAAATACGACCTTTGTAGATCCATCATATTGAATATATTCTCAGAAGTTCCCGCATTGGAAGATGTCAGCTCCCTGGACATAGACCAGGTTGAATTCCTGAATAAGGTGGACTTATCCATTGTGAGACTTTGTATCCCCTCTGGGGTGGTTTTGAATGCGGTGTGGAGGATCTTTGGAAAAATGGATCTTTTCAGGTGTGGTTTATTATAGCCCAAAATCCGGAAACCAACAACTCAACTCAATATGATAACAAAAATGCACAGCCCACAACAAATTGTAATAAATGTGAACATGTTTGAAACCAGCAATTGCCAATGCAACATCCTGGCAAGGCATCACCATCACTAGAAAAGCCGAAAAAACAAATACGATTGGCTAGCTGGAATACTTGCAGTCATACCCATGTACAGTCATCCAAGGAAAACCATATAAATACATTTGACATCATAGTACTACAGGAAACCTAGCTCACGATTACACCAATTTGAGATTACCATGACATTGTGTTATTACCAGCAAAGCCTTCCATTGGAGGTCGACCAACCTCCGGACTACTTGTCGCTGTAAAATGATGTCCTGGCCTTACTATTCAACCATGGGCAGCACCAAACAATTGTTTGCAGTTGGTACAAATAAGCTACTTTGACCGTAAAATAGCATTGCTGAATATATACAGGGATCCTGCAGGTATAGCAGAGGATAGTTTCTACAAAGCGTTAATATCATTGCTTCATCGCAAACTTATTCACTACCTTAATTATGATAGATCTGAATCTGGAGTGCATTTATACAGGTCCCAAAGCAAGACACTCTGATGCAATGCAATGGATTACACTCATGACTGAACGAAACTTTAGAATGGTAAATGCATCATTGTTTGGCTATGTTCCACCACAGAGTACATGGGAAAGAGGAACATGACAAAGTATTATCAATTATATCTATATTGATAACCGTTTATTCTCTGAGGTGGACAAATTTGAAAATGGGCATCAACCCCAGAGTGACCACAACATGTTATCATTGACGTGGACCTGGGATCTTAATACAAACATCCCTAAAGCACAATGGTGTAAGCCTGCTCTCATCAATAACGCCAAAACACGGTTTCAATGGTGTGAGGATAACTTGGATTACTGAATGAAAAACTGCTACAGCACCATTTGAGCACCTCTGCTAAGCAGTATACAGACATTTTAGATGACTTTAAGTGGTCTTTAATGACATCTAAGACATGTACACACAAACATTGTTTTGATTCTGAGGTAAGGGGGAGAAAAGCCGACTGGAGGAGAGAAAGGAGAGCTATCAGCAAATTATAGAGCAAAGATCTATAGCTCTAAAATCAGCCAAATGTAGGTATCAAAATTGGATTAGGGGAAGAATAGCTTGGCTATTCCAGTGTGATAGTGAAGCCATGATGGCATCATTGTAAAATAAGAATTCAGAACAAATATGGCATTTATTGAATAACACCAATCATAATACGCAAATGCATAGTCAAATGAATGGAGTGATGGAGCACCAGTGGTTACAACATTATACCACCTTGTATGCTTATGCAGAATTTGATAATATGGTATATTCTCAGCGATCATCAGATATCTGAACATGCATCACTCTGTTAAAATCATCGAAGACCTAATTAAAAAATCAAGTAGGTCAAGGGCAATGGGTCCCGATGGACTTAGCAATGCCATGTTGATTCTTGCAATTGGGCCTTCATATAGCATAACATCTTTAGGGACATACTCATGAAATGCACAATTCCAACTTCGTGGTGCAAATCAGTGATTGTCCCAATTTTTAAAAAAGGTGATCGCTCATCCCCTACCAACTATAGGCCGTTAGCCTTATTGGATGCCCTGGCAAAATCTTTGCTTGCTTAGATCTGCAAGACTTTAATGCATGGAACGAGGGGTACCAGCAACATGATCCAAATCAAACCGGCTTTGTAGCAGGTATGGGGACTGGCATCAATCTCTTATGTCTTAATGCAATCAAGGTACAAGCCGAATTGACAAAACAACCAATTTACCTTACATTTGTTATTCTCCATTCAGCGTTTGACTCTGTTTCACGAGTCCTCCTCATGTCCAAATTTCAAAAAGCAGGTTGTCCTCCTACCCTGTGTGACATAATTTTATGCTTTCCATTCTAATACTACATTACAAATAAGAATGACTACAGAGGGGTTGTTGTCATAATCAATTCACACATCGAGAGGGCTGAAGCAGGGATGTACCCTTGCTTCAGCCCTCTTTAATTTCTTCATTCATGATGTTAGGGAAGCATTTGAAAATGTCATTTTTGATTCCCCTAAACTAAAGGGAGTATCAACCAAAGCCTTGTTTTACGCTGATGACCTAGTTCTTCTTTCGAAAACACTGATAAGTCTCCAGCGATTAATGAATGCTCTAGCACATTACCTAGAGAAAAATCAACTGGTGATTAATCTCAAAAAGACACCGGTAATGGCCTGTACTCCAAAGAAATCCCTTCGAGGTACTATCTCATGGACGATCAATAAGGCTCGCCGTGACATAGTACCTCATTATATTTGGTCATGAACATAGATCAAGAAATGCAAAACAGAAGCCATCTATTGCTATTAGAGCGTAAATTAACTTCAGCTGTATCACAGACCTAAATCATAATACACAAATATGGCAAGTTCACCTTGGGTCCAGTCATGACATATTATACACAGAAAGTCACCCCTGTTCTTTTATATGGCATGGACTCGAGAAGTATCT